>NW_028277087.1:21275000-21900000 GCF_059951505.1 Python bivittatus | reverse complement strand
GTTTCTTGCACTTACATATACTCACATACAAATATTCCTACACATGTGTGAACACGCACACATTCATGGGTTGGTTTCAGCTGGAATTGAAACGTGGGATCGCTGGGCCTTGCACACAACTTTTGTCTGTGTTTATCATTTCTTTTTCTGTCTACTCTTTTGCCTTTCAATGTGTGGGTCATCTTAAATTCAGAGTTGTCTTCTTTTTGAGAAAATACATCTTTCTGATGAAACAAAACAGAGGGAGAAAATATAATCTGTAGGAAGTAATGTATTTCCTGATGCTTAAGAACAACTTCTCATGACTGGCAAAGGGTTTTGTGGACTTGCCAGCACTGTAAACATCTGTAGAGATCCCAGCTATTCATCCTAGATGGGGTGTTTTTGGTTCTTGGGGGAGGCCATCAATCTATTTTGGCAATATTACTTTCCATTAAAATAAATCTCACTTTAAAGAGCATATTTTGAAGTTAATTGACAACATTTCTTCTCACATAACACTGCCTAATAATACCAGTCATGAATTCCTCTCTCTTTACGCTACTTGGGGATTTGTAATATGTTAGAGTTAGGGCAAAAACCTCATTCTGAATAGATAATAATCAAAATGTACCATAAGGATCCATAGGGGCACATATTGATGCACTGTGTTCAAATAAAGAGTGTATCACTGTAATCTCCAGTGTTTGTATATTCTGCTAGCACAAGGTGCTTATCTCCAACTACAATGCACACAGACAGTTCTACATTACTGTATGCATATTGTTTAATTGATGAAGGTTTGATTAGATACTGTTGTTCTTTTTTCTGAGAATTACTTGGGGGCTCCTCTAGGACATAGAGCAGTATACAAATAACAGTATACAAATAACATGATGAGGAGTTTACAATCTGGAATAGACACATGAAGGCAACAGAAGAAAAAAGGAAACATCAATAAGATTATGTGAATTATGCATCAATTTCACATGCTTTGGCTCAATTGAAATGCTAATGGACAGCAACTAAACAAATATTCCTTCATTCTGTTTTGGATTTACAGAGTGTTCACATTATCTGTGAAACGTCTGCAAAATTCAATTTCCCTGTAACAAATATAATTTTTGTTCACTTGTCTTTTAAAAACATTTTTCTACTTTATTTAGGAACAACCAACATATTATTATGAAGGTAAAAGGCCTTAAAATAGATTTTCCAGATTATTCTTTCAGGCACCATCATTTTCCTGTTTGTGTATGGATGTATTTTGCGTTTAGCTCAGTTAGTTTACTTATTCATCTATGTGTCTCTCTGGCCATGACATCTGCATCAGTCCTGTATTTGATCTGCAGAATATCTGGCATCTTGGCAATGGGAGAACAAAACAGAATAGTTAGAAACACAGAATAGCACCATAAAAATAATATAGAAATCCACTTTCGAAGTTTGTGGACAGGATATTTCATGAAACCTTATTTTGGATATTTATTGTTCTTTTATTTTAATTAAATTTGTGTCTTTACCTTGCTTTTCTTATGAGAACTTACTGAACTCAATATATTTTTAGTTATGGAATGGTTTTATATTCATTCTAAAACTTCTGCTTTTATTAATGGTAAATTGCACCTTAAGAAAGTAATATAGTTAATTGCTTTTTTTTAAAAAAAAGAGTGAAATCAAATATTTTCTGAGTGTCTGGCAAGCTCATGGAATGGACATTTATCTGTCTTTCTCTGGCAATCTTACTCTCTTACTAAAAAAATATTTCCAGTGATTGGAAGCCTACCGAACACTGTGTAATGTATCTCATAGTACTGCAATGTAAAGGGGATATCACTCAAAATTAAATTGACAATTTTCTACCCCGATTTTGGTGATTCTTCCTTCTATTGTAGCTCCCTAAAATATAGGTTATAATATTTAGCATATTCATTAACTTTCTTGATATAGGGATTCTAGATCTAAAAAAATTTGCTTAACCAATTTCTCCCTTAACTTTTGTTTCTAAGTTAGTTCTACATCCAAGTTCCTATTTGTTGTGTATTTTAATTAACTGTTTAAAAAAAAAAATGTACTGAAACAGCCACGGATGTTTTCCATCACTGTTGTTTCTTTACCGTTAAACAGATTTTGCTCCAATGTATTGTCGAAGGCTTTCAATGTATTGTCGAAGGATTTTGCTCCCTTTTTCATAGCTGCTGCTGCTGCTGCTGCTGCTGCTGCTGCTGCTGCTTCTTCTTCTTCTTCTTCTTCTTCTTCTTCTTCTTCTTCTTCTTCTTCTTCTTCTTGCATCCAACTGTATTTATATATGAATATTTAGCAAAGGTTATCTTTTTAAAGTGTCTATGAATGCAGATTTAGGCAATTGAAAAATATCTTTGTTCAGCATAAACCTCTATTCTATTTTCATATTTTTCTTCTTTCATAAATGGATTGACTGTATTTACCTATAAATAGAGACAGTATATTCAAATTAATGAGACTCTTTTTAAGTGTAATAAAACTATGGCAAGTATAACACATCAGTAAATCAATAAAGCTGATAAAAACAAGTATTGTTGTTAAGAAATTAAAATATTGATTTCTTTTTGTTAGTCAATAGAAGTTGAGAAATATTGTCCAAGTCACTCAGCAGCTTATGCTTTAGTATTATCTAAATCATACAAATTTCATCTTGTGAACTTATACCATCCACAACTGCTATAATTACAGTACAATTAAATGTGGTTGTTCCATAAGCTATAACATGCACCCTTCTTTTATACATTGCAATTTTTGGATTTATATGGCTAATATGGCTAATATGAAAAGAAAAATTAACTAAACTGAATTAAACATTGTTGAATGGTCAGGAAAGGAATGGATTACAACAGTTTATGTGCTATATATGTAATGTAAGATTTGTGGTAACATCGGGGAAGATTCTACTTGAGGTCTTAGATAGTAAGAGGAGAGTGATGAGTTTTATGGTCAAGTTCAATCTGAAATTGACAGAACGTGCAAGCAAGATTTGCTGTTTGTGGTTGGAGACCGGAATGCCAAAGTTGAAAATAGTAAGGAGGAAATGCAACTAGCCATAGGAAATTAAGCAGAATGACTTATCCGTTTTTACCAATCCATGATTTCTTCATTGCTAACACAGTCTTCAAACAACCAAAACAATGCATATATACTTACATGGATATCACCAGATGGAGTACACAGGAATCAAACTTCCTAATTATTGGTATAAAGAGGTAAAAGACTTCAACTGTAACAGCAAAGACATGGCCAAGAACAGATCTCAAGCTTGCTCATGTGCAAATTCCAAGTAAAGCTAAAGGAGAAAAACAAAGCCAATCAGTTTCCACAATATGATCTTGAGCATATATTTATCATTTTCAAGAAAAACATTCTGAATTGCTTGGAGGTCCTGAACCTCATGGATAGGGAACCAGAGGAATTATGGAATGAATTTAAAGAAATTAAGGATGAATATGAAAAGTGACTGCTGAAGATCAAGAAACAGAAGAAAGCAAACTGGATATTAGAACAGATGGTGAAAATTGCCAAGAAGAGAAGGCAAAGCCAAGAAAGACAAAGATGTCAAGAAGAAATGTTATAAAGAATCTCAGAGACAAAAAGCAGTATTACAGCAACATCTGTAAAAACATCAAAGATGGAAAACAAACAAGGAAAAACAAAGAACTTTTTCCCAAACTCCAAAGTCAGAAGACGATTCCAAATTAGAATAAGTAAACTAAAGGAGTCAATGGACAGATAGTAAATGATTCAAAGAAGATCAAACAAAGATGGAAACATTCTGAGGGAAGATGGAAGTACTGAAATTTTGTACAGTAGAGATATCAACATCCAAGATACCTCAGAGGATATTTCCCATTTACAAGAACTTCTTTTACTAGCAAATGAAGTTAAATCAGCACTCTGGTCATTACCATGTCAGACGACTACAGAAGGCTGATAGAATATCTATGGAAATACACCAAGCAATAGAAGAAGAACCAGTAAACTAACCTTGCTAGTAAATATGGACAACAGTACAGTAGCCAACAGATTGGAAGAGGTGAGTCTACATACTAATACCAAAACCAAAACCAAAACCAAAGAAAGGAGACTTAATAGACTGTGCAAGATATCATACAAAATCCTTAATTTCACATGCTCTCAAAATAATGGTTAGGATCATTCAACACAGATTAGAGGTCTACGTGGAAAATGAGATGCCAGTTGTCCATGCTGGTTTTAGAAAAAGTTGGAGACCAAGAGATACTAACACATGCTGGATAACTGAGAAAGAATACCCAAAGAAAAACCAAAGAATACCCAAAAGGGTCAATAAGCGCTTCATTGATTATAGAAAGGCCTTTGAACGTGTTGACCATGACAAGCTGTGGAATGTCCTTAGGAAAATGGGAATTCCATAATATCTCATTTTCCTCATGTACAACTTGTATATAGGACAGGAAGCCACAATCCACACAGAACATGGCAAAACAGACTAGCCCTAGGTCAGCAAAAGAGTAAGAAAAAGCTGTTCTTTTTTTCTTTTTTTGGTGCCTTCAAGTCAGTGTTGACTCCTGTGACTGCCTGGACTAATCCCTGCAGTTTTCTTGGCAAGATTTTCAGAAGTGGTTTGCCATGGCCTTCTTCCTAGAGCTGAGAGAAAGTGACTAGCCCAAAGTCACCCAGCTGGCTTCGTGCCTAAGGCAGGACTACCATTCATAGCCTCCCAGTTTTTAGCCTGGTGTCTTAACCACTACACCAAACTGGCTGTATACCTTTTTATTTATTCAATCTATATGCTGAATATATATGGAGCATGGTTTTGTAAATGCTCATTCACTACTATTCTGATAGTTGAAAATGCAAATGAGCTGGAAGCTCTAGTGATGAAAATCAAGGTGCATAGTGAAAAAATGGGGCTATGATTAAATATAAAGAAGACCAAGCTAATAATAGATATAGCAACCAACCTTAGAGTTGACAATCAAGATATTGAAGTGATGGATAGCTTCTGCCTTTTAAGATCAACAGTAAAGGAACCAGCAGTCAAGAACTATGCTCAGATTAGTACATAGTAGGCTAGTACTGAAGCTTTGGAAAAGATATCCAGGTGTTGGAGAAGACTGTTGAGGATATCATGGATAGCCATGAAAACAAACAAATGGATTACAGAATAAATCAATCCAGGGTTCTCATTCAAAGCACAAATAACTAGACTTAAATTATCATATTTTGGACACATTGTATGAAGATCTAGCTCTCTTGAGAAGCCTATAATGCTGGGAAAGGTAGAAGGAAAGTGAAGAGGAGGACCAGCAGCAAAGGGTATGGATTCAATTATATTAGCATTGGGTGCATTATTGGAAAACTAAACTATTATTCTGGAGAAGGTCTATCTATATAGTCACTAAAGGTTGACACTGACTTGACAGCACATGATCAATCATTCAGTAGGAGGTCCAGCTGAAGTAAGACCAAACATACTTTTCTACTATTTATTTTATTAAATGTATATCTCATGGCATGGTTAAGATCATTATCTGCTGGTTGTAGGCTTAGTTATATCAAAGTGGAATTTTGCTGTTTTTGTGGTTAATCTGGATTGGGTCAATGTGTCCTTAACTGAAAAAATAAACAACAGTAATGGGAGGCAGCTACATATTTGTTCTCCAGTTTTCATGGTCTATCTGTGTATCTGTCTTTCTGTCTCTCTGTCTCTGTCTCTCTCTCTCATCTATCTATGCACATTATTTCTTTAAAAAATGAGAAAGTAAGCATTTGCCCCCAGAATATGGCACAGAGAAGTGCTGGGAAAAGAAATGAAGACAGATAAATAGGGAGAAAAGAATTATGGTACTAACATATAATTAGATTTAATTTACAGGCACGTATGTTGATTAACAATTGTATTTTCTTTTGTTTTAGAAATCTATTTTAAGGTATACTTTGTTCTCAGAAGATGCTGTCCAGGTAAGCTAAACACTTTTAATGGGATGACTCTGATTTGGGGAACAATCCAGGCTCATGTTTTTGAACAGCTTCCTGCAATCTAGTGTCATTCAGCTATATTGGAATTATAGTTCCTAGAATTTCTGCCAACTTAGCCAACAAATATCTCTGGGTAGGTTGATTCAAGAAAGATGGAGAGGCGGGAGCTCTCTCTCATCAGTTGTATCCCAATGGTTGATTAACTGTACCATGTTTCCTGGACAAATTTCAATGATTTGACAAGAGTGGGCACAGTTGGCCTTATGAAATTCTTTATCAGATTTGTAGGCTGAGAAACTGATTGGACAATTTCTCCAAATTGTTCCTGGAAAAGAAGTAATTTTACAGACTTTGTTGTCGATGGGATTTGTCCTTAGTGATGACACAGGAGAAGTTAAATACTTGAAATGCCTTAAAGCTGTTGGCGGAGGAATCCTTCTAAATACATATATCGGTAATATTCATCTTTACAACATTTATAATATTTATTAGGATTTTAAACCATCTATTTATATCAATATTGTCAGTATCACAAATAGCCAGCAACCTGGGTTGCAATAGCCCTTACTGGAGGCTGCTGGGGGCTGGATGGTAGGGACAGGCTCAGGGTCAAACTTGATCCCCATCTGATTGTGGGGACACTCCATCTTACACAGAGTTGGGCTTCCTGTACAGAACAGGTACATTTGTGAAATTCTTCTGGACTCATAGCTCCTGTTGAAGAGAAGGTGGCAGCTATGGCTTAGAGGGCTTGGCATAGCTTCATCTTGTATGCAGGTCTGTTTATTTTTAAAAGATCTTCAAAGTCTTGCTTCCTCTGCTTTATAAAAGGTGAATCATTCTTTAATAATGATATTTTAAAATACCATCTTGAAAAAAGGACAACTTTTTCTTACAACAAATGATAGTGTTACTGGAGCATGGTCAGGTCAGATGTTGCAGTAGGGCCTATATTACATTTATCTATCTGATCAACTAAGGTTTGAGATAATAAAACATAATCAAGCTGGGAATAAATCTGATTAGAGTTGGGAAAAAAGGTATATCATCTCTGTGAAGGATTTAAAACTTGCAATCTAGCCATCAAATTAATGGTAACATATAAGTGTAATCCTTCTCTAATTTGAGAATTAAATTTAGCTGGAACAGTATTATGATCCAACAAAAGAACTATAACTTGATTAAAATCTACAGCCATAATTATCTCATCCACAGCTAAACCAAACCAAACCAAACCAAACCAAACTGATATTCAAAATACTTGGGTAAAATATCTGGTTGATCCTTTGTAGGGCTATAAATAATAAATGCAATATGTATCAAAACATTTAATCACTAGTATGATAAATATCCTACTAGATCACTTAGTTCTTTTTCCACATTAGGTACGTATATTAAGCTTATCAGTACTATATTTTGGCTATGCTGATATAAGATTTGCAGCTATAGTGTAAGATTCAGTTGTTCTGCAAACACAAGGGTAATCTGTAAAAGTTCACATGCTAGAGTTGCCAGAACCCCTTGGACTAGAAACTGTTGGCTTCTTCTCTCTGGTTGACTAAGACAATCAATGTCTTTGATATTGTGAAATTGCAAAGTAATTAATTCCGTTGGAGTTAAGGGTCAAAGTTATTAGGAGAACAGTAGATGTTTTTGCTGGGACAAAGAGAACAAAGTTTATTTGTTACAGGTCAACTAAATGTGTTGCTTTGGTGTTTTGCCTGGAAATTAATAGAAAATAGGAGTGGGAAGAGATTTCTGTGCATTTAAAGCCTATTCTGTTATTTCATGGCTTCTCTATGTAGATTTAAAAATTAATCTACTAGAAAGAAAACAACCAAAGGATAGGTTCTGGCAAAACCACCTGAGAAATTTCCATGGTATGTGTATCTGTACACACTGAAAACCTATTTTTTCTCTGTTTAGGAAGTAAAACTTCCTACAACACTCACAATGAGTGAAAATTATTCTCCTTTTACCAGAATCTCAATCTGGAAATTCTAGTCAGAAATTAGCACATTTTACAGGAGCATCATATAGGCTAGCCTTTCCAACTAAATACCCTCCAGGTATGTTCAATTACAATTCCCAGATAATCAGTTTCAGGAAGAAACATCCATGTTTCTCAACCGTGTCAACTTTAAGATGTGTGGATTTCAATTCCCAGAATTCCCCAGCATCTTATAGGTGACAAGGTTGAGGAACACTGAAGTAGGTGATGTTAGGGTTGAGCAGTTCATGCCTTATTCAGGGCTGTCCCAGTAGAAGGCTACAGAATTAGCACCATGCTCTTAATGAATGAGTTCTTGTTGGTACCCCTGTCTTCCCAGCTCTGCAAAAGTTTAAGACTGAAAAAAAATATGTTAAGAGCTTATAACATTCGACTCCGTGTCTTAGAACTCATCATCTTTCTAGTCTTTTCAGTCTGTATAAAGTGTCGATTGGATTTAGCTCCCTGCTGAGGCAACATCCTCTTATAGAAGTGAGGATGGCGTGAAATATAAGAAAATATGCTGGCAACAAATTTTTATGAATCAGCAGTTTGCCAGAATAATTGTTAGAATTAAAAACTGAAGGAAACAGTTCTACCTCTAATGTTGGAATGGTCAGATGAGATGTAAGACTTATGGCAGAAAAGGATAAGCCTCTGCCTGCAGTAGCTCTACTACTGTTTTCTAGTAGCAAAGTGGAGTTTTGCTAGTTTGCACTAAGAAGACGGTCTGTCTTTAGCAACTATGAGATAGACCAGTGTTGTCCAAACCTGGCCACTTTAAGATGAGTGGACTTCAACTCCCAGAATTCCCCAGCCAGCCATGCTGGCTGGGGAATTCTGGGAGTTGAAGTCCACTCATCTTAAAGTGGCCAAGTTTGGACAACACTGAGATAGACGCTCTTTTAGCTGTCCTAATTATTGTTTAAACTGAAGCCAACTCCAGGTTTGTTGTGGCTGTTGGCTCTCCATGGTATCCTCTCACAGATGGCCATCCACTTGACACACACAGATGGCTAACAATAATAAAATAAGCAACAATAAAGAAAAACAATTTAAAAGAACACATACTCAGAGCAACTTAAAAACATACAACCAGGAATATCCAGACAGGCGCATCAAACACTTTGACACAAGATCTGGTCCCAGGGGAAGGACTAGATCTTCAGTGCCTTACAAAAAGCCAGCAGGGTTGGGGCCATCCAAATCTCAGGGGTTATGCTGTTCCAGAGGGTCAGTGTCATGATACTGAAGGCATACTTCCTGAGTACCATTAAATGTCATGATTTACTAGAGGGGATCTGGAGCATGTCCATATGGCTAGAACTTGTGGACAAGCAGAGATGACTGGAGACAGGTGGTCCTACAAACCTGGCCCTATGCCATGAAGGACTTTGTAGGCTTCAACAAGTGAGGATGTTGGAGGAGGAATACTACTACCTATGCTACTCAGAGCCCTATCACACATTTCATTGTTTTTGTTTATTTCCCTAGTGTTCCACTGAGGGACTAGGAAGCTTTAAATACTGTAATTGGCAATTTACCTCCTTAGAACTTGTTCACCTCTTAGTGCTAAGCCACAACCACTTCTGTTCTCCCCTTCTAATGGCATGACCTTACCCCTTTCCACTGCTGGCTGAGCAGAGTATTGCTACCTTACTGCACTGTCTTCCTTCTCAGTGCCTCTGGGACTGACTCCAAGGGGTATCCTGGAAAGGGGCCCAGAGCCATTTAAAAAGAAGAAAGTTGATGGACAAGGCAAGAACTGAAAAACAGATTTTTTTTTTTTTAACAATAGAATGGGGAGGGTGTTGGTGTTGGTGGTGAAAAGAGGAAGCCAGCATTACTTCCAGTTGGGGTCTATTGCCCAATTATGCCACCTGCTGATCTCTGATCTACTTTAGAAGATTTGTATTCTAAACTTCAGAAGGGGTACTCTCAGGATAGGTACCAAATCATATGAAAACTATTTTATTTATGTGATTTATTATGCCTCTTTGAAGAATAACAAGTAGTGTACATATTTATATACAGTGCAATCAACCAATACTTATATAAAGCTCAACATTTTCTGGTAACATTTACATCTACTGGAGGAAAAACCCAGAAGATCATGGTGTAGTAGGCAGAAGATATTCCATGGAAGACTCCACAGTTCAACCCTGAGCTATATATATTCTCTTCTATGAGCAGGTATTCTCTTAGGAACCCATGTCAAGTGCTGCAGCCTGTTGGATTCTATGCAGCCCCCCCGCAAACCCCTAATCATTGTGCCATGGAAATGTAGCAACAAATTGGCAGTCTTTGACTAGGATTTTAAAATCCCCCCCCCCCAATATATTAACACAATCTCACCAGAAAACAAGTTTAAAAAAGGGTAAAAAAATGCTTGGCCCACCCAGTTTGGTACCATCATGGCATTATTGTCAGGCTTTTTGTTATTCTCAGAGGCAAACAAATAAATATTCAGTCCCATGAGGAGAAAAGAGTTGCTCGTTCCATTATACAGTATAGAGCTTTAAAAGCAGGAGTTAAAAGATGATCACTTTGAACTGTGATCAAAGATATAGAAACACCCCCCCAGTGAAATTATGTTTCCTGAGCAGTTCCAGTAAGTAACCCAGCCAAAATCTAGGGGTGCCATTAGGGAAGGTTAGGGGAGTAGTCTGCCCTGTTTCACCTAAAGTAACTTACTACTTTCAAGTGTAATCATGGTCACTGTCCCATCATTGGCATTTGAGTACAATTCAACTGCCAGTTGGGTTGACTTTTGTAACTTGTACATGAAGTGAAAATGGCAGCTTGCCCTTCATCTCAGGTAGCAAAATGCCTAAGGGCTGGAGAAGCATTGCAATAATTTAACCTGTAGTTTTCCAGACCAGAAATGACCATGGGCAGTGTAAGGTATCTCTGTCCTGGAAATGTGCAGCATGGTTCAACTGACCATAGGATGGATCATGGAAGAACTTCTGTGAATTCCTTTGTGACATAACACAAGCAATAGCATATTTTGGTGCTCAGTGTGAAAGTTGTCCCCTCCCCCAGCTAAACAGTATTAGTCACTATTTATTGGATTATTTTGATTGGAGGTGAGCAACCTTTAGAAGCCTGGAAGCCTCGCTTCTTTTTAAAGGACAAAAGCCACATGGTTAGGGGGCAATGATCTAAACTGGGCTGGGTCATGTCATGCGTGCATGTAGGCAGAGCAAGGATTTTTTTATTTTTTGTTAATGAGTTTTGGGCTGGGAGTGCTGGACTATTTTTGTTTTTTAATCTTATGTTGCTATTGATGCTTTGGTTTTTTTGAGCTTCCAGCTTCAAACTGGGGGGACACCATGCTGCTGAGTTTTGCCAGTTGTTTTTGGAAGACTCTTCAAGACCTGGCCCTGAAGCCTCAGGTTACCCACCCCTGATTTAGATGAATGGGAGGTTTCAAGAGAATTGCCCTTCCCACCCACATGCAGTGGATCTCTCTGTCCCCACAGTTTTTCTGTTTGAGCAGGACTGTTTCGGTACTCATCCATCTGCTAAAACTGCAGCTGTTAATATTTTTGCCCCAGAGATATGCAGCCAGGAAGCAGGGTGGGGGGTAGGGATTTTCTTTTTTTAAAACAGTATTTTTGTAGCCTTAGTTTTACTATTTTCCAGATTAAATTTTGGGGGATGACTGATTAAGAAAGAGACATTTGGCATCCATCTCACTCCAGCATGTCCCTCTGTGCATCGTCTCACAAGGAATGTTCTCATTTGCCACCGATTCAAGATCTTGGATGTAGTAAAATAGAAGCAAAAAGCGCCATCTCTGAGCAGAGCTCTCCCATCCCATTCAGCTGCAGCCAAGCTGCTCTGACTGTCGAGCATAGTCCGATTTACATTCCGTCCTCTTACATGGAGAACAGACATGACTACTCTGCCATGGCTTTCTACAGTCCCTCGATGATGAATTATAACATTCCGGGCAATTTCAGCGATTCAGAAAATGCCACTCTAAGGCAGGCGGCGAGTCCAAGCATGTTGTGGTCCAGTCCTGGTCACATCTCTCCTCTGACATTACACTGCCAGTCATCAGTTTTATATGCAGAGCGACCAAAAAGCCCATGGTGTGAAGCACGACCTGTGGATCATGTCTTGCCTATGCAAAGGTAATTTTTAAAAATTATCTATCTAGTGCCAAATATTCTCTCCAGTGTAGTGTGACCAAGAAATAGAGTGCAAGATGCCTAGGTGAAATGTCTGAATAATTATGGTAAATGTAGATCATGAAGTGAAGAAACAGAGTGATACCTAAAAGATGACAAGCCTTTTTCTGTTCCTAGGAATCTGTCTGATAGTAGCTTGAAGGGCCCATCTGATTTAAATGGGGAAAATAGCATGGATTCTTCCCCTAGCATTGCTTGTTTGATCAAATTAGTCCTTCTTCTACCCACAATCTGGTTTTAGAGTTGGGACAACCAATCAGAGATACCCCATTTAATATCTGTTTTACCTCTTTGCTTTGAAATAATTAAAAGACAGAAATTCTTAATATCTATCCCTGTTCTTAAGTAACTCTTATTTCAATGAGAATATATGAACACAGTCCAGTCACAGGTTTAGATATCGGAAGCTGGGGTTAAGATGAAATTTGAACTTTCAGACATTTGGCTTGATGTTTGGGGAATGATGTAAGAGAATAGAAATCTTGGAAAAGGATGGGCAACAAATATATTCAGAAGAGGACTATTTTTAAAAATATTACTGAGTTGTTGATAATACAAAATCTTACCTGCATAGTATTTGCCCTCTATGTTCTGATAACTATCAATAGAGTTCAATGAGATTATTTCTCAATAGATTACAAGGCTGATATTTTCTTTTAAGAAAAAAAGGATTATATTTATGAAATAATTTACTTTTTTTCTCTACTTGGAGAATTATTTTTCTGGGACATCCACGTTCTCCTATATGCAATGGGTGGAATTAGCATATGATAGACTCTCAGTATAATTGGAATATAAGAACCTCAAACCAGTCCTGCATTTTGCTCCTACAGTGGCCAACTTGGAAACTATGGAAAGTACACAAATAGGACATGAACACAATACCATCCTATATTAATTAATATATAACATTTGTTACCACCCATCTCATTAAAAAGTGACTCTGGGCTGTTTACAGAAAACTTTTCCTCAGAAATTGGCACACAGAGGTGCAGTGCCTCTGATGCTGAAGGAAATATATAACTATCATGGCTAGTAGCCACTGATGTTTTTCTATTCTCTATTAATCTAATCCCATTCTAATACTGCCATATCGGTGGCCATTACTTCATCTTGTGGTAGCAAATTTAACTCTGTTTTATTTAATTGATTTACTGGATGTGCACAGAGCACATTTTGAATTCAAAAGGTTTTAAGTTTAAAATGCCCAGCTTTGAGTTCTAGCCATTCTGGGCAAGTTTGAAGTTTGAAATGGCCATGTTTTAGTTTGAAACAGGTGCTTTGAGCTTAAAAGAGGGCTTTTCCAACTATTCTGGGAGCACTCAAGAGTTTGACTTCAAAACACCCCTATAATTTGCATGCTATTTCTGATATCACAGGCATCTCAAGAATTCAAATCTATTTTCAATTTCCCACCATTCAGCTTTATTATATAACTCTGTGCTTGGAAATAGGTGTGCAATGCTGTTTTCATGGAAATTAAAATGGTATTAGAGAAATCTAGGGTTGAAAATGTGCCAATTATAGAAATTTAGTAGGGCAGTGGCTGTGAAAGAAACTAAAGTTACTGGACAAAAGATGATACATTTTCTGATAATACCAAATTTCTTCTGCAAGCAACACATAGTCAACTTATTCAAGAGCAGTTAACTAATAAAGTGGTGATGGGATGATTCCTTGGGTAGCAATTAGGAAATAAATGGTGAGATATCTGAGTGAGGTTAGGAAGGGGAGCAAAGCTGGCCTATCATTAGGCACAGTGAAACACCACCACCCCTGCCCGGCAAAAAATCACTTTTGCTCCTTCCGAACTTTCTTCTTGTCAGTCTGCTTAATTAGAAGACAGGACTGTATGTACCCTGAACATGTTCTACTTTTCTTAACTGGCCTGTCCTTGGGCATGGTGAGGACACCAGCATATCATCTGTATTAAAGTAAGACTGGCAGTCTGGTCACCTTATAAATATGAGATGGGTGAAGAGCATCAACTTTTCCTTTGCCTCAACTAGCAAAATGGTTTTAACCATTCCTGAAGAGAGTAAGGAAAACTTTGGGCTAAATGCTGTCTCTCACTGTAAACCTATCATGCAAGACTGCAGCACGCTATACAATGATGGATAAGAACAGCGTGTCTAGCTTTTGGGATTCTATATAGAAAAGGTAGAATAAAAATCAAATAAGAACAGAGATTCTTATACTGCTGATGGGACTAGTTTGGACTCAGACAGCTTCAGGTCTGTCTCAGTCTTCTGCAATAAGCTGTCCTCCAGATGTCTTACTGCTGTCATCTCCAGATATCATGGGAGATAGTAATCTAACACATCTGGAAGTAACAGATTGGAGAAAGCTATACTGGCCATTTTTTTAGTTCCTTGACAAACCACAGAATATCTTATTTGAGTGGAGATGGAAAAGTGAAATCCTCCATTCCTTTTGAAGGGTAAGTGTAAAGAGTCATTTCTCATCTTCAAAATGTTCTGCCTTTGCACACATTCTCTTTCACAGTTGCACTTCCCCTTCTGTTTCATTTTTGTGGTCCGTCTTAATGCTGTGTTCATGACATCAATTTATTGCCATGGAAACAATGATTGTGGTATTGAAAATTCATGAATTATAACTTAAATTAAAAGTTCAAAGATGGGAAGAATATGAACTACATGGAGTCGGCTCCTCCCTTTTCTTGATTAAATGAGCATAGGGCATTTTATTTTATTTATTTTTTTCCTAATGAAGGATTTTGTTTTCAAATGTGACATATAAAACTCTGATTGAGTTGGGAGAGAATCTTTTTTAAAAAGGACATATGCCTTCTTAAGCCTCTCCTTCTTTCTGAGACCCAGAGACATTTGTCACAACTCAGAAACCTGGGGATACCTGGATGCTTATATGTGGCTTCTGAGCATGGTGGCTTCTCTTCTGCTCATCTGTTCACCATATCCTTTTGGACTTGCACATTGTCCCTGATCATTGACAAGAAAGGGAGAAGGCTACCAAATCCCCTCTTACTCAAGAAAGAATAGAGAACACTTGGTTTGGTTCAGAAGTAAAGACTGTGATTCATATGCAATGCAAGGTGTGCATAGAAGCAGGGTTGTCCTGGGATTTGTGTGTAAGTTTAAAAAATGTCAAGATAGAGCAGTGTTTCTCAAACTTGGCAACTTTAAGATATATGGACTTCAACTCCCAGAATTCCCCAGCCACACATCTTAAAGTTGCTAAGTTTGAGAAACACTGAGATAGAGGATTCAGCTGTGTGACGAAACCTTGAAGGTTTTGATCACACAGCTGAATCCTCTTTTCTGCCATCTTGATTTTTTTTTTTTTTTACTCCCTTTCCCCCTGTGGACAGCCTTGCAGTTAGTTTCAGACCTAAAAAAGGAACAAAATATGTGTTTTAGTCTTTAAAAAAGTTCTTGCAGCTGTCAGATTTCTGATCTGGTGGACCAAAGCTTACTTCTTGCTCTGTATGGGAGAAATGTGGCCCCTAGCCACGACAGCCCGAGGTAAGGCAGAGCAGCAAGTGGCATCACCCTCCCTTCCTCCCAAATCAAAATCCCAAATTGGTATTCAAGACCAGCCAAAATTTTTTGACACATGAGGCTGAAAATCTCAGAAGCACCTCTTCCTGGCCCTGGCAATAAAAATAGAATGAGAAATGAGATAGCAATGAATAAAAGTGAGTGAATGAATGAAAGAAAATGAATAATACATGAAATATCTAGCAATTAATGCTCTTTTATGGCATTCATTTTTGCTACCTAAGGAGCTGCTTCGCTCAGCCTAACAACGTGGCACAAGTAACTAAGCAAGTATACTATAAACTCTTAACTGTGCAATCTTCATTCTGCTTAATCGCTTTGCTAATTATTATACTCACCAGCCCCAATTAGAACCTGCTTAGATGATTGGCTGAAGAATGTGGTAGTTGTAATCCAGCACAACAACTGACTTAACATACCTAACCCTTGTCCAATACTCGAGTTTAGTACTGCATATTGCATAATCTAATAGCTAACGCTTGCAAACTCCAGCTGGATTTTGAAGAATAACCATTACATTAATATGACTCTAGTCCTTGCACGTTTCTGGAATATCAGCCTTTCTTTTATTGCGCTTCCCACTCTGCAATAAAACCTTGTGTGGATGATTTAAAAAATGATGAATATTGTTGAGGCAAAATACACATTCCTTTGCATTGTTTGGTGACAGATTTTCTCCTTTTGTGCCACCAGAGACACCCTGAAAAGAAAAAACAGCAGCAGTGACTGTACCAGTCCCACCACAAATAGTCCTGGTTCAAAAAGAGATGCACATTTCTGTGCTGTGTGTAGCGATTATGCGTCTGGCTATCACTATGGTGTTTGGTCATGTGAAGGCTGTAAAGCATTCTTCAAAAGAAGCATCCAAGGTAGGGAAAACAGGACATCCTGGAGAGACCAATTCATCTGAATGCAATGATTCTTGTTAGAACATAAAGCCAAATTGCATAGCGCAACCAGGGTTGTCTGCTCCACCAGTGGCTTAGAGAGGGAGAATACACAAGCTGATACTCTCTACCACCAGCCAAGCAAGCAAACAACTAAAATATTATATCATCTGCATGCTTATAATAGGGGTTTTAGAAGAGTTTTAGTAAATATGCATGATACATTGAATTATCATGGATAATTACTAATAGTTTAGCATTAATTATTAATCATTGTATTTCTTCTTGTTATTAGTAACATTTCATAAGATTTCTGTTTTTTCATCACTGAAATATCTTCACTTCTTCACTTTTCATTGTCCCAACATTCACTGAGTTGGTGGAATTATGGAAGGACATTTTTATATTGGAAAATTGAACTGTTTGATAGCTTTGGGGCAGTGCCCCATGGTCCCCCTCAAATGTTCTGTTTATAGACTTGTCGTAAATTGTGGCTGGGAATTGATAATTTGTGCTCAAGAAGGTTTGCAAAAAGGATTACATTTAACCTTACCCCTATGGATCCTAAGTAGACGCATACAGCATTTTCTTGCATATTCTGTTTAAGATTTCCTTTTCATTCCCAATTATATTAAAACAGTCGACTCAAAACATGGGTTAAAAAGGTACCAGGTGTTCTTCAATCTTAGATCCACCATTAAAATTGGATTCATTGCCTCCCTCCAATATATCAACTAATGTTGGCTAGTTGATGAAATCTACTAATTAAAAATCAAAGTCCCATTTTCAGTGGCAATTACGAAAACTCCCACAGCTTAATTCTATGTAAGTTTACTCGGTTTTTTGCTCATTTCAAAAATATTTATGTACGTTGTTTCAGCCCAAGGCCAAGTTCTTTCCCCATATTTATTCTAATATCTATGTTTATAATTAAGAGAATACCATTGTTTCAATGGGACTTACTGCAAAGTAGCTGCAGTAGGAATATTAAGTCTCAGATCTGTAAGAACAGCATGAAGTTGGATGCAACAAGTTAAGGTAATTCAGGAAAAGCAAAATATTTACCTGACATGTTTTGGTCACC
Organism: Python bivittatus; assembly: GCF_059951505.1. Lineage (NCBI taxonomy): Eukaryota > Metazoa > Chordata > Lepidosauria > Squamata > Pythonidae > Python > Python bivittatus. The sequence continues at coordinate 21,882,331 of NW_028277087.1, read as the reverse complement.
TACACTTTAGAACTGGACAAGATAACCTTTTGAAGGCCATGACATATGTTGGAGACCTGGCAGGAGAATGTTTTTATCTTTTTTCCAGGGGACCTTTGATTATAATCAGCCTTCACTGCCAAAGACTGAGTTCACATCTGTTCTACACAGACTGTGTTTTCCAAAAAGCATTCAGCAGTTCTACAAAACAGACTTTTCTACACATAATAAATTGGGTTGGGTTTTTGTATTCTTTTTTGTATCAGCATCAAAGTACAAACCAGCCCCTTCACTAAATGCACAAGAAGCACACTTCATAAAGCTGATAGAGACTAAGCTGCCTTTTAATTGGAATGACATCTCTGAATAATGCAAGAAAGCTATTGAATTTCCTAAGAAGAGGCCATTTCGGGAGCAGATTTGGAGTTGACAAGTGATTTTAAGGGAGAAGGAGTAGTTTATAGTTTCCCCTTCCTACCTCTTTTTTTTGCTCCAAGTAACCACCAAATCTGTCTCTATCACCTGGGGATTTTAGATGTGTGTTTGTTAAGAGTTTATAACCCTGAAGGTGAGGAAAGTAGGTAAAATAAAGTTTATGTACAGCTATATTTTATTAGGTCATTGGGGCTCAGTAATGTAAGATACACCCATAAGAAGACATAAAGAATCATTCTTGTAATTTGCATCTAGGTCCTAACTGCCTATCAAGTCCTAATTCTTATAGCCAAAGTCTATAATAAAAATCTAATAAGGATCTTTCTTTATTCTTAACATAAACTGATTCTGAGATTTTTTATGCCAATCCTTAGAAGGATAGGAGAGATAGAATAGTAAAACTTATTGTTTGCTACTAACCAATTACATTTTTTACATGATGTTTTTCCTCTTCCTCATACTCACAGTAATTCCTAGGCTAAACTAGGAGAGCAAAATTTGACCATAGCCTCCTAGTGATCTTCATGTCTTATCAAGCATTTCATTCAGAACTTCATGGTCTAAGTCCAGGCATTCAACCCCAAACATCATATACATCCTTTAGAGAAAGGCTGAGATAAAATGTCACTACGAAAATATTTTGCTTTCATTTGCCTTCATTTTTGAACAGCCATAATTTGCTTTCACTATCGTACAGTCGGAATGTACATAACAGACTTCCCATTTAAAAGGGAGCCTGCTGCCTGTCAAAGTAACTTTAAGAAAATTCATCTGCTTTGAGTAATTTTCACTATGATTGGGAATATATGGACTTTCTCCACAAAGTGACATTTCTCTACTTCTCCACAGAAAGAAATCATAGGAAAACTGTCTTTCCAGACTCTCCTTGATCTCTTTCTTCTGAATCTTTGGTTAAATCTAGCCCAGGGATGAGAAACTTACCAAAAGAATGGGATCCTTCCTTCCCCAGCTGCTTGCTAGTCGGAGGACATGTTCATTCTGAATCCTCTCACTTTGCAAGCTGCAATCCTAAATGCTCTGATTAAGTAAATTAATGGAATGAGACAGCCCTAATGAACACACAGCCCCCATGAAACATGCATCTGCACTGAATGAGGAAAGGAAGAACGCATTCCAGGCAGCGCTTTGACTTTTTTAGCTTGTCTGTGTTCTGTGTTGCTAAGATGCTCTTTGTTAGCTCAAGGACACATGTGACTCTTCAGGGTCACTCTTCCTCTGTTCAGTGAGCAGTCATCTCAGCCTGCAGGATCTCAGCCTTCATTTGGGATTGGAAGCCTTCCACATGACTGCCGGATCATAAAACAGCCCAGGGGTTCTCCAAGGACAGTCCAACCAGATGGGTTTCCCACACTAGAGCCAGCAGCTAGCTCAAGAAATAAAATACCTTGTCTCAGAAGCAAGGACTAAACCTAATACTTACAGCAGTGTTCTTAAAATGTACCTTTTTTAATACCTTCCTCCAGGGCACAATGATTACATTTGTCCGGCGACAAACCAATGCACAATAGATAAAAACAGGCGCAAAAGTTGCCAGGCCTGCCGACTCCGGAAATGCTATGAAGTAGGGATGATGAAATGTGGTAAGTTCTTTGCTCCCTTGGGCATTTTCTCTTGTAAGATTTCTCATAGAAAATTTTGCTTAAATTCCAAAGCAGATGCAGACTCTCATTCAGAATCACAGTTATGCACACTTAAATTCCATTAACGGCAGTAGTGAGTGGATCTGAGGCTCTGTTTGATTACTGAAGCCCAGCTTCAGCTTGCTTTGGGGGAGAAAAAAAACCTGGTGGAGGACTCATCCCAGCAAATTTTCATCAGTACTTTAAACTATTAACTTCACAGCTGGGCATTCCCTCCACATTCATGGCACTTCTCTTGGACTGATATGTTGGAGCAACTTCCCCAACCTCCTTTCCTCCAGATGTACGAGAATCCAGAATTGCCTGGGAGTTTAGTTATTAACCCTTCAGACAGGAAATTCTAATTGCACCAACACATCTAGGGGAGCACTAAAATGAGATTAGACTATGTTAGAGGCATAGAATGGAAGTCTTCCATAAACTATTTCCTGTGAGACTTTGGAGAGGTGGGTTGAAAATATTATTATTGTGTTTCAAATCTCATGTCTTCTGCTTCTGCTGTTTTTCAACAAATCCATTCAGAAACTGTTATCCAATCATCCAATAAAATATCACCAAATCAACTTGTACAGAATGAAACACCCACTACTTTTACTTTTATTTTTTTAATATACTTTTTCTTCCTTTGCAATAATCTATGGGTTGAGTGTCCTTATTTGAGTTAGGCTGCAAGCACTCAACTCACCTGTATGTACAGTGATGTTGCTCTCTCTTTTCCTACTGTCCACACTAAGACCACTTGTCCCTTGGAGAGAGCTGGCTGTGCAAATTTAAAAAGTCACCTTGATTTGTCAACTATCAGTAGATTATGTGATCTCAGGTAGTGGTTTTGCCCAGATTGTGCCTAGATTGCATTTTTATTACCCTACTGAATTCACATGTAAGAGAAATATTCTAGGGAGTAAACAAATTTACAATCTGTGAATTTTTGGCTGACGCAACAAGTCTGATTTGATACACATCTTCTGTTATGTGCTGACCTTTACAGAGACTTGGTGTAATGAAGGAATTTCTTTCTTACCTTCTTATTGCCTTTTTATGTTGTCATTCTGTGAAGTCTCTTAAACCAGCCCCTAGTTTTAACATGTCCCATGACTACTAAGAAGTAAGTCTCAGAAAATTCAGTGAAAAGGGTTTAGCAATGCATCTAAATACAAACACCAATAAAAGCTGCAAAACAAAAAGAAACAAATAAGCAAAATCCCAAAAAGAACAGATTTAACCCAGGGTCATCTGAAATTATGGCATGTACCACTTAGCTTGGTTTTTTTCATTTCTACTTTCCCATTAGGACAGCAATGGACTAACACACAAGCTTCATCTCCAAACATCCAAAAATCCCTCTGCAGACATTAATGGCATTTTATGTGCTGAGCATTAAGAACTGCTGCAGAGAGTTTTAAAGCATATCAGCGTTCAATGATTAGGCACATTAATAAGGCATTCCTACAGGCCTCCTGGTCAACAGTTTCAGCTAAATGTGTTTACAGCCCTCTCTCTCAAGATCTGCAGAGGTAGCCATGCACCCCAGATGTTGGTAATGGAGTCTGCATATAGTTTTTTGGACTTGACACTTCCACACTTTGTATATGCATGCTAAATGTCTGCAGGGAATACAGCCTCTAAGTAGTAGCTAGAAAGGGTTTTCCCAGCTGTTTCAGTAATGGTATGATGTTCTTGTCCTGCCCTGTATTTTCCTCCAGAAGCTACTTGATACTGTCACAGATGGCCAGGCACAACAATGAAGTTGTCCTTATATAAATATAGTGTACAGAATGTACATACTTAGGTACCATGAATTCATTGGTTGATGGCGAGGAGGAACTGTTTACTATATCCAAATGATTCCTTCATAAAGCAACGAGAGTGGGCATCTTATATCTTTCCAGAATGTGCATGAAATTATAATACAATTAAATGAAAAAACATTTTTGATGTCGATTCCATGCAATTATGAATCATGTTTTTAATCCAACTTTGATTAAATTCTGGTCAGGGCATCAGTACCAGCCAGTGGTCTGCTATTACTTAGCACAAAATGTTTATGTGCAAGCCACTCATTGAAATATACAAAATGTGTTAATAGATATTTGGAACTATAATAAAGTGGTGAAGGATCTTCCCATAGTATGTTTTATGCTTACTCTTTTGTTGGCAGAAAAAAATCAAGCACAAGTAACCAAGCCATGTGTACTATAAATTCTTATAACTGCACAATCTTCATTCTGTTTAATCACTCTGTTAACTACTATACTTATTGGTATACTTATTATACAATGATTGGGTAGAGAATGTGTTGTTGTAAGCTAGCACAACATCTGAATATACCTAATGCTTGTCAAATATTCTGGTTTATTATATTACATAACTGAATTGCTAATGCTTGCAAAAGCCTGGTAGGTTTTGAAGAATAAGTATTAAATTAATACACCTAATCCCAGGTCAAAAAAATTCCTGAGACTTTATTCTCACAAGATTTAAGTATTCAGGATTGAATATGCATTTTTGGTCATACATAAATTTATTTTCATTCTATTCATATATCTATAAAAGAAATTGAGAGAGAAGATTTGTGTTTTTTTCAAAATACAGGAACGCTTTCCTAAACGTCAGAGTAACAGAATGCAGAATAGTTTTTTAAGTAAAATATTATTAACGATTATGCTTTTCTACTGCAGATGAAGTTTTCAGTCTTTTAGTCTATTTGTTTTTCATGAGATTTCTTGTGTCTTGCCAACTAGGAACCTTGGCTATAAGTTCAACCATTATCTCTTTATTCTGGGAGAGGAAAATTGAATATACACACAGATATATACATATACTTGTACAAATACATATACACATTGTAATCGAAACTAAATTCTCTCAGCCTAGCCATGCAGTTCATTTGCAAGACAACTGTAGAGTAGCATCTCAACCATGCTTTCAGGTTGCTCAGATCAAAATAAGCATATCTCAACAGCAGAAGGGACCAAATGCTCACCCTGATTACTTAAAAGGAAAACCTTCTATTGTTCAACATGCATCTGTTACAATAGTTTAAAATAAATCAGTGTCATTAACAATACAATGAGGTGGGGTGTGTAAAGTAAGAACTATTTTCTGTCCTCATAATCATGAAGGTAAGAATCTCAGCAATTATCCAACATGGTTTGGGCAGGTTACATTACAATTTAAACTAAAACAACACAGTAATCCCCCAACCCATATGTGACATTTATGACTGGGTATTTAGCCAATGGCTTTTGAACAATGGTGAACAAATATAAAATATGTGTTTTTGCAAGAAGAAAATTCCATTGAATAAGTTTAAAAGTTCATAGTTCATTCTGAGATCTTGCAAACTATAGTGATCTCAAGTTTGCCACAGACAACCAAAGTGAGCTATAAATAACCAATCAAACACCTGTAACACCTTGCAGTTATTTTTGAGTAGACATGGATCATAATCAAGCTGAGAAATAACAGTATCTGAATGAGACAATGGAAGAGGGAAAGGACGGTTGAAAGGGGGATATTAGTCACTTTCCCAGCTGGATACCCTCCTGATGTATAGAATACAGTTTCCATCATCCTCAGCTGGTCTAGTTGGAGAAGGCTGATCTCTGCATCATTTCAATTCTTCCAGCATAGAATGTTGGGATGAGGAAAACTTAGTTAATGTTGCTACCTAGTTATAAAATTTAGTGTGCAATATTTAGCAAGCTTTTTTCTACCATCTTAAAATTATATCTTTGGATTGTTCTAAGTATAAAACAGGAAAAGTGGTGCCTTGAGTTCTTTGGAGAAAAGGCTAGATATGAATACAAGTGTTAGGATTGTTGAGTGATTCTTTGCTACTTGTAGATATAACTTCTTGTTCCTCTCTCAATTGCCTGTCTCCTCTGACTTCAGAAGGTGATGCGATAATATAGAGGAATACAGTGTTGTGTCAGTTTGAATTAAGAGTCAGAGAATCAGATGGCAAGATGGACTAGAAGCACTTTGATGACTTGCAGGGTGCATACTTTAGATGTTTGGTCCAGCATCAGCAGTCTGCAATTGGTGGCTATTTGCTTATATTGTATTCTGCTTGTATATTTATACCTAAAAGAAATACTTCAAAAATAAATCTCTGGTGTTCTTTAATTCACCTGAAAATGTAGCTCTGTAATATGTTCCTAGAACTTCTCACCACTTTTTTTTCTCATCAGTAATAAGAAAAAATATTATAATAGTCTGAGAAGCGATGATCAAATATTTAAACAGAAAATGGCATGAATAATTTCAGATTTGAGAACAGGCAAAACAGGATCAGTGATTGCTTCCATTGAAGCTTTAAATAGATCTAATGCCCAGTATTCTTTTAAGGTTTAATAGTTGTAAATCACCAATATGCCCTGGACTGGCTGAAATTATCCTTTCACTCTTGAAAATGGGAAATTGGCAGTGGAATGATAGTGTGCCAAAGGACTGTGGCAGGAGGACCATGGTTCTATCAATGAAAGTTGCTTGAGATTTATGTGAAAAACGGCAAATGGGACTGGCACAAAAAATATTATCACTTTCAAAAGGGAAATTAGAAGCTTAGTTACTTTCTTTGAGAAATCCTTGCCTGTGTTTCTGGAAAGATCACGGCCCAAACTGTTTGGTTATGGATCTCAGTCTGAATTGCGATGGACATTGAAAACCTTGAGCTTTTTGTGATGGTGATGAGACTGTCTAAGATTTAATATGGAGCAAAGGATTTATTGTTTTTAGGTAGTCAGGTTGTTTCCTCCAGAGATATGCTGGTGGGGGCTTGTTAATTTTTTGCAGCTTGTCTGAGCCTTCTTAGAAAAAAAATGAGTTAATGTTGTGATCATGGATGGTAGTGAGACAATGTGGAGAGGGGCACTGAAGAAGGATCTGTTCACAGGACGTAGTTCCCTTTCTTGAGAAAATGAGAAGCCCACAACAGGATACAGGCTAAGTTCATACATCTCACTACACCATAATGTGATTTGTTTGGTTTCGTCTTTCATAAATGAACGCAGTTGTAGTTTGTAACGATGCTTTTTGATTTAGTAAGATGCAGCCCCTCAACCAAGTTGGCCTTATTCACTAAACATAGTTAAGTAAACTTGGTTTTGCACAATGTGGGAAGTCAATCATAGACCAACTCCACACTGCTACCTCTAAGGCTAAAAAGTCAGCTTTGCTCACAGATCTGAATTACATTCTATCAACATTTAAAATAACTATATGTGTTTATTGTTAATGCATGAATTAGTGGACACACTGAGATCACCAGAATGGATTTGAGTTCTTAATAATTATGCAAACTTTGAGTATGCATAATCAGTCCTATGGCCCCATGTGTAGGTGGCATAAAGTTACTACCAGGAATCCTTGTGTTGACTCAGGGATATATAAATGCAATAATAAATGGCAATGTCTGCTCTGAAATGGAAGATAGAGATGATAGTGGGCTATCTTTTGAAGAGTATGTGTTTTTTATTGGGCTAAATTCTGTAATTTGGTTTCGTATTGAGAATGATAGTCTGGAAAAGTTAATAAGGAAGTAGTTTCATCTTGAGAACTTTTGTCACACCAGTGGATTCCTGAAAATTAAAAGGGGGAGACTTGACAACAATTCACAGTTTTGAGTATGAATAGGAGAGGAACAAAATCAATACAACAGATAAAAATAAAATAAACCCAGTGCCTCAGATTCAAGAGTAAGGTGTAGGGAAGGGATGATATCTCTACATTTATTTAGAAGTCGAGAGAAATTAAGGCACACATCCTCTCAAATCTGTCCTTCCAGAAACTCCGGGTGATTTTTGCCCACAATTTGTCTTACTTTTTTCAGTGCTGGCTGGGTGCTCCTTTTGCATCGCTGGAAGAGCTGAATGGATGCGGAGTCCCAGCGCTTCAGCTGCTGAATATCTTTTGCCAACTTTCTGGTATTGACACCCAAATGAACCCGGGATGGACAGAACCATTTATTCAGGAAGAGGGGAGGTATTTCCTTTTTTTTTTTTTTTTTGCCTATATACACTGCTATCCATTTTCAGGGCATCTAGGTTAGGTAGAGGAAAGTGGAGGTGGGGGAGAAATATTGTTTTAATTTTGGATGGATATGTGCTTGTTTCCCCCTAGGTTTTAGAATCATTTTAAATCCAAATAAGTTTTTTTTTTAGATTTGGTTTTGGACTGGATTGATTTCTTTTTCTTCTTATTGTCAATTTGCTTTCCTTCCCCATTGCCACTAGTTAGATCAGTGTTTCTCAACCTTGGGAACTTTAAGATGGGCGGACTTCAACTCCCAGAATTCCCCAGCCAGCATGTCCACCCATCTTAAAGTCCACCCATCTTAAAGTTCCCAAGGTTGAGAAACGCTGTCTTAGATAGTTTTGAACTGCATTCCCTCACCTGGTTATATTGGTATATGTGGAGCTTCAGTTCTCATAATTGACCCCCCTTGGGTATGATCAGGAGCAACCTGCTGGTCTCATATGGAAGACAACATTTGCAGAAGGCTGAACTAACTTACAGGGGATTCAGAGGAACACAATTGCTTGACAAAGGACAGTGGGACAGACATACCAGTGACCTGATGAGACCATTTCTGGTGCTCACTCTGCACAAGTCAATCTGTGTTTCTGTTTTTCTGATTTTTATTGATGAGGATGGTAATATACGCAAGGGAGTGTGACACTGATTTTTTATACATGTTTGTGTGTTCATATGTGTCCAATTCATTCCTTCATAATGGTTAAGTTTCATTGTTCAAAAATGAAATTTGACGCCCAAATGACAGGAATATTAATTTAATATGCATCTTACTTTGGCAGCATATTATATTCCAGAAGAAAATAGGAATGCTTCAGTTCTGTGAATTATTTAATATCCAACTAATTTATATATGCTGACAAGGATTTTTTCTTTGTTGTAATCATATGGATGTTTCTAATCTGACCATTATCATCACCATCATTCATTCATTCATTCATTCATTCATTCATTCATTCATTCATTCATTCATTCATTCATTTATGCATAATGAAAACTGCAGTCATGGATCATTTAGGCCTCCTTAGAACTTCTGGCAGTTAATCTTTCTCACCATAAGGTCAGCAACTAAATAAATACCACTTAGGTTCAGGACTTACGAAAGAAAAAAAAAATCATTCCAGGAAACCAACAATTTTCTTAAATTCGTACATTTTGAATATATACATGAAAAAGAGGTAAATATTCAAAGAATTTATAGTTAGCGATATCTTTTGGTGAGTGTGAACTAGGGTTTGGACTGAAGGAAATGTATTTTACAGATGCTTTCCGCCTATTGCATCTCTTAGGATCCTATTAATTTCCATTTTCTGTTTAAAAAGGAGTTAATTTCTGGTTATTATTGTTCTGGAGGTAAGTTTGAAAATCTGATGATTGTGGAACACTGTTTTGTTTATGTTTGAGAAGGAAAGGGAAATTTGAGCTAAGGTATGCAAACCCCTGTAAGTAGTGTCATCTCTGTTTTGAGGGTGAGTGGGCTCAATGGTTGGATTGTTGCAAACCATTCCCCCTAATGCTATTTTCATGAATTTGTATACAAACAAGACTGCAGAACTGCTTGGGAATTTGCCCTTTTCCAAATTTTATTTTATACTTTTCCAGGCAAAAATGACACACAAGTGGAAGTCTTGGAGAGTGGTGCACAGAAAAATCCATGCGAGTTTCCAAATAAAGCTTTAAAAAGCACATACACATTGATGAGATAAATGTAAGGCTGGAATGAGATATTGAGTAAAATAAAAACTGGCAGATTCATCCATTCCCCAGAAACACAGTGTTCTCAGCTTTTAAGCAGATAAGATTTCAGTGTTGTTTTGCTGGGCATGATTGATATTTTTTGAGTAATATTTTCTGCATTCATTCTTTCTACTAGAGAGCATGTGTTTTCCTAGGTTTTCTGTTGGATTTGGACTAACAGATTTTTTTTTCTTGATTTGTAAAATTTAAAATGGAAAGGTATGATAAAAAAGAAAAGAACATTTAAACAGTTAGGAGAATCATACACCACAGCCTTTGCCAAACTGACACGCTCAAGATGCATCAGACTGTTATTTCCACAATTTCTGCCTAGCATGGTCTATGCTGCCTGGAGTTGATAAGGGCTGTACTCCAGCATTGTGGGAGAGTACCAGGCTGGGAGAAGAATAAATATAGAGAAGCATATTGGCTGTTCAGTATCACCATTAAATCAAAATTGTGGCCCAGCACCCTAATCAGTGTCCCTGGAGCTGGGAGTGGAGAGACGTTCTCTCCCGTTCCGGTCCTCTCTTAGCAAATAAAGGTCAAGCGTGGGACCTCTGCTCTAGTTGGCAGAGAGGCTAAGAATGTTGTGCTCAGGATGGCTCAGATTGTTCTTCATGTTTCAGAAGCTTAAGCTGATCCCTTGGGTCAGGCTGCACAAGTTCCACATTTACATTTAGTTCTTTTGTGCAGCAAAGCCTTGTACACATTTAGCATTAAGTGATTTTATTGAAATTGGTTTTGTTTCATAAGTATAGAAGATGTATATATGGATGTAAGAGCCAGTTTGGTGTAGTGATTAAGGCATCAGGCTAGAAACTGGGAGACTGTGAGTTCTAGACCTGCCTTGGACATGGAACCAGCTAGTTGACTTTAGACCAGTCACTCTCTCTCAGCCCTAGGAATGGCAAAACACTTCCAAAAAGCCTTGGTATGAAAACTGCAGGGACTAGTCCAGGTAGTTGCCAAGCATCAAAAACTGACAAGAAGAAGAGGAAGAGGAAGAGGAGGAGGAGGAGGAGGAGGAGGAGGCAGCTAAACCTACTCTGTGTTCCTTTCCCCTTTACACATTCTCCCAGTCAGATTACTCATACAATACTCATATGCATATGCTATGTAACAAGCCACTCTTTTACATACATATGCATATCCAGCATCCCAGAATCACTGAACCCTCATCTAACATTCCATGGCAACCTCTCTGTCGCCTCACAAGGATACCTTCATATGATCCCCAAGCCATATTTGAGGCGGCCTTAAGTCATTCTTAGCTGAACAGTGTTAGTGTAATGTTTTCCTCCTTATCTTGACATACGTTTTGCTGACACTGTCTTCTAACTATTCTGTTGGTAGTATGGTCAAGTGGAATTTGGGGGAATGGGATCAGATTGGCAGCTCTTGGCAACTTTAGGCTGGTATGGGCACAGCCCTTCTCCTCCAGTCCATAGGGACTCTCTTCCAGGGCCATTTTGCAGCGAGAGAGTCTAGTTATTTCAGACTAGGTTCCTCATGTATCTGCCAGGTCTCCAAGTTGACCCAAGTTGACTTGAAAACTTGGATCAGTCTGACACACAGCTGTAGTTGCAGTGATGGGCTGCAAGTTGACTTAGGAAACAGACACAATTCTCTTTCGACTGTGTCATAAGGCAACTCTCCCATCCCTGTCATCTTGTTGTTTAGGCTGCATTTGAATATGGGTTCACTGCTCTTTTGGAATAGCATTAAATCTCTGTCCCAAAGGACTCTAACCATCAATTAATTATCAGCTGATAATTGGAGTGCCTTTGAACAAGCATGCAAAATACTTGTGCTAACCAGAGTGAGCTTTGTCATATGGTTAAACCTACCACTGTAACCATCTGCCAAATTTGCCTCCTCCCTGGTCTCAGCCCCATTCCATCTTAAGGAGGATTGGGGAATATTTTCCCACCAATTGAGAACAATTGTTGGGAAGGAAGGGAAACAAATCAAGGGGAATCTACCTGTCCCCGTACACCATAAATAAGGACAGCATCGTTTGCCAGCATCATATTCCTCAACAGGATTGCCAGGGGGACAGCAAATTTGATGTTGGGATAGGTTTGTGGCAGTGCAAGGATTGCAAGGAAGAGCCCTGTTACTATACTTGAGCAGAACATTGCAGTAAGAGTATCTTTCTTCCCTCAAATGCTTGTCTCAGGGGTAAATCAGCCATGCAATCATTGTTCTGCACATATACATATTCTGTACTTCACTGACGCCTTTTTGTCTTTAGAAGAGAGTAGCACATGCAGAAGAGTAAAAGTGGACAGGGGGGACTTAAACTCACTTTCAGCAACAGTTCTAATGTGCTGTCAGTAGGTAGTTGCATGCCAGAAGATGGTGAAACAACGTAATGGATAAAAGCAAGGGTTATGATCTTCTCATACTTCTCTGCCTTGAAATCTGCCCTTCCTCTCCTCCCCAGGGTTCACAGCAGCAACAATGTCTGGATTGAGAATCTTAAAAATCTAGGGCTGTTGTATTTGAAAAATGGAAACGCACAGGTTTTCCCCTTCAGGTTCCAGTTAAAGAGCACCTGTAAGACTCTCTGGGCTTCAGAGAGAGCTGCCACATGGGTACAGTTCCAATCAAGGCTGAGGAAGATACGAGGAATAGTCTATGCGCACATGCTATTTGGATCAGAGTAAATGTCTTGGATGGAAACTCCTGCTGAGCTTCATGAGGATGCCAGGAAATGTTTGTTTGCTGTCCACAGTCATATCAGCTCTTAGTTTTCTGGCTACCCAGTATTTTGCAAAGTGATTCACTGTTCTTAGAAAGGTTGATAAACTATGTTTGAGTTGATTCCATTCCTACTGCATTTATGGATAGCTTTAAATGCCAAGGCAGAATCCGTGGTGGTATCTGTAAATTTAGCTTGATCAAGCCATGAAAACTTTGGCAGTTAGGAACTTTTTGGACTGAGCATATAAATGGCAGTAGAAACATACATGCAGGTATTTGAAGAATCAGATCCAATTTCAGAATATGTGTGTGTGTGTGTGTGTGAGAGAGAGAGAGAGAGAGAGAGAGAGAGAGAGAGAGACATAGAGACCCACAGAGAGAGATGTAGAATAGTATATCCAATTAACAAGTTTCAGGATCATGAAAAAAGAGAAAATTAGATAATAAAATAGTTTTAATAATGCAACTGTTGATCAGTTGTTGGGAAGATATGGGATCTGTGTGTAGGATGATCCTTGGTGAGATCTGCTAGTCTAGGGCATACTTATTATGGAATAATGGGATGGAACTGGGATTTTGTTTGATAGCTTTGTTCTCTGGATGCAATGTTAACTAAATCAAGATTTCATTATGCCAAACTGGACTTACATTGTAACTTCACTTCGGCAAATTTGCAGATTCTTTCTGCATCATGCACATTGAGTACTGTACTACTCCTTTATTTGGATGCTGTGTTTGTCCAGAATCCAGAAAATAAAGCTGATTTGGGGCCAAAATAATTGCTTGGCTTCCTACCATCTACCTGGGATCCTAATTCCCAATCAGCTCCTCTCTTGTTTTCATTATCTTTCCTGATAATAAATGTGTCATACCAGAGTATCAAGATCTACAATAGGAGTGGGTTATCTGTAGCCCATGAGCCAGATATGGCCCCCAAGTCCTATTTCAATAGCTTCCAGAGCTCCCAAAATAAGAAGCAACACAAGCCTCCAATAAGATTAACACCTGTGGAGTCCTTGGTGCTCTCTGAGCTTGGTTGTTTGTTTGCAGATGTTTCATTACCCAACAAGGTAACATCATCGGTGCTACTGAATGTGGGGTTTGCTCCCTGTTTATATACAATAGCTTGCCCTGCCAGTGTTGGTGGGGGTGTGGTTTTCTCCTTGGTAGTTCCTTGATTAGGGTATTGTTTTCTGCTCAGTTTTCTGAATTATTTGCTCTGATTTGGATATAGGGATTGGGAGTGTGCTGGGTGCGAACAAAACTAGAAATGACCCACAGGAATTTTCCAACATGAATTTGGTATACTTTTGGAAAATTGGCAGTCAGCTTTTCTTATATCATTTAGTTACACATGTATAATTAACATAGTGATTGGGTTACTGGGATACTAAAGAATATTAGCTCAATTTTTTTAAAATTACAGGTTCAAGAAGAGAGCGTTGTGGGTATCGTATCATCCGTCGTCATCGTAATCCAGAAGATATGGTGCATTGTGTAGGCAAAGTGAAAAAGAATAATGACAGTATAATCCAAGTGAAAGAGGTCCTGGGCAATGCGCTAACCCCAGAACAGTTTGTCTCCATATTAATTGATGCTGAACCGCCAAATGTGTTGGTGAGTCGCCCCAACAAGCCATTTACAGAAGCTTCCATGATGATGTCCTTGACGAAACTTGCAGACAAAGAATTGGTCCATATGATTGGTTGGGCCAAAAAGATCCCCGGTAAGGAATTTGAAAACTCCTGTGTTTCGAGTGGAGCTTGTGCTAAATAATATTTAAAATATATTTTTAACAAACGTTAGCTCCTAGAACAGTAAAAGCATACCAATAATTGCATTGTTATTTGGTAATACAACCTGGGTGAGGTCATTGTGTGGAGCAAGAGTAGAATCATAGAATGTAAGGCTTCACAGGTATTATAGAGACCATCTATAGCCCAGTGCAGAAATATACTACTACAGTGTTCCTGACAAAAGTATCCAGCGTATTTAAACATCTCCAGCAAGGAAAGGCCACCACCTCCCAAGACAGGCTGTTCCATTGTTGAGTCATTCTTACTTTTAGGATTTTTTTCCTGATGTTCAACCAAAATTTTGTTCCTTGTTATTTAAACCCACTGTTTCTTGCCTTGCCCTGTCTTCTGGAACAATCTGAACAATTTTGCACCATCTTCTACATGAAACACTTCGAATATTTGAAGAAATTATCATGTCTCACCACAGTCTCTGCTCCAGGGTTACCATATTCAACATCTCCAAACATCCCCAGGCTTTTCTTTCTAGAACCCTTATCATCTTGGTTGCTCTCTTCTGGGCGTGATGTAGTTTGCCACTATCCTTCCTAAAATGTGCCCAGAATTGAGTGCAATATTCTAGGTGCAACCTAACTAATGCAGAATAGAGAGGAATGAGGACTACTCTTGATTTGGCATTAAAGTTGTGTTGATGCAGCCTAGGACTGCATTTGCATTTTTTGAAGCTGCATTATACTGTTGGTTATATTTAACTTGTGATCCACCCAGATCATTTTTGCACTACTCCCTTCTATATTCATGCTTTTGATTTTTTTCAATGCAAATAGAGGATTTTTCATTTACCTCTATGGAAATTAATCTTGCTGGGTTTTGCCCAAAGTATCAGTTTGTCAAGATCCTCCTGAATTTTGGTTCTGTTCTCTAAAGGGTTTTGCTATCCCCACTATCTTTGTGTCATCTACAGGTTTGATAATCATATTTTCTAACTTCTCCTCCAAATAATTTATAAATATATAAAATTATGCAGGACCTCGAATGGAATCCTTTAGTCCTCCACTCAATAGTTCCCTTCAATTGACACTGAACCATTGATATATATTTGTTGGATATTATTGTTCAACCAGTTCTTTAGTCATCTAGTAGTACATAGTCCATCCAGATTTTGCTTTTTGCTATACTGGAATCTCACAGAAGACTTTACTGAATGTTCTGCTGAAATCACGGTATACTATGTCCACTGCATTCCTACGGTCACTATCAAAAAAGGAGATCAGGTTGGTTTGGCATGCTTTATTGATAAAGCCATTCTGGCTCATGCCAAGCAATACATTCTGTTCTAAATGATCACAAACTGACCATTTAGTCATTTGGCCCAGAATTTTGTCCAGGATTAATGTCAAGTTGATTGACTTGTAGATACCAGCATCCTCTTTTTTTTCTGTTTTGAAGATAGGAACTTTTACATTTCTCCAGTCCTCTGGCCCTTCTCCATGATTTCTCAAAGGGGATAGAAAGGAGGATCTGAGATGACATCCACAAAATATTTCAAGACTCTCAGACATAACTGACATGATTGTGGAGACTTAGACTCATTCATCGTAGCCAAGTGCTCCCTCACCATATCTTCCTTTACTTTGGGTTGCCAATTCCTTCTTTTGTAGAAGGTTCTGCTTAGGTTAATTTGAACATAGTAGCTCTTGGGGAGAAGACCAAAGCAAAGAGGGAATTGAGGAGCTCTGCCCTCTCTCCATCACCTGTTACTACGCTACCATACTCTCCTAGCAACAGGCTCACCCTTTTCTTTTTCTTCATTTTATTATTGACATAGCCAAAAAAACCCCCCTTTTCATTGCTTTTAGCTGCCCTTCTAGGTCTAAATATCTTTTGTCCTTTAGCCTTTTGGTCTTTCTTTCAGCAGATATTATGTACTTGCTGGAACACTTGTTTGGTGATCCATTTTATATGTAGGTCCCTTTTAACTCATATTTCAATTAGAACTCTTTTAACTCAATTAAAAAAATTTAGAATTAGAATGTTAACTCAGGAAAAAAGTGAGCTTTTTTTTATAGTCATAGAGTAAAAGATAACTTTGTAATCATATTTCTATTTGCTGCAAAGGAAATTAGAAGCTTCTTCTTTCTATTCGTTTTTATCTTTTCTTTCTGTACTTTTGTCTTTTTTGCTTTCTCTTTTCCTTTCTTTGTTTTTCTTTATTCTGAATTAGTTTGTGTTAGTTTTTATGTTCTTTTAAAAACTTTATATATATATATATATGTGTGTATATATATATACACACACACACACATACACACACACACACACACTCTGCATCCATGATGACTCCCTAAGCTCTCCCCAGTTTTTTTTCTCATTGAAATGGTGTGTCTTCCAGTGTCTTCTTTTTTAGAAGTTCCCTGTCCTCTGTGCTCCAGGATTTCTTTCCATGGCATCCTACCTAGTACATCTCTAAGCTTTTTCAATTTCGATCTCCTGAAATCTAGCGTGCATGTGTAATGATGCTTTAATTTCACTCTCTACCATATTTTGAACTCTGAGATCCTTTGATTACTTCCTCCCAAGTTCCCAAAGCTTGTACCTCTTCAGTCAGCTTTTCCCTCTCCTTCTAGGAGAGCTGATCCCCTTGTCCCATCTTCAGCCTTCTGGAAAATGGAATAGTTTTTAGTCTATAGGTTGATTATGTGGCATCAGATCGTTTTTTACTCTTAGCAACCACATGGGTAGATTTTCTCCATGATGATCTATCTCTCACCTGGTCTTTCAGGTCTGTAGAAGTTTCCTACAATATCTACAAAGATATTCCTATAATATCTTTGTTGTTTCCACTGCCTTGTATTCTTACCCGAATGCTGTCAACAGAACTATCATGCTCAGATTTTTAGTTCTCAATACATGTTGATACTTCCTTCAATAAAGCAGTTTGGGGAAGTACCTAAAAACAGTTTCAGCCATCCCTCATTGTTTTTTACTCAGAGTTCCTTTTGTCTTGCCTATTCCTTTTGAATACATTTGAATCTTCAATTCTTGAATTTTGCTCATGGGTTTTCTCCTACCAGATTTCAACCTTCTGAAATACTTTGACTTCCTGCATTGAGGCTTTTTCATTCTTCTTATTTGTTCCTTATACTGTGTGCAGTCTTTGGGTCACATAACCTGATCTACCTGTTCACTTCAAGTATTTTCCTCTCTTTTCCTGGGTCCTGTCTGTTGACAGGTAGGAGTGGAGAAGCACTACCTGTGCTCCCAGTGCTTTTCACCTTCTTGACTAGTGCTTCAAAGGCCTGTGCAATATCTTCAGGCTTGTGTTGGCTATGCCATTTGGTCCCACAGGGATCAGTAAGAAGTGGCCTTAAGGAGTCTTGGGAGCCTTTCCATCACATCAAGAATGTGTGCCCCAGGAAGGTAGCATGCTTCTCTTGATAGGCTGTCCAGCTAACAAATTGCTGCTTCAATTCCACTCAGTAGGGAGTCTCCAATTCTTGTCACCCATCTCTTCTTCACTTCAGGGCAGAGATAGGAATCCTTCCCTTGTAGAGCCTCTAGAGTCCTGTTCCTCAGTCCCTGAGGCTTATGGGGGCTGCTTGTCATCCAGAGGTCTGGAAACATCATCAGCACTGAAGCTCTGGAATCTGTTCTGAAGCTTCAGAGTAGCACAACTCTTCTTGATAGACTTGGTTCTTTGTGTTCCAAGTAGGCAACTTGGGGTCCCCTGGGTGTTTTGGGCTTTAGTACCCCACTTAGAACTCAGTTCCCTGTTTGGGGAAAGTTTTTACTCATTTGTATTAAAATCTTTGATTTCTCTATTGCTGTCTTTAGATAGCTGTGACTTCTCAGTGTGAGTCAAGAAATGACCTATCCAGATAACACGTGACTGTTTCTATCATTTCTATCTATGTGACTCTTCCTCCTTCTTGTTTTTCAAACATTGTACTTCACCTAATGTTTATGTTTTTTTCTTTCTTTCTATAAAGAATACAGTATTACTTTCAACTGATCCATTATGACTGGTGCTGGTTTTTTTTTTGTCTGCCTAGAAGCCCTGGTTAGCTAATCTGTTTTTTTTACATTTTTAAAGTAGAAGTAATCCTAGCTCTATGGGAAAAATCGCTGTAGCTAAATAATACCTTAGAAATACATGCAAGCTTTTTGACTTCTCTTTGCCAGGTAAGATGTTACAAGAAGTAAGGGATAGGGAAGAAGCAAAAAAAAAAAAAAGCCCCCACATTAGACAAAACCTGATCTTTAGGTCAAAATCAGGTATGAATTAAATACAAATTCCAAGTGAGATGTTGCTGGTATCAGATACAAATACATAAAACTGAAGCCCTTAATGTATGGATAAAGAAATAATAGTTTATTATTTACAGGGAATTGTTAACAAGACAGGGTTTGCCTTAGTGGAAGTCATATTCTTTTTCTTTAAGCCTTATCCTCCTCCTATTTGCAGATACTGGGCATACCTTGAATCTGCGGATGATTCCCATTTATATATGGGTTGAACCATTTTGACTGTATTGTTGTGAGCACAGAAAGTCTTAAATTTGACATTAAAATAATGAAGTCAAAATGGAATTGGCTGCTTAGCTAGAACTGCTGCAGCCCAGGTTTAATCATAAAAGCTCTACCAAAGAACAATAACATTATAAAATCAGAGAGTTGAGAAGGGGCATTTAGATCATCAAGTCCAAGCTCAGAACAGGAACCCCATTAAAGCACCCTGACAGATGGCTATACAGTTTCTGCATGAGCATCTCTGGCATTTATTTATTTGACAGTACAGGTAGTCCCTAGTTTAAGAACATGTTCCGTCCCCAAGGTCTGTCCTTAAGTCGAATTTGTACGTAAGCTGGAACAGTATCATTGTGTAATGCTGTATAAGTAGTATTGTGTAATGAACTCAAATTGGGTATTTAACTCAAAGTTTGCTACAGTAGGCTCTGTTCTGAACCGTGGGTCATCTGTAATCTGGGCATTCTTAACCTGGGGACTACCTGTATTTATAATTGGCTCCAGTCCTAATGCAAAATAGGCAAGAATCAACAGAAGAGCAACCATAAGATTTAAAGAACAGAAATATGGAGGCAGTTAAAACTACTGTATCTTGGCTCCACTGTCAAACTGTTTTTATTATTAGGACACTTTTCTAACATTCAACCAGAATCAGTTCAGCATGGTGCCCTAGCCACACATCTTTACAACTAGGGTATGAAGACAAGAATCTTGCAGAAATTACCAAATACACTGGTACCTCGGGTCACGAACTTAATTCGTTCCGCGACTCTGGTCGTGACCCGAATTGGTCGCGACCTGAATCAAATTTTCCCATAAGGTTCAATGTAAATACGGTTAATCCATTCTGAACCATATGTATTTTTTTTTTAAATCACAAAAATATGAAACAAAATACAGAACAGTGCAGTACGAAGAGAGAGAACGCTAACCTTGCTCGAGGCGACTTCTGGTGTGGAGGACAGGAAGGAGGGTGGGGAGGCGGTTATTGCTTGGAGGGAGAGTCCCCCTCCCTCCAGGAAGCCACCACCACATGTCACGGGAGGGAAAATGGCCGCGGATCCTGTTCATCACCTGATGTGGAGTTCGCAGACGGAAGCAACATTTTGAGAACGGTGCTGTTCGTGACCTGAATTGGTCGTGAACAGAAGCGTTCGTGACCCAAGGTACCACTGTAATGCCTAATGCTGGTGACATTTATAGAGATTTTGACTTCAGCATTTCAATTTGAGTACAGTTAAGAAAATTAATCTAAAATTCTTCCTAAACATTTTTTAAATTAAAAAGGAACTAACAGATTTTGCAGCTGAAAAACAAACTATAAGGTGTGGAGTTTTTAAAAGTATTGGACTTAGCTTACACAAACAATACATTAGCCATTTGCCTGATATATAGTCTCTCAGTGTCTAGTTTTGTACAGCCTATAAAACACATACACAGCAGGAAAACTGACACATACTAGAAGAACATTACTTTTCATTAAAAGTCTTAAATGAAATTTGGAGGCACTGATATCTTGAATGGGGTCCTGATGATAGTAATTTTACTTTGATTATTTGCACTCATCTGGGAAATGAATCCATTTTCACTTTTGATTACTTTCTCAGCTTATTTTGTCCCTCAAAGAGATGATGGTAGAATGTGCGTAATTCTGCTGCTCTTCCAATTCAATCCATCTTATGTAATAAATGCAGTTGTTAGTTATATTTTTATCCTCTACTTTGGAAAAAAGTCCTCTAACACGGATCCAAATATATTCATACTTAGAATAGCATACTGAAATAAATGTGGCTTAATTTAATCATGGCTAGCTGAAGTTCAGCTGATTTTGATAGGTCTACTACAAACATGACTAAGCCTCCAAACATCTTTTTTCACAAGTATTTGTCTTCATCAGTACTGTTTTCTTTGTATTCAGAATGGTCTATTTTCCTCTATTAATCTAACTCTCAGGAAAAATACTATCTAAATTCAATCTGTGTAATCACATTGGCATTTTGTATTTATATTGTAGGATACATCTGGGGTGTGAAAAAGTTGGAAGGCAGAATAGAAGTGTGATCATATTGAAAAATTGATACTGCAGATTTTTTTTTATAAATTTGTATTGCTTTTTAATTAATAACAAAAAGAAAAAACACAATAATAATAATAATACACCAGAAGAAGAAAGAAAACATTAAAAGGTGGTATTACAAAAAAGTGGTAAAAATATAAGAACAAAAAAAAAAATTAGTGTAGTATACCATTATATAATAAATAGTTATACATCTATATATTTATCTAATGCAAATATTATTCAAATGTATATATATTTCCAATACATTTATACAAGTGTCATTTTTTTTAACCTACTGTATGTTGTATAAATAAGTCCCATATTTCATTATACTTGTCCATTCAAAGTCTAAGTCTATAAGCAATCCACTCATAAGTGGCAAGTGCAATCAGGTCTTCAATCCATGGAGTGAATGGGGCCATACGTTTATCTTTCCAACATTGCAGTATCAGTTTTTTGGCCATAGTAAGGACATGGGAAATCTATTTACATTGTCTAGATGTCAAATTCCATGTACTAGGTGTATAGTTCAAAAGAATATTATTGTCTGAAAATTTTAGCTTTTGTTGCACAATCATGTTGATATAGTCCACTACTTTTTCCCAAAACGTAGTAAGTATAGGACGTTGTAAAAAGAGGCATTGTCCTTATTACATCTCCAACAAATTGCTGTTTTTGACAATCCTTTTCTATACAAATGTAATGGAGTCTAGTAAATTCTAAATATTATTTTTTGTTGTATGAGTCATAGTTTAACGTCCATTGACACTCTTGTTATAGAAGATAAGACACCCTCCCATTGTCTAGGCAATAGAGAAACTTTCAGTTCTTATTCCACTCAACCCTTAACATCTGCCTATCAAATTGATTTACTGATAACCAATATCTATAAAAACTAATCGTAGGTTTTTTAGTTCTAAAGGATTTAACAAGTTGTTCTAGTATCTCAAGTGGTACTGCAGATATTAACATAAACCTTTTTGGTCTGGCTAAATGTTCACACATCATTCTTCTTTCAAAATAGAGATGAATACCCTTTTTAGGACTAAAGAATGCATTTCACCTTTGAATGCAGTGCCAAGGCAAAGGTGTTGGCTTTAAATTTAATAAAATAAATTTAATTAATTAAATGCAAGAATATTGTTGTTGTCCACACATCTAATGCTTTTAATCTTTTATCTCATTGAAATTTATAATATGAGCTAGCTTTGGGTCAAAAGCTGTACACCTCTCTGTTGACTTCAGAAATTAGGATAATTAATGTCTGTAAAGTTCATATGGTGCCACTAATGCACATCTGTCCCCCTTTCATTAATCCATGTCAGAAAAAGCAACCCCTAACAGTAGCTGTTTCCTATAGAAAGAAATAGGCAACTATCAGCCTGGATTTGATTCCAGCTACCATTCAGTGACTCCTGTCTTAGTGAGAAGACCAACTTCCTGGTGTCCCAGTCTGTATGGCAAGTTGACATCTCTTGCCGTTGCCTATACAACATGGTAAAAATCTGCAAGAAAAAATACAAATAAGTTTAAGAATGGGAAACCTGTGTTTTGCCACAACCACAGTTCCCAGGACCCTCTGGTATTGGCCATGCTGTCTGAACCTGCTAGGAGTTGTAGTTCAACAACATCTGAGGGCCATTGTTTGCTCATTCTGGGTTACTTGTCATATAGGAATAAACTCCTTCTCCTTCTCCTTCTCCTTCTCCTTCTCCTTCTCCTTCTCCTTCTCCTTCTCCTTCTCCTTCTCCTTCTCCTTCTCCTTCTCCTTCTCCTTCTCCTTCTCCTTCTCCTTCTCCTTCTCCTTCTCCTTCTCCTCCTCCTCCTCTATTTAATGCATTTAATATGCTTTTTGGTACTTTATTTATTTTTTACTAATTGGGAACCGCACTGTAAAATTTGGGGAAGTGGAACATCTAAAAGATAATTATGGTCTGATGTGTGCATTAGCCAAGAGCTGTAGATTAGATTAGTTCCCTTTGAAATACAGGCAGAAAAAAAGCCACTTTGAGCCTTCAGAAATGGAGCATATAAAGTTCATATAAACTGAAGCATGTAAGGCAAGTAAGCAGTAAATAAAGCAATAAAGCAACAAATAACTAAAAGAAGTGATAAATAAATAAATGAATCTTGAAGTGTTCTTAGTGTTTAAATTTTCTTTCTGCCATCTCATTTAATAAGAATCACTCCCTGCCAGAACAGATTTTTTTCAGAGAAAGAGAGCAGTGGGTTTCATTACACATTCTTATGCAGAAATGCTTACAACCTTCTTCTCTTTCTCCTCCTTTTCTCTTAAAAAAAAACAAAAAAAAATCTTTTTCATCTCTATTAAGATTAATTCTTAAGTAAGTGGCTGATTCCCTCATAAGGCTTTGCTTTTAGTGCCAGCTAGAACAGTGG
This sequence comes from Python bivittatus, assembly GCF_059951505.1. Classification (NCBI taxonomy): domain Eukaryota; kingdom Metazoa; phylum Chordata; class Lepidosauria; order Squamata; family Pythonidae; genus Python; species Python bivittatus. The sequence goes on along the minus strand of NW_028277087.1, from coordinate 21,859,031 downwards.
ATTGCAACTGATTCATTTCTAACTAATTTGTATGGCTCCTGGTCTTAGGCTATAGCACGGAGATCATCTGTGGTGTTCACCATCCATTGATTTCCTTAATATTAATAAGGAGGCTCTATCTTGTGGTGTAACAGATGATGGTTTGAGAATGCATGGTAAAGGCTTATATAGCAGAGCCTAGTACTGTTCTGCTGAGATTTGGAGAAGATATCTTTCTGAACTGCAGTAATGTGGTTTATTTTTGTAAGTATCTCCTTTTGTAATTTCTGTCAGTCTTTCTTCATGGCCTAAAAAAAGTGATGAAATGCAGCATTGGGCAAAAGGGAGCCTTTGTTGACTTTACTGTGTGCAGATTGATTTAATCCTGTGTCAACATTACAAGAATAGTCTACCATTAAATTTTATCACATGCATACACTCCTCTTGTTCCTGACAAAGTACTTTCAGATAAGCAGCTGGTTTATTTATCCATCACCACCTACCTATTCCCTTCAGTAGTGATCTCATGTAGCTAAGTGCCTATTAGTTTGGAAGTGAAATAGTTCCATCAGAAGAGCATAGGAGATTGCAAATTAAATGGAGAAGAGAGTATGAATATTTCTCCAAAGTCTGGTGAACCTGATTCATGTGGATTCTAAAATGTATGGAATATTGAGGCATCAGCTGAGTGGTAGGAAAAGAAATGGGAAATGAAGGCAAAACAGAGAAATCCATGGATATAGGATCAAATATAGTTTTGTGGTCCTCTTCTTACATCGTCCCCATAAATACCATTAAGGTATATAGAAGACTGACTTAATAAAAAAATACTTTAAATATGTTCCATCAATTAAACAATGTCACCTTGTGGGACCCAGGACCCTCATCCTCTGGAACTACAATCCCCCAGAGATCCATTATGTCATTTTAGAAATTGTTAAAGACCTGGTAGTTCTGCCAGGCCTTGGGCACAGGGTGACTGTGGAGCCTCCTTCTGTTAGGGTTGGTTTATAGTTGCTGTTTTGTTCTTCATGTCGGTTGTGTTTACAAAATCTTAACATATCTGGCAAAATCCTTGGCAGTGGGCATCCAGAATTTATTTTTGTTTATTAATCAATCAATCAATCAATTAATTAATTAATCACATTTATAAAGCCAAAATCCATGTGTCTACCACCCAGTGTAAATAGTAGATGAATGACGGAGGGATCCACCACTCAGTATAAACAGTGGACAAATTTCTAAGAGTTTAGGACATGGTTTTTCTACTTTCAAGTGAATCAAGGAAATAATTTTGAATTTTGAAGAATTTATATTGTTCTGGGGACAGGGAAGGAGTGTATATTTGGGTATTCATGATGTAATTATACCTTCCCCTTTCCTTCCCCCTTTCTTTTAAAGGCTTCATAGAGCTCAGTCTATATGATCAAGTAAGGCTTTTGGAAAGCTGTTGGTTGGAAGTGTTAATGGTGGGTCTGATGTGGAGATCCATTGATCACCCAGGGAAGCTCATATTTGCACCAGATCTTGTGCTCGACAGGTGAGAAAATAAGTATTGTTGAACTTAGGGGCATGTTTGGAAGTTAAGGTCTGAATGATAATGCATTAACAAACACAATCTTTTACTCTATTTGGGAAGGCCCAAATATTTTCTCCTGCATGAACTACCTGGTTAACATTCAGTTCACCCCTGCCCATCTTCTGCTGTAGATTTACTGGCAATGATATTACAAGAAGCTTCACCAATTCCTGCACAAGGAGTTTTCAGTTGGAGTTAATTGGAAAGACTGTAGAAAGTTCATTGCAGTAGTCTAACACTAGGCTGGGCAATCTTTTTATGGCCACAACACATCTTTTTTTAATTACTGTTTTTTTCAGGTTGCAAGAAACTGTATAGGGGGTACAGTTGTGATATCATTAGTCAAAGCAAGGCTGGAATTTTTGGTCATCCTGGAAATAATGTGTGGAATGTTAGGTTGAATGAAATATACATATTCTAGGAGGAAGTTTCAAGCATCAGAGCAGCAAGACAGAAAGAGAAATTGTCAAAAGCAAGAAAGCTAAAGGAACATGATCATGAGCTAGATTGTATGGAAGGTATGATAACATTTTATAAAACAAGGATAAGAATTTTGTGTTGAACATTTATGATTTCAATCTACCAATTAAAACACTGACACTGTACATTGAAATATGAACCATTTAATAGAGACAAAATGTGACTATATGTTGGAATAAAATGCAGTATTTTGGTGGAAAGCATGCTTTGTGTGTCAAGTAATCCTCTGACTATTTTCAAATTAGGGATGAGGGAAAATGTGTAGAAGGAATTTTGGAAATCTTTGACATGCTCTTGGCAACAACTTCAAGGCTTCGAGAGCTGAAATTGCAGCACAAAGAATATCTCTGTGTCAAGGCAATGATCCTTCTCAATTCCAGTGAGTAGAAGTTTCAGTCATGTCAAGCTGTGCTTATTATTGAGACAAAAAATTGGGTTGTGGTAGCAGAAATATCAAAGGACACAAGAGCTATTAAGGTGAATGAAATAAAAACATCCAAAGTGCTTTTCCCTTCCTCATGTTATAATGGTTTTATGATTGATACACAGAAATAACACCTAGGTCACTGTTGTACCATTCTGCATGATTGTGTCTGCATGTGTTTTTTTTAGTTTCTAAAGATAAATCTTAAAAGACCTTTTAAGAAAACTGTGCAACTTAAGCTATTCCACCTATTTTAGTTATATCATCCAGTTCTTTTCCCAGCTGTTTCTATGGAATTAAATTTGCTATACAGTGGCTGGCTGGGGAATTCTGGGAGTTCCACACATCTTAAAATCCCCAAGGCTGAGAAACACTGCCCTAGGTAAAATAAGACATTGGGAACACTGTAAAAAGGTCCAAAATAGTGGCCAGGCTGGCTCCTAGGAAATTTCCAATCAACCAACCAACCTCCCTGTGTTCAGTTCTTACAGAGGCTACAAATACTGCCAGGCAATCTCCACTTTTGAATTATTGTATTGAGGAAGTCTCACTGAGAGGTGGGGCAAAACATCTGCCGAAAATCTGATCAGTACTTTGGTCCTGGTCTCTCGAAGCACAGAGAACCCAGCAATAAACAAACAAATAAACAAACAAACAAACAATAAACTAAGTGCACATAGAAACCTGGGCTACCTCTGTTCCAAGAAATCCATAAGAACCACCAGCGTAATGCAATTTGGTCAGAAAATGGGAACGCCTTGCAAAAGACACAAGGTCACACAAGAACACATTTTCTCCCTGCACGAATGCTTTAGAAAAGATAGCCTATCTTTGTACTGAAGATAGCATTCAATACAAATCTCCGATTAACAGTGAAACTGTTTCGAATGCAGCAAAAAAAAAAAAAAAAAAAGCAGCAAAAAGATGACCTAAGGCTTAATCAATGATAAAACTGGTTTACAAAAATATGACATATTAGCTCCTGCAAGCTCACCCTCCAAGGAATTCTGCTGCAAACCCAACTAAAAACAAAACAAAACGTGGAAATCATGGATTTTCAGAGCAGCAGCTGCCCTGAGCACTAGCTTGGAGGTGAAACTGACCAGACTCCAAAATTGGGAGAATATAACTACAAATGGTAGAATTATAAGCTTCTCCAACAGAAACTTTCTCCAGGAGAGATCAGCTTCTTAGAAAAAGGATTCAGTTTCAACCCTGGAAATGCCGATATCCCATACTTCCTAGCAAACTAGAAACTGCCCTCCAAATCTCAGGATTTTCCCATGAAAAACAACAGACGTCAGATTAAACATCATTTCCAAAGCAACCCAAATTACTCACTTATGAACTGGCAGGCAAGAAAAGATAGCCATGAAGAAATTACGAGTGGACCTTAGCATCATTATCTTGCCAGCAGAGTCAGGATGAACCACAGCCATCATGAGCAAAAAAAGACTACACCTGCAGAACAGAAACATGCCTTAATACTCTACCACCATATATCAAGAAATTCGAAACAACCCATCCCCAAACTACACAGGAAAATTAATAATTGCCTCCTGAACCTCTTCTGAATTAATATGAAAATGCTTTAAAATAAACAAGTCCAAATTCAGCTAGCCCTTTTATCTGTTTTAAATTTTCATAGTCCAAACTCTTAGCCAGCTTTTTGCTGTAGATTATTTTTAAATCCTTGTACTTATTTTTTCCCTTTCCCTTTATTCATGCCCTGAGTCGTAGGAACATTCACCAGGAGGTCTAGTTACTCTGCTGCTCTGAAGATAAATAGTTATAATGCAAATGTGCTTTAGAATGTGGAATTTGGGTGGACCTGGTATCCTTTACAGGCTCCACTTGAGGCTGTGAGCTTGATCTTTCTTCTTTGGCTCCTGGTGCTCCAAGGTGCCTGTCTTCCGAAGCACATGTGGGCAATCTCTTCAGCTTCTCCTTGTCTGGAGAAGCTCCACTGATACGGGTTCACTGCCCAGTCGCAGTTCTCCACCTCAGCATTGTCTCCGCTCTTTGGAGATGTGTCAGTCCACCATTTTTCCTACGTGGAAGCCTCCTGAACCTCTTCAGAGAGCAGCAAATCATCTCCCCGCAAACTACACAGAATGAGATCCAGAAACCTCAGGGTAATTAAGTTTTATAGATGATCCAAAGTCTATTAGAAAGGCATACTCCTGCTCCTTATTGTTTCACCTCCCAACATCCCAACGTATGGGATTTCTAAAGAACTCCACAGGATACTACATCATACAGTACAAGAAGTAGAACAATCCATCACATCACCCATCCAATTCTTGAACAAGATCAAGAACATTAGCATAGAGAAAGATGAAGTCATGTTATGCTTTGATGTTACTGCACTATTCAATTCCATAGAACCTGACCTCACACAAAAAACTTTCCACAAACTGCAGTGCATGAACAAAATATGGAAACAAAACCTCAATTTCCAACCCCATGGAATTATTAACCCTCAACCTCACCATCTACTTCCAGTTTAACAACTGCATATACAAACAGATCACAGAGTAACCTTTAGGCTCCCCATTTCAGAATCCATAGCAGAAGAAGTCATGCCACACCTAGAAAGCATTGCATTCCAAAACATGGATCAGATATGTTGATGACACATTTGTCATTCCAAAAGAAAATCAAATTGAAAATACATATCAAATGCTTAATTCCACATGCCCAGGAATCAACTTTATCATAGAGACTGAGAAAGAAAATAAACTCCCATTCCTTGACATCCTCATCATCAAGCAGAACAGTGGCAGACTGCAAACCTGGGTTTGTAGAAAAACCAACAGACACTGACCAAACTCCCACAGCAACCACCCCACAACACACAAGATCACCTCATCAACATAGCGAAAACACATTGCAGCTCATCAACACTCAGATAAACAGAACTTAGCTACCTTCAAAATATATTTAAGAAGAATCAATCCCCCACCCTTTCATTAAAAAATGCACTAGGAAACAAAACAGAGAACAGAAAGACACTCCAAGAATCACTACAATAAAACTCCCATACATAAAAAATACATCAAAACACACCAGCACATCACAGTGGCCCACAAACCTATACAAACACTACAAAGAATTCTATGCACACCTCACCAAGACAGAAGTAACATTGTATAGAAAATGAATTGCTGGGACTGCAACCAGCACTATGTGGGACTAACAGGGTGCCCTTTGTGTCAAAGAATTAGAGAACACACAATTACTATAAGGAATCAGGATCACAAACACTTAACAGCCTCCTGTGTTCTCAATGAAGGTCACACATTTGACTGAGAGAACATGGAAATAACAGATCACGTAAACAGCAGGAGAACCAGAGAACTCCTAGAAACCTGGCACTCAAATCAACAGGCCATCAACAGTATAATGGAGCTGGATACGATCTATCACCTGGAAAGGTGTCTGATCAAAGCCACACCAGCACACAGACAAGGGGAACCAATCAAAATAGAGACACCACCATTCCCAGCAACCTATTAATCAGCACTGCTGAAGAATGCTCCAATCATCAATCAGCTCTCTGAGTTCAAATCTTGCACAGAGTACAAATTTCACAAGGCAATCCCCAACTTCTGAAGCATTGCATTGAGGAAGATTTGCTGGGAGGGAGGGCAAAAGAGCTGCAGAAAACCTGATCAATATCTAGTCCAGAGGACCTGACTACTGAACACATAGAGTCTGCCACTATCACTTTGCAGCAGCTGCAAAATAAAATAAAGATTTAGGGGAAAAGCAAACACGCAAGTAAAAGTGTGCTACTGCCATAGCTGAGGACCACCCTCCAAAAACAGGTGGGGAATTGCTCCTTCCTGTGGAGAAATAAGATAATTTCTTTGGTGGGAATGGATTCTGGGAGAGCTTGGGTGCATATGGGTAGGTCAATGCTCTCTTGGGTGGATGGGTCTCAGAAAGTACCTGACACTTCCGTTCTGTGACTGAAATAGCTTCCAAGCTGTGCCCCCAAAGAGATCTAGCATTGGATATGGGAAATAGTAACAAAACTACTGCATTTGAGGGTGGCATTCCTCAATAACAATTGCAGGAAATATTACCAGTGCAGAATATATTTTTTTTTGCCCCAGTTGTGGGCTCCTTTGGGGGCTATTCCTCTGATTGACTCCCAGATACAGAACCAGATGATCAAGTTGAGCAAACCGCTTCTTACATTAAAAAAGTGAGGTCATTCAAACATATTTCTCCTTTTCAAATTGGGGTCTCCTGTAACACTATTACTCAGTTTTAACTGAGACAACAGAAGCCTGCTTCCTGGTGTGAGATCATTCTCCGTCACAAAAGGAATTTACCCATCTTAGCGCATTAAGATCTTATATTTCCAAAAGCTACAAAAATACTTTTGAGGTTTTCTTTTGAATACGGTGTCATTCAAAAAAGAGATTGGTGGTGAAACCATCTCATTCCCTAGTAGGAAGTATGTGTGTGTATATATACGTGTGTATGTATATACCAGCGTTTCTCAACCTTGGCCGCTTTAAGCTGTGTGGACTTCAACTCCCAGAATTCCCCAGCCAGCCAGCTGCCTGGGGAATTCTGGGAATTGAAGTCCACACAGCTTAAAGCAGCCAGGGTTGAGAAACGCTGGTATATATGTATGAGTTGTCAATCTTCCATTATCAAAAGCAAAGAGGACTCTTGTCATTATCAGTTGTATTGGAGAGAGGGGGCTCCTTTACAACCCTCTGAGCGTGTGAATCAGTGTCAGTTATATATTGTGCTTAAGAGACTATAATCATCATAATAAACTCAATTGTCTATTCAGTAGAAATACTTCTAAAAGCTTTGAAAATGTACTTGTATTCAAGTTTAAAATGTGAAATGTAATCCTTTAAACACACATATTTCAGGAATCTTTAAATAGCTTTCATTGAAAGCAGGGGAATTTGAAAACCTTTTTAATTTTGTCTGAATTGTGGATACGACGTTTCTTTAGATTTACTCTTATAATTAATTACTGCATTATCCTGAATGGGACATTCATGTCAGCCACTGTTTTTCTATTGAAAACGTACATTGAGTATCAATATTTTCAGAGAAGAGACATTTTCTTAACAACTGCTTAATTAATTTAGCTAATTAGCTTTGGCTAATTTAACTCAAAATAATCACCCTTAGTGTTCTTAGGATGTCGTAAACTATTTTTGTTTTGCTCTAAGGCATTTTCTCTTGGGTATTTCAATGCTGATGGAAGGACAATGTAATGGGCAAAGAAAAGGTTGAATAACCAACTACATTGGGAAGGAAATAATGAGAGGGATAAAATGAATATAAGCCAAATATAAGCACACACACTTACATATTCTTAAAGCCTTTCCATAAGTTGGCATTTATGAACTGCAAATAAATGCTGCTGTGCTGACTTCAAGCTTGCTTGCCTTCCTGGTTTGATCTCATGATAGTTTACTTCCCTATTGTCTCTCAAATTGCACACAATATTTTGCAAGATGAACTGGTTTTTCCAGGGATTCTGAAAAAGGGAACTAGATGGGCATTGGTATAAAGCAGCCAATCAGTGCTCACTTCCTCTGCTTAATCACTGTGTTTGTTACCCTCCCCACCAATACCTACCATTGCTCTGTATTTTCAAGATAGAAAGCTCTTCTATCTTTCTTCACAAAGAATAGAAGCATAACCGTTTCTAGCATTCTTCCTCCCTGTATACACACAATCCATATATATGTGCATTTTTGGCAGGGGGAGGCACTTTGTAAAATATTCCTTCTGATGGGAACAGCTGCAAGGGTAGTTGAATTTTTTGAAACTGTTAACAAATGCAGAGAAGCCTAAAAAGACTTCTTTTCACCTTGGTGGCATACCAAAACTCTGTTTCAGAACATCCCTGAACTGGGCTGAACAAAATAGAGTTGGAAAGTGAGGAGTAAGTCAAAATTTCCAGCCATTCTGATTAACTGACACACAGTTAATGTCCCAAGACTTTGGGAGAGGGTACCAGGTTGTAAAATCTGGCCGGCTGATTGATTGATTAGCTACAAAATAGCTTACTTTTCAATCTGGTCTTTTTTCCCCAAGATTTTACATCTAATAAATACATAGAATACTTATTACTACTATGTGTTCTTTAACAGTTTGATCTTCTGGTCATATGGCTTGTCTTCTAGATTCTTTATCAATGAGGTAGTACAACTATCACTGTGACTCATAAATCAAATAATTATATTTTATGATACATGGTCTACTGTTCTTTACAAGAGACAATGACTTATTAGAAATCAATAAAATGTAAATATGATTTAAATTTATACAATTGTAGAATTATTGATATTAATTCGTATTGAACTTTTAAAAAGAATTAAATTTTAATGTTCGTGCATTCTGAAATATCCATCTTAGTCTATGGTTTGTAAGTAGATAGTTAGCCACATTAAGAATAGCAACTTTTCTACCCTTCGGGATAATTTTTTTTTACTGGAATTTTGAAAAGAAGGGATAGATAATGTCTTCTCTCAGATCTTGTTACCAAGAATAAAGAAATGCGTGTTGATAAATAACTTAGGGATCTCCCTCTTATCCCCATCCCAACCCCCCAAAATCTATATGACATCAAAAGAGGAATAGGTCATTGTATTTTGTGGGCCATATGTAGCCACCGACCCACATTTTGGAAAGATTCAGAGTCTCCCCGAACATGCTGCTGACAAAGTCCATGGACTTTCGAAGTGTGATATCCTGCTAATTCTTAGCATGAAACAAACAGCTAGACTTTTGGCTAGACTGAGCATAGTGTCATTTACAGTGCCTGCAGATGCCATTGTATGCACAACACACTCTCATAGTAGCATCCACAGAATCCTAAAAATACATTAAATGTAATAGAAAAACGTTAAATGACTGAAACCTCATGAGTTTGTGAAATCTCCTGAAATGTCAGTGTTTTTGCCTGAAATTTTGTGGGCTCGGCAAAGGGGAGAGGGGGTGCCCCACTAGTGATAATTCAGGGTAAAGAGAGTAGTGGTGATTGTCATTCAGAACACCCTGCACATCAGAGGTGCTGTTCCACAGATGACTGGGTGTGAGGTCTTTTATGTGAAGTTGGAACATAGGGATTGGCTGGGAGTGCTGCTGTTGTACTGTTTTCCCTGCTGCATCCCCACCTGAACTGTTGGCCCTTATTGCAGGGCTGGTGTAGGTGTCCTCCAGGCTTCTGGTGCAGGGGAACGTAAATTTACTTTCCCCGTAGATTGGATTCCTGTCCCACTTGGCTAGTTAAAGTGGCCAAGGTGGTAATAGGAGGCTGGGTCCAAGAGGCAGTGAATTCATCCTTGACAGAGGCATGCAAGATCAGCTGCGTCCCCTTGTCAAGAAGCCATCTCTCAAATCAGTTATCCTCTGGGACATCTATCTTCCAGGATTCAATATTCCTTTTTTAGGAAAGTTGGTGGAGCAAGTGGGGAGCTTACAAATACAAAGACTTCTGGAAAAAAAAGGATTACCTAGATTCCTATCAGTCAAGATTCAAGCCTGGATACAGGACCAATGCCATATTGGTCACTGTGTTTGATGACCTCTGGCAAGACTGGCATAAGAGTGTGATTTTGCTTGAATTGTCAGCAGCTTTTAATGCCATCAACCCAGGGCATCATTCTGCAAAGCACAATTTTGTGTTGATCCTCCTCCTTGAATGGTCAGTTCCAATTAATGGAATGGGAGAGGTTGAATCCATGGTTACTCAGTTATGGAATGTTGTAGGGCTTATCTCTTTTTCCCTTACTATTTAATATCTACATGAAACTGTTGGGTCAGATAATTCATCAGCATGCGGTAAGGTATCCTTGTTATGCTGATGATACCAGCTTTATATTTATATACAGGCCAATCAGATGATGTGTTAGAGATATTGACTTAGTATCTGAGGTTGTTAGGATCTGGATAAGGAGGAACAGACTTAGGCAGAACTTTCAGTGGAGTGGCTGAGGGTACGAAGCCCTTCTGACTCCAGAGGTGGTTCACCTATAGTTCCGGAAGGGGTCAGGCTCTCCTGTACATAGCTAGTTGGCAATCTGAGAATTCCTCTGGACTTGTAGCCCCTTCCTGAGGAGCAGATCTTGCATGCCAGTTGCAACCTTTCTTGGAACAGGAGTCATTTTGCATTGTCACTCATGCTTTTGTCACCTTATGATTGGACTATTGCAATTCGCTGCACATGGGGCTGTCCTTGAAAGCCACTAAGAAGCTCAGACTGGTTCATCACAGGAGCCTGTACAATGTTGGGTGCATCTTGATTTGCCTACGTAACACTTTACTCTGGGAGTTGCATTGACTGCCAGTCAGCTTCTCAGTGCAATTTGAAGTGCTAGTTAGGTACCTCAAACAAACAAAAACATATAGTTTTTCACCTGTTCTAGCTACTGAAAATGATACTAAAACTAATGGAATTTCTGGATACTAAAACATGGCTCACCTTTTTATGAACAGCTGTATGAGGCGCAGAAACAAAAAGGTAATGGAGAAAGCATTCTCCATGAATTCTGCCTTTCAAAGGCATGGAATGTTACCCATTAACTCCCTAGATATAGCATAAATGTGACCACTAAAAAAAAGGTGGAAGGTTGAGATACATTTGCATCAGTAGCTGAGTTCAGTAAATATATACACTTAATAGCACCCATTTAATATGCTGTTAAAACAAGACAGCGTTTGGGGGCATCCTATCGCTAATAAATTGATTCTTGTGTAAATTTTCATGGAGGTTTACAAAGTAACAGATTTATTAGTCTTTGAGGTGCCTCATTATTCTTTTTGTTTGTTTTAGCAATGAGAGATTAGAAATATGTTCCTGTTAGTCACTGAGGCTGGCATTCTTTAGGTTTCAGTTGCTTTTTCCATGTCTCTAACACTTAAATCTCTAAGAAGTCTCTTAGCAATCCAGGTGCATTTATGAGGTATATTTCCCTCTACTGCACTATAAACCTCCTTATAAATATATGGGCACAAGCATTAAATCGATCTGAATGAAGAGCAATTCAGTTGGCCACGTAAATAGCTTCTGGGTTTGTTGTATCTGTACGTGTCTGAAAGAGAGACAGGAGAATACAAAGATATATAAATAAATTGACTTGCCTAGCAAATGCATAGCTGTGTGCCAATTCCTGTCCCGAATAGCTTTAGATAACTTCTCCACCTTTGCATCACAGTGTTTGAAGTGCCAGTGTAGGTCTAACTGACCTCACAGCTACTAAACAAGCCAAACCCTTGACACCTCATTTTACTTGCCTGGAGAACAGCCAATCTGCCATCCCATTCTAAGCTCTGTAGAGCTGACTCCTAAAGTGATACCTATAAATTGCAGCAGCTGAGGTCATTTCTTTATTCTTCTTGCTTCTCACTTTTCACAGTTGAAAGGGCAAGCGTCTCAGCTATCAGCACATCAAAAAGCAGCCTACCCAATGCATGTTTGTTTATGTAACTAGGGTTGCCATCTAACCAGAAAGAAATTGGTCTGTCTGGCTCGTTTGCTGTTCAGGAATGAGCAAGGGAGATTTGGAAGAGTCTGGTAAAGATTATCTCTGATTTAACAGACACCCATTTAGTGGACTTCGCATGCAGTGGGCCAGATTTCTGTCCAGTCATCCTCTCAAAATGATGGACATTCTGCTGCATCTGAAGTAGCCCACGTTAGACAGTTAAATTTAAATTAATCTGTGGTAATAAATGTCCTTTGTGTAATGACATCATCATAAAACAATGCAAATCACATTACTATGCAGAATTATGTAAACAGATGCAAATTATGTCTTTTGTATTTAATAGACAATTGGGAATATCAGAACCTCTCCCTCCAATTAGTCTCTTAAACTGAGATTTTCCTGAACTAATTAATGACTTAATCTCAAAGGCATAGCTTACAATGCAGAGCTGAAAAGTTAGGAGCTCTGTACATGACATTCCACATCACCTTTCAGCTACTTCTTTGGTCCATGTTGTGCAGTATTATGGCCCAAGAGGTTGTTTGAGGAAAAGTATGGGAGAGAACTGTTTCTGCTTGTTAGGAAAACTTTGTTCAGGTACATTTGGTGCCTGATAAGGTCCAGTGTGCATGTTTGCAATTTTCATATACTTGGCCTGCTACTGTACACAAGCCACTGAGAACATTTACATTACACAAGCCACTTTTTTTCCCTGCCACTCTCCCCCCTTCCTCTCTCTCCCCCACCCCCCAGCTTTCCTCTGGATTTCTGTTTGAGAAAGAGTTCTTGGAAATTTGAAAGTTCATCTAATACAGCTACTGCCTCGGAATGGACATTGGATTATCTTTTCATTCAAGGTTAACAGGGATGCCTTGGCTGTCTGTTCTCAGCAACGTTTAACAGCTTTGTCTAATGCATGTTTGGCATTAAAGCACAATAAAGATTTGTTCAACATTACTTGCAATGATTTCTTTTTATATTTATTTTGATAAACATGGATGCTACTGTTTAAAATAATAACACTGTCATTTGTTTTCCCCTTGGAATCCCATTATATGATGAAGCTGAATACATGCATTTGAATACAGGCTCAATTCCTAGCATCTCCAGTTTAGAAGATCAGATAACAAAGGGTTCTGAAAAAGACTTCTAGACCCTAAAAAGTCACTGCCAGTCAGCGTAGACAACACTGGGTTGGATAGACTCATCAAATACTTTACCCGATATAAAGCAGGTTTCTATGTTTAATAATAGATTGTGGTGACCTCAAAATCCACATAAATGCAGTGCTTTGAACCCCATGCACCAAATATCTTTCTAAGTAAGGAAAGAGTTTACTGGTGTTGACCCTCTAAAAGTGTCTTGCACTATGGAAAAATACCTGAAATTTCTAGGTCTTAAGAACCAGCTTAAAGAGTCCATTTCAAAATTTCCAGTGCTGACTTCGTAGAATGACCAAAATAATTATATTTGCAGGGTACCAAATCTGTGGACAACTGGTTGACCAGGTATCCAAATATGCTATGCTATTGTGAACATTATTAGAGTTGTAGTAGGTTTGGAGTTGCTCTGCATGTAAAGATTTCTAGTTTTGGTTCTCAGAATCTTCAGGCTCAATTGAGAACATTTACATTTCTCACCTGAAACCTTGGAAACCTGTTCCTCACTGTAAACAATATAAACCCAAGAAGATTAATAGTATAAAGTAGATTCTTAAATAATCTTTAATTCAGATTTAATCCTAGGGAGGGAAAGGGGATTTCTAATTAGCACTAACATTAACCTAAGTTAACATTGATTTTTGGTGTCCTTGTGTAGGCATGTTTCCACTGTCATCTGCTACAGAAGAACCTGAGAGCAACAAAAAACTGAGCCATCTGCTAAACTCTGTGACAGATGCCTTGGTGTGGGTCATTGCCAAAAGTGGGATCCCTTTACCCCAACAAACAACTCGCCTGGCAAATTTGCTGATGTTACTTTCTCATGTCCGGCATGCAAGGTAAGGCCATTCTAGATGGCGTTGGAGATACCTCCCGTTAGCTTTTTTACTTATGGTAATGAAGCAGGAGAGATCACTTGCCTGCATTACTTTTTTGTCTCCACTTCCTGTCTCCTTATGAATTATTTCATAGCTATTTACATGTGTTACCTGTTAATTTAATGTACTGTAAATATATATATATTTCTGGATCATATACATAGCAATTTATTGCATAATACATCATCCGTAACACATATTATATTTATTATATATAGGATACTATACTATTATATTCCAAATTGTCTTGTAAATGAAATGTCCTGCTTGGAAAAGGCAGTATAATTCGGATCTGTTGCTGGAGAATGACAACTGATCAGGGCTTTTGCAGATTGGCTTCCCAAAGGAAAATGCATGTCTCTTCCAGAAGGGCTTAGCTCCTTTTGAAAAATAGGCTTAAAAAAAAAGTTCAAATGATAAAAATCTGCTGTATCAGATTATAAGATATTCAGTCAACCTCACCTAGGACTTTTCCCCTAGCAACACATTGTCTGTGGACATTTTTTTTTAAGGAGAGAATATTCAGGCACGTAAATAGTAGCATCCGAGACAGATGTATTCTAAGTTCTGCAAATCTTAATTAAGGACATATCTAACTGAAATATTAAGTTATAGTACTGTCCTTCAGAAATTAAAACATAGTTTTCAGGGGGTCTGGGGGATAGAATAAAGAAGAAATTTACTTCTAAGAAATAAGTTAAAATAAAATCTGATATAAATGTCCACAAAATATATTTTGCAATTTCAAGAGTGCTGGGCTGAGCCGTATTCTTTTACTTAATCATTTTTAAACTATTACATATTATTGTACCTAAGACATTCTCAGTGTGATACAAAATTCATGGACAGCAATAGCTTCTATGATGAGATAATAGTTATCTTTTCCTGAAGCATAAAACCTTCATTCAGAAATTTTGCTTAGAAAACACAAGGCCAAGTTCAAGTTGCTGAAATATACCCAGCTGCCAAAGCTGATAATTAAGTATTTGGGCAATACTTGCTAGAAAAGTACATCTTATGGTTGTACAAAAATATTATATTGTTCAATTATGAAAATGTTTAGACCTTTATACAGCCCCATGCCCAGAAAGATTTTTATAACAACATTTCTGCTGGCATATTGCATTGTAAGGTTATACTATTAAAGTGTTTTGTTGCCTCTAAATTGCATATATCACTGACCATAACAGCAGTGGATCCACAGTAGAACTTCAGTAAAATTAGTCTTGAAAGTGTTTGCACACACATCCTTGCAGAGCAGAATGTTCAGGGATTCCAGTGTTTTGAGAGAGACCATCCATTGGAGTTAGGTGGCTAATAAATTTAAACAAACGAACAAACAAACAAAATCTGAATTAAACAACCTTGGTGAATCAAGTCTCAGTCTTTTGTTAGCTCGCCATTCATAGGTCATTCTTTAAGAGAACAGTCTTCTATTTGAAGGCCTTTCAGAAGCTAATCCTGTCCTTGAAACACCAAGTGTTTGAACAGTTATCCAGTCTCCATGTATGTTAAAGAAAAGAAGAACCATAAGAAAGAGAGAGATAGCCCAGCTGGCTGGCTAGGGCTGGCTTGGGTTGTAGCCCAACATTCCTGGAGGTATCTGTTTAATGGTGACCCAAATAAATGTAAATCCAGTTTAAAAGTCAAGAAATCTATAAAATCTATAAAACAGGCATTCAGGTACAGTTGCTTTCCTGAGATGCTTACAACTGGCACTGGCAAAGAGAATGAGATCTGTCTATTCAGAGATTCTGCACCTCTGGTTGTCAGGCACACAAATCTTGAAAAGAAAAGAAGATCTAGCTGCTGCTAGAAGCATCTCTTTGGTGATATAATTCCGTAAGCAAGACACTGCTGCCAAGAAAGCTGTCCCCATCATAGACCATTTTTATTTCCCCAATAGAAGAAATACCTGGGAACAGGGCCATCTCTATCTACCATTAGAAGAATAAAGTAGCTTATTCACAGGATTTATTGCAAAAGATGACAGAGAGGGGCTGGCCCCTGGCTCCCCTACCTTGGCCCAACCCCAGATTGGCTAAACCCAATACTTAGCTCAGAGTGAGGCCTGGAGACTTTCTAGAGCACCCACCTTCTCGGATGATTCTCTCTGAGAACTCCTCAGAGTAAGTTAATAAGGCAGCCAGCTTCTGTGAAAAACCATGCATCCTCCACTTCAAAATACATTTTCCTTCATTTTCCACCGAATTACTATGGCTGGACTCAGAAGAAACAATCCTGCATTATTGTAGAGGCAAATCTTACTTGTGTTGCTTGTCAGAACTAAAACTACTTGTTTCATCATCAATCTTTCAAAACAGCTGAAAGGCAATGGCCATTAATATTCCTGATTTTTTCTTGGTGAAAGAGTAGATTCATTTTAACAGATTAGATTTCCCAGTTATCCTTTTTTTAAAACTCTTCTACACACCTCTTCCATGTAAGTTGTTTAATCTGTGATGGCAGTGAAAGTCTGCTCAGTAGTTCTGTTAAAATATTGACCTGGCACTGGAAAATATATTGATACCTTTAAAAAGACACATTAAAAAGGTTGAATCATCATGTGGAATTGGCCTAATGAATATTGACTCTACCATCAGTGAGGGTAAATAATAGCACAAGCTGACTTTTGGCTTGTTTTGCATTTTATAAAAACTTTTCCATTAACCCAATTACTGGCTGCTCAGAAGCTAAGAAACACATTGTTTCAAACTAGCAGCTGACCAGCAGCATTTGGACAGTCCTTACTTCAGCCAGAAATCTACATTAGCCAGAATAGTAATTTGCATTTTAAATGCTCTTCCTCCTCTTACTTTACTGGATGAATAGCAATTAGATCTGGGGTTTCCAGTGTGCCCATAATGTGCCAGAGCATCATCTAGTCTTCCTGCCCCTTCTCCTCCAAATCAAGTCTCAGCGTATCCAATTGCTCATTTTCAACTTTGAAACATAGACCCGGTGATTTTTACAAAATGGAGAGACCTTCCCTTGGCCCTCTTTGTGCTGCTCCCAAATCAGCTCACGGCCTGCCTGTCCTTGCAACATTCTTCATTTCAAGGGCTGAACTGGCAATAGTCTGGATCTATTCTGTCTTCTCTGAAAGCAGAACAATGCAATGTGATGGCTTGGGGGGTAGCCTGTGCTTCTTTTGGCTTTGATCTTGCTTCTCCATGCCCCCCAACTCCTGGGTACAAGCCAATTCTTTCTCAATGTTGGTTGCAATCTAACTACAGTATGCTAGGGAAGGAATACAGGCCACCTGATTAGCTGCACCTCAGGCAGGAGGTCAGGAGGTTAGGTGAGCCTGTCACTGTGAGTGTGTCTTTTTTGTGACGAGAGCTGGGTTTGTTCTCAGCAGCCATCACTTTTCTTATTTTCTTATCGTGTATGTTTGGTTGGGTTTTACACTATGTGAGCTCTCCAGAGCCACAATTATGAGAACTCCAGAAACTCCTGGGTGGCAGACATTGCTTGAATTCTGTTTTTGAACTCTTCTGTTGGTCACTCGGACAAAGAACTATTGGACTGTAGTCTTTCCTGTGTGATCTCAGTCTTTCAAGTCTGGTAGAAGTTAGCTTCAAAATGGTTTGTGAGATAAAATGGAGTG
The DNA here is from genome assembly GCF_059951505.1 of Python bivittatus. Taxonomy (NCBI): domain Eukaryota; kingdom Metazoa; phylum Chordata; class Lepidosauria; order Squamata; family Pythonidae; genus Python; species Python bivittatus. Next base: position 21,841,442 of record NW_028277087.1, on the reverse strand, counting down.
AAAACTGTGCCGTATGGAAATGTCTGTTGATACTACTGTCCCGTCCCCAGAATGAGTTTCCAATGCTGTAGAAGTGGAGCCTGCAATGAAATTCCTGTGAGTGCTATGATTTAAAAAATAAAATAAAATAGAAGAGCAAATGAACTGGTAAAGTTTTTAACATTTTCATTTTTTTTATTTTATAAATTTTCTTTCAAGTTTTTTTCTGTTTTGAAGTTTTAATTTTTTGAGGTTTTTTAAATGTTAATGTTTACTTTGTATTCATTTTAATATTCTAAATCCATTTTATTTCAGAGCTCAGGAGTTAGTGGTTTTTCCTTTCTGGAGTTGTTCAAGCAAAGTGGTCCTCTATCAAGGATGCTGTAGTAGTATTACTGACTGGGCAGGGAGTTAGACTAGATCAGTGTTGTCCAAACTTGGCCACTTTAAGATGAGTGGACTTCAACTCCCAGAATTCCTCAGCCAGCCATGCTGGCTGGGGAATTCTGGGAGTTGAAGTCCACTCATCTTAAAGTGGCCAAGTTTGGACAACACTGGCCTAGATGATCTCAAAAGCACCTTCCAATCCTTATATTCTGTTATGCAAAATTGTGTAGTGGTGTGGACCATTTAAAAATGTTGCTGATCCTGTCCTAGAGCATCTCTGTATTTTAAATCCCAGCACTTCTTTCTGATCACAATGTTTTCTTTACAGTAACAAAGGGATGGAGCATCTTCTTAGTATGAAGTGCAAGAATGTAGTACCAGTCTATGATTTGTTGTTGGAGATGCTCAATGCTCACACTGTCCGAAGTCACAGGAAAACACCTGTCTCCAATTCTGAGAATAGTCCACTGGAACAAACAGAGGCAACAGATGGAATTCAGCAGTGATTTCATTGAAGTCCAAAACCAGGAAATACCCAAAGAAAAAAAGAATGAAAGAAATATCCAGATCAAAACTTTGGATATTTGCTGTTAAGAAGACAACCACATCTTTACAATTTTTACTGGACTATTTGTTAAATCTTTTTCAGACTGAATGTTGTCTGTCAACTTAGACAGTTTTAGAAAAGCCCCATGTGGTTGGAACTGAAAAGCCTGCTGAAGATTTGTGGCTTTATCAAATGTTGCATTTCTGGAGTGCCTTCTAGAGGAGACTGTTTAAGTGCCAAAACAGCCTTAAGCTTCACGGTATCCCAGGTAGATGCCAAAATAAGCTTTTTTACAAAAAGGAAAGCTGGACAACTCATAAGTCTAAGATCCCACAACAAATGTGTGACAGGGCAGAAAGAGAGGCAACTTCTGATAAGAAACTGAATAGTTTGGCATGATGCTGTTCATCAGTGCATCAAGCTGCACATTACAGCAAACAGGAAGAACTCTGCTCGCATTAGAAATGCATGTTGTTCAGCTTGTTAATTGCAACGGACATTAATATGTTTTTCCATTGTGCAAGTGTACTTTAGATAAGTTAGTAAAGGGGAATATTGAGCAGGTCCTCATATTTAATTGCAAAGCCTTGTCCTGGAGAGCTTGTTTCTGGATCCGTTCTGATAAAACGAACTAGAAGCATTTAAGCCCCAGTTTGTATTGACTGCTATCTGAGCATTTACCATGCATTTGATTTCTGTGTTCAAGTACCTAAGTGGGTGGCTTTATTTCCTCTTAGAAGCTTGTACAATATATTGCTGTTGCTGTGAAGGAATTATTACAGTGAATATTCAGCATTTGTGAATAGTGATGTAATATTTGAACTACAGAAGATCAAAATAATTATGGTTATTTGATATGAATAAGGAGAAGAGTTTCAGGTGTCTACAGATAAACCTAAAAGTACAAAATAGGAGATGAGTTGCCTTTTGGAGGACCAGATAGAATGTGCCTGATCAGCCACCTCATGCACATCCATGTATCTCCACCAGCTTCTCACTGTAGAAGGCAGCTCTACCCAAATATATAAAGCGTAGTCAGAGCTGATGGCATAATTAAGGACAGTTAAGGAATTGTGTATGCATTATTGTTCCATATGAATATGTAAATGCATACATTATTCTAAAGCTTGCAGAATGATCTGTATCATATGCGAGTTTTGTATACAAGCACCTGGGATAAAAAAGTTAGCCTAGGAAAGGCCTTTAGGAGTGCAGGATTTAGCATCCCTGAACCAGACCTGGAAACAGTGATCTGTGCCTGACTGTAGTGCTCTTCATGTTGAGTTCCCTTTAAGGAGTGTCCAGAAACTTCAGTTGGTACAAAATGGGGCAACCAAGCTCAGCAACAGCCACAGTAGCCACAGTAACAGAAAATATTGACACACATATTCTGCCTTTAGGTAGTTACATTCCAATGTTTAAGGCAAGTATGTAACTCACAATATTTACATTATGATATCTTTACATGTATTTTATCCCTTGGCCCCCCATTGGTGGATCTCCATGGCTAGGCTGCTAAGTTAGACACAGTACTGAGAAGATCTTACATGCCTCCTGAAATACATCTGGTTGTCAGTTATTTTCTGGGTACAGTTATTGTTTTTTTTAAAATTATTTATTTATTTATATATCAGATTTGTCACTGCCCATCTCGTTAAAAAGCAACTTTTTTTGATTTTTAGTCCTAAACATCTTTGGATCTAAGACCACTCATCTCAGTTTCATCCTGTCCAGTCATGATGATTCATTCATTCATTCCACATATAGCCTACTGCAATTCAGTAAGGCGGTTTGTGAGATATAGGCAATATCTAAAACATCCATGTTACATTTTATACTTAACCAACCATGGTAAATCTCTGAGAATAATTTTTAAAAAACCAATCATGATGAATCATTTAAATTAATTATACTCAGTCATGTTAACTCCACAAAGATAAAGATCAGCAGGAGATGCCCTCTTAAAGATGCTGATCCTTTCCAAGGTTTGTATGTTGGACAGGTGAGAAAGCGCTTCCTCCCCGTTGCTCCCAACCTTTGGAATGCCTTCCCTGCAGATTCACGCTCAGCCTCTTCCTTCTTCAGCTTTTAGGAGAGGAGTCCAGACCTTTCTCTGTAACCAGCCCTTTTCAGTATGAATTGGTTAATAATTAGTTTAAATGGTTTAAATCACATTTTAACTGTTTATGTTTATCTTTGATTGTCAGCTGTCTTGAGAACCCCCAGGCTACAGAGACGGAAAAGTTAACAACAACCCTATTAATTGGAAAGTCATGGAAAAACTGCCTGATTTCAATTGGACAAAGACGAGAAGTTTTCTTTTTTCTTTTGGGGGGAAATATCCAATGATAGGGCATTTTCCCCATTAACTTTTCATTCCCAATGGGAATCTCTGTGGCCACAGCTGCAAAATTGTGGTCCAGGAACCACTGGGATTCTGCAAAGGTTCTACAGATAGTCTATGTTACAGGCTCCATATATAAGGTTTTTTTTTTAAATGACAAAAATCTTGTGAGACTGCCAAATCTTGGAGTTTCAGCAAATAAACATTTTAAAATTGAATAATAAGAACTGATTGATTGGGAGGGGGGGATCTTATGGGCACCTGAGAAGATTGTGGATGCTGCATGTTGCTGGCCATGGGCTTATTCAATGGTCCCTTAACAGCTTTTGATGTCAATGTAGTGATTTTTTATTTATTTTTTTTGGTGCTTTCGAGTCAGTGTTGACTCCTGGTGACTGCCTGGACAAGTCCCTGCAGTTTTCTTGGCAAGGTTTTTTGGAAGTGGTTTGCCATTGCCATCTTTTTCCTGGGGCTGAGAGAGAGTGACTGGCCCAGGGTCACCCAGCTGGCTTTGTGCCTAAGGGGGGACTAGAATGCACGGTCTCCCAATTTCTAGCCTGGTGGCTTCACCACTACACCAAACTGGTTCTCGCTAATCACAATGTAGTGATTAGCATGAGCAATAAAAGCTGAGAACAACCAATCTATGGAGATATTACATTTAGTTCTGTGCACATGAAATAATTTGGATGTGCTCAGCTGCCTGATGTGATCTGACACATCAATGAGCTTTTGCACTTTTGTTTTGAACCTGTACTCCCAATCTGGTATTTTCTTTATGGTACAAAGGATAGAATTGGAATCAGAAGTCCTCAGAAGTCCAGTGGTCAACGACTTCAGATGTGGTTCAGAGCATTTCTCCCACCTCTTCAGTTGACACGGGAGGATGTGTCTCCAGGTTGGGGTGGAGATAACTGCAAATAGGAACTTGTTCTTTTTTTGCTCTAGAACAGTGTTTCTCAAATTTGGCAACTTTAAGATGTGTGGACTTCAACTCCCAGAATTCCCCCTGGGCTGGTAGGGGAATGCTGGGAGTTGATGCCCATACTTCTTAAAGTTGCCAAGTCTGAGAAACACTACTCTAGAGAGCCCAAAGTAAGGAACAGGAGTTTGGCTGAGACACTTATGAAAACAATGTGTGTGAATGGCAAAGTTCAGTGTTCAGTGTTTGGGATTTATAGGCTACGGTAGAAAGTTCAACATCAGAGTTTTCCCATTGTCTGATCAATGCATTTTTTTCCTGAATTAGACTCGAGGCATCCTTCACTACAACAGTCATCTGTACGTGTGATAACAGCAGCCACATATAGGAATACGTGCACAGTTTTGGGATGTTTGGCAGGCCTGGAGGGTGGGGGTTGAGATTGGCAATTCAAACAGTTTGGTTTCCCAGAGATCTTTGGTTCCCACTTCCATTTTTATTTTGGGGAAAGAAAAAAACAAAAATCAAGTAGGGTGTTGCTAAATGGAGTGCTGGAGAACCCATACCCACTTTAGTAAACTAGGGTTCTTTGTCCATTGAGGCTGATGCCATAACAAATCTGTTCATCTGCAAAGGGGTACCAGACTCCTTTGTAGTTTCTGCAACAGTGTAATACGGCTACCTTTAAGGATGTGATCTAGCTAAGCTTCTCTTGTCCCTGCACAAACTACCCTACTGGATTTTTTGGCTATATGTTTTCATAGCCCTTAAGAAGCATCTCTTTGTTCCTTTACCAAACCTTCAAATCTCACTTGTTAAGCTTTATCTTTGCTCCTTCCCTCATGAGCAGCACCTGTTCTATGACTTCAGTTGTATTGTAGGTAATGCGTGCATCTTTTGTTCACAGGCTTAGGCTAAATTGTATGGTGGCATATTACAGTGATGCTATGCAGATCTCCAATTAGACCAAGTAAATGGGTCAGTTTAGAAATTCTGTATATGAGCAATTCAACATTTTTGAAGACACCGAAATCAGAATTTTCAGAACTTTGTTACACAGTTCACAACTCAACTCAAACTCAAAACAACACCACAAGAAAAACATGTACTTTAGGAAAAATATAGACAAAAATGCATATATTTAAAGAAAAATTATCCTCAAAATGCATTTTTTCTATGGGAAAGTTGTTCTCAAAAAGTATGGATGCTAGGCAAATGTGTACAAATATGTGTTCCTTAAAGAAAGAAGTGTCCAGAAGATGTGTACAAATATTGTGCAACTCTTCTACTGAATTCATTAACAATGGAGCAAAAGAGGACTTGCAACCAGAAAGATGAGAAATTTGACAGAATAATTTATTTTTAGCCTTACCATGTGACACACAATTAAGTAGCATGGAGAGGAACTATCAAGGAAATCTCATTCACCATGTTGCTCAGTGTCAGGTATTCCCCAAGTCTTTGCAATTTTTTTCCTCATCCTCAGCATAGCTTCATCTATTCATTTATTACACTGCACCATATAGCTTCTTTCTCTTCATTTTACTTTGGTCATCTTATATGAACAATTATATAGTCACCAAATAAAGATCAAGCAATTACATGAGATTTGTTCTTAGAGAGTACCGCAATGATGTCTTATCATTTGGTTATTAGTGATGAATGTAGTGTTTGATCTGTGGTAGCACATTTACACATTGCCATTTGTTTTTACAGTCACCCATTGACAATTTTTTTAAAATGTATATATGTATCTGTGAAGATATTGTAAGGAAATACTTCTGAAATTTGTCTCAGGAACATATGGAGGACATGTAAGTTTATTGCATCAATATGCTAATTTTTTTTAATGTAATAGGAAAATATGACAATATTTTAAAAAATCATCATCTGTTAAACATGAAGTAAGACTGAGTGCATTTAATAGAGAAATGCAAAAATACAGCCAGGCATCTTTCTGGTCCAACAGCCTGTGAGCTAACTGAGCTTTTATAAAGTATAGAATGAATAGGACAAGACAGAGTAGATGTTATCAAGGCTGTGCATAAAATGTAATTCTTCAAGAGTGCAAAAAGAGCATTCAAATTCTTGAGAATCTCAACTTTTATTCCTATACCAAGGAAAGTTCTGCTTGAAGGTTTGTGGGTAATCCTTACTAAAATCTCAGAAATTTTAAGAGGTAGTTAAATAAGCTTTCCAGCATTTACAATGAAGCAGTAGATTATACAGACTAAAAGCATTCTTGAGTATTCACCATAGGAGAAGTCATAATGCCAGGTTTCCTTTAAAACTGTATATGATAATTTTTGGGAATGCATGTTCCAAAGTTTTAATCCATTTAGCCCAGTAATTACTCTTGAGGGTCTCAGAAGACAGAAGACCTGTCTGGAGATGCATGGACCAAAAAAGGGATTTCTGCATGCCAGGTACATGCCCTGTCAATGATTGAATATTGTCCTTAAAAACCATGTGCTGCTACATAAAATTCTCAATGCATTAGTGTCACAGCTCTCAGAATCCCAGCTGGCATGGCCATTTTATATCATCATAGGCCTTCTTCATGTATTTTCTCCATCAGCATCATCCTCATCCTCATTTTGCTGTTTTTAAGATATTCTAATTGGTTATATGCCATCAAATCGTTTTTGACTCCTAGCAACCACATAGATAGATTTTCTCAGTGATTTATATTGCAATATTTTATTGGCTTCTGTGGGATGTAAAGAATGTTAGCTCATTGTCTGGGGACATAAATTTCAGCATGCAATTCCTGTGAGCACAAATGAAGGCATTTGATGGCTCTTACGTGCATCAATTTTATTAACAGGCAACTTGAGTAAGTGTGATTATTATCACTGAAAAAAAACCCCAGTGACTTCTAATACAGAAGCATAGTGACAATAAACCCTCCCAACACTTATTACATTATTATAACTCTATAAATAAAGGAGGCTGGCTTCTCTGAAAATGTTGGCCTTCAAAATAAATTCAGACAGTTAATGAATTCCTTTTAGACCTTAATCCCTTGGGTAATAGATTTTAGTCCCCTTTAAAATCAACAGGACAAACTTAAAATAAACATAAATGAAGAAAGGTAGATGGAAACAGTAAGGACACTCTTCAAAAAAGTAACAGAAACAATTCTCAAAATGTAGATTACTTCTTCAAGGATATGGAAAAATTCTCCAACCTTGCACAGTTTTAAAAAGTTCAAACAACCCGTGGGTGTCTCTGTGGAAAAATATTTCTGTCACCCTATTAAATTATGCTCTCTGACCCGTGGGAAGATTTGTAAGGAGCCACAGGCAGATTTGTGGGGTGGAAAGAAGATAAATCTGGTGACCATTCTTTGGGCAAGCAGTTTACAGCCCAGTCAATGCATTGGTACTCTTTTAACCAACCAAGGCTCTTCAGATAATGTCTTATTGTATAGACGTACAGACACCACGGTCCCAAATTACACATACTTTTGAATAGCAGTTGAAAAATTGCCTTGAGAACCAGCGGTAAGATCAAATCCAGAGCCTCTGCTTGCTCTTGTGGCTGATCAAAATACAAGACTACTTCCCTTCCTCTTAAGTTGTTAACACGTAAGCCTATCTGTGGTTTGCTTTCCTGAAGAGCAATTGGCTATTTCTACATCTTGCTGCTCTGGCAGGTATTTCACTGTGGATCTGCATTGTTTTGCCCATTTTTTCCCACTGCAATGCTTATCACAAGTATTTAGAAAAGAAGGTCCTTTGAATTAATGGCACTTGTTTGCACAAAAGGGAGTTTCAAGGTATCTGCATTCTGTAGCTCCTGCCACACGCCTGGATAGCATTCCTTGCCTACAGTGTTTTGTAAACCATAAGATAAATATGAATGTGTACTTGCATTGTTAGCAGCTTGAAAACTGAAATGTTTTTAGAATTATTTTTGGTGCCTTTCCAAGTATTTTGTGAACATAAGCCAAATTTGGGGTAAAGTGTGAAATCTGACACTTTCTCAGCTGCTTTTTACAAATGTAAAGCTTGTTTCCCCCACCCCATCCCCATGCCCCAGTAATGTGTTTGTAGGATGTAAGTGATAAATAAAAAACAATACTCTATAAGGCAATTGTCTTTTTCATTCTTCTTAGTTTCTTGTTTAGACTCCTGATTTCACTGTGTCATGATGGGTTAGCTTTAAATTTAATTCCTGCCATTCTGGTGAGAAAAATATTTAAGAGGAGGAAATCTCAAATTAAAAAAAAACAAAAACAAAAAACTCAGCCCACCCAGGAATTCGACAGGCAGCTTTGAGTTGAGCCACCTCTTTTCTGTTGCCCTCGGTGACCCCAGGACTGTGCTACTGAAGTTGCAAATTACACTGCATGAGTTTTTACTTTTACCAAACAACAAGTAAACTTACTGTATTTCAAGTGCAACTCAAAGCTCTCCTCTCTCCCAATTAAAAAAGAGTAAGGCCAAATGCCATCCTAAGCTATTCTAGCGACATCACTGTATCCGAACCATGTGATCTATGGCCCTCGGAGGTGAAAACAAAAGTAATAAAAAATAAGTGCATTCCCAATTGCCACAAATTTGCTTGCTGCTGCCTTAAGCCAGTGTTACTTAAGCCAGTGCTGGCTAGGGAATTCTGAGAGCCGAAGTCCACACATCTTAAAGTTGTTGAGATTGAGAAACACTGACTTAAGCAAAGTATTATTCCAGCCAAACCCACCTGCTCCCATCTGTAATATCTGAAGAGATTTGTAATGTTTGATGCCGTAATCTTTACAGCAGGATGCCACACAGCAGAGAGAAGTATTGAACAAACACCTCCAGTTTTACAGTTATGGCCCAGGCACTCCGTACGACTTCTGTGCTAAGGGTCTGTTCATTCCTGGTGTTCTTTAGAATTCATTCCCTCCAGGTACATTTTGGTAGAATACTTAGATTGCTTCCATTTGTTAAAAGGCCATTATGGATCAACTTACATGCCTATCCCACTGAGGAGGGAACATTTATGGAGCAGCTCTCTTCCATAGTTACCCAGCATAAAGTGTGAAATTAGTTCTTCAGATATGTGGTTTATGCCTGATTCAAGTGCCCTTTTTCTTCTGGTGTGAGAGCTAATCATTAAGTAAATGTGGCTTTATATTAAAAAATTCTCCAAGGAAACACCTGTCAAACATAAGATTGACAGGTAACTGAGGTACAAGTGATAGTGATGCTAAAGGTCCACACACCCTTCTGCCATTTTGGAGTTAGGTAATAGAATAAAGGTGTGAACTGAGTCATCAATATTAAATACCAGACATAGTAGTTAGAACAGCACATGCTTCTATGTGCTCTCATCTAATTACATTTCGTATGTATAACTTGTATCTCTTGCATATTGCCAGTTATCCTATGAAAAACATTTTTAATTATCCTCATGGTGGTAAGCAACATTAGATTGATCTCAAGGTTGCTCAGGAATTATGTAATGGCTGCTATGAAAGGTCAGTTTTGTCCTTCACAAATTCTGTTGAAAATTCTGTTCAAGAATTTTCCCTATAGTCTTAAAATATGATCAGGGGATAATTTGTGTTTATCTTAATATTTATTTTCACTCCTTATTTTCAATCTGGCCATTCCATGTGTGATGTATGGTTGGGGTTGAGGCAGAAGGAGGGAGAATAATTTCTGGTTCAGTGAAACAGTGAATTCACCAAAGTTATGCTGGTTGAGTCTAGGTGCAGAGTGATGGCATCTAGCTGGAAGATACAGAACTCCAAAGTTATGTCTATTAGGAATGTCAGTTTTCATATCTAACACTTTGAGAGTGACTTATGCAGAGGTTTAAAAGAGGTTAAGGCTTGGTGTACTAGCTTGAAGATCCCAAAATAGATACTAGTAGATAGTGATTGGCCTTAGGGAAGTTTGAAGTGAGGATGTGCCAAGAGGTATTCATTATTTCCTGGTTGTAGAACAGGAGGAGATTTACACTTGCCTGCAGAGGGTGTTTGTTTGCAGTCCCTTGTTGAGGCCTGCTTGAAGGAAGAAGATGACTGCTGGGCGGTGGGGGGAAGGGGATGGACTATGGTTGGTGGGGTCCATGTCTCTTGGCCATCTGCAAATTCATATATGTGCATACCGCTTTTTCAGTGGTAAGTTGGTCTAGATGGTTTTGTTATCATACTCTAGGCTGGAGAGATGCATCCACTCAATTTCCAGGTTTGTAGTCATAAGCAGTTGGGGTCTGAATGGTTGAATTCCCTTTGGCTTAGCAGATAGGAAGGCATCATGGGAGCATCATGGTCAAGCTATCTATAGTTTGACTAGATCTGAATACAGTACCAGAGTCTCCTGGGCAAATAGAGTGCTATTAGCATTCTCCAATCATGCACTAGTCTCAGGAGCCTGGGAACAAGGAAAGGCATATAGTATGTCTTTGGGCCAGGTGGCACTGAAGATATTGGTTGCCAGTAAGATAACATGCTAGCTTTTTGGAAAAATCTGGAACTTGTTCTGAATAATTATGCTGCACTGAGTTCCAGGAGGTTTATGCTGCTTCGGACTTCTTTAACCCAGATTCCCTCAGCTACTCAGAATGCACCCCCCCCCCCAAATCTTGTGAGGTTGGCAGCTGTGCTGAGCTGGATCTGATAAGAGAACTGAAAGTTCCTGCTCTTGACAGCCACCACTTGAGAGAGCTCCTCACTTTTGCTGACATCAGACTTCTCTAGAGTCTTTGGGCTAGTAGCTTCTAGAAGAAAAGGAACAGCCATAGGAGAGGACAGAAGCTGAATCTTGCCCTAGATACTGAGACTATGAGGATAATCATCTGGCCTTGGAGACTGGTAATAATCATGTGATCTAGGTATCTAATCTAAGGAACTGACATGACTAACTTCTGGATGATCTCCTTCTTTTCCTTCAGCATGGAGAAGAGGCCTCTTTCAGTGTCTAGGAGCTAGTTAAAGAATGTGCTGGTTAAAGAATGTAGGATCTCATTCAGCAGAAGCTCTGGTCCTTAAGGGTCTGCTTCAGGGTCTGGATGTCCTTCATCCACTAATCAATCAATGGGGTTTAAATCAGCAAGTCAGCTAGGTAGAAATACATGTGTATACCCCATGAGCTGAGGTGCTACTAACACATTCATGAATACCCTGGGACCTGATGAAGGGCTGAATGGACGAGTCTTGAATTGGTAGCAAGCACTGGGGTAGCTGAACTTTAGGAACCTCTTGTTGGATACAAGTTCTGTGAGGCTGGATCTAGGCAGATTGCAGCTTTATTTGGAATCCCAGGACCTTCCCTACTGGTTTCTAGGAAGTGGGATGCTGGAGGGAAATTTCCTAGCAGAACCAGCTGAAGTCAGAGGCTACTGTTATCCCAGTAAATGAGGGAGGGAGGGGTGGACACCTGACCCTGTAGGCTTCTATCTCCTGAGCCAACTAGGTCTCTGGATGAGTGGCAGTGGGCCCTTAGGCTGTTGAGAGGTTCCTACAATTCAGAATCAGTGAATTGGCAATTATGGTACTGGCCAGTACTTTCTGGAGAGAACCTGGTGATGAGATAAAAGGCTGTGTTGGCACACTATGGAAGGCCAGACCCCTGGCTCAGCCCCAGCCATCACAGAAGCATGATGTATCTCTGGGTAAGGAATTGCTAACATACTGATTAATCATGTTGGGCTTCTGAGTAGCACAAAAGAAAAGGACAGGAAAAAAGGTGGAGAACGTTCCTGATTTAGGGAGTTCTCAATAGAACCAACAGGCATGGAGCAAGAAGCACCGTTTGAATCTTCTAGCCTTGGCTGTAGAAAAAACTGATTTTGTTTTTCCAAGTACAGGAAGATGTGATAAATAAGCTTTAATCATGAATTAAACATAGATTGCTGATTATGTCTTGGGATCATGCAACTTTGGGATTAATGAAGGACAGAACTGCCATGGTCATTTGCTTGAGTTGAAGTGCTGTAAGTCGCAGCTGAAACAGGCACTTTTTCTCTGTGATTTTCGCTGCATCAAATTTTAGCTTGAAAATCTCTCAGGATTTTTTAGACCCTAGTGTGTAAAATAATCATACACATTGATTTTGCATTAGTTGGGGTTGAGGGGAGAGATTTGGGTTGGTACTTGGATTATCTTCTGAACCTTCACATTTTTCTCCTTAATTGGACACCTTCAGATTTTTCTCCTTATATTAAAATGAATTTTCTCTTTTAATATCACCCCAATCATGCACACACTAAACATAATGTTTATAAACAATTCTGGCATTGTTTGGATAAGTACTGTGTGGATAATACAGTTTCCGTATATTTCCTGCAGAAAGATGAAAGAATAAACAAGGAAGCAAATTGCTTCTGTAACTGATCTGAATTTTGCATTATTTTGCTAGCTTGTTTCGAGTTTACTGAAACCCACCAGGTTAACACCATTTTATACTGTAGTGCAAAACTCTTGACTGGCCTTGTATCCAAGTGAGAAAACATAAGTTTAATGAGAGAGTCAAGGGATCCACAATAAAAGGGGTAAATTCCTATTTATTTTCTAAGAGAGCCAGTTTGGTGCAGACTAGAAACTAGGAGACTGTGAGTTGTAGTCTCACCCTAGACATGAAGTCAACCTGGTGACCTTGGGCCAGTCACTCACTCTCAGCCCTAGGAAAAAGGCAATGGCAAATCACTTCCAAAAAAAAAAAAAAACCTTGCCAAGAAAACTTCAGGGACTTGTCCAGGCAGTCTCTAGGAGTCAAAAACTGACCCAAAGTCACAATATATCTATATCATCTATATCTATCTGTATCTGTATTATCTTCCTGTAGTTATAGGCAATCACCTCTATGGATTATGCAGATAAAGTTGGAGCAGAACAGACATAAAGACGTTTCCCTCTGTAGAAAAAAAAATCACAGGCTGAACCTTACAGAACATTGTGAAGGTGGTTGTCTGTATGTTTCTTTAACTCACACTTGCAGACACCAGGGGAGCTAGAGAGTAACAGTAGTCAAGATGGCAGGCATGACCACATGCTCAAAGTCCTGTGTCACCTGCCAGTAAAAAACAGGTGGGGCTTGGATTGTGCAGTTGTACCCACCATCTTGACTTTTTTGAACCACCCTGTAGATACAGCTGAATACCATAGTTGTCTGATGAGGAAATACTTATTAACTCTGATATCCCAGCCAGCTAGATATCCATTTAATTGTCACACCAACTTAATTAGCTTATTGTTCAGAATGCTGGTATTTTATCAAATGTCAAGCTGAGATCTACAGCTTCCCCACAATTTATTAAATAATGATCAAATAATAAGATAAGGTTGCTCTGGCAAAACATACTCTTGATAAATACCTGCTGACATCTGGTAATTGCCACATTATTTTCAAGGTGCTTACAGACTGATCTCTTTATGACCTACTCTAGGATCATGTGGATTTGCAGCTGACTTTTATAAATTAGTACTTTTTATTGTTGTACATTATCCTATGTTCTGTCAGTCCATATGAGTGGGAGAAAAATAACCATATAGACAGGAAAGGGATAATTTATCTAACCATGCCTTGAATTATTTTATTACTTCTTTGGAGGGTGAATAATACCTTTTAATGGGACAATGCTTGACCAAAAATTACTTTTTGGTAGGGGTGCTTACTTTTATCCAAAACAAACCACAATAGAACTGCAATCATAGCCTGGTTTTTTGCTGCTGCTGCTGCTGCTGCTGCTGCTTCTGCTTCTTCCTCTTCTTCTATTATTTTTTTGCCTAAACTGTGGCAAAAGATTTTTTAAAATTTTTGTTAAAGGTAAGAAAACTCCATTGAATTAAATTAGCAAAACAACTGATATGATTCTACTGATAATTATCTAAAATAGGGTTATACACTTATATACTTGCTAGATTGGACTTGGAACAACAATTTGTTCCTCATTTGATAACATCTCCCTTATCCTTATGCCTTCCATTAAGGCAAGGGTAAGGGACTTCTTGATGCTAAACTCCCAAGTCCTGTAACTGGACAATGTTTAGGAATGTTGAGAGTCATGGTCAATCAGCATCTGGAAGACTACAGACTCCTCACCTGTGCAAATTTCTTGATATCTGGGATCTGTTATCTGTTTTGTGTAGAAGAGAGAAGTACATATAAGAGAAGACCATAAACATGTCAGATTGCCTCTGGATTCAATTATTGTGGGAATGTAAGGTCAGAGCAAAATTACAGTAAGACAATACAAGGTCATGCTTTTCTAGTATTGAGATAGTAGCAGTTACATCTAATTCTCTGAATTTAGGAGCCAACAGACCAAGCATTTGCTGTAACTTGTCCCTGAAAACTTAATTTTATAAAGTATTGAGACAAACAAAGTCAGAGTTACTGCAAACATTAGCAGAAGTTTAATAAGGAAAACATAATTGTATTGTACACAGAAGCAGTGTATTTTTGATTTAAATATAATCATTTCTTACCATCAGCTGAAGCCCACTTCATTTTAAATGTGATAAGTCTTTCTGATGAGGCAGCATCCTGCTTAAAGGTGGGAAGGCCTTATTTTATCTGAGAAAATACCCATCTAATCCAGCATTCTATTTCCAAAAAGGACTGAGCAGAGATATCCATGAAGCCCATAAGCAGTGACAAGAAAGCAATGGCCCTCTCTTGATGTCTCCTCAGTTCAAAAAACCCTTTGGTAGTCAGTGATACAAAGTCTTTGATCAGAAGAGATGCCATGTATCAGCCAAAGCTAATAGTTGTTGTCTGTGCATGGAAGGCACATAGTAGGCCTCCTCAGAACATGCTTCCCATTCCTCCATTTAGTCTTCCCTCCTTCTCTCTCTCCAGTTCAAGACCCAGCATGTACTTTATTTTTATTTATGTTAATTCCCTGTAATTTCCTCATTGTATACATTGTAGAAGGAGAGCTGTATTAATCTACAGTAGCCAAAAATCAGAAATTTGGTTGCACCTTCCATGACCTTATTTTGTTAGTCTGAAAAGGTGCCATCAGACTCCTCCTGATTTGAGTCTGCAATTTCCTGTAATTCATTATTGGAATTGGCCAGGAAAGTCATGGGCTAATTCTTAGAATCAGGAGAGAAAGGAGCTAAAGGCCCTGGATTCTCTATGCACATATGTACTGCTGTACTGGCCACAGGAGTGATTTTACCCTTGCACAGATCATTTATGACTTACTGTACGCTATTCAAAGAAAATTAAACATCAACATTTTTTGATTAAAAAGCCACAAGTTTACATAGTTCATTTGTTTATGTGTAAGATAATCAACACTAATTATTTTCTTTCTTTAAAAAACCCTATAAACAATAAAGGCTACCTACATGTAGCATTTTCATTTCTTTTTATAAAAATCGTACAAAAGGAGACATCAGACAAAGTAGACATTCTAAGTACTAAAAATCTGTCTTGGAAACATACATATTCATTAACTGAACAGGTAAGATTCCTAAAATGCTAAAGTATAACAAATATTTTAAAAATTAAAGTTATCTTTCCGCTAAAATAGCAAAATACAGGAAGAGACCTCCATGCATGCAAAGCATCACCTGAAAAAGGAGTTCTCTTTCTTACATTAAAATGATGGATTCAATCCACCAGGAAGTTCTCTGCAAGACTCACCAAAATAAAGGGAAAAGACAGAATAGTGCAGCTATTGTGCAGCCCCAGCTCCTACCTGTTACAATGGGGCTTATGCAGTAGATCTTTCTAGAGGATTATGCATTTATCTTTGATTAGAGAAATTATTTCAATGCTAACAAGACACAGTCTTGTAATTCTTTGTTCAATGGTTCTTTCTGGCATGAAGGTCACTGATTGATCACACACTGTGCAAAAGTATAAAGTACATTGCTTATAGTTCGAAAATATATAGAAGCAGCTTTCCTGTATAAAGCTCTAAGTAGTTAACAACTCTTTCCCACCCAATCCAAGTACTGAAATTGCTAAAAGATCTATATCTTAGCGATGAGAAGTAACAGCATGTTCAAGGAAGCTGAGTTGAAGGCTGTTAGTTTGGTTACTGTTGAGTGCAGTAGAAATCTCCATATAATATTGTCAGTGTTACTCATCAGTGCCAGTTAAGCCCTGGCTGAAGCCACCAAGAAACTGAAATTCTGGACAAACTTTAGCAGCATAAAAAGAAGACCCCACAGAAGATATTAATTTTGACTGAATGGAAAAAAAAATTGAATGTCTTTAAGTTGGTGGAGGTCCATTAATGTATCGCAGCATTGGATAGAAAGAACGGGCAAAGTTGTTGGTTTGAGTACAGCTGTAGTCTTCTTCTGAGGCAGGGATCAAGGAGGCCAAAAACAACACAAGAAGGAAGAACAACTGTAGAGGTAATGCTGCTCGTAGGACACGGTACAAGAAAGCATACTTCTTGGATGCAACTGGATTGGTCTCTTCTCTGTCCTCCATCCTGCAAACAGAAGACAATTTACAAACTCTTGTACCAAGTGAGATTATGGTTCCAACTAGCCCTATACTGCCTGTTTGACTGGCAGCGCCTCTTCAAGACTTGGCATATCAGATTTCATGGTCAAAAACAATTTCTGGATTGAATTCTTGGAAAAAATATTATAAGAGCCACCCATTGGGGGGAGATGGGTGGCATACAAATGTAATAATAAATAAGTAAGTAAGTAAGTAAATAAATAAATAAATAAATAAATGCTTCAAAATAAAATAACGTTGTTATTTGAATTATTAAAGCTTGCAACTCTACACCAAATCCCCTGGCTTTTAATATTAAGGGACATAAATATTTCACAACAAATCATACATTGTGCATATTATTAATGTATAGACACTAGCAACTAGCTAGTGTCTAACAACTGAATTCAGCATGACACTGTGATCATGCAATTAACATGCTTTGGCCATAGAGATTAAGAGAAGACTGATTTTTTTCACTCCCCTTCATATTTCTGACACAATTCATGTCACTGAAACTACTATTTCTTTTTTAAGGGAAGTGCAAACATTCACTGGTAGCAATAGAAGCTTCTCTGGAATGGCAAACAATGCCTTTGGGGAATTTTTTTTTTTTTAATCTGGACTCTGGTACAAAGAATTACATTACCTTTCCCCCTTGTACATGGTCCTCAGCTGTTCAGCATTTCCTGCAGCTGAGCAAATTATCTGCATTCAAATAATCAATATCTCTTATTGGGCCCTAAATCTACTGGAAAATTTTGATATTTATTTTTAGTTCACAGAAGGAAAATATTTACTGAAAAGAATTACCTAACATTGCTGCTGCTGCTGTTACTCTGCAAGATCTTCTTCCCATCAACCTGTAGATATTTAAATGTGATTACTACTGCTGTCTTAAAAAATTAAAAAACCAATGATACAAAATGCACACACATTTAAACTACCCATAAATACAGTTAGCCTAACAGTATTATGGCTGTACAGTGCATTTCTTTCCCCCTCTAGCCACGACCTCTCTACTGTCAGTAACCATGGGGTCCTAAGTATTCTTTCGTAGATGAACCCTGTATCCTTTAATATGCACACGAACAATAGAATTTGCTTGATTATGTGGGCTAAACCATGACAGTCAGTACCCTCTGATTATTTCACCAAAAGCGTATAAAGACAGAATGAGGACAGGGGAATGGAAACAAATGAAGGGGGAAAAAACTTTTATAAAATAACCAACAAACAACTTGCCTTATTTTTACAAACTGGAGATTTCTCTGGTAATTGATGATATGTTCCAGAGTTCAATTCTTCTCCATTCAACAGAAATGTGCTTATGTCCTAGAGGAACAACAAGAAGAAAGCCTTACTTCTGTTATTTTTCTGGAGTTAGAGTTGGAGTAATCAGATTTAGAACACACAGTCCAGCCTACCTGGCTTCCCTGTGAGACCTTTAAATCACATGAAACTCCTTCAAGGAGCTGTTTAAGCTTCTTCCCAATAACATGGACCTTCTCATCAGCTTCAATATATTCTTCTCCATCAGATTTAACAAGCAAATATGCAGCAATTTCCTGTAGAGCATTAACTTGAAGCTGCCGTTCCAGAAGCTCTTTTTCCAGTTGCTTAAAAAAGTATGTAAGAGGAAACATTAACAACCACAGAAAACTGCTTCCTACTGGAATCATATTATTAGTTCCTCCATTCTCTGGCTGATTGTAGGATTTACAAGAGCTCTGAGATTCTTAGATCAGAGATGCCAATGAATGAACCTCTGGACTTTATACATGCAAACAATATATACTCTACTTCCCAGTGAATCCTGCTTCACGTTAAACATATATCCGGATACTGAACAGGATTCCAATGCCAAAAAGCCAAAACTAGATTCTTGGCATTCCAATACCCAATCAAATACAGTGAGTCAACCATGCTTGGACTCATCCATTGCAATAGCCCATGGGTTGTAATAACCATGGTTAGTTGGAACCCTTGTTTATATATAATTCTAAGCCAAGAATGCATTACCTTTTTTGTGATAGGTCTGCATAACATGCCAGGGGACAATTCAAAAAGTAAGTAGCACCAAACACAAGAATGGGCAAAATCAGGAAAAAAATTAAAATCGAACTGTTTATAAACCAGAACATCTGGGTTCATACAACATGCTAACACAACGTCACAGTAAGCCATAATATGAATTAGCATGATGGGTGAACCAGGTCAATGGAATATATATTTCTGGGTTTGTCCAGATTCTGCTTCCCGCTGTACATTTCCCAAACTGCTTTCAAGGTTTAATGTAATTTCTGGAACAGATTTATGAAATCTGCAGTGGGGAGTAGAGCAATCAAAGTCCCATGACTCAAAGGTGCATAATACTGGATGTAATAAACCACTAAACTAAACAGAGATGCAATAATTTGTATCTAGATGCTCCTTTTTTTAAAAAAAAATTACCATTAACTCTTTTCGACTTTCCTGTATTCTGTGAGGATCAGCATTTGGATCCTTAACTTGTGCTTGATGCCTTCGTGTCTCTGCAGCAGCCAGCCACAGCAGCAGTTTCTGATTCTGTTCATGAAAATCCTAGAAACAAGCGCTCATTTTTCAGAACATAATCATATAAGAACACATCAACTAACCCGAAGATGCAAACTTGTATTATGGCAGCTGATTCATTAGAACTACAAGCAGTCCTTGAGTTATGATGGGAACTGGGACCAGAATTTCCGTCGCTAAGCAATGTGATCGTAAAGTGCAACCACATCACTTAGCAATGGCAATCCCTGCAGTCCTGGTTGCCTTTGTTAACCAAATCCCACGGTCATTAGGCGAAGCAACTTTCTCCAGTTCCCACAACCAAAGTAAGTGGGGAAGCCAGCAGGAAGTTGCAAGCCCCAGGTCCTCAGGTAGATAAGTGACTGCTGCCAGGTGGGGGACGGAGTGAGGGGGTGCATAGGGAAAGGACAGCATGGGTTGGGGAGAGTGTGCGAGAGGTGCGGCATGAGTTGGGGAGAGTGCGCGAAGGTGCGGCAAGGGTCGGGGAGAGTATGCAAGGGTGCAGTGCGGGTTGGATGCATGAGGGTCAAGGGGGTGCACAAAAGGCATGGCACAGGTGACGGAGGCTTCATGAGGGTGCACAAGAGGTGCAGCATGGATTGGGGAGGGTGCATGAGAGGCGTGGTGTGGGTCAGGGTGGGTGCACGAGGGTGTGGCACAGGTCAGATGTGCAAAGGTTGAGGGGGTTCACAAGTGCAGTGTGGGTCATGGAGGGGGTGCAAGGGTGCATGAGAGGCATGGTGCGGGGGGAGGGTACACAGGTGGGGGAGACTTACCCCAGTGACTTGTGATCCTCCTTGCTGGCTTCCCAACTGACTTTCTGGGGAATGTGACAGGGAAGATTGCAAATGGCAATTGTGGTTGCAGGGTGCTGCAAATGGTTGTAAGTGTGAATTGGTTGCCAAGTGCCCAGATCGCGATCACATGACAGCCAGAACTTCATGACCACAATTTGTTCAGTGTCATTGTAACTTCAAACGGTCACTGAACGAATGGTTGTAGGTTGAGGACTACCTGTACCATGGGCATTTGCTAACCTAATAATTTTAGCTTCTTAAGAATAAAGTGGGACAAATAATTGTGCTATTTACCTGACAGTGAATCAGAGCTTTTTGTAAATTCTTCTTCCAGTTCTCCAGTAAAAGATTTGCCTTCTCCCACCGTAAATTTACCCGTCGAAGTCTGTTCTGAAGCTCCTTGCATCCAGTGCTGTCTGCTTGCTTGAAATCTTTGCTGGTCAGATTAACAGACAGCACAAGGGCCTTGTAATTATTATAGGCTTTAAACATATCCTGATAGGGAAAAACCAGATGAGACTTCTATGTAAAAATAAATACAGCAGCAACTTCCTTCTATTTATTGGCTGTATATGCCTTTCTTCTAGTAGGTCAGTGCAATGTTCATAGGACTATCTCTTCCTTCGCTTTCTCCACCACAACAATCCTGTGATGGAGGTTGGGCTGAGAGGTGATTGGCCCAGTCACTCAGTGACCTTTCATGGCTAAGGTTGGACTCTGGTAGACCCAGACCACCATCTTTACTAAACCACATGCCTCTCATTGTATTCTACAAATTGAATATTAGTATCCTACAGTGTATTCTACAAATTGGGAAGGAAAGCTGATAAACTGCATTAAAACTAGCAAAGTAGATTTTATTATTGTTTGTACTGGAACCCTGATATAGTACAGTCTTGCATTTAACCAAAAGCAGTGTACTTCCAAACATAACATGTGAAAGTTGGACCCACTCATTTCACTGGAATCTATTGCTATACTATGGGAGCTTTCTAGTGTCTGTACTTCAGGATGTCCTTTTCGTATCAAGTGGTCTTCAGATGGACTTCTGCACAATGACACAAGAGAGAGTAACCCTACCATCATCAGAACAGTATAGAATGGAGAAAGTGCATCTTCTCCAGAAAGTGGAGTGCATCCAGAGACAAGGACAAGATGTGAAAGAGGCACTTTGCAATTTGCACTGTTTGCATGTGCATGCACAGACAGCACTTTTATGGGACTATTAGCAAAGTGAAAGAAGTACCAAGCAACATCTGATTATCCAGTGTTGACAAAAGAATGCAAGGTTAGGCAATCTGTCTGAACCAGCAATACACTGCATACGTTGACCACAGGGATTATTTTTCTTTTTCAGCTTTTTTGATCACCTTCAGCTTCTTGACTCTCTGCTCTATGGCCTGAATACTGCTGACTGGTTGTGGTTCTGCCTCCTGCAATCCCTCCATTTCCTCTTCCATTTTATCCAGCCAAATATCAATATTGGTGAGGTCAGAGTTCAGCTGTTGCCACTGCTGCCACGTTTGCTTCATTCTCAGCTTGTTGCTTAGGTCTTGAACTTGAATGAGTTCCCATCTCTCAATACTTCCTGTAGGTTAGCACAAAATTACTCACTTTTTAAAAAGCTTTGAGTCAGATCAACATTATTTTGGTCACATGCTAGTCTCTCATGAACTCAAGTTCTACAATATACTAGTTACAATATGAGCATGAAGTCTGAGTTAATTTCTGTATAGCATTTTAAGGGTGGTGCTCCTTTACAATAATATAGTAATAAGACATTATCTATAGTTTTTTGTAATCAGATTATTTTCACTGAACCCATTTGCAATTCACAACGCAGTAAATTGAGACGAGGAGGTAGCAGAGTTGTTAGATGGTAGAAGGGATCATACCACTTCAGAACACTAGCACATCTTTCTCCCATGAATAAAATTTTACTACAAATAAAAAACTTGCAGAGTTACACCAGTGCTCTTTATAGTTTAACTTCCAAAAAGTGTATTTACAGGAAGGATTATTCTAAAATAGAAATCTACTGCACTACCTCTGGATTCTGCCAACTTAATTCTCCTGTGTGTGAATATTAAGCCAGAAATAAAGGCACCAAAGTTTTTGGTATCAGAGGAGATATTTTATTTAATGTGCTCCTGCCCAACTACTCACTCAGGTTACTATCTTACCATAATCTGGAGTAGAAGCAGTAAGAACATATAGACCTTTCTCCTTTGTAGTACTTAGACTATGAAACTTTTTGTCATCTGGGAAATCCACTGGTTCCTCCCTAATGATGTTTCAATATCAGTTGAACATCTTGGAGTTTTGGGAGGCCTTTGGTCTGATCAATGCTTGATTTTTTTTCTGTCAAGTTCCCTTGTTTTTGTTATTTTAATTTCAGCTTGTTCATCTCTTTGACCATCTTTCAGTAGTATATTAGCTACTCTGATCATTTTATTTTAAAGTAACCATCATAATAGCACCTACTCATATTACTGTTCCCTCTTTTCCATTCCTTTTCCCTCTGTTGAGATTTTAAGGATCTTGCATTTATTTATTTATTTTGTGCCTATTCTTCAATTAAGAGAAATCTAGCATTGATGGTGCTATTACGTAGAGAAAAATTGAATCCTAAATTGTTACCTTCACACATACACCAATATATTACAAACATTTACAGGAATCATGGCTAACATACCTGGCTGTTTCTCTATGGCTGAAATACCAGCAAAGTTCTGGCTATCTTGGGAATCTTTGCTAGGCAAGATCCTGGAAATGTCTTTCATGTCATCCATACTCCTACTGCTCAGTGGCTTCACCTGAAATACACCAGTTCAGATCAGAAAGTAAATAACTGTAATTTTACTGTAAACTGCCCAGAGTCACCCCACAGTGAGATGGGCGGTGACAATTTTGAAATATAAATAAATCAGTCAGTCAGTCAGTCAGTCAGTCAGTCAGTCAGTCTGTCTGTCTGTCTGTCTGTCTCCTGGCAATGTATCATCTTCTCAAACTCATAGCACAGTTTCACAGTGATCTATTCTTTATTGAGAAATTTAGTAAATTGAATATAAATTTCATATCCCACTCTCCAAGTCTTCTTATCTTGAAAAATCTCCACTACTTTATATGTGCATAACATGTAGTTAGCCTGTCAGTTACCAGCTAATCTAACTCAGTTTTCTCATGATATATAGGTGTCCCAGACTTACACTGCCTGGTTTGTAGGGTGCACTGGATTCTTCGCTGTTTGAGAAGACACTTCTAACCATCTCTTCCTGGTTGTATGAATGCTTTCGGCAAGCTGTGTGTTCTGAAGGATGCCATATGTGAGTTTCAGCAGATTTCCCTGTTGTGCAGCATGGTAAAAGAAAGCCACAGAAAATTAGATGTAAGGGTGAAGGGGGAAAAAAGAGTTAAAAGCATTTTGCAGACAAGGAAGAACCAAATGAGGGCATGAAAAAATGGAAAATATTGCCATTTGCTTTGCAAAGCATGCTTGTTTGCAAACATGTTTCAGCAGTGTTTCATGGGCAGTGAAATGAGAGCCATGCAGTTATGAGGATTTTTTTTTTTTTTTGAAAATGCCCAAAGACAATATGAGTCACACCACCATCAAAAAGAGGAGGTTGGGAAAGGTTGAAAGTGCTTCTGGGCATGATGCATGGCCCCAGCAGTAAGCAGAATGAAGCAGCTTATTTCAGGAGGCAACTTTGGGGATTCTATTATAGGTCAGCTAATGGTAATTATTTAGTTTAATTATATTTTTTACCATTAGACCTGGAGAGAGAGATGCCACTCAACTCTTCTGTCTGAAGTATCAAAATGTCTTCAGCTTCTTGGGCTGAGCATGTGACTACTCAATGAAGTTTTTAATGTTTGTATGAGGTTCCATTCAAGAAGATATTTGAATCTTTGTTTTTTGAAAGAGTAATGAGTGTTCGTTTTGGGATAAAGAAGGATCCAGATTGTCCTGTCAGACCCTAACCTGAATGGCAAAGGGGAGCTTTAAAGCAAAGCTAGGTTGTCTTGCAGGTGAAAAGAACCAGCCACACTGTTGATCCATGCCACATTGTGAGGAACAAGCAAGACAGGCTTTGGTGCCTTTATATTGGAATGGAGAACTAAAAAATGCATAGTCTTAACTTAGGTAGAGACATGTGCGGATGGTGTAGCATTAAATAAACAAAACCGAAAAGAGAATCCACCATGAGCCAACTGGTACATGGTGTTGATACAAGCTAGGGAATCAGAAACCTGCATATGAGAAAGGTGTGAAGAGCACAGCGTGTGGCACAGGGAAACTGTCATGTTGAGACACATGCAGTAGCAGGTGCCTACCAGAAGCCGCTTTCAAAGCTTTTGTGGTCATTTTAAGATATGCCTCAGGATGTTCAGTGATTTCTACATCTGAAAAAAGAATAACGTCACCATTTGCTTTGCAAGAGAGTCTGTTCACTCTTCCCTTCCCACCCTACAAGAATGCAGCATTACAGCAGCCCCAGATGGATCCTGTAAAATATCTATTAATTTAGCATTCTTTTTCTCAGTACAACTAGTTGTCAAGATGCCCTTAAGTAAGGTATAAAGGCAACAACCATTTAGCTCCATGGCCTTATAAAAATATTCACCGTTCAACTCATTTTGCCATTTTTCTTCACTGTTATTTTTCCTAATAGTTGTAAGAAGAAAAGGCAAAGGAATTAGCCACTAAGTATATAGATAAAGGGAATAAATCAATGGGCAAAGGCCCTCAATGGTTTCTCCTTTATTATGTTTATGATTTGTCTCCTCCAACGTTTGCTGACATCAGAAAGTCTTCAGAAGTCTCAACATACAGAGCTTTCATACATTGATTGTAGCCAGGCTCTGATAGGGGAAAGCCACATTCATATTTTAAGAATGCCTTCTGAATTTGTTTTTTAAATGTTTGGTTTGCAGCAAATGCATTAAGTGGGAGGGATCACTTTCTCCTTAAATAGTACATATATATACAGTGTTTCCTACCCAGGCACATTTTTTCTTGATTGACCCAATTGACTGTGTTTTTCCACCTGATTTTCTACAAGCCCATATGGGAAAGGGAAGCAGAACCTCTACCTGGGTGAAATATTCACAATGCAGTACATTGCTTTTTCTCAGTATTGCTTCCTACTCTCCTAGCTATGCACTTAAAGCCTTCCTGGAAGTAATACAAATGAACAAGAAGATATCTGGACACAGAAAAAGGAAAGGTTCATTTTTTTCTACATGTTTACCAGCATAACAAGTTCCTTGCATTAAGTAACTAGCATATCAGGAAGGACTATGCTAAATTTTTCACCTGATGTGGTAGTTTTCTGCATGCAGTGATGCTTTACTAACATCGGCAAATTGCTTTATAGCAGGTCTAACTATTTGTCAGTACTATTCAACACAGTACAATATGACTAACAATGGCTCTCCAGAGTCACAAATAGAAATCTTTCAGGTCAACGTGCCAAGTATAGGTTATTGCCAGGCTGGGAACCTCTCCTCTCCTTCAAAAATATATTATCCACACTTGTAGAATGAAATTGTTCGATCCAGATATGATGGACAAATATGTCCATTTCACTTTCTATCCATTTCTTAATTTTTCCATTCTCGAGCTCATTCCATCCCATTTTTTCTAATATACGAGTTTTTGTTCTGCCTAGTGTTCTAATTTTTGTAAATAATTTATCTGCATTATAATGTATTTTTGTATGTCTTTAATATACGTTTGTTCATATCCTCCCCTAATACCCAGATATTTATAGCTTTTTCATTGGAGAACTGCATTAACATTTAGGGGCTGAATACTGACAAATGACAAAAGTTCCAGTTTTTGCACTGGTTCTGGTAGTGCAATTTATCAGAATCATATTTTAATTTGCAACGTTGCATTTTAAGGTAACCCAAACAAATTCTTCCTTAATTCTTAAGTCTAGATAGCTTCCATTTTAGTCTTCCATCTCATTCCGTGTAATATATAAAATGGATATGACTGAATTTGGAACACAGGAAAGCTCAATTGCTGAGGGTTCAAGATTAAAAGCTGGGTAATTGCTTTTGTGTATTTTTTGTAACTGTGCGTATTTGTGAATATCAACATTTCTGGATAGGATGGTGGGTTGGAATTTACCTGAGAGTGCACTGAAGTACGATTCCTCTTCCTCATCCTCAGGAGAGGAAGAGCCTCCCACATCTCCGGTGTGGTCCCACTCTAGTGGAATGGAATCAACACTGACGGGTGTCTCACAGCCGGACCTCTCGTGACCCACTGCAGTGGGCATGAGGTGACAGAGAGACTGCTGGGATGGTGGCACCTCCTGAACTGTCTTCTTTGGCCAGGGATCATTGCGCATCCCCCTTGCATGGTCTGAATCAGCTTCATTTTCTGAAGTCTCTTTTTCATCTTCCAGCCCCTCAACAAGACAACAGAAATATTGATATTGATCACAAGTATTAATTACTTCTTTAATTAATTAATTAAATACATTAATTACTTCTGAAATTACTTTGTGCTCCCAATGCTCAAGAAAATGGAAATCCTCCAAAGTAGAATTATTTATTTGAATTGATTAGCTGCCCAACTCCAAAAGACTCTTAGTTACCCCCTCCCCTCAGTTTGGATCATCCACCAAAAGGCTAGTTCTTGATTATGATAAAGGACTGCAGATACTGTTTATGACAGAGATAGGCAATCTGTGATCAAAACTCCATTTTAGAGTCACCCCAAATATATCCAGGACGTGCTTCTGATATTTGGTGGCAAACCCACCAATTTTTACTGGCATAATTTCTGGGGGTGGTGGGGAGGTATTGTTGCTAAAATAAAGGGCAAAATGTAGACCTCAATCCACAAGAAACATGGGGGCAAAATAGGGGAGAGAGAGGGAGATCCTCTCTTTCCATATCTGTCTTGTATTTCCCAGAAGTGGGCTTCTGAGCAGTTGTGGAGATGAGGCAAGGCAGAAGAGAAGGGCAACAGAACAAGACCTCATTTTCCAAAGCATTTATCATAAGCCTACATCCCTACCATATATTTTCTAATATCTTTTCTTCTTTAGGCCTTGGCATGCTAGGTTCTTCTGCCACTGGATATTCTCCATAAGAAACAGGAAAGTTGTAAACCTGTTAGATGTTAAATCCTGCTAAAACCTTTTAAACTGAAGCCAGTTACCCATACGGTAATAGCCCACAGTTAGTTGCTCACATAAATTTCTAGTGAGCTGCATCATACAATCACAGACACATGGAAATTGGTGGGGCATACAGAAATTCACCTCCATGGACTTTCAGTTTCAGGCTTTAATAAATTTTGCAGAAGGCTCCTGGAAGCTGGGTAAAATAAAAGTATGTCTCTGCCCATGGTACCAATGCCCAGAAGCTATCCTGATTCATCACATTGTCAGAAACAGCTGCTTAATACTGGCTTATACCAGGTCAAAGTATTTGCTAATGTAGCCCAGTCTTTTCTATTTAAATGGGTAGCTGGTCTCTGGTTTCTGGCAGTGTTCTTGCTGATCACCTGCTCCCTGAATCCTCTTTTTACCTGGGGATGTCAGGGACTAAGCACAGGACCTTCTGTATGCAAGGAAGATGCTTCCTCACTGAGCTATGGATTCTCTACGGCAGGGGTTGCTGACCTTTTCAGATACTGAAATCCTACAGGAAAGTTAATTTTCATGGTATTTCATTTATCCAACCTCTAGAACGTAAAACAATTGTGGCATCTGTACTTAAAATGCCCTAAAACCCTATGAAAGTTGTATCATTTTAAAATGATAAAATAGTTATTATTTTGGTGCTTTCATGGACACTGTCTAGAAATGTTGTGAATGTCCTGGTTTCCACAGATGCCAGGCTTCTGTGATTCAGACTATAGATTGTGAAAACCAAAGTGTTTTGGAAGTTCAAGAGAAATGCCAAGAAATGAGGTTGCCTTCTGCAACTCTGCATGATCTTTAGTACCTTGGGGGCCTGGTGAGCATGCCACATTTCTATTTCGATTGTGATTGGAGCATTCAATCACATTCCATCTGGAGACGGAGCAGAAACCACTTAAAACCTTTGAAAAAGAAATAATCTGCCCTTTAGAACAAAGGGTTCTTATTGCAACTTCTAAACTTGTGTTTTGTCACTCACTCACACACACATATCTGCATACATACTGTATATACGTATACATACATCTATTCTTCCCCTTTAGAACTCAAAGCACGTAGACAGGGGTCCCAGATGGACTTCCATCTAGTCATTAATCAGACCCTACCTACTTAGCTTCCAGGTGCCCTGGGATCAAGGTAAAAATACTTTGGATATAAAAAAAGCCCCAGTGTTAACTTGGAAAAAAAGCAGTGTTTCAGTTATTGGAAGTTTGGGGAATATGTCTTCCATGCCTTTTATTCTTTATCCACATGGCTTTTGACAGTGAATCTACTGCCAAAGGAACCACATGGGGTTCTAGTAAAGATACAACTTCATCAGCTCTTACTGGGTGCCAGGATGTCAGTCTGTGGTGGAATCGGGCTACGCGGCCAAACACTTCCTGGCAATAACTGCGAAATTCTTCTAGTTCCTCTTCAAGTATAATGGCATCCTCTGGTTCACTTTTTTGAATCAGATATTCCCCAGACTCAATCAGCTGATCGATCTTATTGGTATTCAGCATTATTTCCCTCTGGAAACCCTGTTTAAAATACAGATGATGATACTTCCTAAGTATTACTGCCCAGATTAATTCCCTGTTAGACAATGCAATTCACATTAATCAATCTAATAAAGAGAGATTGGGAACATATAAGGTGAAGCACAGAAATTATATTTCAGCATGGAACACCTTGGTGAAGTAACTTAGACAGGTAAAGCAAATAAGGCTGGATGCCCACTCTTCAAGAAAAGTTCTGTCTTTTCTAAAGTTATTAGTTTTTTCTAACCCTGAATACAGAAATATTAATTTATCAATCCATTCACCAGTTTGTTTTTTAGTTGTTTTCGCTTTATGTCATAGAAGTATTTCAACACAGCAAGAATAAGTGCCATTGATATCTGAATCAATCCGATTTGCAAGCTATTCCCAGGGAAGGATAAGCTTCCTCTTCTGAGTTGCTCTCACCAAGTATGGAATGCAAACTGCTTTCTAGATCTTTCAGGAGCTTTCTGAGAGAAAGAAGATGTGGTGGCAAGCTAGCCTTCTGAACCCCAAAGCAAAGGCCAGGAGATATGTATAAGCCCAAAGCACAGGCTAGGGGATATAGAGGAAAACTTTGCTTTCTGGGAACTGCAGAGCAGCTGGAATTTGTCGCCACTTCCAATAAACTATTTCTGGATTGCATTTGATTATATGCTAATGCGGAGTATTCTCTGAATCTGGTAGGACCCCTATACACATTCCTATACAAATATCCTTCCCCAATAATTTAAATAAGTAACTGTGCACAAAGAAATATGTATACAGCTTGACCTTTTCCAATGAAATCTATATTGAAGTTATTGCAAATGGAAGGATGTGTGCACAGATCTGAATTTTTTAAAAAAATCTCTTCATGTGTTTTTTTGTATTATGTTCCCAGGCTAAGGTTAATATGGGTGTGATTTATTGGTCAAACTCCTATCATATTGTTTTTTATACTGTTTGTTCTAGTTGTTTTAGTCCAGGCTGCCTGTTTTTTATGGGTTTTAATTGTCTTTAATTGTTTTATTCTTTATTTGGATTTTGTAAGCCTCCCAGAGTCTTCTGGAGTGGGCGGCCATATTAAACTGAATAAATTAAATTATTTCTCCTTATCAGCTGTTTTGAAGTCCTTGAATTGGGTGGCATTATTGGGGGGGGGATCACCTACAATATACAAGTAAACAAACAGAGGCTTCTAGGATCATTGAATTTCTTAAGTCAATGGTATCTCATCATGAATGCCAAAACCAAAGGTGAAAGCTGTAAAATTCCTAAGATATTTGTAGATGGAGCATGCAAGAACTGGACAAAGGAAATTTGACCCATAGAGACAATATAAGTGAAGCTAATCATTTTTTTTTTTTTACCATGACACAAGAATGGTCCTGCTGATACTGAACATGGACTTCTTAGTCTTATATGGTGTGGTAACCAAGAAGGAATTAGTAGAGGGAAGGAGAAGATGCAAATTTTGGTAGTATACGTAATCTAGACTAGAAATCAAAACTACAGTCTGGAAGCAGGCAATGACAATTCATTTCTATCTTGTTGACAAGGGGAGTACATGGACTGGATCCTGAAGTGATGAGGTGTTCAGCTTGACTCGAAGGATTTTTACCCTTTTAAACTAAGCTGTGAGAAAAGAAAAAACAGGTTCTGTCTGATGCCTATGGAAGAATTTTGGGCAAAGGTTCTTGCAATTCTCAGAGTCCTGCTGCAAACTTCCAAATTCTGGAAGCAGGACTGGCCAAGAGTGACGAAGAAAGGCCTGATCAACACTGGATATAAAGGAGACCTCCCACCTACAATTACAGATACCTTGAATGCAGCTTTGCTTTATTTGGTTAGTGAACAGTTTGAACTGTGTTCTGTAAATTTATGGGGTTTCTATCCAAAACATTAAATG
The DNA here is from genome assembly GCF_059951505.1 of Python bivittatus. Taxonomy (NCBI): domain Eukaryota; kingdom Metazoa; phylum Chordata; class Lepidosauria; order Squamata; family Pythonidae; genus Python; species Python bivittatus. The sequence continues at coordinate 21,810,920 of NW_028277087.1, read as the reverse complement.
AGGTTAGTAGAAGTCAGGCTACTAAAGAAACAAATACTAGGCTCAGATAATTAGGGTTATGAAACAATTTCTTTTTTCTTTTTAAAAAGTCAATATTTACATTTAGCTGCCGCATTTTGTCATCAAAGTCACTCTTTGAGAAATGTTCCACATTTGTCAGCTGCAAGTCCATTTCTGTTAACCACACCAGCATGTTATCCTTTGTTCCCATAAACTCTTCCCATTGATTGGTAAAGTGCTAAAGGCAATAAAATAACACAGATACTCAATGCAATAATTGTCATAACACACACTGTCCTGAAAAACTGCTGTTTGTTAGCATATACAGTATGTCTTAAAGCATGTTGACCTGCTATATCAAGAACCAATGAAGCAAAAATAAAAATTCATTCACCCCACCTTGTATCTCAAGCTATAAGATTCACAGAGCAGATCTGGAATCTTTCCGACTGAGTTCCCTTAAATGTTGTTACTTAATTAGCTAAATCAAATTATTACATTTATATCTCACGTCTCTGCCAAGCAGTTTAAGGCAGCATACATAATTCTTCTCCGTGCCTCATAACAATCCTACTAGACAGATAAGCTGGAATATGTGCATATGACTTGTCTAATGAATTTAATGGCTACATAAGGATTTGAAGCTGAATCTCCTGTTTCTCAGTTTTACATTCTAATCACATTTGTTCCCATAGCTCTCCTCATGATTTCAGTTCAGGACTGTAGCAAAGTCTTTGCATACAGAAGGCTCTAGACTGAATCTCTGATATCTCCAGATAAAACAAGTGCTAAAGGAATCATATAATAGAAACCTCTAGTTCAAGGTATACTAAACAAGGTATCATGTAGAAGGATTGGAAAATTGATGTTGAGTCACTTTTGTGACCAGCAAATAATTATTAAATCCCAGCATTATTCTTCGTTTGCTTATGAACCTTTCTAGGTCTTTTATTAAACCTTATAATACCTGTGTTAACTTCTCCATAAGCATTACCATTCAAATGAGTTAACAATAATAATAATAATTGGTTTAACACAGAGATAGGTAACCTATTGGATGCCAAATGATTTGGACTTCAGTTCCCATTAGCCTTAACAGCATGGCCAATGGCAAAGGACTATAGAATTTGTCATCCAAAATATTTGGAAAGGACCAGGTTACCCATCCCTAGTTTATAACTGTCAAGGGTTCATAGAAGCTGTTTTCTTTCATTATTTAATAAGCAGAATACCTCACAATCATGAGGTTGTTAACTGACTAAAATCACTCAGTGAACTTCATGGCAGAGGTTGGATTTGAACCTAGGACATCTTAATCTTTGTCTAATATATTAACTACAACACTCCACCGACATGGTCTCAGATACTATAATTCTCCAATTCTCCAACTTTGAGTAAGTATAGAACTGAGATGCCTTCACCTGGAAATTCAAAATCCCTAGGTGATGCTTCCAGCACAGCAGTGTTTCTCAATCTTGGCAACTTTAAGATGCATGCTGGCTGCAGAATTCTGGGAGTTGCAGTCCACACATCTTAAAGTTGCCAACACTGCACCACAGAACTCAACAGAAACCTCTTCCCTCTTGTTCCCTTAAGAACACATTATCTAGACTTCTGATATTTAGAAGAAACCTATCTGCTTTGTCCCCAAACCTGTTTGCAGTCACCTTAAGTCTCCTGAGAATTGCTGTGACACGTTTCTGGAGATTGTCCCACTGGTGATTACCCTCATAAACCATCTGCTTGAGTTTGTTAGCCGAATCAGTGCGATTCTCACGGGCCAACCGTCGATATTGCTTATTGATCAGTTCCAGCTGGGTCAGTCGCTCATGAATTTGCCTCTGAAATGCCTGAGAGAAAAATGTATTTTATATTATTTTTCCCAAAGGATTTAAAATTAATGTATTCAAGATGCTAAGGAAGAAAGGAAAGGAAAGGAAAGTTGCTACTCAAGAAAAATGAAGAATTAAAATATGGGATAAGTTCAGTATAGTAATTTAGTAAAATTTATCAAATGACATCTATACACAAAGATGGAAAAACTAAAAAAAGAGTGCTTACTTCAAACTTCTTCAACTCTTCCTTGGCATTTACATACAAAATCTCTGAGGAATTGGGATAAGCTGCAGTTCTCTCTGCTGTTTTCAACCAAACTTCAAAACGAGAGTAATCTTCCAAAAACTTTTGCCACAGTCGCCAAGTCCCCTCAATCCTATTGCACAAACAAGCAGCAACAGCTTATTTGCAAATATGAATCTCTTTCCGCAACACACGTCCCCCCCAAATTTCATGTAGGCATGTTTCAAGCTGAGCTGAACCAAATCAAAACCAACAAACTACACTCAGCTGAACTAAAAAGTGCATTCAAAAATACTCCAAGCATCGGTACTCCAAGCATTGGCACTGATGATGTTACCTAGTTGGGTAATGAAACATCTACAAGCAAACAACCAAGCTCAGAAAGCACCAAGAACTCCTCACTTCAACCCCGAGCTACATACATTCTCTTTGACCGGCATTCACTGAGCAGAAAACATTAAAGCTAATTGAAGTTTATTCCTTGCTGGATGGAAAAAGATACATGTGACTTTAACTTGAAGCACTAAATTAAAATGCTTCAAAAAGGTAATTTTCTTAGACTTGCCCCACGTTTTATAGAAAGTGCAGGCATGGACATTTGTTACAGCATTCTTTGCATGCATCCATTCTACTTTCCCAATAGCTCAGCTGGCTACTTCTCCTCTTAATCCCAAATCCCAAGACTTGGAGCATCAGGTTTGTGGACTGATACACAATATATTATTCAGTCTTAACTATGAGGTCTTGGTTTGCATTCTGGCATTTTTCCAGAGATACATGCCAACACATCAAAGGCAGAACAATGTATATACCAAATATATAATTATAGCACATGTTCTGTGCCTGGAAAATCTCAGCCTTGCAAAGTATGTAAGTTAATCAAATGTTAAGTTTCTCATTTTTGTATAATATCATATATAGGCATTTTAAAAAGATTTACATAATTTATTCTAACTTTAGTAGCCACAGCTAGGAATAAGGAACTGAATAAACCATTAACATTCATATTCCCTCATCTCAGACAATAAATTTACTCTACCTTACTGAGGTTTTTAGTTTAGTGTTATTTATGAACCAGAGCAGTATCTCACACAGAAGTTTTCCCATCATTTCTTTTTATATGGAGAATGAATTGGAGACCAATGAACATAAGCTCTACCAATGAACTAATGTTTTCTGCCCAGTAAGTTACTCATCTGTTCTTTCTTTCAAGAACAGATTCTTTGGGCTTTTCACAGATAATGTTTAAAAAACTAAAGAAACCCCTATTCAATAGTCATTACATCATACATAACGTGCTTTTCAGAATGAAGAGAAATAATGCCTCTCACTTCATTCGCCTCTCCATAGACATGGCACAGATGTTTCTCCACCGCCGTTCCAAACTCCTTGTTGTCTGCTGGATTGAATCACATTCAGTCTCGTTGGCACAGGCATCAGAATCATGCAGCAAGACCTCACATATATTGAAGACTGATTCCACACCCGCTGTGTGCTGTTCAATGTCTCGTTGCAGGTCCTATAACCATGAGCAAAAGGTCATCTCCAGTTATAGGTATCAGTTTCATACAACGCAACAGCAGAAGCTACTGACATGACACATGAAAGATCAAACATCCATATCCCAAAGACTTTCCTAATGATTGTTATATCTTAGTCATATGATTAGTTAGGACATTTGATGCTATTACTCAACTGCATTATGACTGCTAGTAACAGATCAAAGGGGCATATATATACCCTTCAAATAAGAAACTGCACATACAACCCATTAATAGGAATCATTCTAAGTAAGTTTTCTCCTTAACATATTACATTCTGAGGGGGGTTATTATGGAGGAAAATTTAAACATATAATTCCCCCACCAATAATCCTGAAAAACTGTCTGTTGCTAACACCTTGAAGATGCTCCCATATGTTAACATTTTACTGATCATCATCATCTTGGAAGATATTATTTGTGTATGTGTTTGGTTTTATTCTATTTTTACTGTATTTTTATATTGTTCTTATTCTATTTTAATTAATATTTATTGTTATGTTATTGTGAACCACCCAGAGTCACTTTTTCATGAGATGGGCGGTATCTAAATTTGAAATATAAATAAATATAAATATAGATAAATCCTATGCATAGTGATGTCTTGCTTCTGGACTTCCCCCTTTGCAAGTTTTGTAATTAAAAGCATTGATATACAAATAAGCTATTTGAACAGGCATCAGGAACATTATTTCTTCTTATGCCTTAAAAGTTTCACAGTCTCAGTATTACCTGCCACTCTCAGTCCCCCTTATCTGCATATCCTTAAAAAACTAAAGTCTCCTTTGAATCAAGCTTAACACCTGGCAACTTCATGGACCCACCCATGTAACTTTCTCGACAGTGATGTAAAAGTGGTTTGTAATTGCCTGTAGTTAATCACATACTAACAGAGTCCAACTTGTTTAGATTGTGAAGTTTTCCTTTCAACCCTTATCCTATCTATTAAATTAGAAGGCAACTAGGCAGATCCAAAGCAGCACAATATATCCAGGCATTCTCCTGGTCAAGGCCATTGAAAAGACTGCAGATTGCCTGAGTATAAGTGTTCCTACAAAGTTTTCATTCATTTAATGTCCAAGGAAACATCTCAATGGTTTCTCTCTCTCTCCTATTTTTTCCTGACTGACTATCCCTATATTATAGAGACAACATAGGAACTGACCATAGCAACTCATGACTCAGGCACCTAAAAAAGCATTCAGTGGATCTGCAAATCTTGTGCAATTTTAAAATTATTACTAGGCAATTCCAAATAAAGTGATTGGTTTTCTGAGCTACATGAAAAGACTGATCTAGCTCAGTATTTTGCTAGGTGCAGTAGACAAACATATACCTCCAAAGCTCACAAGCAGAGCATAAAAATAGCAACACTTTCTTGTTGTTTGTTCTCAGTGTTTGTTATTCAATAAACTGTGTCTAAGATTTAGAGGTTCTACTTCAGTATTCTGTGTTAGATACATTGATGAAGACTATCCTCCATGAGATTCAGCATTTTTTGTGTCTAGATTAGGATGTACACAGAGTCTGTAGGCAATTCTTGTGGCTATAATATATCACTGCACTGCAACTAAAGCCTATGCCTCAAACTGAGTTTCTAACAAAGCTATCAATAATTGGAAACATTATTTTGACAGGAGAGTTGAATCAAAGAAGAATATCTCTGGAAGACCACAGCTTCAGAATGCAATCTTTCATAATAGATGGAAATCACAATTTGAAGAGAAAATAAAGGAGCTAGAACAGGTTTGTAAAACCAATCTAGATCGACAAGCATTGAAAGAGTTAAATTTAAACAATTAGATTTATTGGAAACAGTAGAATTTCAACAGAATATGCCAAACAAAATCATGCTGAAAATGCAGATAAACCAGGGAAACTTCTGACTTATCAAAACAGAAAAGAGAAAGAAAGAAGGATGTTAACAGCAATAGAGAAAGATAATAAATTATTATATACAAGATAAAAAATAGCAGAAGAATTTGCAAAAAAAATTAAGGAATTATATTCAAGGCAAAAAATTGACAAAGGAAATTTGGAAACATATATTGAAAACTCAGAGCCTAAACATTTACAGAAGAACATAGAGAAATCTTATGGGAAGTAATGACAATTTAAGATATTAAAGAAGCAATAAAGAAAATTAATAAAGCACCAGGCCCAGATGGGTTGATGGCCCTATTGCATAAAAAGCTAGAAGAGGAACAAGTGGAACAATTATTGAAGATGATGAAATTCAAATAACAAAAACAATACCAAAGACCTGGGAAGAGACATATATAACATTAATACACAAAGAAGGGAATGATCCCAGGAAAGCTAATCTAGATAAACATTGGCCCAACTCTTTCAGATAATCTACTTTTTTCCATCCTACCTGCTGCTCTGCAAGTCTCCTCTGTATTTCTTGATCATCACAGATGTCATAAACAATAGGTTTAGAAAGCTCAGATTCAATGCGTGCCAGCCAGGTGTGAAGATGACTCATGTTTTTGTCCAGCTGTTGTATGAAAGCAAAGGTCTCCTTCAACTTCTTCACTCTGATATGAGAAATGCATACATATTAAAGAAAAGCATAAAATATGTAAGAAAGTGTGTCTGTATATGTGTGTATAGTTGTGATATGTCAGTTTTGATTTCATTTAGTTGATTTTAAATAGACATCCAGCTCTCTATGTATTGAATGCAGCAACTTACTCCAAGCTGATGTCTTGTAGATATTTTGGAGTACTACTCCAATCATCCCAAGCAACATTTGGGGAAAGCTGAAATACATCCCAATCAGGTTTGGGGAAGCTAGCATACAATCAAATGTATTGCTTGACTGCTGACTCTTCTTTTAGAGCAAAGGAGAACTGTAATGTTTGAAAGGGATCAAACAGCTATTTTGTACAAATATATTCATTTCTGAATCAGGTGTCTCTTTAGCATAGGGGTGTTTACCTTGGAAGTACTCTATTACATCTGACAGACCCAGACATTTTGCTTCCAGTATGAGAATTCAGAAGCTTCAGTTTGCAGCAAAATTCTAGGGTGAAATAGGATCCTGGCTATTAATCACACATCTTGATATCCCTAAGTAATAGTTGTTGGAGGAACCTATTAGTCTCTTGATCATCATCTTGTTCTACTCTGCAATTTTTCCAATTTCCCTGAATATTTTAAAAGTGATATTCCCAGAACCATATTCTTTTCTTCCCCTATATCAATTGTCTATCTTTCAAAATCTGCTCCAGAGGATTGGGAATTTTCCTGAGAAGATTCTGGAGATACAGGGCATGGGAGGGAAAGAAGGGAGAAACTTCCATCAGGAAACTTGCATGTCTGCTCATGACAGAATGATTTTTGTCTTAAAATCTGTCTTTTTATTTTAATGGGATGATATGGTTTAAAAAGTCAAGCAAACATGCTTTATATATTTCAATCTAAATATCGTTCTGAACAGTGAAGTTGTTATACTATACTATATACAAGTTGAATTTGATAAGTCTCCTGAGTAATTAGAGCGCTATTGTTAATTACATACTACTGGCTGCAATTATCTCAGTGTTGTTAATCAGATCAAACCATGATTTGGAGCTGTCATCTCTCCAGAGTTATATCAATATGGAATATGGCAGAAAATACAAAACAAGATCAAAGGACCTGGAACATTGGAAAGCATCTGATGCGAACCTGATAAAGGCCGAACTAGTATACTCTAAATAGGAGGAAGATTTAGTATGTCTCCACAGTGACTTCATGAGCAACATGCAACTACAAGCCTTTGTGTGAATGGATTCCACAATGAACACTCACGCCTGATTTAGTGAACAGAGCCAGTGCTTGCCGGAGGGTGGGGTGGGGACGTGGGATGCAGAACTGTCATGCTATCTATTCATTTACTCATAACATGGCAGGTACTAATCTTTTTCGACAATGACAAGGAAAGCAAAGAGTTGATTTCAACAAAGAGGGATAAGCCCCTGGATGCTATTTATTGGCTTGCAATCCCCCCGCCAACCTTTTGTCCAATCCTCCCTCCACGGACCGCACACACATAGCCACCCGTTCTGGCAAGCGCTGGGCCCATCCCCCAGACTGCTGTAGCACACAGACAAGGCTCCTGCCGCATTGTACAACTGTATTCTCACCAGACCCTTGACGACCACAAATGCACTTACTGTTTATAAGGGAAAAGCATTCCTCAGCTTATCAGTCCAAAGCTGCAAGGACAGCATCTGAGACTGAGCCGAGCACTGGAGGAAGAGGAAACCCCTCCTCCTTGGATGCCCTATTTAATATCACTGCCTTAACATCTCTCCCACATAGAAAGAAAGAAAAGTGTTGCGGGGGGTGGGGGGGTCAGACCTTTCCTGTTCTCCTCCTCTAAGCCCTAACTAGAGAGAGTGTGGTATGTATACGTGTGCACACACATACACACACACAAGCCCATGATAAATAATGCTGCTAAAAATCAAATGCTGCCTTTCAAGAGATGAAGTGCAGAAAAGGGACCAATTATTTCTCTTGAAAAAAGAACATTCTGTTTTTTGCTCGCAGGTGATTTTTAGGACCACAGTAACCATAATGCTCAGTGTGCAAATGGTACTCAGATGGCAGATATGTACCAAATACCTTTCCTTTCCATTCTCTAGTATAGTGTTTCTCAACCTTGGGAACTTTAAGATGGGTGGACTTCAACTCCCAGAAATCCCCAGCCAGCCATGCTGGCTGGGGAATTCTGGGAGTTGAAGTCCACCCATCTTAAAGTTCCCAAGGTTGAGAAACACAGCTCTAGTATGTAGCATAATTTATCTGTCCTATAGTACATTCTCACATGATCATACTCTACATTGCTCCATTCCCTGTCACAGGCACCAAATATGGGGGGTGGAGAATATTAGATCTTGACATTAAGACTTGGGTAATTTCTACAGATTGATTATTTATTTATTTATTTATTTATTTATTTAACTAGGGACACTGTCTGGATGCTGTGCAATAAAACAATTAAGACATTACAAGTAGTAAAAAGGCAAGATGAGATTCGTACCAAACAAAACCAGCAACGGCATAAACTCCGAATCAAAACCCAATCGAAGAAAAACAACATGATTACAAAGTTCCAAATAGGATGTTAAGATTGATGAGGATATTGGAATTAAGATTAAAATAAAGTGGCCTTCACTCAGTACCACGTGGAAAATAATATAACCTACTGTAGGTGCTAGCAGACTTCTCAAGACAGTCTTGGGATGAGGGAAGGGTAGTGGGAGACAATGGGATCAGGGGGTCTCCATCCAAAAGGCACTTTCTTTAGTACCCCTGAGAAGATGAGCTTAAGGTCACTGTGGGGAGATCATGTGCTGCTACAGGCGTGGCAGCAGCTATATTTTTAGTCTCCTCTCTCATTTGACCTAGTTGTCACAGGGAACTAGGTAAACAGCTAACTGCAAGCTACTTTGTAAATACAAAAACAAGTATTTCCCTTTCCCCCAAACAGCACCTGATGAATGAGAACTACGCTACTTTGGCAAAGCACTATCTAAGTCAGTGTTGTCCAAACTTGGCCACTTTAAGATGAGTGGACTTCAACTCCCAGAATTCCCCAGCCAGCCATGCTGGCTGAGGAATTCTGGGAGTTGAAGTCCACTCATCTTAAAGTGGCCAAGTTTGGACAACACTGATCTAAGTTAACTGCAGAGGTGATGCTTCCGCAACTGAGTGTGCAACTTCAAGGGCTACATCAAGCTTTCGATCACAGTTTGAGGACTGCACTGCAAAAATGGATATAGGCCCAATGCATGGGAAAGCTCTGCAAGTCCGAAATAACCACTTTGTCCCTTTCCCCCAAAGCACAACAAAGGTAGGGTTTTGGGTTTTTTTAAAAACTGATTTTTGCTTTGTCCTAATCTGGAGGATTCTGGGGGCTGCAAACGGTGTGCCAGTAGGCTGCATGTGGCCTGCAGGCTGCATTTTGCTTCTCTGCTTGAAAAGGTAAATGGTGTAACACAGTGATGCAAAAGATGACTCATAATTTATACACTTAATTTTAAATCTACCATTTTCATTTTTACTTAATGTTAAGAAAAAAATGAAAGCATGTTGTGGGAGCCTATTAAAACTCTGTATCTCAGATTTAGCATTTTAAAAGAGACAAACATAATGGGAGGGATGTGACAGTATACAACTGTATTTAATTTACATGGTTCTACGAACAGAAATTTCAGAATGTTTGCAGTAAATCTCAATTTTACTTTGGGGCATTTCCAAGCCTTATTATTTCTGATAACCTATAAACAACAAAGGAGATTAAAGACGGTATGAAGGGAAAAAGCCAAATTAATTTAGGAGAGCAAGGACACAGAATGGTATCATTCCTGACAGTCCAAAACATGCAATCCAAAAAGCAGACATCCTTCTGCTTTCTGCCAATCAGCATACTGTTACCTCATTATTAATTCTTGCAGTTTTCCAAGTTAATCCTCCAAACTGAAAATATTTTATGATGTTTTCGACCTGAGTTTTCTGCATGACAAAGAACTGCTATATGTCTGGAATTTGGAACACTGTAAGATGCTTCCAGTTCAGAGGATTAAGAACTGGAAAACTCCCAGGCCACTCCTGGAACGCCTGGACTGATATGGACTGGAAGACAAATTAACCGTTCCTGAATTCCACAAAATACTGTGTCCTTGAAACAGTAGATGTTGCACATCCCTTTTTAGGAGGACTGGGTTAGCTTTATGGAAGAGATCTGTCTTCTGTCCTCAGCAGCACCACAAATCTGCTCCTTGATTTGTTACATGGGAAACCAGCCAAAGAAGTTTGTTACTAATGTCTATAAAGTTCTATAAAGCTTTGCGCAGTGACAGAATTACACAACCACAACTTCCTGTCTAAAATACACTGGCAGCATATATTATTTTGAGAACTTAATCTTGAATTTGTCTTTTAGATTAAATGGCACACCTGCAGTTTACACAAGACTTCAGCTGCTTGTGTTAGCAAAAGTATTCCATAAAACAATACCATTCCCAGGAATATAGCGGAGGCTCAATTTACTAGACCACAAAACAACAGACTGCATGAAACAGACCAAATTCTACCATGACTTAAGTCATTTGTAGAATGACATCATTATGCAAATGATATCATTTGTATCAATTTACATCATTTGCTCGATGACATCATTATGAAGCTGACTTAATTTATATCATTTGTCATATCATTCATATACAGTGGTACCTCGGTTCACGAACTTAATTTGTTCCGCGACTCTGGTCGCGACCCGAATCAAATTTTCCCATAAGGTTCAATGTAAATACGGTTAATCCGTTCTGACCCCTCCGAATTTGTTTGTGACCCGATTTTGGTCACGTCCCGAATCAAATTTCCCCATAAGGTTCAATGTAATTACGGTTAATCTGTTCTGAACCATGTATTTTTTTTTTTAAACCGCAAAAATATGAAACAAAATACAGTACGAAGAGAGAGAACGGTAACCTTGCTCAACGCAACTTCTGGCGTGGAGGACAGGAAGGCGGGTGGGGAGGCGGTTATTGCTTGGAGGGAGAGTCCCCTCCCTCCAGGAAGCCACCACCACGTGTCACGGGAGGGAAAATGGCCACGGATCCTGTTTGTCATCCGATCCGGTGTTCGCGAATGGAAGCAAAATTTTGCGAACGGAGCTGTTCGTGACCCGAATTGGTCGTGAACAGAAGCGTTCGTGACCCGAGGTACCACTGTATTTATGTCACCACACAAATAGCATAAAATGATATGAATGGCAAAAAATGCTCCAATGATATACTCCTTGATTTAATGGACAATCAGGAATAATGGATACTTCTTCCCCTGCATTTGGTTTATTATATCACTGTATATCTTTATTTCTAAGGCAATATCACTATATAATATACTTCATACAATATCACATACAAAGATTTTTTTTCTCCAGGGATAACTAAATGTCACAAGCATGGGATCAAAGAAAGAGGAATGAAAGACAAAATAATCAAGGATGCAGAGGAGTGAAGGCATTTTAAAGCCCTATCAGAGACAGAGAATTAAATCTACATCTTTTTTGTATATATTAGGAGTGTGTATATTGTTTTCCCTTAAAATATCACTTTGGCACCCCTGTAGGGGAAAACTTCATTCTAATCTAAAGAACACAGAAAAATATTTTAGAAATAAATGCAACCCCCAAATGAGGAACATCTCATGCTTTTTAATCTTAAAGTCTTCCCCCCAAGTCTCCAAGAGTCCCAAATGTTGCTACATGAAAGACTTCAAGAAATTTCAGATAAAGCTGCATGTATCAAAATTAAAACAGATGACTCTGTGTTATTATTTTGCTGTTGTATTGTTCTGAGATACACTGAGTTCCCCAAACATCCTCTTCCAGTTGCGTCCCTGCACAAAGCAAGCCTTTGTGCGTGGCAGAAGCCAAGCATGCTTGGGCACTGTGGAAACATGACAAGGCCCCATGCAGCTGCAGCCTTATGGCAAAGCAAAAGATAAGCAGCACATCAAGAACCAAGTAAAAAGGCTTATCTAACTGGCCCATTTGTCTCCAGCTATTTATTGCTTTAAGGTGAAGCCATGTCTTTACTACAATAGTCTGTTTTGACCTGTGGCTTCCAAACTGGTTTTGTTGCCACTAATGTGCCTGGCCTACAAACATGTTGTTACTGATTTAAAACCAAAAATTACTAGCACAAAATACATGGATCTCTGTACTGATAACTAACTGCCATTTAGGGAAATTTTGCCAATGCTATTTTAAAGAGAGGACATATTTGGGTGAGATATGCTGTAAATTTGGCTTACAGGTGAATTCTTCCCCTCCATCACTGACTCCTCTCCCAGAGCAGAGCATAGTCCCTCTAGGTATAAATAACCAGAGAGTATCCCTCTGGTTTATTTTAGGTTTTGGGAAGCTCCCTGGTTACTTGTGCTGGGTAGAATCCTGCTGACATTGTGGTAAGGTTTAAAAAAGTAGCACATCCTAACTCTTCTGCTCTAGAGAGGAGCCATAAGACTGGGTTACATGCTTCTAGAGAAAAAAAAGATTATTATAGCTCATTGGGTCATCTGAAAATGCCCAAATTGTTTGAAATCTGATGAATGTATAAAGCTGTGCAAATGGAATAGCTTCCTGACATGAATTAATGGCAAAAGGAAATACATCTTAATCCACCACAGGTGCACTTCACCCATCGTTTATAATAAATATGCTCCCTTCTGTAACGCAGGATTAATGAAGCAATAGTTGAATGTTGTTTTTTTTTTAATCTGCCTATCCAAATGCCCAAAATCACTGATTTCTCCAATCTCTCTAATAGTGAAGAAGAGGTCATCATGATACCATGCTTTTCCTGACACATAGGGCAATGATACTTTATAGGGAAAATGCATAGACAATGTCATGGTTCAGCTAAATCTGCCTTAACCTTTCCAGGAAAGGGCTGAGGCTGAAACATGGGTCTTGTATTCTTTTCTTCATCCTTTGTCTCTTTTCTGAAAAGTCTGCAAACCTAATATAAGTAGTCTTATATTATTATCAGACTGTACCCATATTATAACCTAATTCAATTATCTGAGTCACGTTGCAGAAATGTATGCTTCAGAGGCAAATAGGTCCCTGGGAAATACAGCTGCTAGAATGTTGGACAGCAACTGCCAGTCAATAGACGTAATTCTGAAGGAAATGGGCCAATGTTTTATTTGATATGTTCACCAGCTTGTCACTTAGCATATGTTTAACATAAAGTAGCAGTTAACTAACCAATCACAACTTTCTAATGAGGATGACCGTGTAGCACATATTCACAAAACACAGATGAATTACAATCATCCATTACATTCTAGAAACGTATTGACTAAAATGTAATGCATAAGTCAACCTTGAGGGTTCTATCCAAGTTGTTATTTCTTTTATCATTCTACTGTGCTCATTGATCCTATACCAATTAATGAACACAGGCTTACCGTCCTCCAATGACATCAAAGAGGTGCTGCCAGCGGTCGTTAATTTTGTTGAGTTTCTCTTCAATTTCAACTCCTCTGCTTTTGCTGCTAGACTTGATCAGCTGATCACCCATTTGCTTGAAGTGAACTAACTGGCTTTCATTAAACAGATTGATTTCCTCCATGCAATCCTAAGCAAGAAGATTTCAAACTTTGAAATTAACAAACTTTGCATGAAATGAAAAAAGGTAGAAATATGACTTCTACAGAAAGAAACTTAAATGTAGGTTTCTAGTACTTTTAAAGTGAAAAAACAGAATAGTTGGTTACCTTAAAAATAACCAGCTCCCTCTTATTTTATCTCTAAACCTCAGCCAGAAAACATGGATTGCATTTTTCTTCCCCCATTTTGTTAATGCTTCCTCTTCATTGGATGAGAATATGAGCATTCATTTCAAAAAATGCTATGCTTTTCATTATCCTTCTCTCATCTCCTTAGAAAAGAACCCGTCACTAACAGAGCACAGCTTACAGTGCAGGATTTCTATATAACCAATTGCAGTATAATGAAAAGGGAACCTACCCACACACATTTGGGAGATATAGAATTTTACCTGCAAAACAATTTTTGATTTGTCCTAAATTACAATGTAATTTAGTTACCGTTACATCACCTCTGTGGATAAACTGCCTTTGGCCTTCTTGCTACTGTAAGCAAACAGCTGACCATTCTATCACTGTTTCTCCCAGATGATTGTTACACAAAGTTGAAGAAAAACATTTAAGCTTGCATTTTTCCTTTGCCCTCCCTCTCCTTTTTTCCTTGTGTGTCACAACATTTCAATTGTACACTTAAGGGCTGGGGCTCTCATATTACTAAACTTTATAAACTTCTGAATGTTCTTATTTTTTGGCTAAAGGGTAAAGTAATAACAATTTAAATAATAAATAAACACCACAGAAGACTAAAGTATTATTTATTTTGCAGTTATGGGAAAAGCAGAAGATTACATCAAAATGTTTTAAGTTAATTCTTATTGATCTCTCCTAGAACTTCATTACTGCAAGAATATCTAAGCAAGAATAAACTTCTGTGTACATCAATAGTAGAAGCTCCTCAAGTGAGGAGAAAACATCTAACAAAAGTTTACTCACCTTTTGCAACTTCTCTAGCATGTCTTCAATACTGATATCTGCTGACTGAAGTACTTTTCCTTCCATCTGCACCAGCCATGCACAGAGCTTTTTATTTTTTTCATTGAACACAATCCAGGCATTGAGTTGGTCCTCTATGTCCTGCTTGCGAAGAGAAACCTATGGAGGAAGATACAGATGACAAGTATCTCCACTAAATTATGGGAGGAGCCAAACTTTACTGATGCAATCCAGGAGCAGATATAATGATACATTTTTCCCCTCAGCAGATTTCACTGCAAAATCCATCTCAAGCAGTTCCTCCACTTTCAAAGAATTTTTTCCCCATTTTTGGGTGGAGGTGGAAGCATCCAAAATGTTGTCCTGCTGATATAGCAAAGAGGTGTAAAGTTGATCCAGAAAACACCAGATTATTTCACTTGTCAGTCCATTTAACTGGCAACATTGAGTACTATGTCTATGTATGGGTGAAATATTTGAGTTCTTAAGTAGATGAAAATATTGACAACACATGTTAGCTGTGTACAAACATAATGCTACCCTGGATTTTTAAAGACATACAGTGCATTTGGAAAGTATTCAGACCACTTTCACTTTTTTCAATTTTGTTATGTTGCAGCCTGATACTACAATTGTTCAAATTCATTTTTTTCTCATTAATCTACACCCAGTACCCCATAATGACAAAGTGAAAACAGAATTTTAGAAATGTCTGTAAATTTATTAAAAAGGAAAAACCAAAATATCACATTGGCATAAGTATTCAGACCCTTTGCAACAACACTTGAAATTTAGCTCTGGTGCCTTCCATTTCTCTTGATCATTGCTGAACTGTTTCTACACCTTGATTGGAGTCCATGTGTGGTAAATTAAATTGATTGGACATGATTTGGAAAGGCACACACCTCTCTATAAAAGGCCTCACAGCTAACAATGCAGACTGTATCAAAGCAAAAGCCATGAGGTTAAAGGAACTGCCTGCAGAGCTCAGAGACAGGATTACTGCAAGGCACAGATCTGGGGAAGGCTACAAGAAAATTTCTGCTGCACTGAAGGTTCCCAAGAGCACAGTGGCCTCCATAATTCTCAAATGGAAGAAGTTTGGCACAACCAGGACTCTTCCAGGAGCTGGTTTCCTGGCCAAACTGAGCAATTGAGGGAGAAGAGCCATAGTAAGAGAGGTGACCAAGAACCCGATGGTTACTCTGACTGAGCTCCAGAGACCCTGTGTGGAGATGGGACAAAGTTCTGGAAGGACAACCATCACTGCAGCCCTCCACTGATCTGGGCTTTATGGCAGAGTGGCTAGACGGAAGCCTCTCCTCAGTGCAAAACACATGAAAGCCTGCTTGGAGTTTGCAAAAAAGCACCTGAAGGACTCTCAGACTGTGAGGAACAAGATTCTCTGGTCTGATGAAACCAAGATTGAACTGTTTGGCCTCAATCCTAAATGTTATGTCTGGAGGAAACCAGGCACCGCTCATCACCTGCCCAATACCATTCCAACAGTGAAGCATGGTGGTGGCACATCATGCTGTGGGGGTGTTTTTCAGCAGTAGGAACTGGGAGACTGGTCAGGGTTGAGGGAAAGCTGAATGGAGCAAAGTACAGAGATATCCTCAATGAAAACAGTGCTCAGGACCTCAAACTGGGCCAAAGGTTCAGCTTCCAACATGACAACAATCCTAAGCACACAGCCAAGACAACACAGGAATGGCTTAGGGACAACTCTGTGAATGTCCTAGAGTGACTCAGCCAGAGCCCTGACTTGAACCCTATTGAACATCTCTGGAGAGACCTGAAAATGGTCGTCCACCGAAGGTCCCCATCCAAACTGAGCTTGAGAGGATTTGCAAAGAAGAATGGCAGAAAATCCCCCAATCCAGGTGTGCAAAGGATGTCTCATCATACTGAAAAAAACTCGAGGCTGTAATTGCTGCCAAAGGTGTTCAACAAAGTACTGAGTAAAGGGTCTGAATACTTAAGTACATGTGATATTTCAGTTTTTTCTTTTTAATAAATTTACAGACATTTCTAAAATTCTGTTTTCACTTCGTGAAATTATGAGGTACTGAATGTAGATTAATGAGAAAAAAAATGAATTTGAACAATTGTAGTATCAGGCTGCAACATAAAAAAATTGAAAAAAGTGAAGGGGGTCTGAATACTTTCCAAATGCACTGTAGGTAGCTGAATAAGACAGTAACATGCTTCATGTGTGGGCGGTAAGCAAAACGGGGAGTTCATATATCATGGTAAACCAAAAATGTATGCCTTAATGTTATGAATGAGCAAGGCCATAAAACATGCTACCTGTAGCTTGTGTTTACCATGATTTAAAGTTCAAATAGATAACAGACAAGCTACATTACATACAGTACATAGCTACATAACTTTATTACAGTTGCCGACCAGAGACAAGCTACATTTCAAGAGCTACTAATCTGCTTTTACTTTCCATCTTCTCAGCATTCAGAAATGCAAGTTCACTTCTACAATGCTGCAGATTCTGCAGTAAGGGCTGTATGAGGGCCTGTCAATTTGAATATCTTGATATTTCTAAAATGCCCAATAACTCAGCAGTATAAATCAGTTTAAAACATTAAGTACAAAATCAACTTTACAGAAGTGCAAACAATCGCTTTCTAGGTTAATGGATCATTTAAAGGCAAATAAGATTTGAGTAATCGGTATTAATAATACTGTATATAATAATGATAGAAATAATAATCATGATCGTCATCAGCAGATAAAGTTACTTGCTTTTAAGCTTTCCAAATACACTGAAGGACACTGTATTTTTGGATAACAGTTCTGGCATTTGCACCTCAGTATGTTAATGAGCATATGCAAGTTTTATATCTATCTTAAATTCTCTCTTGTCTGGAGCAACCTACACACTCTCCCCACTGTGTTGGCATGCTAAAACCCTGCCCTTGACATTCCCCTCTCCTTGCTCCAGACAGCCTGCCTGAACTGTTCGTTTTCCTCTTCCTTTCAGCAGGAGCATCTGGCTGGTTAATTCTGAGAGGCTCCAGGTCAGCTGCACTGCCCTGCTTTTAACTAGGCAGGGTATGGGCTTTTCCATCAATTGTTTTCAGAAGATATACTTCTGCCAGAGATTCCAACTTAGGGTTAGGGAGATCTGTAGGAAAGAAAGCAGGACATGCTGATTGTCAATTTTGTGCACCTAAAACATTGTATGGCTAAAGTTAGATTACCCAGCTTAGGTTGAGAGACTGATGCAGTTTTTAATTTGTAGCATCTTGATTTTCAGAACAACAGGCCAATCACAATATAAATTTTGGAACCAGAATTGGATTCTAACTTTTGCCATTAATTCACTGAATATTCCTGCAGCATGCTAAGCTATAATTAGTTCTAAGTATGATCACCAAGCTCCCCATATCCATGAGCAAGTTAAACACTGGCAGATGGCTTTATATAACATGTAGAGTCCAATGACATGCTGGGATTAAGATAAACTATGTTGTAACATCCCATGGTTACTGATTATAAAGTCCTTCCTCCTTAACCATAATCAGACCCATGGTTTGGACAGTCCCATTAAGCAAAACCATGTGTCAGACAACTTATGAAGCCAAATCATGGCATTGTTTAGTTTAGCAAGTGCAAAAGCAGACTTCATCTGGCCCTGGGCCAACAATGATTTCTCACTTCTGAGCCAAGTTCCTGTATAGTGGGCAAAATGACAACAGATATTTAGTCTAAAATCTGAAACAAAAAATGGTAAAGCAGGACAAATAACAGGCAGGGTTAGATTAAGATTTATACATATTAAAGTTAAACTGGTTCATGTTACACTTGGATATGAAAAAGGAACCTGGAAAGATGTTACTGACCTGTAAGAAACACCCTCAGCTAAACATATTATGATTATAGCCATGCAGTTAAATCCAACATATCTATTCAAAGTAAGGCCTACTTACTGTATTTTAAATGTACGCAGTTTGCGTTTCAAGGAAGATTTTAAAAAGCTAAAATGCAGTAAAACAAACAATTAGTAGCATTATTATTAGCAGCAGGTAGACACCACTGAGGAGGGAATTCCACAAATGGGACGCCATTGCCTCACACTAGAACCCGGGGGATGATCTCTGAACATTACTTTAATACTGCATAAGCAGCCTCGTAACTGTATAGCATTGTATCCCTGACCCCTGAGAAATGTAATGCACAACTGTGAGGTGCATAAAGTTTAAGAACGGCATGGTTGGTAATGGAAGAAAATTGCATTATCAACTCTAATGTTTCAAACCTTCATCTATGCAGTGTTTCTCCACCTCAGCAACTTTGAGATGCGTGGACTTCAACTCCCAGAATTCCCCCAGCCAGCTTGCTGGCTGGGGGAATTCTGGGAGTTGAAGTCCACGCATCTCAAAGTTGCTGAGGTGGAGAAACACTGATTCTACAGTATGCAGAGTAAACTCAAGTTGAGGAAGTTTCAGAGAGAAGCGCCTTTAAAAAATGTAGAAAACCATGCAGAGAAAAATATAAGGAATAACTATCTACTCTCACACCTTTGTCCTTCTGCTCTGGGCTATTTCAGATCACCCATAACACTTCAAACAAAGACTTCCAGTGACTGCTGGTCTACTTCCAGAACACCATCTGTTTCAGCCAGAATGTCCTCCGAACTGCCCTGTTGCTGAAAACTTTCAAAATTTGGTGGAACACTGGGGCCGCAAGGCAGGATATTTTTTTTCCCCTCACGGCCACAAAAAACGACATCTGCTAACAGTATTGTTTAGAAAACAACAGGGCTTTAAATCTCTCAAGCTTATCGTGTGTTTCTTTATGCAAAACTGAAGAGTCGACAAGGCATCCTGGTTAAAGCCCTATCGCAAACAGCAGCGCGCCCAAATAAGCTACTACTTACTCGGAGACAGAGTTCTTCCCACTGGCTGTGCAACTGTTCAACTTGCTCTTTCAGCACCATCACATCTTCTGCAAGGATAAAGTGAGCCAGTTCCACCTTTTTGGCATCAAGTTCTTTTGCATTTTGGCTCCAGTTGGTGAGGGACTTCTCCAACGCCTGCATGGAAACACCAAGGGGGAAACAACAGCCCTTTCAGAGCAAGCTCCTGGCGGGGTGTGTGTGTGTGTGTGTGTGTGTGTGTGTGTGTGTGTGTGCCTGCCTGCCTGCCTGCCTGCCTCCATTCCCTTTTCTCCAAACCATTTGGTTAACCCTATGATTGGCCTGTAGGAGGGGGAGAGGAAAGGAGGAGAGCAATTTGCATGTATATAAATGGGCAGGACCTTTTGTGCTGGGATCTTGACTTTTTTTTCCCTGCCTGTTGCTGAGGCAGCTGGAGAGAAGAGGAAATCAGTCATTTTCACTGAGCAACACAAAGAGTTCCCCTGAGCACCTCAAACTCTTAAACTAAATGTACAGTGGTATAAAGCTTTATTTAAGATGCAGCATGATATCTGTGAGACTATTTTTTCTTCTTCTAGAAGAGATTTATCAAAGCTACTCTTCTGGCATTTAAAAATTAAGGGAGTATATTGGTTTACTCGGAATAAAACTCACCAGGATTAATAATTCTTCCTCTCAAGTAAATGTGTATAAGTCTGAAGAAAGCCTGGGTAAAATTTGAAATACAGCCAATTGAATTCTGGGGGATTAATTTCCAGACAAATCTAGCTACCTAGCTGATGGTTGCACAATTGCTTTTACACCACTACTGACTGAGTCTCATTTCACATAATTCACTAACACCAAAAGGAACAACTCTCACTATTTAACTAATTAGCAACTTAAAATATTTCCTGTCAATTTTTTAAAAAGCGCTATATCACATTCATAATTTTTGAATTAATAATAGTAACTTCAGATAAGCTTTTTAAGCCTCAGTGACCAGAAATCTCAGGGGCTGAAATCTCAGTAGAGCCAGACAACTTGATCTTTTCTGTTCAATACATCTGCTTGCCTCTGAGCTGAAGAACTGTATCTGTGTGGAGAGAAAGTCCCTGTTATTCCCCCATTAATTCCAGAACTGTTCCATTTGCACTAGTTCAGCATCCTAGTTCAATATTGAACTTATTTTAGAACATCAAGAATTGTTGTGCAGGTACGCCTTGAATTAGTCAGTGAAAAACTTTAAAACTGATGTTCTTCAAAGTGCTTGAGGCCTTGGCTTTCCTAGAAAACAGCTAAAACCATTAATCCCTCACCTTTAAAGCTAGACTTGGGAAATAATTAAAAACTCCACATTTTTCATACCTTAACATGTTCCATGGCTGCCTGCAATGCATCATGTTCTACAGGGAGAGGTTCGTTTATTCTTCCTTTGAGTTCTAGTAAAGTGTGGCCCAGGTCCTTGACTTGCCTTTCACAGCTCTCCCAGGTCTGTAATTTCAAAGAAGAAAAATAAAATGAGTTCATGATGAGCAATATTTATTGCTCAATATATAGAGGCACTGCTGGTATCAGGTAACCTCCAATACATTTGGGGGTCTCCTTATAACACAGAGGAAGAAAAATGGTATCCACAAAGATTCTTTGTGCCTATCTGCCGACTTCATAATTTTTGCACTGATTTGCAAATACACTATTCTCTGAGTCCTCTGTTGGAAAAACCTACATAACAAAAGAGGAATTTTATGGTGGGACTAGTTATCAAGGGAGGTATGCAACTGCCACTCCTTGGATGTGTACAAGTAGAGGAGACATCAAAATGCTTTTATTTGGATTTCTACACACAGCAGGAAGCAAACTCATTGGCTTAAATGGTCTCTTCTGACTCCATGATCTCAAGAATGAGCAAAACAACAGGAGCAATTCAGATGCAGAACTTCTTTTTGCCTCAAAAGCAAACAATATTTAAGCAACTAGACAAGTAATAGCTAAACACAATAGCAACACCCAGTGTTACCAATCCAACAGTATCCTTCTGCAATCCCAGAAGATCTTTGAGAGAATCACAGCCTGTGCAGACTATGATTAAGCATTTCCTGTACAGCATTTACAAATTAAAATAGGACCCCAAGATACCATACAACAATTATACAATTCATCTTTAAATCAAAAACATCATCAAATCCCTGAACAAATCAATTTCCTTACCTCTGCCCTATAGAGAAATACTGCCCCCCCCCAATAATCAACAGCAAATGCATAAGAAGCTGGTGAACACAATTCAATAATAAGGCATATACTACATATGCAAAAGAGTCCAAGTTCAGTCTCTAGCAATTGTAAACCCAAGAATTGGGTAGCAAGATATAGAATCAAGCCTCGAGCTGCCATTCAGATTTTCTGGATTGGGATGGCATATGAATTGCAGTAAGTAAATAAATAAAACAACCTTCCACAAACAGCAAATTCACACAAAAAGAGGAACTCTAGACCCAGTTGGTTCATTATAAAGATAACTGATTTATGCCAGATACCTGTATAGTGCCCTGAAACTGCCTGGTAATCTTCTCCAGCTGAAGTTGTGTGTTGTCCCAATTATCTTGCAACTGGCTCATCTCCAGCTGAATGGCAGCCTTTGCTTCAGGGGCTACCATGCCAAGTAACTTTTCCCCAGTATCCAAGATTAAAGAATATCTGGTTTGCCACCTCTTTTGAAGTATTTCTTTAGTCTACCAAGAAAGCAAACAAACCCAGATTGTTATCACATAAAAGATACAGTAAATTATTGTTATGGTTAAAAGATCAGCATGTAGAGTATTGAAAGGACACCCACAGAGATACCTAAGATTATCTACGAAACTATTTGATAAAAAAATCCCCTTAAAAATTACTTAACAATTTTAGCAGAAAACATGCCTTTTCATATTACTATGGATTTTACGGCACTATTGCCACTTCTGTAGAGGTCCTGGGGAAGCGAAAATAATAAAAGTATTTTAAAAATGCAGTCCTTGGCCAAAAAAAGGTTAGCCAGCTCTGGTTAGCATTATGGCTGAATGAGAGACCATATGGATCCTCCCGGGAATCTGTTATTATCACAATTCCACAGGAGGGAGAAGGAAGCTGAGATGACAGCTGCTGATGTAAGGCTCTTATACTAGTATAGCCAAGTTTTTAAACCCATGTCTAGCCATGTATTACCCCAATAATGTATAATCTTGGGGGCAGGAGATTCAATATATAATATGGGATTATTAGCATGCTTCACACAAACACCAATTTTGCTTTTTTTAAAAAAAATAGGTTTTTAATTAGTATGCCACTTTAAGTGAGAAAATTGTACTGAAGCTGCTTATAACACAAAGAAGAAAATAATTTATTTCAAAGGACATATTAATACATGAGTCCATTCTATAATCAACAATATTAAAATAAACAAAATTTCTAAGGGTCAATTCAGTAAAAAAAAATAGCCCAACATTTGGAATTATAAACAATTATAATAATTCAACATTAAGTTAGAATTGTTATTCATCTCATTTGAACCTAACATTTATGCCAGGAAGCAATATGAGTGAGGTACATGTGTATGAAATGCAATTTGAACTATGGGGTACGTCTATCCAGGTTACTGAAGCCCATGTAAATTTTCCAGACAAAAGACTATTGCAGTTTTTTATTGGTTTCTCTGATTATACTGAATGGGAGGCCTAACCTTGAACTTGTGATCCAGGTTCCTAATTTGATGCAAGCCGTACTTGTCCGGGCTCTTCATGGCAGCTATGTAGCTGTTTGTATCCATGAGGAATTTTGTGAGATCTTGCAGTAAGATTGTGAATTTTTGCCACTGCTTTACAAGGCTGTCAATGTCACTCTTCTTCCGATGAGCCATCCGCACTACACTCTGCCACTGCTCCTTCAGCAGAGTGAGCCTGGAGATAAACTCAGTCCTGAAGCAACCAGAGTGATGTGTTAATACAGTATCATGTGCCACCATCACTTTGTGAACATATGGCTTTGGATCCA
This sequence comes from Python bivittatus, assembly GCF_059951505.1. Classification (NCBI taxonomy): domain Eukaryota; kingdom Metazoa; phylum Chordata; class Lepidosauria; order Squamata; family Pythonidae; genus Python; species Python bivittatus. The sequence continues at coordinate 21,787,280 of NW_028277087.1, read as the reverse complement.
GGGTACCATTCAGCAAGTACCCCATGTTGCTACAGAATATGGCCATCTGAGAGTCCTGCATCCCCTCCATGTTGCTGAACACTGCGCTTGTGTATGTACAGATATGGAGGCTGAAACTGTATCACATGTATTACTAAAATGGCCACCTTATACAGAATACTACCTATTCTTAGAAAACGTGGTTCTTTTATGACCATGAGATAACCATTCTCCTTCTTTCCAAGAGTTTTCAGAAGAAGGTTGCAAATTTTTTTATCAACAGCTGAGGCTTACAGAAGCTGTCTAACAAACTGTTCTTATTACGAATAGTTTCAGACCTGTGTCACACTCACACACACACACACAGTGTATTTCATGCATTTTTAATTATTACTCTTGGACTGTAAATAAACTGAACTGAACTGACTTAATGATTTGTCAGCAGGAAAGAAGGCAGTGTTATTTTTAAAATATAAAACTTCAGGCATAGACAACCAAGCATCCTTCAAATGTTTTTGATTTCAGCTCCCATATGTACACTGGAGCTTATGAAATTTTTGACCTGTAGGAAAGCTGACTTTCCTACCTCACTATAATGGGGAAGAGCTGCTAAAAGCTATGCTACAATTACGTTGATCTATAGAAATATCAGAAAGGATCTGTCAGATATTTGGAAATTCTGGGCATTGTAGCCCTGACAATCTGAAGCGACCTATCAACAGAAGATAATATATGTAGCTCAGGGTAACAAAACGTCTGCCAGAAAACAACCAAGCTCAGAGAACACCAAGGACTCTGAAGTGAACTATTTTGGAAAAGGCTGATTATGTTTAATGTGCAGAAATATGCAGAAGTAGAGTCACCCATTCTAAAAGTTTGAATTCAATGGGTCTTGCATCCAGATAAGCAGGTGTAGGAAATTACAGACCTGAGATAATAGATGTTATTATATAGAATAATGCAGAACAACAACGAAGAACAGAAGATGCTGGGTGGGTTCTGCAGTTCCCTGTTCCACCATGGGTGTTAGCTGCACCATTCTGAACACTGCATAGGCCTAAGATCAGGCCTGAGTTTCTGTCTTTGGCTCTGCCAATTGTTCCATATGCATTAAGTTATGATGACAGCTTTAACTTTTCTAAAAATGGTTGGTGCTTGGGTTCACATCATTTGCATTGACAGCTGTACCTTCACCATGATATACACAATCAAGTCATGTATTTTACCTGTTTTCTGCTTCTCCTGATTCCAACATATGCAGAGCTTTGGACACAATAGAACTGAAAATTTGCTGATTAATGGAAATCTCTGCTTGTAATATCTGTAAGTAATGAACAGAATTTAATAACTATTATAGTTCAATAAACTGAAAGAATGCCAACTGTGGCAGGAATATGATTTCAAAGCTGGTACCGAGTCATTATCAAACTCCCAGTTCTTTGGATCAAGGCCAAACATCTGGAAATAGTACCTCATATTCTTTCTGCTGTTCTTGCAGCTTTTCAAGTGTACCCGCCATGTTCTCTTTCAGGGTCTCTTTCATTTTCTCCAGAAACTGCACCCAATTCTGGCATTGCTGAAGAAACTTTTTGTCATCTGATTGCTGATTCTGCAGTTCACTGCAATTTAAAAAAAGAAATCAAATGAAATGCTTCTTAGTTGGGAGTTATATTAGGTATGACTAACTTAAATCTTACAGGCATCAACAGGTATACTTGAAGTAGATCAAAGTTATTATTGATGATCCTGCAGACAAATCTCCACCACGGCCTTCCTTTACTTGGTACCTTCCCAATGGCACAGATTATAACTCTCATCACTTCCAGCCACCAGTTGTAGCCTAACATAGTTGCAGGGTATAAAGTACCAGAAGATTGCCTGAGAATTAAGACTGTTATCTAATTTGAAATCTAAGGGGGCCAGTGAGGAAAAACAGCTATTGAGCTGCCAGAAGTCAGACAGTGGAACTAGCCAATGAGAGATCCCTCATATTTTGGGGTTAAAATGTTGAGAGCATGTCATGGTTACTTCAAGAAAATAGCCACATAACCATAATGTCCATAACCAAAATGGCAATTATAAAGGATGTGGCCAGTCACAAAAAAACAGTTTATTAAAAGGCAAACTAGTGAACTACTTCTCTGCTACACTCTGTAGCTCCCAAGGATACGTATTATAAAACCCCATCTTACCTTTGTTATTGGGATGGACATATGGACACATTTATAAACAAAGACTGAGAGCTAAGAACTTCATTTATTTTGTTTACAGAGCCTGTACAGAATCCAAAATTCTCTATATGCAGCATGCCAGCTTCACATTTAATTTTGTTTTAAAATTAAACAAAATCTTTCAAAAATTCAAAAGTAGAAGGCAGAAGTGTCCCTCAATAGAATAGTGCCCATGGCATTTCATTGGGAACACCTGACTTAGGTGACTTTAAAGAAATTTAGTTAACTTCATGGACAATGGGGCTTGTCAATGGCTGTTAGTCATGGTATCTACATGTAACCTTCAAAGATTGTGCCTCTTGAAATACATGAAAGTGGGAGACACACAGCAGGGGAAAGCTCTATAACAGGCTGTCTGCTACCTTCCTTCCCAGCATGGGAGCTCTAAAGAAGAATCTGGTTGCCCAGTTTTGTATACAGATTAAATTATCTCACTGTCTGATCAACTCTTTTTATAACTTAAATGTCTCCATTTTCTATGCTCTCTAATGTGCTCATAAGCATTTGTATATTATTAAAAATTTCTTTCAACTCATTGGGCTGTAGTTCATAAATTCAAAAGCGGATTCCAAAAATCCCATCTCAGATCTAAGGAACTATTCCATGAGTGTTGCATGGTAAGATTAGTACACTGCCACCAAAAACAAAGGATGATTAAGGCTGCTAGTAGAAAATAGCTGTGAAAGAAAACATCACATACACAATATAGCTTAGTAACAGAGATTTCAACACTTTGGGTGTCCAATGGCTAAATGGTAATTCCAGTGCCAATGGCTGCAAGTAATGTGACATAAACATCTGTGATGGAGTTAGATCACAATATGAAAGTAAGTCCTTTTTACCTGCATTGCTCCAGAACCATAGTAGTTTTCTGAGTCCACTGCCGATTAAGGTTCTGTAATCTCTTTACAGTGAAGTCACAGAGTGGCAATTTAAAGCTAACTTCATTCAATCTCTCCATCTCAGGAGACAAAGATGTGAGACTCAATAACTGGCTCTGAAAAGAACAAATCAATTGGACACCAGAGTATCATGCTTGTTTGATTTCTTGCAAATGTCACCAAAAAGAGCAAATCACTGCTTTGATATGATGATGAGCAAAGATTTCCAGATCACTCTGCACCATGTTGCATACCATAGAAAGTAGCATAATAGTTATCTATTAATGGACCAGTACAATTTTTCAGACTAGTTTGCAACATCAGGAAAGGGTAGATATCATTGGGCTTGAGAGCTCTTTTTTTTTTTTTTTTTACTGGAACCCTGAGGTCCATTAAATAGCATCTGGAGCAAAGCTATACATTTGGAATTAAAGAATTCTGAATCCAGGAATTTGAGTATTTCAACAGAATATGCACCATTTCCACACAAACTAAAGGAATCCTAAACTTATTTTCATTTCAATGATATAGTGCTTTGCTATTACTGTTGAAAAGTCAGAAATCCTTGCTCAATACCAAGATCTGTTGTCTGGCCATTCCTATGTAGAGCTAGGAACTAATTATAATTATTACACTCATTTATATCTTGCTTTTCTTCTGAGTAGTTCAGAATGGGAGGCACAGGTTGCCCTATTTTAGGCTGATTTGGTTACAACTGGGCACAAATCATCAAATCATCTATTGAACTTCGTAGTTGGAGACTGCTGAACTACATGTTTCAGGCAGGATTCCTTCCTTGTAAACTTCCTTTCAGTGTTACAGAATATGTGAAAACATGCCTCACAAGGAACTATAGCCACATGCTGTTACTCTATTCTCTGTCAAGTAGCCATTCATGACTCAGAAACACTTCTGGGTAAAGATATACAAAATGGGTCACACAAAACCATTCCATGGCCAGAACACCTAGTTTGGGGTGGTCCATGTCCAGATAAAGAGTGAAACATGCACTTTCTAATTTAGACATGGAGAGAAACACATGTTTCAGGTACAAATGGTATGGGTGCAATTGGGGGTGGGGAGGGAGTGGGGAAAAGCTAAGAAAACTGGAGGCTGTGACTAAGTGGAACTAAGAAAAGGAAGGGACTGGGAAGATTTGGAGGAAGGGAAGATGGGCTGGTTAGAACGGAAGGCATTGGGAAGACCAGGAGCAGGCTGGGGCAAAGGCCATGTGGAAGAGGACAGGACAGAGGGATCAGGTGTATCACCTCTGGCCTGTTCCCTCTGTAAAATGTTTCAAGGGTTTGTTTCGACTCTAATGCAGAACAAAGATGTTCCACATTTCAGTTTTGCCAAGCAACAGTCCACCTGGAACTGTTCAGTGGAATTTCTGAAACACAGTGTGTTTGTTTGGGGTTTGAAACAAAACATATTTTTCATTTGCTACATATGGCTACTTCCAAACCTTATTGCATGACAATTCCAAAGAAAATAACAGCACCTAGGCTGATCTCAAGAAGCTAAGGATGGTCAAACCCAGTTAGTACTTGAACAAGACAGGCTAGACTGAGAAATTTAAAAAGGCAGTGGCAAACCAGTTCTGTACTCTTGCCAAGAAAGCTATGTGGATCTGACCACGAAGACACCAGGATTTGATATAATCTCCAGGGAGGCTTTATCTTACTTTTAATCCAGGCTATGCATTATCTCTTTTCAGAATCTCGTCTTGGATTCTGTTCAAGAAAGACCATGACTTTGCCATATATGCTGGGTTTTGTTGTTGTTGTTTTGCTAGAGAATGATAGACAAAGATCCCTTACTACTGAACAACGTGAAGCCCCAATGTTACATGTAACTCCTGTGTTGGTTTTGGGTCCAGACCCCAAAGTTCCTCCCAGAATTGCCAAAGAATTGTAGTAGAAGGGAAAACCATTAAATACATGGGGAATAATAAGATTAGCTTGACACATTCAATTTAGTTTTATTTAAATAAAATGAACCCCAATTTAGTGTTTTCCCACACATCTGCTTTTTGGAGCATGCCATCATTTTTAGGCTAGACCTTGGCCAGAGAAATGATATGGACTCTTGCTATAGTATTTTTAGCTGAATCAGGATGGGACATTGAGGGGTGTCCAGTGATATTGAGGGGTTCAGGGGCTGGGGCCTCTCCACTATCTGATCTGTATATCGTGAGATAACAACTTTTTGGGGTCATGAAAGTATGTTACTACCAAGATGCATGAGGAGGTCATCATGTTCTGACAGGAAGGGAAGACTTGGATAACAGACATACTGATATGCTTGGTTTCAAATATTGATAACCAACCTATTGGTACATTTCATATTCATTTAATCCAGGGTGGCCAATCTGCAATCCTCCAGATGTTGACCTGAGACTGAGCAGATATGATATCTGAACCATTCGTGCAACCGCTGGATTTCAAACCCAGCTTCCCATAACATAGAAAGCGGACCCCAGAGGCAGCATGCACTTTGCCAGCATCCCCTTTGGGCCTCTTTTTTATGTTTTTTAGGGATGGAGGCTTTTAAGGGACAAACCCTTGCAGAGGCTTATACCTCTTGACTCCCCCCCCACCCCAAATGGCTCCATCTTTGGCCATCAACATATTGTACAAAGCATGTTACAGCCCTTGAGCTGGCAGAAGTTGCTTACCCTGCCATAAGGGGAAGATTGCTTAAACTGCCCTTTCTCGGTGCCTGGAGGCTGTAAGGGTCTGGATGGGGAACAACAGGCTTTGGCTGAACCCTGGTAAGATGGAGTGGCTGTGGGTGAATGGCTCCTCTGTATCCGGGACTTTGTCATCTTTGGTGCTTGATGGGGTGGCACTACCCCAGACAGACCCAGTGCGTAATCTGGGAGTCCTCCTAGACTCATGGCTCCTGCTTGAAGAGCAGGTGGCAGCCGTGGCAAGGAGGGCCTTTGCACAGCTTCGGGTTGTGCATCAGTTATGCCCTTTCCTGGATTGCGATGCCCTTCGAACAGTCACTCATGCCCTTGTTATCTCCCAGATAGACTACTGCAATGCGCTCTACATGGGGCCACCCTTGAAGAGTATCCAGAAACTACAGCTGGTCCAGAATGCAGCCGTGCGGGCTATTTTTGGAGCCCCAAGAAGGGCCCATGTAACACCGTTGCTCTGCGAGCTGCATTGGGTACCAGTTTGCTTCCGGGTCCAATTCAAAGTGTTGGTTATTACCTTTAAAGTCCTACATGGCATGGGGCCAGATTACCTAAGGGACCGCCTCTCCCCTATGTCTTCAACCTGTCCCACCCGATCGCACAGAGAGGGCATGCTTCGGACCCCCTCAGTAAAAGTACTCTGATTAGCGGAGTCCAGAAGGCGGGCCTTCTCTGCGGTAGCCCCCGCTCTTTGGAACATTCTGCCCCCAGAGGTGCGATTGGCCCCCTCACTCCTGGCCTTCCGAAGGGCCTTGAAGACCTGGTTCTGCCACTTGGCCTGGGGTGGGGAGGGAATACTTCAAGCAGGGGGATGGCTAGCCCCATAGTGGCGAGCTGTCCGCAACTTGATTTTCCATCTTCTTGGATTTGCCTTTTTTAGTATTGTTTTAATTCTGGATATATTATGTGTTTTAGATATATTTATAGTTTTAATGTTTTTTGTAAGTTGCCCAGAGTCCCTGACTGTGGAGGAGATGGGCGGGGGAGAAATCCAACAAACAAACAAATAAATAATAAATAAATAAAGCACCTTATGCCCAGATGTTGTGGAAGAACATTTCAGTATCCAGAATATTTAGGGAATCCAGAGATAATGAGGTCAATTTTTACAAATATTGCCCTGTTTTCTATCTTGTTGCCTAAATATTGGTGCCTTTCAAAAGTTTTGCAACCTTTCATATATTCTGAATTTTAACTCCCAAATTCCCTTCTGATTATATCATGCTGCCTGGGGCTGATAGGAGTTGGAGTTCAGATCACTCAGAGGGCACTTAGTTGCCTACTCATGTCTTAATTATTTGTATATTATGAACATGGGCTTACCATGAGTAGATCCAAGTCTTTATTGATTTCACATGAATTGTCCAGTATTTCTGTGGATTCTTTTACTTGATTTTCCAGTTTTTCCAAGGAATTCCCAAAATTCTCCAGTTGTAAAAGACCATACTGAAGGAAGAAATTATGAAGTATAGGTATTCTATCTGATCTAGCATATAGTTTCAAACATTAAAAAATGACAGGTAACAGAAATAAAGATCTTAATAAAAAATGGGCTATGGGCATTTAAAACGTTAACCAGAGATTAACATTTTAAAATTTGAACAAAAAAATTAAAAGGCCAAATTTTGCATCATATAAAATCTTGTGTTATCTCCTGCTTTGACAATTAATTCGCAGTCTCCAAGAAGATGCCAGCATGCCTACAGATCTCTCCCTACATACCTGCCACCTGACTTTTTATCTTTTTTTTTTTAAAGCAGTTATGAGTAGCTAGCTTGCTACAAAGCAAAACACCAGCTTTCAATCTATTCTTTCTTTCCAAAAGATGGCCTATAAGCTTCTTGAGAAAATATAAATGAGGAACAACCAGAGCTCAGAATACATTCTCAAAATTCCAAGGGTGGCTCATTATTCCAGAAAGAGTGGGGAATCCAGATCTACAGATGAAAGGTATTTTCCAAATACAACATTCAGGAAAATTATACAAATGCGTCCCTTCCCTTTCTATTCTGAAAATGCTCATAGCAAGCAGTTTGCAGTACCTGAAAAACATCTGCTTTCATCTGTAGCATCTTTTCCAAACAGGAGATCCTTTGAAGTGGCTGGAGCTTCTCCTGAAGAAGGGGCTGTGTTCCCAGTTCAGCCAACTGAGCTATTTTATCTTCTGATTCAGAAGCCTGAAGAAAATATTCTTTGATGTCTTGAAGGCCAAGTTGCAGTTTCTAAAAAGAAAGAAATTATGCCTCAAGAAAAGCAATGCAAGACCCCCGAACTAGCTGCAGGCTGACAAGGAGGCACTGGAAGAGCCAACTATCCATCTGACTCTTACTCCCTGTCTTCTGTCTATGCCCATTTTCAAGCCCTGATGTTTTGCTACCATTGGCACAAAAGACCAGGAAGAAAGTTCATACAATGCAATTGACGTGCAGCTCATGAATATTACACAGTCCTCCCAAATCAGATTTCGGCTTCCAGAGGGCAGTCTTTTGTGCTATAAATCCAATGCTAAAACTAACTGTTTTACGTAGCAAAAAAAATTGTGTCCCACTTTATTTGTCCTAGGACCTTACAGTTCAAAAAAATCTTACAATAACAATAAAATATAAACAGTCTTTACTAAACCTAAACTGGAATGCAGAAAAGAACAAACTTTTCAGTTACACTGTGGAATGTGCTTATTGGGGAGCAAGGCACACTGAACATTGTAGGACTGTAGAGAAAAGGTGCAGAGAATGTTATGCAACTTCACAAACAAATTTTTTAAAGTAGAAAAGGTCTGAGCCTAGAAACTCAGATTAGGGAAATACAACAACCCTACCTTGCACTTTCTAGATGTGAGAAAGGCAGTGTTTGAAGAGACTACAACAGGCTACCCAAGCCGGCAGATACCTCAATAAAAGTACAACTGAACTGAGATACATAAACTCAGAGAGTGAGAGAGTTATTTTAGTAGGTAGGGAATTGCATGAATCAGGTCCCAGCACCCACCTCCTATTATCTGTTGCCTGTCCTCTTACTTACCTAATTCATGAAACTGCTAGCAGACTCACCTGAAGGTCTTAGAATACCATTCAAACTACGAATTGTGAGAGACACCATTTACAAACCAATCAAGGCACCAAAAATAACCATGCTCTCGAGTCCTAAACACCTTAGTTCTGGCTGAGGGTATATTTTGATGTAGCCTTACTGTATCTTCTGAAAGCTAGTAAGAATGTCTTCACATACAACCTAGAACAGTGTTCCTCAACCTTGACAACTTCTGGGAATTGAAAGTCACCCATCTTAAAGTTGCCAAGGTTGAGAAATGCTGACCTAGAAGATCAGCCAGGCTGATGAGCCCCAGAGCTGCAATCTTGCATACCGTTGGGATGCTTAATTTCCTTTAACTTTCTGACTATATGTGATGAGGAATGCAAAGAAAATTAAGAAAACTGTAGCTTGGTAGGTCTACTTTATGGACAGGGGAGGGGGAAATGCAACTGAGGAGCACCTCATCTGAAGTATATAATTTAATACCATTTCCATTTAACACCAGCTACCTAAAAATCATGCCTTTTGGGGATGAGAATCACAGCTATGCAGTTAATGGGCATCAAATAAGTAGAAAATGCTAATTTACTACCATTAACGACAGATTTTGCCAATAGGACTAATGCTTGCCTGGCTTCCTCAGCCTTTTCCCCCTGTCACTGCTGCTTTTCAGGCTAAATGAGTTCCTTGCTCTAAAGGGGTCCATTTTAATTTCTTCACATTAGGCTTCCTGAGCAATTTATTAAGGCCACACACACTTTTCTAACCATTTGCAAAAATGCAGAGAACTTTACCCTAAATCCTCAACCTCAGCTAAAACTGTTAGCACAGGGAAAAAGAAGATTAGACTTAAAAGCACAAGTGGCCTGACAGATTCTTAATAGTCATTCACAACTGAAATGAAAAAAATCATCCCCATCCATTAGGGTTCTTCTTTAGAATTATTCTTTATAAAAGAAGAATTGTTTAGCTCTCCACTGCTATTTTTTGTTAGGTTGGGGGGTAGGGGGAGGACTATTAACACCAGATGGCTTTACCAATTGCTTCTTGTTTGACAAATTTATCCTTTTTTTTTTTTTACTGTTGTCCAGAGTCATGGAATTGTGTTGTAGAAAGCTGCTTCTATATTATCACACAGCAAAAGCATTTCTACTGCTGTGTTACTACTTTTTACTGCATTACTGAAGAAATTTCTGAAATATTTTCCCGTATGGTATAGATCAGTTAAATTAATATAAAATGAAAGTGGGCTTGCTCTAATCCTGCAAATACTGACTTACACACTTTTTTTTCTTTTACTTCATGAGTCAAAGATCTTGGAGGAGAAGAAAGTGGTAATAGAGGCAAGCACTCAGTGAACGAGTTGAAATGTTCTCTGCTTGGAATCACAACTGGGACTATGAGCCCCAGACTCCCTGGCTGGAAATTGTATTCCTTGGTGAAAATGGGAGGTTCAGTATCTATTCTCCACCAAGGGAGAATTTGGGAATTCTCAGTCCCAATCCCAGACCTTTGTGAGAAAAGATCATTGCTCTTTGCTTTCCCCTGCCTGTAGATTATACTTCTTGTTTGAGAGCTACACATTTTCCTTAGAAAGCACAGAAAACCTTGATGCACGTGGGGTGAAATGGGACTAATTATTCATCTGTAGTTGCAAAGGTCTTTACCAGCACTTATGAGCTAAGCCCCATAAAAATGGATGACCCAAAAATTGAATTTGGGATTGGATCCAAGACTTTCTGGGTATAAAACACAGCTGTTCTGTTGAGTTTTAATTTTCCTTTAACTTTCTAGAGATAAATTATAATGAACAGTTTTGGTAACAGAGAAAATGGGTTTTGTCTCTTTTACCACGCATTTTATATCATCAGTATTTGACTGGGGGTGGGGGTGGTGAGTGGTACATTGCCTCCGAAAAGAGAATTTATAGTTTTGCAAAGTTAATACCAGGAGTCTGAAATAGGATCACAAAAGGATAATTAGCTCTGCTTTGTGATCTTCATGACTATGACTCTTCAATGTTGTATATAAAAATACGAATGGCATAAGTGAAGTCTACAGGACAAGCAGACGCTTCAGTTTTGATCAAATATTGCTTTTGGCCTAAGCTGTTTTGTTGATTGGAAACAATATTCCAGTTAATTCCAAATTAAGGTACTCAGTACCTATGGACTGTCAGGTAGTTTTGGTATATGATGAAGAAAATCCTCTACGCCTGTTAGCTTCACAATGCAGCTAGCTGGCCACTTTGAAACACAGAATGCTGGATTAGCAGCCCCCTTACTTTACCTTCAAGATAACCCTCTAATTATGATTTATACCTGAACCATCATCTTGAGGTCAACCTGCTGCTGAAGCAGCATGAGACTGATTCAAAGAGATCTGGCAGGAAAACAGGTTTCTACTGGAAAACGGTGCAAGCTATTCCCTATGCAAACTTTCTGGTTTTCATGGATGAGGAACCTGGGAGAGGTCAGTGACCTCCAGGATCCCAAGTGGCCAACTGCAGAACAGGGCTTATGCCTCCTGTGGCTGCTGGAAAGAGCAGAGCCTTGCAGCCAAAGTTTTCTCTTTTTTGGTTCCAGTAGAATATTAACCTTGTGGGAGATTATCTTTGGCACCTCCCACTACAGCAATCTCTGTCTTTATGCTTGTTGGAGAGCAGTGTGCAGCCCCAAAAGCTATGGAGGTGACAATGGTGCTCTTCAGCAAGCATGGAGGTATAAGAACCAGGATCTCTGTGGTGGGCAGGCAGCAAGGGATTCATACTTGGAGGACAGAAGATGGAGGCAGCAGAGAAGGGGAAGAGCCCCCTTCCCTGCTCCTCACACCCCCAACAACAGCAGCAGAAACTGCTGTTCTTGCCCTTGTGTGAGGGCAGCAACCTTGCTGGCTTCATTTTCAAGGCAGGGGAACAGGGGCACTGAGTTCTTCTTTTATTCTTCCAGTCTTACTTTTACATCCTGTGCCTTCTGCTTAAGAAAATCCATTGTGTAGCTTGAAACGTTATCAGACATCAATTGGGAATCACACTGCTCTTCATATTTGTCTAGTTTTGCTGAAACCTCATTGTATAAACTAGTATAGGATTCCCACAGGTGCAAATGAGTGTGAGCTTTCTGTAGTTTCTCTTCAATATTTTTGTTTAGCAATATCCACCTATAAAAATAAAGAAATAAAAATGAAATATAAGAGCAACCAATTTATACAGCATTCTTTTTAAAGATAATTAAAAAAATAAAATCCACTGATTCATTCATAGTAATAGAATTGAGTGATTTGTTCTGAAGACTGAAAATATTTCATCTCAAACTCAAATCAGTTGTAGGCTCTCTTTGCAGGCAGACTGTCTTTCAGAGAGAAACTTTCATTTCCAAGGAAAATACATTATTCCTGCCCTCTCTCCTGCAATGCCTCTGGTCAAATTGGAGGCAATGATGGAACAAGCACAGGATTTCTTCCCACCCTACTAGTCTTGTGCAGAAAACCCAGCCAACATTGTTGTAGCTCACTCCTGCCTCCTGAGCTCAATGATAGTTCCAAAGAGGGTCTTCCCAACTCTCATCTCAGGAACAACCTGCCCACATGAGAAGGAAGGAGGCAGTGGTGTGCCTTTTCCTTAACTGGACAATGTTCAACCTGTCTCCAACCTTCTCTTCTAGGTTTTTGAGAAGGTGGTAGAGCTACAGTTGTGTAGAGCCCTGAGGAAAAGGATCATCTGGACCATTTTCAGCCTGGCTTTATACTTGGGTATGGGACTGAAACTACATTGATTGTGTTTGTGCATAATCCTCTGGCAAGGCCAGGCTAAGGGGAGTGTGATTGTCCTGCTATTGCTTGAACTCTGGGCAGCTTTCAGTGCCACTGATCATGGCTTCTGCCTTATGTACTTGAAGAGCACCTTGAAGGTACAGCTGTTTCAGAATGTAGTGGGCATGTCGAGTAGTTATGGACATGTCATGATTCATTCATATAATAATACCTCTATTCAGAGCATCCAATTTACTTCTGGGTGCAATTCAAGGTGTTGGTTGTGACCTTTAAAGCCCTACGTAGCTCAGGACCTGGAGGTCGGGGATGTAGGCTACTCAGAGTGGGCACCAATTGGAGTGGCATGTTCCTTGTTCCTTGCTTTTGGATAGGAGGGGACTCTTTAACAGAACATTTTGTTCACACTTTCACAAGTGTGAACCATGTGAAGGGGGAGAAAAAGAACAGTATTCTTTGTTCCTCCTGCCAGCTCGCCTTCACTAAGGAGGTGGTGGAGGACCCAAAGAGAGGCATGCAAGTCTGTCCTTAAATGGGAATACACTGCTTCCAGGTGGCCTTATCATGGCTTCACTTGATCCTCCCCTTGTGGTGAGGGAGAAAGGGTTAGGCTTGCTTCCTTCCGCCTTTCCTAGCAGCCACAGCTTCTGCAAAAGGAGGAGAATGCAGGGGCAGCAGTGATTTCCTTCTCTCTCTTTCCTCTGCCAGTCAGACTTTCTCTAACTTGGGTGACTCAGTGCCCAAACATGAGCACTGATGCTGGACAGCCTGGCTCACCCTCCAGGTGCCTTCCTCATCTGCCCTTCTCTGGTGTCTTCTCCTAGCTGGACTGGAGGAAGAGCCACCTGGTGCCTGCCTACCTTCATGATCCCCACCCACCTGGTTAGTCCTCACAAGAAAGCCTTCAAACCTTTTTGGATGGAAAGGCTGCAAATGAAGAACTGGGAGCAAGTAACTAAGTGCATGCCAGCTATTGAAGGTGGTGTGGTGTGAATGGACTGAATTTACTTGTGCCACAGAAAATGAGTGAGATTGGTGAGAGTTTGAGACTCCTTTTGTAAACTTACAGATCCCTCTTGAGGAGGATGAGGGCCTCTTTTTTTAAAAAGTGTTTCTTAATACAATCTTTTTCATGTCTTCTACTTGGAATTAAAGCTATGGTGCTAGACTGAATCCTTAGTTTAAGGTGCCAGAAGACCTTTTTTTACTTTCTGCAACAATCTGTCTCACCAGGAAGATTGTAAGATTATTGCAAACATTTTAGATAGCAGCAGTGATCAGCACAACAGTGTCCAGTGTGCGTAGGAAACTTATAGGTTATTCGCACAATCACTTTGGTCCCAAAAGATAAGGATAACCAAATTAGAACCGTTCTATTGGTCTCCTGTATAAATTAAGCAATATCTTATGTCTGCTGTACAATAACTGCCATTGTATTTGCCAGAAATAATTTGTTGGAGTCAGACTTCTAAATGGTGAAAGGGGAAAAAAAAAGTATTGTACCTTGTACGTGCCTCTTTGTGTTTTTGTTCAATAATCTCTGAGAATGAGGGATCACACAGCTTCTTCAGGTTACCAGCAGCAGTCTGGAGTCTAGCCCAGATTTCTCTGTTACCCTCAGCTTTATCTTGAAGAGACTGTGGAAAGAAATGCCACTTAATTAGTTGCAAACGTGATGATGCTTGAGGTGGCGGCTATTGATATGCTACCTTATATCCCTCTTTCCAAGACAGTGTATTTTCACCAATTTAACAGGAGGTGCGTCGTGACAAGGTTGCCATCAGTAAGCATATTTTTCTAGTTTGGCAAAAAGTGGGGGATCTTCCAGACTCACTCCTCCTTCTAGGCGGCTTGGAAAATAGAAACTATCGTCTCACCTCCTGGTTGTTTTGGGCTTAGAAACCTAGTGGGAACACTCACTTTGTACAAAGAGTATGTGCTGTTTCCAACTTGATACTCTCAAGATCTAATGGACTACAACTCCCATTTCAGATGAACTACCCAGAGCTCTCTACAGATGATCCCTGAAGGATGCTTGTTCACTCCCATCTTGCTCATTGCACATCATTTTCTCTTTTCCTAAATTGAAGCAAATTGTAGCTTGCTGATTTATTTCACCTATAAAATCATGATGTATGCTTTCCACACCAAGCAGGATCAAGCACCAAGGTTTGGTCTTGATGTTCAGTCTCTGGTTTGTAGGGCTTGCATAAATCAGTTTGCTACTTCATTTCAAACTGGAGAAATACAGTATGTGGGAGGAGCAGCATATGGGCCCAGGATATCTGTTATGACTCAATCATGTAACACCACCACATACTCATTTGGCATTACTATCTAAAGCGGTTCCTTATCTTTAAGAAGGAACATTGTGGAACTATGGGGTTCATCACACTGGTCTTTGTGAAACATACCTGGAGATCTTCCACTTGCTTTTTCAGTGTCTTCACTGTAATGACAGGACTCTTGCTATGCTCCAGGCAGTACAAAGCATTTGCAAGCATCAGTCTGATTTCATCCCAAGCTTCATCATAACTCTTCCAGCACTCTAAAATGGACTGTGTAGAAGACTTCAGCTGTGCAACCTGTAAGCACACAAGCCTGTGCTTAAAAAGGACGTGTATGAAATTACTTAGCAGGACATTTGGAAATTGCTCAAGAGACACCCACTGTTGAATTTCTATTACATCATTTTCCTTCTAATACAGGCTGGATGAAAAAAAACCCCTCTAAGTATTTATTTAATAATGTAATATATAAAAGATTTCAGGAGTACTAGTGCATGCTTCAAATGAAATGTTAAAAGAAAAAAATCACTGATCAGTAAGAGACTGAAGTATCAGAATTATTTTCATTATCAATTTAATTTGAGGACAAAGTCCTGTTGTGCTTGCAGAGCTCATTCCAACATGCTTGGTTAGAGGAAGACTTACAGGAATAAATGCACTGGTTTCACTCTCTTGATGCTGACATCTCAGCAGGAAAACTCACAAATTCAGAAGTGCCTGCAGAGTTTTAAACTGCAGAAGGAACAGACAACTCAGCTGCAAGTTCTTGTTCCATGAAAGCTGAAAATTGCTATTAAACAGAGTTTTGGGTTTTTATTATTTCAAAGATTCGGTGTAAACTGTCTGTAGTTAAGCAGCATCTACAGAACTTTGGCAGTTATTGTACCAAATATAATGAATTAATGGTTGAATTTGTAGATAGAATCTGGATTTCAGATTTCACTTTTGCCATGGAGCTACTATGGAGGTTACTCATGCAGAAGAACCAAACATCAGTCCCTGGCATCACAGTTGGAAAGATCAGGTAAAAGATGATATTCTGAGCAGCCAGTGCCAATCAGAATAGACAATAATTGACTAGATATGCAAATAGTCTGATTTCATGATGCTTTTCATGTTTCATGATGTGGTGCTGGACAAAATCTGCCATCTTTTGACTTTTCCAGTTAGAGAAGGTCAATAGTGGACTAAGTTCTGTTGTAACGTCATTAACTTTACTATTAGATTGTACTGGTCTTTGATCACAATAAAGATACTTGACTTTCTATTTCAGTATTAGAGAAAATATGTTCTTAAGTCCCAGTTCCTAAGCAGAGAGCAAATGGAGGTACATGGCTCTCATGTACGGTTGGTAGATTTCTCATAAGCAGCTGACTGATCACTAAAGGAGAAAAGATGGTAGAATTTAACGTATTCCAAGCGTCTATGTTAGATCAGCCAAGTTGGCTTCCTGATTAATTTAAATGTGTGAGATCTAGTAGGACAGCACATATATTTCATAGAAAATATCATAGGTTTAATGTCTAGCAACCATAAAAGAGGATCATCCCCTCAATTCTGGATATGTGAGTGGGAAAGAGGACTGCTTTTCATTACTAGCAAAAGAAATACACTGTTTCTTTCCAGACACACTATAACAGACACATCTGCAATCATCTATGAAAATTTACGCTTGTACTTTCTCTTAAACAGAAGTTCTTTTTAAATAGAATGCAACATGTAATTTTCCAAATGGAGTTAAGTGAAAGAGGGTATTTCAGATATGGGTGCAAGTGATAAAAAGAAGATTGTGTGATACTTGTGAATCCAAATGATTGCTGACATGCAACAGAAACTATTCATACAGAAGATTGGACTGCACATGGAAACCTGAGAGTCTTCAGACCAAACTATACATTGCATTGATTGTCTAACACTATCACTGAATGCATTTTGTTTTGTTTATACATATTTTCAGAACAGGATTCCAACATGCTAGATATTTCATGCTGTCTTCAAGGAACCTATCCTTGGGTGGAATGGTTTTAAATCCTAGCTTGGAAAATAACCACTGGGTGACATTTAGCAAGTCACTAATTCTTATATATAGCCAAAAATTAAGATATCAACCTGATTGATAACGCTGGTTCTCATTTCATCCAAATCGTTGGTTGTGAACACTACTTTCTTGGCAGAATCAGCACAATCCTCTAAAGTTGTGTGGTTGTTTTTCAGTTGATCCACGTCCTTAGACTTAACAGTAAGCTGATTTTCTAACATCTGATAAATAGGTATTAGAGGAAAGGCATTATTCTTTGAGCATAATTTGGAAAAAAATAAAATGTAACATTAGAACATGGGGCATATTTTCTAAAGATCAATGCTAAGCAATATGTTAAACTAAATGGAACAGAAGTTTAAACATACTTAAGAACAACATAACAATAGCTCACCTGGATCAAACCAAGCTGCATCCTAGTCCAGTATTTTCTCACAGTGGCTAGCCAGATATCTTATAAGCAAGAGATGGAAACATACCTCTTTCCCATCATTGTTCCCCTGCATTTTGCATTTGGAGACACGCTGCCCCTCATCCAGAGGTAACATGGCTAATAGCTCTTGACAGACCAATCTTCCAAGAATGTATCCAATCCACCCTTAAAACTATGCAAGATCATCACCATGTTCTGTGTTACCAAACTACAAGTTAACAATGCACTGCATGAATACGTACTTTCTTTTGCCTGTTCTAAATCTTCTTGTAGTCTGTTTCATTGGATGGCTCCTGGTCTTACTCTTTTGAGAAAGAGACAGGTTTTGTTCACCTGTCCACGTTCTCTATGCTATATATGATTTTGTATACCTTGAACATATCACCCCTCTTCCAGCCCCTTTTTCTCTAAACTGAAGAGTCCCAAATGTTCCAGTCTTTTCTCATAAAGAAGGCCATCGATAATTTTGGTTGCCCTCTTCTGTACTTTTTCCAACTATGTTATACCCTTTCTCAAATGTGTACAATCTTCTCCTAATGATCCCTAGCATGGAATTTTCTTCTTTTACATTGAATACTGATTCAACAATTTTATTGACCTTTGACCCCAATATTTTTTCCAGGTTAGATACAGACAGCTCAGCATATATGAAATTTGGTGGGAGGGGTGGTTTGGCTGCAAAGTGTAACTTAACTGCCACTTAGGTGACTATTAATTCAATTTAATGAGCTCCTTATGCATATCTCCACAATCACTCTTGGTTTTCATCACCCAGAGTATTTTATTATTATACTCAAACTTGCCCAGGTCACTGCTTGACCTTATGTCAAGATCATTCATGAGCAAACTAAAAAACAGTGGTCTCTTGACAGATCCTTAAGGGAATGCAATTATGTACTCCACTGAGTGACTTGCCCATTTATTCTTACTTTTTGAATTCTGTTAGCAATCCATAAAGGACAAGTCAATCATGTCACTAAATTACTTAGCAGCCTTTGATGAGGAACTTTGTCCAAGCCTTTTTGAAAATCCAAATATACAAAGTCAACAGGATTACCTTCATCTGCATGCCTGCTGGCATTCTAAAACACTCTAAAAGAATTGAGACAGGATGTACCTTGATGGAATCTAGCAAGGCTTGTTCCTCTACATGTTTAGTCTTTTTTTTTTTCTGTGATTACCATTTCTACCAATTTCTCTGGAACAGGCAGTTGACCAGTCTATAATTTGAGAGTTCTCCTAAGTCCCTTTTCAAAAACTGGTGTTACATTAGCTATATTCCAGTCCATCTGGCACTGATTCCAATTTGAGAGACGAGTTACATATTTTGGCTAGATCAGTAATTGTATATTTTTTATAATAACTTAATTTTTTTAGTAAGAAACAGCAAAAACTAACAATAACTAATATTCGATACAGAACAAGAAAAAGAAAGAGAAAATTGAAAAAAAAAGATAGTAAAGATTGAAAGTGCAGAAAAGAAAAAGAGAGAAACAACAAAAGAAAAAAAAAGAATTAACTTCCGACCCTCCCTGAAACAGATATAAGTAACAATATACATCAAACACTTGCTCTAAGTTTACAACTTAACTCCCATTATTTCTATTAACCCATGTTATTTCTAATCATCAAATCCATACAACATAATTTCATTTTTTTCTGTTTCCTGCAAAAGTCCCCCCAAAAAAGGTTTCCAATTTGCATTAAAATTACACAATATCCTTTCTCGAATCAAAGCCATCAATTTTGCCATCTCAACCAACTCCATAATGTCATATCTTTCTACCCTTATACCTATAAGAACATTGCTGCTGTTATCATATATAAAAACAAAAAATCCTTAAATTTAATAACAAATATTTTTTTAACTTTAATCCTTTAACTTTAAACCTCGCCATTCAGTCCTGATCAAAAATTTTTTTTCCCCATTAATAACTACCAAAAAACGTCAACATATATATTAACCATAATCAAATATGTTCACTTTGTAAACCTGTTTACTTTTAAAAAGCTTAATCTTTAATCTTTTCAAATAATGTGCCATAGGTTGATTCTCCATCATTCTCTCCTTATCTTCTCCCCAAAACAACCCCAGTAGTTTCTCTTTGTCTCTTCCCAGGAACAGCCTCACCAGTTCAACACAATGGTTTTGCAAATTCAAGATAAAAAGTCTTTCCAAGTTACTTTTCTATTATTTGTATGTCCTCTTTAATCATCATAACTTAAGGGAGCGGTTTTATCTTCTAAAGGCTACTCCAAGGAACCTCTTCTAGCCATTTTCTTATTATTTTTTTCGCCAAAGCAAGCAACTGTAGGTCTTATTTAAGTGAAAGTAGGCAGACAGTTCATGCCCTCTGGTGCCTTTCAAGCTGAAATTGCAGGCACACATCACAGGAAACACATAAGGATCAGATTACAATCTTCTTCTGTTTTAAGAACTCAGCCAGTTAACAGGCACCGTCTAGCAAAACAAGAAACTTTTCCATAGAAAAGGCAAGTCTCATTACTACAAATGGAGTTTTGTAGAAAAATAAACTTCTAACAAATAAATTTTCCCTTTTCATAATAAGTAACTTTTAAGCTTCTTTTAAATTCCAATTTTCCTCCTGCTTTTTGTGGATTAGTCAAATGTAAATTAAAGTTCTATTTCTTCTTTCAAAAATATAGTCACAAAATAAGAATAAGCCCCAAGAGAATTACGTATCTGTTGCAAAGGAAGATCTCTCTTAAATTAAAAAATAGTTACGATCCACAATGTTTAGAAATGAGGTTCGGTCGGCTCGACTGTCCATAAAGGGCTGCACTGCATCTTCAAACAAAGATGGATCCCCCGCCTCCTGGCCACTCGACTCAAAAGCTGCTCACTGAAGGTACTGTCTTGTGATTAGCATTCGAGAAATGGGCATCTGGAGACCGTGTGGGTCAATTTCCTTACTGCCTCCTTAATCCGGAGCAAGTTGAGTGACCAGCGCTTGCTACCAGCCACCAATCCAGCTGCAGTGATGTCTCCCCTCTCGCGGAGAGGTGACTAAGCTGCCGTTGTCCCCCACCAGAAATCGCTATGTTCAGTAATTTTATATTTGAATTCTTTTAAGTTCTCAGGTGGATGTCATCAAGACCTGGTGATTTGCTACTGTGTAGTCTCTCAATATGACCTAGAATACCTTCTCTTGTCACTTCAATTTGCTTTTGCTATTCTGCTTCCCTCCCTGAGAAAGTCAATACATATCTATCTTAAAGCCTCATATCCTTGGAAAAATATACTTAGTAAAAAATGTGAGTTTATTACACAAGTACTGGATCTCTCTTATGGGAATACACATAGTGCATCCTCCAATTTTTGCTCAGAACAACAAACCTCTTTTAATACCCTGCCTTTTGTTGAGGAGCTCAAGGTGGTGTACATAAGGCTCTCCCCTCCCATAGTTTCTTAGCCTAATTAATCCCATAGGGTAGTGATGAAGGTAAAATAAGTGAAAATGCAGATATGCCTTTTTCTACTTGCATAAAAGATGAGCTATACATGTATGAAGGAAAGAAAACAATAATCAGGCAAGAACAGCCACAATTCATCTAAGCATCTGCAAAGATTAGACACCGTCTGAGTTCATCTGGCATTAGGAAATCCAAGTTAGAGAAGCTGTGTGCACAATTTTATTAGCAAAGAATAATATTAGAAGTATGTTTGCATGACTTTTGTCCCTCCTAATCAGAAGCAGCAGTATATTTTATGTAAATTAGGTACAAAATCAAATTAAGTAATTGACATAGGCCATGATCTTACTTTTTCAATATAAACTATTAAAGTATACACTGTATACTTATTTATAAAATGTGGCTAAGATTGGAGGTGGGGAAACATCTCTTGTTCATTTTTAAAGTTTTCTTCTAAAATCTTGAAAAATTCTTCCTGGTTTTATTTAACTTCTCAGTTTCCCTTCTTCTATCCCCTGGTGTGTGTACCTGCTCACTAGGAGAGTTTCAATCTGTCCCTTATTTATTTACAAAGCTTCTTACTGGTTAGCTGGAATGAATCTCCATCTCTCAGTTAGAAAAATGACGATACTCCAGAGCTCAATAAAACATTGCAGAGAATAAATAGCAAAATTACTGTTACTTTTCAGCTTGTGTATAGTGGAGGAATGGGGTAACCATAGCAAAAAAGCAAAAAACAAAAGTTGCACCTTGTAAGAGGAAGGAGTCAAGAAAGACATAGCAAATGTGATTTTCCATTATTATTTTGAGAATAAAAAAACCTTCCCCAGCATGCCATTCTCTAGATGTATTAGGATCAGAAGAATTCTACTCCAGGTCCTGCTCAGAGAAAGTTTCAATGGTTTGTTCAATGAGCCAGTGACTATTCAGCTCTGCTCAGAGAAAGCCAACTTAGTTCACTTGATAAGGTACTGGACTAGAATGATGTGATAGCCACCACCTTAAATGAGGACAAAACAAATTCACTAAGGGTATGGTGGTCAATAGCTACTATTCCTAGAGATTATAGAATATATCCAGTAGTAGGAACAGTTATGTGGACTTGGGAATTTCGCATATGCTTCTGATTAGCCAGAATGTGAAACACTGAACTGGTCTTTGCTGAACTGATCCAGTAGGGCTTTTTTTTTAATCTCCTTACTTTCTTAGATGCAAATGTGAAACAGAGTGGTGTATTAGCAGCATACTGATTCTTCTGTCCAAACCTCTGCATAATTCCTCTCAGGAGCTTAAAGAACACGTGGAACAAGATGGAATTCTGCATCATCCAGGAATCAAAGCCTATGAAATGGAACAGAAGTCTCCCAGAACTTTTTCCAAGGAAGGATCAAATAATCTGGGCCCTCCAGTTCCATTTGAGCCAAAAGGAGACTCCAGTTACTTCTACTGGAAGCCGCTGAAAGGCCCAGGTGAAAAAAGGTCCATTCCCTGCATCCTTTCCCTGGCATATGCCATCCAGAAGGGCAATTACAGCTATAACAGAGAGAAAAACAGGGCAGACCCTTTCGATAGGCAGTTCTAGGACCAATATATTTTTTTAAGTTTTTTTCTCCCCAGGACTGTCTCCCTCGGGGACCATTCCATAGATCCATCTTTATGAGCAGATGTTTATTTCCCTCCTTTCCTTGTTTTCCATTATGACCTTTTTGTATTAGGTCAAAATTTAGTGGATTGGGTTTATTATTGGATTGTGGACAATTATTGTGTTATTTTTGAATTTCAAGGATAAATTCACATATACTGTCCTGAACATCTAGGAAGAAAGATAGGATTAAAATGTCAAAAGTAATCAACAAAATGAACTTGACATTTCAAGTGTAATCAAATAATGAACATTTACCTTGCAGTCTTTTACTGTGTCCTGTGCAAGAATAGAACTTCTTGGGTTCTTCATACGTTTTAGCCTTCTGCTTTGTGCTTCTAGCCAGCTGCCCAAGGACTGTGCTTTATTTTCATTTTCAACAACAGATTCCAAAATGTGCTCCAACTCCTTTATCTGCATAGAGGACAATCCATAATTATTTGCATAATTTAGGAAAGAAACACATTTTGAAATTTCTAGTTTATGGTGATAACCACATAAGAAAAAATATTTCCCCATTTTCTACAAAATGCCTCACATTTTAACTTATTATTGTAGGAGAGTTTCTGGACTCAAATATAGCAGAAGAAAGCTTAAGAGCACAACCAGATAGCAACTTGCTTTTGGAATGAATCTACTAAATTGGGAGTGTAGAGAGAACATGACTGCATTGTCATCATATGATTCCTATCCCTTGTTTGGGTACTGTGACAGTGGGGCAGCACAAACCAAACAAGGTGTAAGGCAGGCTTACTAAGGTCTGTGGATTAGGGAAGCTGGATGAGAACTAAATCCATGTTTGCTTTTGTTCCTGCTGGCTTTAGAGCTGCCTGGAGAATCTTTGTTTGCTTGCTAATCCTTGATCCAGATCTGAACAAGCATCAGACCTTACAGATGGGACAGGAAGGCCATCAAGATAGGCTTCTGTCCAGTGAACTGCAGTGAATGTAGGCAAATCACAAATTGGGTGGAGACAACTTGCATGGACACCTCTGCTTGATTTCTGCCTACCCCTCCTCCAACTGCAGCCTTTCCAGATAGCCCCCCTCACTATTCTGAAGAGTTCTCTGCAGAACAGAGGAGGGAGGGAAGAAGCTGTGATGGATGGATCTTCCACTAGGCACAGCTGGATTTGACTCACACTCTCTGCAAAATGTTTTAAAGGACATTCAAACCTTTCCATTCAGAGTCCCTTGCAAATGATGCCAATTCACATTCATTTCCCCAAGACATTCTGCAAATGACGTCCTCTCATAACGCTTGCTTTCAACATCACAAGGTGTCAACTGTAGTAGTGACTGGTTCACATAATCAACTATCCATTGTTTGAAGTTCATTTCCATCACATATTCCTAGAAAAGTAAAATACAGCCCTGTCAAAAAGAGCATGTTTTCTATGCAGGAAATATAGTTTTATTCCTTTACATCTGATTTTGCTGCAAGTCACAAGATAGATGTGCAGAGCTATAATAACTCATAATTGTATGGCCAAGTCCCTTGCTCATAGTTAAAGAGCATAATGATCATGGGCACTTAAAAAGTATAACTGTCTATAATGATCATTTTGGTGGGGGCAATGGGAGTTGTAGTACAATACATCTGTGAAGGCATCAAGTTGGGAAAAGCAGTTAGAGACTGTGGAAAAAGAGACTGTGGAAAAAAGTTGAAAAAACATTCTGGAAGAAGACAAGGGCAAATGATTTCTGTATTGTTGCCAAGAAAACTGGATTCAGCCTCCTCCCTAATAGAGAAAATTCTTATAAGAATTTTGTAAGGATGCTTAAGTTCACCTTTTTCTCCCCCCAACCCATTTTCCTCATATATGTGACCCATAAAAGAAAGATAATAATCATTTAAAGACATTGACAAATAATTGTGTGACAGAGAAAGCACCACCTGTCTAGCTTCATTTGCATGAGAATATTAGTGAGTTAAACACAGAAAATCTCCAAAGGAAAAAAGCATTTGGTCATATAGGAAAAATGAAATGCTGAAAAGCCTTCTGTGAAGAAAGTGACAGCAAAATTTTGATAGATGTAAGGTAGTAAAGTCATAAATTATTTATGTGCTTTTTTAAAAAGTAGACTTCCAGAATTGGAAAGAAAACTCTAGAAGAAAACACTGCACAGAGATTCCAGATATCTAGAAGCCTGATTTTACCTATATCAGTGTATCTCAGGAATGCATATGTTGCTAAAGATATTTGACATAAGAATATTTCATCTTATCTCATCTTTCCACAAACCCACAGAGATAAATTTTAGGAAATAAATAGCAGAAAGATTGTTGTTGTTGTTTAGTCGTTAAGTCGTGTCCGACTCTTTGTGACCCCATGAACCATATTGCGCCAGGCCTTCCTGTCCTTCACTGCCTCCCTGAGTTTGCTCAGTTTCATGCTCATTGCTTCAGTGATGCTATCTAACCATCTCATCCTCTGCTGTCCTCTTCTCCTTTTGCCTTCAATCTTTCCCAGCATCAGGGTCTTCTCCAAAGAGATCTCTCTTCGCATTAGGTGACCAAAATATCTGAGCTTGAGCTTCATTATCGATCCTTCCAATGAGCAATCAGGGTTGATTTCCTTTAAGATTGACTGGTTTGATCTCCTAGCAGTCCAGGGGACTCTCAATAGTCTTCTCCAGCACCACAGTTCAAAGGCATCAATTCTTTGGCGCTCCGCCTTTTTTATGGTCCAGCTCTCACAGCCATACATTACTACTGGAAAAACCATAGCTTTGACTATGCGGATCTTTGTCGGCAAGGTGACGTCTCTGCTTTTTAATATGCTATCTAGGTTTGCCATAGCTTTCCTCCCAAGGAGCAAGCGTCTTTTAATTTCATGGCTGCAGTCTCCGTCTGCGGTGATCTTGGAGCCCAAATAAATGAAGTCTGTTACTGCTTCCATTTCTACCCCTTCTATTTGCCAGGAATTGATGGGTCCAGATGCCATGATCTTAGTTTTTTTAATGTTGAGTTTCAAGCCAGCTTTCGCACTCTCCTCTTTCACCCTCATCAAGAGGCTCTTTAGTTCTTCTTCACTTTCTGCCATTAGGGTGGTATCGTCCACATATCTGAGGTTGTTGATGATTCTCCCTGCAATCTTAATTCCAGCTTGTGATTCTTCCAGCCTGGCATTTCTCATGATGTACTCTGCATATAGGTTAAATAAGCAGGGTGACAGTATACAGCCTTGTCGTACACCTTTCCCTATTTTGAACCAATCGGTTGTTCCATGACCGATTCTGACTGTTGCTTCTTGGCCCGCATACAGATTTCTCAGGAGACAGGTAAGGTGGTCTGGTACCCCCATCTCTTTAAGAATTTGCCACAGTTTGTTGTGATCCACACAATCAAAGGCTTTTGCATAGTCAATGAAGCAGAAGTAGATATTTTTCTGGAACTCTCGTGCTTTCTCCATGATCCAGCGAATGTTGGCGATTTGATCTCTAGTTCCTCTGCCTCTTCGAAACCCAGCTTGTACATCCGGTAGTTCTCGGTTCATGTATTGCTGAAGCCTAGCTTGTAGGATTTTGAGCATAACCTTGCTAGCATGTGAAATGAGTGCAGTTGTGCGATAGTTTGAGCATTCTTTGGCGTTGCCCTTCTTTGGAATTGGAACATAAACTGACCTTTTCCAATCCCGTGGCCACTGTTGCGTTTTCCAAACTTGCTGGCATATTGAGTGCAGCACTTTAACACCATCATCTTTTAGTATTTTAAATAACTCAGCTGGAATACTGTCATCTCCACTAGCTTTGTTGTTAGCAATGCTTCCTAAGGCCCACTTGACTTCACTCTCTAGGATGTCTGGCTCAAGGTCAGTGATCACACCAGCGTGGACATCAGGGACATTAAGATCTTTCTTGTATAGTTCTTCTGTGTATTCTTGCCACCTCTTCTTAATCTCTTCTGCTTCTGTTAGGTCCCTGCCTTTTTTGTCCTTTATCATGCCCATCTTTGCACTAAACGTTCCTTTCATATCTCCAATTTTCTTGTAGAGATCTCTAGTCTTCCCCATTCTATTGTTTTCCTCAATTTCTTTGCATTGTTCATTTAAGAAGGCCTTCTTACCTCTCCTTGCTATTCTCTGGAAATCTGCATTCAGTTGCTTATATCTTTCCCTTTCACCCTTGCTTTTCGCATTCCTTCTTTCCACAGCTATTTGTAAAGCCTCATCAGACAGCCATTTTGCTTTCTTGCATTTCTTTTTCTTTGGGATGGTTTTAGTTGCTGCCTCCTGTACAATGTTACGGACCTCCGTCCATAGTTCTTCAGGCACTCTGTCTACCAAATCTAATCCTCTAAATCTATTCATCACCTTCACTGTGTACTCACAAGGAATATGATCTAAGTCATACCTGAGTGGTCTAGTGGTTTTCCCTACATTCTTCAATTTAAGCCTAAATTTTGCAGTAAGAAGCTCATGATCTGAGCCACAGTCAGCTCCTGGTCTTGTTTTTGCTGTCTGTATAGAGCTTCTCCATCTTTGGCTGCAAAGTATATAATCAATCTGGTTTCGGTATTGACCATCTGGTGATGTCCATGTGTAGAGTCGTCTCTTGTGTTGTTGGAAAAGAGTGTTTGCTATGACTAGCTTGTTCTCTTGACAGAACTCTATTAGCCTTTGCCCTGCTTCATTTTGTACTCCAAGGCCAAACTTGCCTGTTATTCCGATTACTCCTTGACTTCCTACTTTAGCATTCCAATCCCCTATGATGAAAAGGACATCTTTTTTTGGTGCTAGTTCTAGAACATGCCACAAATGAAATGAGATTTTATAGGTACTGCCCAAACATCTTCTGCCTACCCCCAACCAAATCTATATGAAAAGGCCTAATCTGTTTTTTTCCCAATTTGGATTCCTGCACTGAGTAGAAGATTGGACTAGAATGCCTAAGTGGTTCCTTCTAACTGTAGGATACTAAGGGTAGACTGGCTGATGCCTGCTAATTGCTGCCTGGGCACACAGTGGGGTAGGATGGTATGTAAGGGGAAAGTAGGAAGGTAAAGTAGACAATATCAGAGGGAGGGAGGGAGGGAGGTAAATAGATAGATAGATATATCAAATTTATATGGCCACCCATCTCACATAAAGTGACTCTGGGTGATGGACCAAATTGATGATGCAAGGTACCATTCACTCCCTAAAAATATAGAGAATATTGTTATAATTCCCTATCCCATGATCTCAGTTGACTCAAATAGGCCACATAGTATGATTCCCTATTTGAACGTTATTTTCTTCTCTGCCCAAAGGGAAGTGAAATCATTTCTAGACGTCTGGCACTTATAGTGTCTTGCTTACCTTGTACTTCCTAAGAACGCCTTTCACTTGGCTGGCAGGACTTTGCAAATTAATTACCACCTCATTTCTTCTTTGCTTTTCAATGCGATTCATCCAGGCATTCAGTTCTGTGATCGCTTCATGAGATGGCAACTTTGCCATCTGGAGCTGTTACAAAATTATACCATTATACTTCTTTTTTAAAAAAATAGAGTTTGTTTTAAGAAACAAAATGTAATGTATTTTCTGAGATATTGAAAGATAAACACGACATATAAAAGTTAGAACTATTCTCCTGTGCGCTTAATGTTCATCATTATTCTTGGGATAGATATGTATTAGTGATAAAGCAAAGAGGTGTGCTGAAGCAGTGGACTAGCATTAGGATGGCTCCTGTTCACCCTGATGAAAACAGTAGTGAAGACCTAATAAATGTGTCTGCAGATGCACAGTCTCTTGAGTTTCTACTTGTAAAATCAATCTCTCAGAAGCAGCAATGGACCAAATCAGATGGAATCATTTTCATTTAAATTTAATAAATAAATAAAATTGCCACTTGGAAGACACATGAGGAACTGTGCTGTGCACTTTCGGTAGTTTTCTAAATGTGAATATGAATGGCATTGTTCATAACTGTGGGAGAAGTAGGAAATTCTAAAAAACTGTGTCTCTCTGGCAACCAATAGCTCCTTGACTATAGATTCCAATAGGTGATGTCATCTTTCCTTGCTTTAATGCATTTCTCTGTCCACAGACATGCACATGTTGAAGCCACTGCTCATTTGTTCCTGCACATCTGATTATTTGATGTAGGTTAAGCAAACAAACAAAAACAAAAAATTCTGTACAACAACTCCCTCCCTTCCACTGTCTCCTTAGACTTTGGAGTATTCTCTGCTCAATTTCACAGCTCAGTCTTAGCAGAGAATCAAATATAGACATTGTCATAACCCCTCAGTAGTTTTCAGAATGCACACAGAAGATCCCCAAGTCTGATTTTTATATAGATATCATGCACTTTCCCATAGCAGTGTTCCACAGATAAAAACGATTGTACTGCCACTTTGAAGCACTTTGTAATAACTGTGTGCAGAAGTTGCAGTTGCCTGAAAGACCTCTCTTATAAGCAGTCAGGAAAAAAAAGATACTGGGAGAACAAACTGAAGCTGCATCCTGCGTCCAGGGTGCTTATCACACTAGCAGGTTATGAGGCTAATATTTAGCCACTGTTGGAGAGAGTAGCCTTTTCTCTGTTCTATTTTTTAATCTGAACTGGGAAATATTTTTCTGCCCAGAGCTGCATTCCTTTCGGGCAGTCTGTTAAATACTGCAGGTTACTGGAGAATGGAACCACTCACTTTTCTCTCGTTTTCTCCAGTCCCTGATCTTCCTCTGCCTTTCTCTTTATCTCCCTGCTTAGTGTACTACTAGACAAGGGACAGAATACTCTTGCCATGGGGCTTCCAAAAATAAGCCAGTGACCACAAACTGCTGGTATATAAGCATCAAACTATCCCTCCTATAATGACTTTAGAGCTAACAGTAGTCAGCACTGTCTGCAGAAGAATATTTAAAATTCAGAAAGGCTCTGGATTTTTTATCTTACTCTTTCTCTCCCCCCTCCCCCACTGCTTTTCTATGTGGAGTAGATGTCATTTTTGACTGTGATGTAGACATCCCCCTTCGGGTCAGTTCACTTGATTCTTAGCAAATTATCCTTAGTGTTCACAAGTTAAGAAAGAGGCACAAACTTTACAACTACACAGTGGCATCTGCAATAAGCCACAACGATGTCAAAATGACATCTGCATATTATTATGCAAATGATGCACTTGTGTCATGAAGTCATTATGTCTGAGGGAACTATACTGTGTAAGGAATGCCATTTGTGTGATGACATCATGTTGCACATGTCATCGTCTTCTCTCTTTCCCCCACAACTATACAGGAGTGCAGGAAGATTATATGTTTTAAACTGCTGAGACATTTGCTATTACAAGTCAAAGATAAAGAACAATATTGGGCAGTTTCAGTTGAACTTTTTAGTAGGACAATTGTGGATCAGCATTCTTGAGTTTTATATAAATGCTTGTACCACTAGCAGGAACTGCAACAATGGTAGTATTTAATACTTCAATTTCATGGATTCACCTTAGATAAAATGGATAGGTAAGAATCTTTAAACAGAGAAATGATTGAGATATGTAATATACAGCAGTGTGCAATGAATAACTATGGCAGTCTTCAAAGTTGTTGACGTCTAGTGGCTTGGCTGATGAATTGCTTTTTACCTGTTGAAACTTCTCTTGGATGTCTGGCAATTGAGCAACCAGGTCAGTCCATCTCTGCTCATACTCTGCCAAAGATGACCGCAACTTTGCAGCATCAGATTCCTTAATAAGCAAGAGCTGATTTCCAGTACTTATGACCGAAGACTTCAAGGAAGATTTATCATCGATCTCTTTAGAGAATTCCTAAAGAATCATACAATATCATAAAATATGGTGTGTATAAAAATGTTGCATTAAGGAAGCATATTAATTGTATTAAATTATGAAATCGTTTTAAACAGCGATATAACATTATTCTCTTTTTTTCACTTTTAAAGACTACACCAAGCACCAGTTAGGTATACTGGACAGAGCTGGGAGTAAACTGAGGAGACTAAAGTCCAAACCTTTGCTCAACATGAAGCTTACTCTTTATTTCTTACATTTTAGAGTACTCAGAGATAACGCTCAAGGTCTGGATGGAAAAGTACAGATGGGTCAGTTAGACCCAGGTTCAAAACTTTCTGTGTGGACATTTGACATTTACATATTATATTTTTGTCTGCCCTCTGGACAGATAGGTGACTAGTGATGGGGGGGACCAAATGAAAGTGAGATGAGAAAGTTATTCAGAAGAGAAAGTCAAAGATAATTACAAGAGTGAGGGAGAAAATATAAAAATGTAGCAGGATAGCGATTAAAGACGGGAGGATAAATTGTTCTTTGCAATCTTATATAAAATGACTGTTGGTTCTAGCTGTTATCTTCCAATAATAATTATATTTAGAGGTTAAATTCATAAATGTGTTCCTGTCTGGATAGCTTATAAGAACATAACTCACTCCCATATACTGGCTGTGAATGACACAATCAGTTACATAAAAGAGAGAATCCTCCTGCTATCTGTAAAGGTGATAGAGGGGGGTGGGTGTTGGAGAAAACTGTAGAAGGCTTGACTCACTAAATAGGGCTTTGTGGCTGCATTCACATGTCACATTAAGCCACTGTTTTAAGCTCAATTTTTTGAACAAGCAGTCTGTCTTGCAAACCATTATGACTGACTTGGCAAATTTCTCCTTATTTTCTTTCATTTTTTCTGGCTTGCCTTGAATCTTTGTGGCTTGGTTAGAGGTTTGAGTGAGATGTAATACCAAACCAGGAATAAGCCAGGAAACTATAAACAATGTATTGTCGAAGGCTTCCACGGCCGGCATACGATGGCAGGTGTGGGTCTTCCGGGCTGTGTGGCCGTGTTCTGGAAGTTTTGTTTCCTAACGTTTCGCCAGCACCTGTGACCGGCGTCTTCAGAGTGCAGGAGCACAGACAGGAGCAGTTCTCTCTGTGCCCAGGGTGATGTGACCCTTTTTGTGGGTATTTATAGAGATCTGGGGGGGGGGGGGATTTGTGGATGACACCTTCGCAATTTGGAGTCAGGATGAAGAAGACCTAGAGAAGTTCCTGAACCACCTAAACAGCGTCCACCCCAATATACAATTCACCATGGAAAAAGAAGTGGACAGCCAACTTCCATTTCTAGACACGTTGGTCATACGCAAACCAGACCTCAAATTAGGACACAAAGTCTACAGAAAACCCACCCACACAGACCGGTACCTACATAAAAACTCCAACCACCACCCATGTCAGAAAAGAGGCATTATCAAACCCCTCATGGATCGTCCCAATCGGATCTGCGAAACCCAGTTCCTAAACTCTGAACTTAACCACCTTAATTGGTCCTACAAGCGAATGGCTACTCCAAGAATGAAATAAAAAGAGCCACGAAACACGAAAGACACTGCAGACTACAGCAACCAGAAAAATCTGCAGTAGCTGAACATGCTCTCAAGCACACTGGACACAAAATCCTATTTGAAAACACAGAGATACTGGACAACACCAACAGCCACTATACCAGGCTATACCGGGAAGCCATTGAGATTCACAAACACCAGCACAGTTTCAATAAAAAAGAGGAGAGTCTAAAAATCAACAAAACCTGGCTACCAATCCTGAAAAATACAGCCTGCAAAAGGTCAAGGAATTCAGCTCAACCACCAGAACATGTGAACAGTTCACACAATGAATTTGCTAATCACCCCCAGCAGCCCCTCGTTAACAATTCAATAGAAGAAAAACCCCTGCCTAATCCCCAGGAAGATACACACAGATGCTGACACCAAAACAAGCAGCCACTCAGTAACCCAACACCCCCACACACCCCCAATCCCCCCCTTCAGATCTCTATAAATACCCACAAAAAGGGTCACATCACCCTGGGCACAGAGAGAACTGCTCCTGTCTGTGCTCCTGCACTCTGAAGATGCCGGTCACAGGTGCTGGCGAAACATTAGGAAACAAAACTTCCAGAACATGGCCACACAGCCCGGAAGACCCACACCAGCCAAACTATAAACAATTCCTACATCTTTACATGCCAAGGTCATGCCAAGTCACAACCACAGTCAGCAGCAAACCATGATTGCAAACTGTAATTTATTACCATAAAATACAATATGATTTATTCACCAAGCCTTAGCAAATCATGCTAAACAAATCACATTAGTATAGTGTGCAAATCCAGCCTTTGGAATGTCATGCAAGGAACCAGGATAGTCCTGTGAGATTGATAAGTATAAAGGAAAGGAAGTGTGTGTTTGAAGATGGCTTCACAAAATAACATTAGATAAATTCATAGGGAATACTGTATGTTTATTAATGGCCCTTAGCAACAAGATGTTAAAAAGAACCATCTTATCTCTGACTAGTAGGGTATTTGAGCTCTCCAGAGATACGGTTGACCTGTGCTGGAGACAATGTACAGGAATGGATGGAAAGGCTGTTCTTGTATTTTCACAGTATTTTCTGCCACATAAACACTGTCTGACTTACAAGCAAACTCTGAATATGGTTCCTGACAGTGTTCAGGTCCTGGGATGCATTAAGAGACTGCTCCTTCCAATAGTTCACATTTTGCTGAGCAGATTCCAACCAGGCATTGAGCTCCTTCGAGTCTTTGCTGTAACTGCAGGAAAAACAAAAGAAAACAGAACAGGAACTGGAATCAATAAGTCACCACAGACTCCTCAAACCACCATGTTTCTGACTGATAACAGACTTATAAGCCAGTTAATAATCAACAGAAATTAATGTGCAGATGGAATTTGGGAATTAATATCTGGAGGGGGTATAGGTTTTCTGCTCCTACGCAAGAGCAATGAAAATATAAAATGTCTACCCTCTCCCCATGCTTTAGATGACTTTGGTTACTGCTCCTCTTGATGTTTTTTAAATGAAAAAAATCTCCTTCCCATAAGTTACCAGATGGAGTAACACCAAATGCTCTTATCTCTTGTGTGCCGTTGTACACATTCCTGGATTGGAAGGTCCTGCTCATGGTTATTCACACCTTGGACATCTCCCAAATGGAGTATTGCTATGCACTGTACCTGGGGCTGCCTTTGAGAACCATCCATTTGGAAGCTTCAATTGGTCCAGAATGCAACAGCACGGGTAGTTATGGGCACATCTCTTTATGCCCACATAACATCGCTACTTTGCAAGCTGCACTGGCTCTCAACAGGCTTCCAGATGTGATTCAAGGTGCTGGTTATTACCTTTAAAGTCCTACATGGCATAGGACCAGGTTACTTGAAGGCAGTTACCAGGTTACTGCCTTCTCCCAAGAAGGTCTGCCCACCCCACATGCTCCCACAGGGAGGGCATGCTCCAGGTTCCTTCTTTTAAATCTTGTCATCTTATAGGACCTAGGAAGTGTTCCTTTTCTGTGGTTGCCCCTGTTCTCTGGAATGATCTCCCTCCCCCTGCCAGATATACAACAGGCCCTAATTCTTCTCGCTTTTAGGAAAGCTGTTAAGATTGGCTCTTCCCCCAAGAATTAGGGGCCAGCTAAGCAGGAGTCCCCTTGTGATTGTTTTATGTGCTTGATTGCCATTTTATATTAGATTATCAACGTGATTGCTGGGGAATTACATGAATTGTGGTATAATGTTTATTGAGAGTGCCAGGTGAGGGAAACTGACCTTCAAAAACAAGTAAGAATAGTTCCTACCTGGACAAGAGTTTGTGTAATGTCTCAAGTCTTTGTAGTTCATGGTCAACTCTTTGGGAAAGAGATGTCCACTGATGTTCCAGCTTCTCAACCTGGCACTGAAATTCAGGACAGCTCAGAAGCTCTATCAAATTCTTCCCTTCTTTTGCTATTTGATAATATCTAACCTGTTCTCCTTCAATGTTCTTTTTGATTTCCTAAGAAACAACAAAGAAATTATATTAAGTAAATGAGAAGTAATGGTGCACATCATTACTAATATATTTCCCTTTAATCTCACACAAAAAGGCAAATCTATTTATCATTCAGTGTTCCTTTAATCAAATTTGGCAGTCAACACATTTTATAATTGCAATGAATCCTTTGCACAAGCATTACTTGGAGAGAATTTAATCTTTCCCATATCTCTAACTTATTCTATTTATTCAATATCTCAAGATGGAATTGGACAAGTTTCTTGGCTTGTGTCTTCCTCTTAGGGTAATTATTTTACATCCTTCATCTTCTGACTCTATGCCTAACTGGGAAATCTCAGGTTTCCCATGGATCACAGAATGTAAGGGTTGAAAGTGACCTTGAAGATCCTCTACTCCCAGTACAGGACTGCACTATTACAACAACCTTGATGTATGGCCATCCAGACTCAGTTTAAAACCTCCAGCAGAGACCACCACTTCTTATGCCACTCTATTCCATAGTTGTCACTATTAAAAAATTTTTCCTGATGTCCAACTAAATTCTACTTTGTTGTCATTTAAACCCCTTGTCTTTTGTCCTGTCTTCTGGAACAACTCTGCCCCATTTTTCATATGATAGCACTTCAGAAATTAGAAGACAGCTATCATGTCTCTCCAAAGTCTTCTCTTCATCAGGCTAAACATATCCAGAACCTCAACCATTCCTCCCAGCCCTTAATCATCTTGATGCTCTCCTCTGGACATACTCCAGTTTGTCAATGTCCTTCCTAAATGGAACTACATGAAATTACAAAGTATAGTTTCTACAGACACATTTAGCCTTCAATCCCTTCATTACAAAAAGAGGAAACATTATTCAAGTCTTAGTTTTTATAGTGTGTTTCATTAAATAGTAACCATAGTTACAATGGAAATTGCAGAATCTAGGGACAAGTCAATACCTGGAGGAGCTGAGTCCTTTCCATTACTCTTCCTTCTGTCTCTTCCACTAAAGTCACAAAAGGCACTGGGGGTGAAAGCGCCTCCAGCTTTTGGCAGAATGAAACGCAGTTCTCATCAAATGCTATCCAGTCCTGTAAGGTGAAGAGCATTGTTGGTAAATCCCCAAAAAATTAAGTAGTACACATTATGGTTGTATACAATAATCTTCTTCAATCCAGTTTCTTCCAGATAGGTAGGACTACAAAAAGTTATACTGGCTGAGGGTGATGAAAGTTATAGTCGGATATATCATAAAGGTATATCAGACTATAAAGGTATATTCCCAAATTGGGAAGGCTGCTGTATCCAACGTAAACAAATGTACAGTATTTGGTTCTTCCATTACAAATATGACCTTGAATCTCAACACAGTAGCATTATTTAATGGATATACAAGTACAAAAATATTTTTTATTACTTATTGAGATATAAAAAGACCCCTGGTGAATCAGTCCAAAGTCTTCTGCTGCAGCAGTATCAATCTAGTTTTGGATTTGGATAAATTCCTAAAGTGTGTAAAATTAAAGTGAAAATGTTCAATCTCTCACTCAACTTCTGTGTTAGAAGCTGAATGCAACAGACTCCTTCCCTTATTTCACATTGTTTTATTTTACTCTCTGACCTGTAAAAGGTTTTCCAAATGGGTACCACGTTGAATAGCTTGCTCTTCCAATGATTTGACCTCCTCTGCCACATCCTTCCAGAATTTCTCTTTCTTTTGTAATATTGGAGCTGCCACTTTTTGTACAAGAAGCATATGGCCATTCAGCTTACAGAAAAAGCTCTATGTTCAAAAAAGAAAAGGAGCATATGTACAGATAATTATATTCACATAATAATTATTCAAAAAGAACATACTTTCCTTGTGAGTGCAGAAATAAAATTAAAATGTTTCTGCTATATGTGCCTACTCTGGATATTTAAATAATACAGAAACCCATCCACTTTCATTACCTGTAACTTTTACAAACAACAAATCTATATTTTAATAGTTTTAAAAATGGCAAAATGGTTAACAATAATACTTGGTACAACTCAACCGAGAATGTCAACATTCTTCATGTGTTAAATATGATAAAATATGCAAGTTGTTGGTCATTCCCTAAGCAAGTAGATGATTGATTGCTGGGCTTACAGTTATGTCTGAGACTGAAGATGCCAAAAAGACTGTTCCTGGGAAAGAGAGAAAAACGTTATACTCTCTCCTTTTTCCAGTTGCTAAGGAAGAAGAACTCAGTCCTGGGTAAAAGTTTGTATCTCCCCTAATATGTTTTCTTAGCCTTCAAAGAATTCTTGCTCATGAGAAAGGTTAGTTTCAAAAAAAAGGAGTACATTATTACAGAAGACTATAAATTTTTAAAAAACATCAAAATGAAACCATATAAAATGTATTCACATGAACACATGTTAATTAACAACCATGATGTTGCTAAAGTTCATATTCCTTTGGCTTGGAATGGAAGGGATGGTAATTTGCACTGTTCACCATAAATTTGAGATTAATGTTGCTACTCAAGTTCTTTTCCATCTGTAATTGAGATAAAAAATAATGCAATTACTTCCCCTCTCCTTTCCACTTAACCTGTGATTTGCCAGGCCTCCTCTTTAGATCCCTTTTCCAGAGCTACTGAGATCTGAGTCAGTGCTAAAATTATGTTTATTTATTTTATTTATTAATCAAATTTATATGGCTGCCCATCTCATGCAATGTGACTCTGGGCAGCGTACAAAATGACCATAAAAACAATTTTAAAAACATTCAAAAATACCAAAAAAATATTATTATAAAAGGCTAAGGGAGAGCATTAGATTATAAACAATGGAGCTATCTAATCAAATTACCATTCTCTTGTGATCCCCAGGCCTGTTGACACAACCAGGTTTTAAGGGAATTCCAGAAGATCGGGAGAGATGTGGCCAATCTCACCTCAGAGGGGATGATGTTTCACAGGGGAGGGGCCACAGCAGAAAAGGCTTGTCTCCTGGGCCCCTTCACAGATAGGACCCACAACATGCCTCTTCTGCCAGACCTGATGAGATGGGATGGAATGGGATGTTCCATTCACCATGGGGGAAAGAGAAGATACCCTGCTTCCTTTCTCCTACTCTTGTTGGCATAAGACCCAAAAGTAAGTAGGAGAAAATGAACACAGAAGCTCATGGATAAATTGGTGCAGGGCATCTGGATATGAGTGGAAGGCATACTGGTAGAAGCACTGGACCTTATGATAAAACTGATAATGTTATCAGTGTAACATAGTTGAATTTAAGTCATAAGCTGGTTTGGAACAAAGCAAGTTATTTCTCATTTTTTAAAAGAAGTTAATTCCTTTATATGATTGAATCCAAAATGAAATTTGAAGGGTTTTTTTTCCCTATCAAACACTAACAATTCTGGAGAAACACTGCTGTATAAAAAAAATCCCTCTGGATCCCAAATGTAATAATTTAGTCAACTAACCAAGCCATACTTCTAATATCTTAAATAAGGGGCGTTTCCATATAAAACATACTATCAATTACAGCCCTCTTAATTTGATGCAGAACAGAAGTAACTGTTTCCCTTAACTTTACATTCAAAGAAGTTAAGTAGGAATCAACTTGTGTTTATCCAATCTTTCTCCTGGGCAGTTTGTAAACATTCATCTTCATTACCAGGGCTATATTTTATTTCCAGCAAAGTAATTATAGCCCTGGGTAGATTTTATGATTACACATAACAGCAACAACCCCTCCCCTCCCTACAA
Source organism: Python bivittatus (assembly GCF_059951505.1). NCBI lineage: Eukaryota > Metazoa > Chordata > Lepidosauria > Squamata > Pythonidae > Python > Python bivittatus. Next base: position 21,749,300 of record NW_028277087.1, on the reverse strand, counting down.
AATACCTCTGCCCATGTGTGAAGAGATTACATTAAAAGCTCTGAGTGGAAAATAAACATAAAACAAATGAATATTTTCTGGTTTTCTCCCCAAGCGATGGCATCTAAGGACTGCCAGTTTAGTATCAGTACAGCTGTTGTGCCATTCATCTCAAGATGGGAGAAACCAGCAACCCTTCCCCAGGCAGAGATCTTATTTTGCCAGTTAAAGGCAAACCATCATTTTTCATTCATATGAATGGTAGTACTGCAAGAGCTACCATAACACACTTGTTATGAGATTCATCGCCTAGAGCTCTAGAGTGAGGCAGTTTATAACTCTAATGAATGAATGAATCAGTGCATGCGTGGATGCATGAATATATCATCAGATTGAACAATGAATCTCATTGTTGCCATGATTTCACTGGCTGGGTTCACAGCATATGCTAGAGTAGGCTAAAACTATAGTTTGTGATTCAGCGTATGGTGGGAAGCCAGCTATTATCTTAGCAGGATGAGTAAATCAGGTCATCACATTAAGCCATAATGTGGTTTATTCATTTGATCATTGTGTGTTTTGTGAACACAACATCTATGTTTGAATTGAATTCATTCCCTATTTTCTGCAGAAGAGTGTTTTTTGTAATTAATCATAACATATGACAGAAATCCATGAGTGACTTCCTGATAGGGAAAAAACCTTTAAGTATAATTTAAACAGAGATCTATACCTTATGATTTTGTAGGTGTACGTGTAAATCAGATTGACCGGTAATTTTCAGCTTTGAAACATGAGCAAGTTTCCCTTTCCCAAGATTTATGAGCTCTTTAAGTCCTTGTAACAGAGCTTCATATTGTTGTTCATCAATGAATGAAGAGCTTAGCTCCTTCTGTTTGACTCTTAGGATCTCCCAAAGGTCATCCAGCACCTCCTAGAAATTAAATGAAACAAATTCTGCTTATATAACTTATGAGACAGTTGTAGTACAGAGATACTGTGGCATCTCAAAGTCAACAGTCTTCTGCTACAAAATACTAATATTACTACCCTTCTAGAACCTAATGAATGTGTTTTTTATGATGGTACAAAGCTGATCAGCAGTCAGAGCTTAACTGCATATTCTGACCAATATACATTATAAATCTACAAGTTCTGACTGGCTAAACCAAACATTTTACTTGCCAAATCCATTCTTCTCTGGATGCAGTTCAGGGATGTATGTATGTATCTATATATTAGATATTCCCCATCAAATTACAACGTCCATCTGGGTCTCACTGAACTGGCTGACGTGTCTCCAAGGTCACCAGTTGTTAGATCATCAGAGTTTAAATAGACTTATTAATTATTTGCATGCTATGATCCTTTCTAGGAAAACCTGCAATATTTCATGTTCTAGATCAGGGGTCAGCAACTTATGGCTCATGGGCCAGATGTGGCCTGCCACCCGAAATCATCTGGCCCATGGTCCCTGCAAAATATATATTTATCTGGCCCCTGAGAGAGAGAGAGAGAGAGAGAGAGAGTACATGCTGTCTCTTTGGGCAACCATTTTGGCAATGGCTTCACCAGCCACCTCAGTATCGCCTTGTGTGAAATGGGCAGCTATATAAATAGGATAAATAAATAAAGGCAGAAGAAAAAGTCCACTGGAAATATTGGCAGTGGCATAGCCTCTAGCCCCTGTGTAGAAGGGTGCTGATCCCTGTTCCAGATGCTTTATTTTGCTTACATTTTATTTTCTCACACTCATTTCTAGCGATCCTACTTTATGCCCTTGCCTTCCCTGATTAATCTCAACCTCAAAATGCTGAGATCAGTTGCATTTCATTTTGTTCAATCCATACAGGCTAGGCATTTATTTATTATTCAGCATGTTTACCTCTAGTTTATACACTTCGTGGGTTATGGCAACTGGCAAATGAAATCTTTCTCCATGATCCCTTAGTTTAGCTGCCTGTGTCTCAAAATTTTGCAGTTCCAACTCAAAGACGTCCATCTGCTGAATGAAGTATGAAATGATTCAGACTTAGGCTACTCTTTTGAACAGCAGTGATATTTCTGAGGCCGAAGAAAGATCTGACAATTTTCTGAACTGTATCTATCAAGTAGAAGAATAAAACTGCCATTCATTAAGAAGACAAAAGGGGCTGGCCTAAATGAAAAATATGTATACTCTAAACAAATTGGTATAATTTGGAGTTAGGATTTGTTTATCTCAATGGAGTATTAGAATAATAATTAACAAATGAGATCTGCAAATAATTGTTGCAGTATGGAATGCATTTGTTTGGCATTCTAGCTAATTGTGCCCTCTTCTAAGATAGTCACGTCCATTCTTCCTTTTCAGAAATTTTTCTTTTTCTTTCAAACAATCACAGCATTTTGTGACCAATGAATGTACTCAGTTATCTATGAACTGTTGGGAGGGATTAATGGCCACTTAGAGTTTTCCCCTAATTTTCTGCACTTCTGCAGACTCTGAAATACCTCCAAGAATGCTGATAATAATTTTATAATAATGATAATTTCTCAGTAGTTCTGTCTGGCTACAATCTTATTGGCACTAGTCATCTGAGTTCATTATTAGAAGCTGTCATTCGTAGCTTAAAAAGGCAACTGCTGTGATTTTTTTATTTTATATTTTTGTTCTAGGGTATATTGTACATGAGGCCTCTTTATCATTCTAATGAAAATCTGGGATAAAACTAGATTTTACAGTATAGGAAAAAAATTGACATTAGATTCCTTTTCATTCTGTAATGCAGAACACAACTTGCCTATACCCTAGTAGGAGAATATAAATATTTTAAATAACTAACTAACTAACTTTTTTGGGCTGAGGGTTCTGATACTCACACACATTTTAAGATTGCTCAATAAATGTTTTTCAAAGACATAGCAACCTAAATCAAAATTTAAAATTTAAAAGGCCAAGGATCAACTTAATTTGACATACTTAACAGAATATCTAATAACCAATTAGATGTTCTCAGGAAGCCCATAAGCAAAGTAGAAATGTGCTATAAACTAGTGTAAATAACATTAATTAGCACCAGTAAAGATTATTGACAGCAGTATGACATACATCTAGTAATAAATAAATGTACAAATAATTCACAGTGAGAAACAATATTTGATTTTGGGAAATCAAAAGCAAAATAAGAGAATTTGGTTACAACTATACAGTGCTGGGTAACTAATTGTACCTTATTATCACGTCTCATTTTAATTACCTGGAATTGCTTAGAAATATTGTGCCCACTCATTCCACTGAAAAACTGTTGCAGTGAGGATTTTTTCTCAATCAATGCATCATACAAGTGCCTGATTTCATTCTGTGATGAGAAACAAAAAATCCAATATAAACCCAGAGATACATTATGCAAAATTAAGGGATAATGAACTGCAATTCAAATGGCTTGTTTAATCAGTATCATTCTTTACGTATATACATTTAGAGAGAGGGAGAAAAAGAGTCTTTTTATAAATGGAGTGTATTAGAATTACGCTCTCAGTATAGTCCAGTTTTGTAATCATAATTTGGTTCCTATTATGGAGATCAAGGATTAAATTATCTGTAAAGGTGATATAATTTGCACTAAGTTAGCAAGCATGGGTCTTAACTCAGACAAGCTTCTGAGTGGGTAGGAGCTTTATGTGAGCATGCATATGTAGGAAATTGTGCCCTTGTGGGATGTCCATGCAAGAATACAATACAAAGATTATGCTGATGTAAAGCAGGGCTACTATATCTAGGCTGCAAAACTGTAGGAACAGTTAGAAAGACACAAGAGTTAGAGTTTTCTGTAAATTTGATCACATGTGAATTGATATGAGATCATTAATATGACAATTGGAAAAGGATGAAGTGTGCCTCTTTGGGGAGCAGCTGCTTTAAAGGATGAAATGAAGTCTTAACCCTGTGATACCTGATAATTGATGTAATGGTCCATCTCAGTTTTCATAGACTCGCTTCTAGAAGCAGCAGCTGTTTGTGTCAACTGGAGCCATGCCTGCAAGTTGCTAAAACACTGGGAGAATCTCTCAGAATTTCCACCAGCAGAGGTGATAGATTTCAGCAGATCATCCTTTTTATCACCAATATCTGTGTGAAGTTTCTGTAGTTCTGCAGAGAGAGTCTGAAAAAGAGAGTAGGTGAGACAGGCAAGTAAATACGGTTTTGTAGAATCCACCAATATCCATTTGCTTCTTTCAAGAGAGAAGTTTCAATATCAGCATGAGACTTTCTTTCAAGAGAGAAGTTTCAATATCAGCATGAGAGTTTTCATATATCTCTCACCCTCTTTAGAAAGGACTTCATGGTGTTCTCCTTGGACATCCCTGACGTGTTCTTGAAGTTGCAATTAGACTACAGAGATTATATGATTTTTATTTTATTTATTTATATTTAAAATTTAGATACCGCCCATCTCACAAAAAGTGACTCTGGGCGGTTCACAATAAAACAGCAATAAATATTAAAATACAATAAAAACAATATAAAATACAATAAAAATAGAATAAAAACCAAACACATACACAAATATCTTCCAAGATGTTGATGGTCAGTAAGATGCTAACATATGGGAATGTCTTCAAGGTGCTAGCCACCCCCAGGGTTGGTTGCCCCTTTTTTCGCCCCATGCCAGTTGGCAGAGCCAGGTCTTGACTGCCTTCTGGAAGGACAAGAGAGTTGGAGCCTGCCTCACCTCTGGGGGGAGACTATTCCATAGGGCAGGGGCCATGGCAGAGAAGGCTCTCTTTCTGGACCCTGCCAGTCGACATTCTTTTATCGACGGGGTCCACAGCATACCCTCCCTGCCTGACCAGGTGGCACAAGTGGATATAATGATGCCTGTATTGAAAGATCTGCACTGGTTGCCAGCTGCTTACCAGGTACAATTTAGGGTGGTGGTATTTACTTTAAAGTCCTCAATAACTGAGGGCCTTAATATCTAAAAGAGCAACTTTGCTGTTATAAACCTGTATGGCTGTTAAGATATGCAAGGAGCCCTTTTGTAGATACCTCAGCAGTCAGAGGCTCATTTTTCTGACACACAGGAGATGACCTTCTCCGACATTGCTCCAAGGTTAGTGGAACACATTCCTTCAGAAATTGTGTTTAACCCCTGCTCCCTTACCATTTAGAATGGTGCATCTCTTTCACCAGGATTTCAAGACGTTAAAGTATTTAATATGAATTTAAGGATTAATTTATGTTTTTTAACTTTCTATACTCATTTTTTGTTTGTAAATTTTATTAGCTGCTTGAGCATTTTCTGGAATAGAAAAACAACTAGCCAATACATTTTTTTGATGTTTATCTGAGTACAGTGTCCTGAATTCTCTCTCTCTCTCTTTTTTTTTTTTGCTCTTTGAAAACAAGGAGGAATGTGCAAGTGGAACTGGAACTGTCTAAGCCTATAGGTCAGATACAATAATAGTTTTGAAGGCCGTGTAGCAGGAGCAGATAATCCAGATCAACTGACAGATTTTCAACATCATAAAAGTCCTAAAACATGCGCATTAAGCCTCTGCTAGGCTTAATCTATTATAAAATAGAAAATCTTATCCCCATCACCCAAAAGATAAGAATTTCAGCTCTGCATCCTCCAATAAGATAGTTGTGTCACCTGTACATCCCCTGTGGCCCATGAAAGCAACAAAGACCCCCCAAGGTGTAGGTGCCTGTCCCCCCAAAGTACTCCACTTTTGCTTGGAAGGAAATGTACACTTCCTGACACTCACTCCAATTCGCTCCAATACTTGGGAGCGGCTCTGAGCAGGTGGCTATGGAGGAAACCAGCAAAAATTGCTGCTTCTTACCTGCTGCTTCATGAGCTGGGAATCGTATCAACAAATTCAAAGACGTGCATAATTAGAAGAATAACCGCATTTCAATCCAGTCCTGTTAGTTCAGTAAGTATAAATCAGATCAAATGAAAACTGATCCCAATTGTCCAGGATCCAGACCAGCAACCCTTCTAAACTTCTGAGATTTTCTCAGACATTCCCCAGTTTTTCAGTCATATCTGTACAATTTTAGTGGCCAGAAATTTGCATGTCTTTCTTCTTTTTAAATGAAAGGCAGCATTCTCAGGAAACCTCTGCATCTAATGCCATGTGATGAATGTTTTTTGAAATGATGCAAAGATATAAAGTATACGCTGCTTTAGACTTCATAAATGCTCCCATTTGTACTGACCTCATAAAGTACTTGCTGTACAGGAGCTTCATCACTGGAGAGCACACAGGTGCCTAACATCTGCTCCATGTTGTTCAGGCAGCGGCTGATCGCCAGAAGCAACTCAAAGAGTTTCTGATCCAGGCTTAATGCATTTTCTCCTGTTTCATTTTCCTACAAAATGGGGAGAGACATGTTTTCAATTCCCTCTAAAGACCTTGGTACTTATGAGGAAGCAGCATATGAGCCAGTGTAAATATATTCATGCTGGCATTGCAGTAGATATATCTGTGGCTCATTATTATTTTTATTTATTAAGAAAACAGGAAGAAGCTTATACCACGTCAGATCATTTGTCCATCCACCTCAGTGCCGCCTACAGTAACTGGTAAACAAAAATGGGAAGATGATAGAAAAGGGCATCTACATTGGGCACTACAGGGAACTTGAAAGTGATCTCTAGGGTGACTTGATGTAGAGGAAGACAGCACTTTGCATTATTTTCATAGTTACATAAAAGCAATCATATCATTAGGCCCAACATTTCTCACCCTCACACGAGAAACTGCACTTTCCAAAATTCTGGCCTGAAGTCCACTGCTTAATATTTACAATGCAAACATATACAGAAGACAACCATGTTCAAGAACTAAGTTGTGAGTCTACAAAATATTGAGCACTTATTCCAGAATGCCTTTATGATGCAGTCATTTTATGGGTAGTTAACTGGATTGAGAATAGCTATTTTGGGATGCGCAAGCTGGATCCTGTTCATCTGCTATGGTGGCCACTTACGTAACTCGGAGAAATGTCTTTAGTACCTGTATCTGAGTAGATGCTTCCTGGCTTAGGTTGTCAAGTTGTGCTGTGTACGTTTTCAGCTCTTCAACGGTTGGAGTTCTCACACTTGATGTGGCACCCAGGGGCAGAATATTTATTTTAGTAGAGATCTAACATTTGGAAAAGCAAAACGTGGTTAGACAAGTGCTCCAGATTAAACTCATGGTGATATATAATGTTATTTCAAAAAATAAAAATTAAAAAATACATGACCAACAAGCATCATTTAAAGCTAAAAGATCATTATCATATTCTGGATATAGCAGGTACAGTCAAGCAGCTGGCTTGGAATCTGATGACAATGGTAACTCTGGTATCTGCTGCATTCACAAAAAGTATGCTATGGTACAGGGAAATGGGACACGAGTACATCTGGTTGGAAACACAGTTCTGCTCGTGTCTTTCCTACTCAAGAAATGAGATTACTTGAAGAAGAGAGTGAAAGCATATGAACTAGTTCTATCTCCTCAAGCCACTGACGCCTTGGAGTTAGATGTGCATTATAATTAATAGATTCGGTCAACTGATCCAGTTTCCCTGATTACCTAACAGGCTGACCATAAGCCATGACCCAGTTTAAGAATGTCATGCAAACAGGCCCTCCGAGTGACTTTAGGACTGCAAGCCCTTCATTCTCCCTTCTTCATATAGTCTGTAGTACAAGGATAGGATCACTGGCCTCTTTCATAGGACAGCTACATAAATATTAGAAACATATAGTATATTAGAGATATGAAAGTGTTCCATTCCATATTCTCTAGACAGTATGGCTCTCCCAAGATGACTGGGGATTACGGGAACTGAAAACCCACTAAATAGGAGAAGACTAGTATGCAATTTCATATTTTCTGCTCCAGTGAAGCCTTTGTGTTAATGTAGGTTTCTAAAGCACTATAAAAACCTGGAAAGCTTTTTGCCATAGGTGACTAGAGCTCAGTCCAGATAAAATAGTTCCAAATGTTTAGGGGCATGCATGACCTTTCCCATTCTTTTTCACATATTTTTTTTTCTTTCTTTTCCATGGCATGTTTTTACCATGGCATACCATTACAGCTATATTGGCAATAACCAGGGCCATCTATTTGAAGTAGATTTGCAGGCTTAATATTTATATACAGTGAGGCAAAAAAGTATTTAGTCAGCCACCAATTGTGCAAGTTCTCCCACTTAAAAAGGTGAGAGAGGCCTGTAATTTTCATCATAGGTATACCTCAACTATGAGAGACAAAATGGGGGAAAAAAATCCAGAAAATCACATTGTCTGATTTTTAAAGAATTTATTTACAAATCATGGTGGAAAATAAGTATTTGGTCACCTACAAACAAGCAAGATGTCTGGCTTTCACAGACCTGTAACTACTTCTTTAAGAGGCTCCTCTGTCCTCCACTCGTTACCTGTAGTAATGGCACCTGTTTGACCTTGTTATCAGTATAAAAGACACCTGTCCACAACCTCAGACAGTCACACTCCAAACTCCACTATGGCCAAGACCAAAGAGCTATTGAAGGACACCAGAAACAAAATTGTAGACCTGCACCAGGCTGGGAAGACTGAATCTGCAATAGGCAAGCAGCTTGGTGTGAAGAAATCAACTGTGGGAGCAATAATTAGAAAATGGAAGACATACAAGACCACTGATAATCTCCCTCGATCTGGGGCTCCACGCAAGATCTCACCCCGTGGGGTCAAAATGATCACAAGAACGGTGAGCAAAAATCCCAGAACCACATGGGGGGACCTAGTGAATGACCTGCAGAGAGCTGGGACCAAAGTAACAAAGGCTACCATCAGTAACACACTACGCTGTCAGGGACTCAAATCCTGCAGTGCCAGATGTGTCCCCCTGCTTAAGCCAGTACATCTCCGGGCCCATGTGAAGTTTGCTAGAGAGCATTTGGATGATCCAGAAGAGGATTGGGAGAATGTCATATGGTCAGATGAAACCAAAGTAGAACGTTTTGGTCTCAACTTGTCGTGTTTGGAGGAGAGAGAATGCTGAGTTGCATCCAAAGAACACCATACCTACTGTGAAGCATGGGGGTGGAAACATCATGCTTTGGGGCTGTTTTTCTGCAAAGGGACCAGGACGACTGATCCGTGTAAAGGAAAGAATGAACGGGGCCATGTATCGTGAGATTTTGAGTGAACACCTCCTTCCATCAGCAAGGGCACTGAAGATGAAACATGGCTGGATCTTTTAGCACGACAGTGATCCCAAACACCCCGCCCGGGCAACGAAGGAGTGGCTTCGTAAGAAGCATTTCAAGGTCCTGGAGCGGCCTAGCCAGTCTCCAGGTCTCAACCCCATGGAAAACCTTTGGAGGGAGTTGAAAGTCCGTGTTGCCCAGCGACAGTCCCAAAACATCGCTGCTCTAGAGGAGATCTGCATGGAGGAATGGGCCAAAATACCAGCAACAGTGTGTGAAAACCTTGTGAAGACTTACAGAAAACGTTTGACCTCTGTCATTGCCAACAAAGGATATATAACAAAGTATTGAGATGAACTTTTGATATTGACCAAATACTTATTTTCCACCATGATTTGGAAATAAATTCTTTAAAAATCAGACAATGTGGTTTTCTGGATTTTTTCCCCCATTTTGTCTCTCATAGTTGAGGTATACCTATGATGAAAATTACAGGCCTCTCTCATCTTTTTAAGTGGGAGAACTTGCACAATTGGTGGCTCACTAAATACTTTTTTGCCCCACTGTAGCATAAATATGAATGGTATGGATGGGGAACAGAAAAACACCTCTCTATGTGATAAAAGAATGTGAAGGAGACATGGGATTGTGCTGACTGCACATCTACTGTTCAGACAACCTTCCTGCTGGGCATTCAACAGGGCTGTAGGCCCTTGTGTCTAGGGCCATTTCATTCCATGGAGAATCCTAGGCCAATCAAGCCAATCAGGACTTTCTTTCATGTGGAGAAGCATATATTTATGTACATATATAATCTTTCTCATGCTATCACTGAATATCCTGCTGGTGGGATGGAGTGTGCTTGGCACATATATTGTTACCATATGGGAGCATGGATACCCAGCACACCTGCATGGCTCCCTCACATTTGCCTTTAACACCTGAAGATGCTTATGTGATGCTTCTTATATCTTTGATCTGCAAGTGAGTAGGAATAAAGGTTATATACTAACCTGAGGTTCATCAAATTGACAGTGAGGAGCATTCTTCTTGAATAGCAGTTCTTCTTGTAAATATTGCCACTTATCCCCTGTTTGGTCCTTTGGAGTCAGTCCAAGAGTCTCATTTCCTGAGCTGACTGTTTCATGGCTGGATTTGCATCATATCCCCATTATGAGTAGACAGGTATAGTGAGGCAAAGGCAACAAAAAAGAGAAATTAGTGAATACAAGAATGTGCAGAAGATAAATGCTGGATCACACCAAAGACTTAACTATTCCAGCATCCTGCTTCCAACATGGATGTAGAGATGCAAATGAAGAAATGGGTCTTATATGATTGCCACTGAAAGCTGCAACTTCATGTTTTCTCCCTGTTTTCCCAGCAATATATAGAATGCATGCCAATATTAGATTATGTCATATTATGATATCACATGGCTTCTCAGTGTATTACTGGAGTGGGTTAAAAAAAGAAAGCAGCAGATACTGCTTTGAGCAGAGGCCATTGTGATTAAATATAAGTTCATTAAAACACAGGGTAGAGAACTTTGGGTCCTCCAGATATTTTAGAGTAAAATTCTCACAGTCCTTTATCATACTGGTTAGGTCTGATGGGAAATGAAATCCAAACATTGTAGTAAAGAAGGCGATGAAGAGACCAAAGGTAAGGAAAAGAAATTTCTACTATCTCCTCCTTTAACCCATTCTGCACTGCATTAGATTCGGTTCTCTTGAGCTCAGTTTGCCTCTGGTGATTACATGGACATGTCTATGTAATTTTCTTGGCAACAGTATGGAAGGCACTGTACCACTGTCTTCTTCCAGTGTGTGTGTGTGTGTTTAACATCCTAAACTTGTCTGCAGACTTGGGGTTCCCTAATGGTCTCCTATTCAAGTACTAACAAGGTCCAGTCATGCTTAGTTTTTGAGATTAGCCAAGGTAGGCTAGGTGCGGCCAACTGTACCTTGTTTGTGGTTCCAGAACTGTGCTGTGCCTAGGGTGAGGTTGGATTTTCTCCATGTACACTTCTAGGAAGTCAATGAGATTGTTTTGCTCAGACAGCTTTAGCAGCAGTTCCTTCAGGAGAAATAAAAACAGAAAGTGAGGAAAACTGAAATGTAAGAAGTAGGAGTCTGCCAGCAAAAATGCTTTATACCATTTCATCATACAATTGCCAGTTGCTATAGGAATCAAACTGGGAGCCTGGAAACTCAGATGTTGGTTTCTTGCTTTTCTGAGATCAACTTTCAGAAGGGGGAACAGCAATAAACTGAAAGTGGGACTCTTTTACTGGATCCCAGAAGAACTAAGTTAAGCAGGTGACCCTAGAAGGTCAATCCCACACCATTGTGTAATTTAATTTAATGTATTCAATTTGGTATGGCTGCCTACTCCAGAAGACTCGGTGGCTTACAAAACACACACACACACACAGTAAAACAGTTAAAATGTCTAGTTTTGCTATACTTCCTCAGTGTAGCAACCTAATCTTCTGTTCTGTCAGATAGCTAGTTTTACACAAACATATTGCCTAGTTAAAATCTGACTGCTGCCTTCTGACCAACACACCATTTTTACTATTCTTAAGTCCATCTTCCTGTTCTAATTGGCTTGCTTTCAAAGTGGCTGTGCCAACTTTTTTTTAAATTAACTTTATTTTAAATACACATATGCACCTAGGCAAATACATTACAGCAGAGTGAAACAGCTTGATAGCTATATCTACTCTCTAACATGTGGACAGGCATACTATTTCTAATAATTATAGCAGAGAAATACTGAAAGATGGAGCCTGGGGAAATGATAATTTTGATTATGAATCTAAAATGCATAAAAAGCCTCAAGCTAATCAAGAACATAAGAACAGTGTTATATAAAATAGGTACAGCATAAATTAATTTAAGGATCAATTATTATTAAATTACTGCAGAACCACATGCAATTCAGAGGGTAAAAAGTCTCTAAATGGTAATAAAACCATCACAGCCTTTGGTCCCAGAACCCAACTTGGTAGGCATCATATTTAGGACTAAATTTGGTGTGAAACATCGAAAGTGGAAGAAAGAAGCCTACCTCAAACCATGTATAGGGCCAGGATTTTTATTCAACAAACACTTTTCAGGGTGGTAATCTTTCTTTTTAAAGAACAAGATAAATGGATCATTTTACTCATGAGACAACAAAATAATATAAGAAAAGAAAATGAGTAACTTTAGTCCTGGGAAAAGCATGAAAGTACACTGGCAATCCTGACCTAGTGCTAAATCAGGATGTATGTATGTTCTTGGAGACTAAGAAATTCCTGAATCAGTCTTTGATCTAAACTAAAAGCCAAAAATGAATTGAGGCCCCAAACTTAAAAAGAGACAACAAATGCCCACACCTAAAAGCAATTACAGAACTCAAAAAAGTGTAACAAACACACAAACAAAGTGTCTGTGCCAGCTTTTGAAGGGTGCAGAGGTGAGATCATAAAAGCAATAGGGCAACTCCTTCTCCCTGAAAGTTGGCTTAAGGTCTTGATATCATAAGTTCAATGCAGTTAAGGTCCATAACCAACAGGCTTTGGGGTGAGCTTTTTTCCAAGAGCAAAAAGAGGAAGAAGAAGGAGAGATGTTTATATATGATTTTCATCACCCAATACTCAACTTGGAGAAAAAGAACTGTTTAAAATTGTTAAAGAGAAAAAGAACACTCACAGGAAGGCTGTGTGATCTCTTTACGGAAGAGAGCTGAAGTAGGATAATTAGAAAGATATTATCCAATTTTTGTCCTCAAGGGAACTCAGGAAAGAAACTCTTTGTAATGCCCAATTTTTCAATAAAAAGGCTAGCATTTAGGAAGGCTAATACAGTAGCATTTCCATTATTATTACTTTTTAAACTTAAGCTTTACAAAACATTATCAGTTTATTCAATTTCAATTTATCCAGTTTAGTCAGTGTACAATAAAACCAAGCAAAACAGAAAATACAGTATAATGAAATTAGAAAAGGAATAAGAAAAGAAATAAAGAACAAGAATGGATGGTGAGTTTAATTAACAACACCCACACCCCAAACATATCAAAAAGGGACAAAACCAACCTAACCCAAGGCCTAGGAGAAAAGCTAGATCTTTCCAAAATGCCAACAGGGTGGGACCACATGGGCAACAGAGGCAATCTGAGGGCAGGCACCACGACAGAGAAGGTACAGCTGGATCCCAATAGATGACACTGTTTAGTTGAAGGGACCTGGAATGCACCAGCCCTGTAATCTCTTATCAGCTGGGCAGAAACCACAAAAGATAAGTGGTCCCTCAAAAAACAGACCTTTGCCATGTAGGGCTTTAACCCTAACCACCACCATGAATCACACCCAGAATCATACCTGTAACCAGTACAGCTCATGAAGCAGGAGTGTCACATGTCTTGGTATGCCCATCACTGCTCATCATGCCACTGCATATTGGACCAGTTGAAGCTGCCAAGTGGTTTTCAAGGGCAGCCTCATGTAGAATGCATTGTAATAGTGGAGCTATGAGGTGACTAGGGCATGAGTGACTGTCTGAAGGGCCCCCTGATCTAGGAAAGGATGCAACTGGTGCACCAGATGAAGCTGGGCAAAGGCCTTCCTGGCCACAGCTGCGGCCTGCTCTTCAAGTAGGAGCTGTGAGTCCAGGAAGACCCCCAAACTGCACACCACTCTTGAATGGGAAATGCCACCTCTCCCAAGGTAAAAAATGGAATATCCCCAGATCTGGGTGGTCCAGATACCCACAGCCACTCAGTCTTGGTAGGATTAAGTCAACCCTCGGGTTCCTCCCTGAGCACTTTCATGTAGTTGTTGAACAAGAGATGAGAGTATATCAAGCCCTGTGGCACCCCACAAAGGAGGGGCCTAGGGAGGACCCTCTCCCTCCCAGCCAAAACTGATTGGAACCAATCCTGAAGGAAGGAGGAGAACCACCATAAAATGTTGCCACTGACTAGATCCCTGGAGCGGATCTAGAGGGACACAGTGATTGACAGTACCAAAAGCCACTTAGAGATAATAACCATGTCATGAATTTTCTGATATTTTCAGGCGCAGCTTAACTTAGCCCCCAATAATTCATATAATAGGGAAGGGAAGAGAAAGCTATTTTTCAACACGTAGGCTGCATTTTGCCTTTGTGTTCTGCCTAAGGCTGCAATGGGCATGTTTGGCGGCATCATGATTTCCCCAGAATTCGTAGAGTGAATATCGTCAGACTCTACTTGCATTTTGTGGGGTTGGGACAGTGGGGTTAAAGAGTGAAAATAGTCCTTTGCAAGGCTAAAGATACCCAACATTTTCACCATCCATGGGCCAGAAATCAATTGCTAGAGGACCAGATGTGGCTGATGAGCTCTCCACTTCTAAAAGAACAGAAAGGAAAAATTACCTGCTGATGCTGTAAACCATTTGGTCTACTGAACAGAGGTCTGTCTGAAGTCACACTTGGAAATGAACTAGAGGAATCAAAATGAAGAGGCTGTGGGAAGTTGACAGAGGTCTTTTCATCAGTGCTCATCTTTAAAGAAAAAGAATACAATTTTTTTTAGAAGAAGCTTGCAGTAATATTCTATTATAAAGATGAAGAAAACATATGTGCAGTTTATATTTTTTATGTTACTTTTTTAATCAAGTAGAAGCCTCACAGTAAAAATACACATGTAAGAACCTTTCTCTGATGAAAATATACATAGAAAGAATGACTGGAAAGGACCAGAAAACACTTTCATTTGCTAAAATGATAGAAAGAGAGAAGCAGGAGGTTCTTAATCATTCCTCAACTTGCTACTTCTCCCTATAGGCTTCCGGCTCCTGTCACTTTCCTCTCAGAAGGAAAGAAGGCTGGCCAAGATAGACAGATGGATAGTAAGGAAAGGATAACAGGCAAAAAGCAACTAGTGGGGGAAGGACTTCATGCTGCTTCCTGCCCACGGCTTCTCTCCTTTAAATTCCTATCTTTGTATTCACTTTATCCACCAAATGTGGTTGGAACGCAGTATGTTAGAATCACAGGAAGCTGCCATATATTGAGTCAGAGCACTGATCCACCCAGTCCAATACTGTTGGCAGTGACTGGTAGGAGTTCTCAAGAGTTTCAGGCAGGAGCTTTCTCTTTCTGGAAATACACGAATTGAATCTGGGACCTTCTTCCTGCCAAACATGCCCACCACTGTGGACTACGCTTGAGCCTGATGTTACTACACAAATGTCTACTTAGGAGACTATTTTAAATCGAATCTGGAGCTCTCTGGCAGCCTACAGTGATGACAGAGAAGTGAAATAATCTTGTTATTCATCATTGTCAACTTTTCTTTTCTGAGGTGACTTGGAGGCCATGTGAAAATATTTCAGTTTCATTGTCACAGTGCGTGCTGCTCATTTATTGCTGCTGCAATCAAGTTCTCTCTCTCTTTTCCCCCCCCTCAGGAACAAAGGGGTCTTTGCATGAAGCAATCCTGGAGCACTATCATGCAGTGTTTCAAAAATGGTTTTCACAACAGTTTTAATAATTGTTGCTATTCTTGCCCCAAATACATTATCACTAAGGCCATGTCATCTTTAAGTACAAGGAAAAGAATCTTGCAGAGAACTAAGTCCGATTATGGGCACTTATGAACAATCATAAAGAACTGGGGAGATAGGCCCAATGGCAGAGAGCTAATGTTCCATTTGTATTAATCTCTGACTCAATGTTTTTGTTCCTTATAAAAAAGGCCTTTTTTGCATTCAGAATACATCTGCGCCATACATATAAGCCAGTCTGAAAGTGCCTTCAAATGCTGGATTTATTATGGTTTTTCTTAATGATTAGCAAAATAATTATGTGATTGTAGATCCTTCTGCTGACAGAACAATACCATCAGCACAGAAGTGGAAGATATCAGCAGGCCTGGGGGAAAATACAACATATGTAGAAATAAAATTAAGATTTGGGAGGGATGGAGAAAGCATGTTGTATTCCTTAGCTTTTAGGAATGCATATCCAGGAACAGAGCATGGCTAGCTGGTAGTCATGCTGAACTACAACAGTCTATGTTGCAATGTTTGTAATGTGTCCTATCTGTGGATGCTACCTAACCCTGACAAATTAATGGAATCTCCATATTGAGAGACAGTTTACCATTGGATGCCACATGCTAGAAACAAACTACAGGGAAAGAAGCAAAATACAGGAAAGGATTGCTACTTTTGAGAAGCTATTTTGAAGCCTGTCATTGATGTGCCTGAGGTTGTTCCAGAAAGGCAACTGTTACGTTTTCCCCCACCAACAAACCTACAGGGCAGGAACAGATTTTTTTTTAAAAAAGGCAACCCTTTTCAGAAAAATATAATGCATGATTTTCTGATCAACAGACATCACATTAAGTAGATGTTATGTAACTGTAACACATACATTCCCACAGGCTAGCCATTCCCCAACCAAGGGCTCTGTAACTGTGTTGGAAATTCAGGGAGATGTGATCCCAGAGCAGATGCAAGGCTCCAAGTTTCAGAAGACTGGAATTAGTCATCATTAACATGCAGGAGATACACAAATACACACCCTGTCCACCAGTTGTCTCCAAAGCGCATGCCTTCCAGGTAAGTGGGTTTCAATTACCAGAATTCCCCAATGCTGAGAATTCTAGCAGTCTGAAATCCACAAGTGGAGGGCACCAAGTTGGGGAAGTCTGCTTTCCACAAATGCAATAAGAGTTGTTGGCAGTCAGGCAGAATAAAAAAAATGCCAAATCCAGTCTAAACATCTGGCTATGAAACCAACAATACTAATACTACAAATTACAAAGACCTGCAAATAGAAATCAAATGACTGCGGCAAAAGAAAGCAAAGATAGTACCAATAGTAATAGGCACCTTGGATGCAATCCCAAAACATCTGGAGCACCACTTGAAGACCATCGGCATTGACCAAATCACCATCAGTCAATTGCAAAAGGCAGCTTTACTTGGAGCAGCTTACATCCTGCCCAGGATACCCTTAACACCATCAAACAACGTCTGCCTATCCCAGGTCCTTGGAAAGGACTCGATAGGTGGAAAAAAAATGCCAAATCCAGTCTAAATAACTGGCTGACTGTGTGACCAACAATAATAACAGTGACTCTTCAAGTTTCTCGCTGTTTCAGTTTACCTGTTCTTCTGTGTATTTATCCTGGAGCATGCCCTGGACTTTTTCCAACTTGCACTTCACATCTTTAAGCTTCAAGGAAAGGTTCTCTGTTTCTCGCTCGAGGCCCGAGCTATTGCTAGTGGACGTGCCTTTGCAATCCTCCAATAACCACATGACTTTCTGTTCAATTTCTGATAACATCACCTGAGGAAGTCAAGCAGTTAATCATTCACAAAACATTTATTTACTGAAGGGACCTAAAGCTTAAAGGCTGACAGCTCCAATGCCTGAGAAGACCCATCTAGAAGCGACCCCCCCCTTTCTCCCTCAGGCTTCTGAAGATGAGGTGGAGTGAAGGAATCAAAGGTGGAAATCTGTCCCAAGGAATCTGTGTGCTCAGTTCAGGTACTTGTCACAAAATTCTCAGCTAAACATATGTCCAGAGGAACTTTCTTTTTTTACTATATATTTTGTGGATCTGAGTTTTCTAGTAGAAAGGGAAAAGAGCCACAGATCCCACAGATCTGAAGGATGATCTCACCTAATGAAATATGTGTAAGTGCCATCCTACACCTATTCTGTAAATGTCTACCTGAGGTGATTTTCTTCCAGTCCCGAGTTTCTCCTTCCACATATTTATTTGTTAATCATTGCAACTGTTAATGCTGCTTCAATCTGGTTGACTTCTATCAGCTTAAAAAGCCAAACAATACAACTAATAAAGATCAAACAAATGAAAACAGTACAAAACATCTCATAATACCCACAGTGTACCCACAGCACACTCTTTCTATCCAGTACAAGCATTCCCACACTTCACTCTGCTCCTTCAGTCTCCAAAAACTCTTTAGAAAAGCCTGGTCTTAATAAGTTTCTGAAAGATCACTAAGAAAGGGGCCAATCTTGCTGCTGGACCAAGCTGTTTCACTCAAGAGGCTCCCCAAGGGAGAATGTTCCCTCTGACCCTTCTCCTTGACAGGGGAGACTCTCAGCACACACTCTCTGCTTGCATAGGCAGATTCTATCTAGAGGAGGTGTCTTGAAGATGACCAGGATCCAAGCCTAAAAATACATTCTGATCAAGAGCACTAATGGATCTGAAATATCATCACTGCTTTGATTGATTCTACTGTTACTTTCAGGGTTGATGTTGTTGTTTTCCCTAATGGTTTTGATCCAGTCACAACCCTTTATAGAGTAACATCACCCCAATCTTCTTTTCAGAAGCTTGCCGTGTGAAAGACTGGCCATAGGGACACATGTGAAAGAGAAAAAAGGCACCACACTGAGTGACCAGACTGGGTCAGCTAACAGAAGCAGAACACCTGTGTTAAGGGCACCTTGGAAAATGTTCAGATGGACTAATGGGACAGCAAGAGGCCTGGAAGCCAAGTTTTAAGGGGAGCTGTTGAAAGCATAATGTGAGAAAAATAAGGGCAGCAGCAACATTTGTGATCCACTGTTCATGTTTCCCAAATCACCAAGGAATAGGGGAAATGACTCTTGTCCTCTGATATGCTCAGCCCAATGCCCAGCCATGAAGGCAAGGGACTCAGGGACATGAGTGCTTCTCTGAATCCTAACTGTGTTGCTGAAATAATTTGGGATATCCCTTTTTAAAAAGCAGGCTTCAAAGGCAGAGGTGAACTGTGCACGAGCTAATAATTAGTAGTTTTTTTATCAAGTCATTCTTTTCACTGGGTATTTTTAGCAGGTAAGTTGTAGCAAGTAGTGTTCCTTTTTAGTGGGTTTTGTGATACTGCACTTTACTCATCACAAGAGATACTACAGCAATATTTCTCAAAGAGTTGAAGTCCAGACATCTTAAAGTTGCCAAACACTGTACTAGAGACTTTGGTTATCCAATCAAAAATGAGATAAAGAGACCTGGGTATATTGTTTCGGGGTCCCAACGAAAACAAAAAATTAGAATCCAAATTCTTTATCACTACTCCCCCAAATATGGTGCATGAATGATACAGGATGCTTGTTCTAGTTCCCTTCGCTCCTACTTCAAAAGCAACTCTGGTGATGCTTAGTACAAAAACTCTACTGTAAGTAATTTGTTTTGCAACATTCTGTTTGCAGAAAATTGCCCACAAACAGTAGAAAGATCAGCAATACTTTGAATCCTCTTCTAAAACTGTCCTTTTACCGCCTCCCCTGCAATATCTAGCTTTTCTGGGAAAACTGGCATGCATTCACCCCACAAAAGGGGTAACAATGCCTGACATCTTCATCTGTCAATGAAGTTATACCTTCCCTTTTTGCTTTAAAAAATCATGATCAAAAGGAGCTAAGTACAAACACGCTTGTACCTACTTCTTTGAAATGTGACAGGCTTCATGTATCTATCAAGGTGTCTATGCCTGAAAATTTCGTCTAGCTTTGTGACTGGAACACAGTCCTATCTACACTATCAAGTAGTGTAGTCCTGTTCTGGAATTGGTCTGGGATTTTTCATTTGGCATTGTCCATGTAGTTTATCCACCTTCATCACAATAAGGACTACTAACTTAATTAAGTTTGTGATACTTCATTTGGCACTGTCCAAGTAGTTTATCCACCTTCATCACAATAAGGACCAGAAACTTGAAGTTGGTGATATTTCATTTGGCACTGTCTGTCTAGTTTAAAACCCATCTTTATGGTAATGCTGACTAGAATCTTGACAGGGTTTTAAAAAGTCTTAACCAAAATTCTAGGTTGTTGAATTGTTGATTTCATACCCTTATAAGTAGACACTGCATGGAGGAGTGGCATGGGGGGCAACAAGGTCAGCATCTTGGAGGGGTGTACTTGTAATTAGCACAAAGTATTTTTATTGTATCTGCAAGGCATCGGACTTTTAGCACCTGGGGGCCTGAGAAATGTAGAAGCAGCAGTCAAAATGCGCTTAACTATGTATATCACACTGTCTCAGAGTATTTGTGTAGGAATTAGTTTTCATAATTAGCAATGAACTGAGTTCACAGCCCTGGTTACTCCAAAACCTATTTATCTCATAGCTCATTTTAGATGGGAAATATCATACTGTTACTGCTAAATAGCTGGGAACTGGAAACACTCGCTGGCCAGCAGACCTGAGTTGTATTCCACCCATTCTTCTTTAAGGATGAGACTGAGATAACATAGAGATTGATTTGTCACGTAATGTCTGCCCAAGTCAGCAGAGATTGGTTGAGCCAAGAGCACTGGGAAATTCATCTAGCTACGCCCCTTAAAATTAATCCATCTAACTGTGGCTTACTACAGGAGCCTTTCAAACAGAACACAGAGTGAGAGCAGCGGAGGCCTTAGGTACTAAGTAGAGACGCCTAAAAGAAAGCTGACGGTTTACAAAGGCAGCGGTGAAGTGCAGCCAGTTCCTCTTACCTGGCACGCGGCCAGATGCTGCTCCACGGACTGCTGCATTTGGCCGATCTGGGCTTCTGATCCTAGAGACTCTTTAACTTGATTGAGCCACAGCTCCAGTTCGGCAATCTGAGCCTGGCACACATGGAGGACCTGTGCAGGCTCAGAGTCCGGCCTAACCGGGTCCTCGGTTGCCTTCGTGTCGCTCAGTGATCTCCATAAGCACTCGGGAGGGTTGGTGACTTGGGTGGAGGATTTGCCCTGAAAGAAAGAAGAGCCGAATCCTCCAGGATATATAAGACCTAAAGCAGTCAGCGTGTGCTCGGAAAGCAGCATGAATTCAAGCACTCTGCCAAATGGGATTTTATATAGAGGTATACATATTAAGAAAGGAAAGGAAGACAGAAAGAAAGAAAAAGTAATCTCAACTGCCAGTAACAGCACGTGATCCAGCACAACAGGCTTCTTAGCAACTCATTTGCATTTCCACAGGTAGAGCTGACGAAACAGGAAGTTGGCTGATTCATAGCTGATTATTAAATGCTATCCCGCAGGACATACGGAGAGGTGTTTTTCTAGTGCTCGTTAGTTAAGATTCCAGGCGCTGCATTTCAGAGCTGGAGCACAGGCCCCAGAGTAAATATTTACATATTGCTTTTGAAGGTTAAACTGCATTTACTCTAAAATTTAAAAAAATAAAATAAAAACCTAACAGAAAAAGGGGGGATTTTCTTTCTTTACAAAAGGAAAAGCCATCAAATGGGGCCTGTAAAAAAAAAGTTGCAGAGATTTGAGCAAAGTCACTCCATCTTCCCTGCCCTCAAGACTCAGCTAGCATCTTATGACAAGCAAGCATACTTAATCCTCTCTTAATTCTACCCCTCCCCCTTTTGAAAAGCTTTCTGGCATTCTCCCAAGTCTGCTAATAGATCCCTCTTGTGTTTCACTGGTGCAATGCTGAAGTATTTGTAGCTGGAAGAGTGGAAATGCAACCAGTCTACCTCCTTAGAACCTAAAGTCCTGCCTGGGGTCCTCCTTCAGATTATCTGCCAGATGAGGGTATCTGGGGGTTGATTAGAGACGGGGCTTTCTCAGTAGTGGCACCCCCAAGGGCTGCCCTCCCTCCATCATTGGCTGGGCTCTTTTCAGTGCCAGATAAAGATCTGTCCTATTTTTTCCAGGCATTCTAGAAAACAATTTTAGTGCTTTTAGAATTTATTCTCTTATTTATTCTCTACTATTTGTTTTAGATAGTACTCTGGTACACGTTATAGTTCTATTTTATGACGCTTTTAATAACATAGCACCATGTGCTTTTGGGTAGTTTTTAAAACTGTAGGAAATCACAAATAATGACAGTAATTATTATTATTATAGCTCAAGAAAATATATTGTTTTAATTAGTCTAGAATTTACTATTGATCAGTTTCATAGATAATCACTGGATCATGTGTCAATCCTGTCTTTTGCAGGATTGTGCAGCACCTTCATACCTCCACTTATCTTTTTTCATAACTAAAACTGTGGATTAATCTTGAATAGACCAATATACAGAGGTTCTGAATATAAACAGTCTGGATTATTGTATAGAAACTTTAATTAACCCCCATTTCCAAGATGCTGGCTGAGGAGGATAATAGTTATAAGTCAACACATCTGGAAAGCTCCAAGTTTGGGAAAGCTCTTTATGATTCTATACACAATTCAATACAACCTACATATCAATAGCTGGGCAATGTATCTGCTTCTTTTCATTTTGGTTTTCCAAGATAAAATAACAACTCATTATATTTTCAAAGAGCAATCTAAAATTTTAACTGTTTAATAGCCACAACACCTACCTTGGTTGGACTGTCAAGAGGGTCCTCATTGCCCATTGCCTTTGTGGTGTCAGTATCCACCTCCTGTGAAGAAAGTGAGAGAGAGAGATTTTCTTTTTTTGTGAAGTTGCCCACTGCTATTATTCTTGCTTCAAAAATGCAGCCACCTAATGTTAGATGTTCATCTAACAATGTAACTGCAGAGGTTGGAAACAAAGCCACCAAGTGACCCTAAGGGACAGGATTCTATGTCATTCTGAAGCACACAGGAATGAGAAAAACTGCAGCAATATAGTTCATGGATTGTCCATATTGTGAGTGACTATTAAGTTCTAATGTCTATATTTAGAGCCATAAATAATTCTAACTGCCCATGCATTCCTTCTTGCTCTGATAAAGCACCCCCAGGCCATAAAACAGTTAATGAAAACAATTCATAACTTAAGGAGAATATTCTGGATATAAAATTAATGTTCAGAAAACAAAAATAATTGGCACAGTTTTTGTTTTAGATGATTTCTCTAAAGCTACATCACAGTCTGCTTCACGAAAGACACTCTGTAGCAATGGAGATTTTAGACTGAAGATGCGTATCAGACTTTTTAGTCCTATTTTGTTTCAAGAGCAGAAGAGACACTCTTCTGCAACCTCAGAAGAGACACAGATCTCACTGCAACCTGAGAACTCCCTTCCTCACCAATGGGAGTTACCCTTTGCATCTACTGAAAATGGAATAGATTTGAATGCATTTGCCAAAGTGAGGGCAATGGGCAAATGCTTTTGCATCTTTCCACAAATGTTACGGAAAGGTTGCCAAATGATGCAGCAGTTTTTGCTGCTACTGAAAGCTTTTCCACAAACTACCCTTAGGTTTGGTCCTATATGGGTTGAATTTATTTATTTGATTGATTAATTTATAGACTGCCCAACTCCTAAATTACCCTGGGCAGCTCACAACTAAAAACATATAACAAGTGCAACCAACTGGAAGGGCAAAATACCGAAACAGATCAGACCAAAATAAAACAAAAGAGTAAAACAAAAAGGGGCTCCACAATTACCTGGCTCCCAAGGTCTGGGAGAACCACCAGGTCCTCAATAATTTCCTAATGACATAAGGATGGGAGCCACCCAAATTTCAAACATAATACTGCCATAATCAAAATCTGCATTTAAGAAGAAAGACAATTCTGACCATGCTGCTTGTTTCCAAAGTTATCAGTATAATGTAGCAGCCCCTGCCATGATTAACTTGCCCACCAAAATTATTGTAGAGAATTTGCCCCAGAGAATTTCACTGCCTACTTTTAATTCTTGAATAAGACTCAGCTCCATTACACTCCACAGTGTACTTACTTCATTGTGGAATGAAACGTCTTCAGCTTCTTCAACCAAGGAAGGCAAAAGAGCCAGGGAGCCTCGCTTTTTGGGCTGTAGCATACAGAGAAAGAAACACCCCAGTTATTGCAGCAGCCCTTTAATATGTCCTCTCTGACATTTAAGATGCATGTTTCTCAGAAGTAATAAGAAATAATCAAATCAGGTAATTTTGTGCGCATGATCTAATTAAAGTTATAGAAATCTGTTTATTGTCCAATGTTTTTAGTCCTTCAGTTATAACACATTTTTCAGATTCCTGCACTATTTTTTGTTTTTTACAGCTATATTAAATTGTTCTACATTTTACTTTAACTTCTATTGTACTTTTATTTTCACAGAAACACAGGATGGAAGGGCGGGAATCCACTCCTGCAAGTTTTACTGGTGTAGAAAACTGAATTGACCAGAGAGCCCTAGCTATAGTAGGATGTAAATGTAGTTAAGTGTGTGAATGACGTACTTTTAAACTTCATGAATTTAAATAAGAGAAGTTAAATTGTTTAACTAAAGCAACCAGAATAAAATATTTTAATATTGGCAAGGTTATGGATTCAACAGAGTCTGGGCAACTTTCAGCTAATACCATCCTACCACATCTGGTGAGTATACAGTTGGGATGTCAAGAAATGTTATCTCCTCAACTTCTCAATAGCTTGGAATGCACCTCATTTCCCATCTACCAGCTGATGGAAGGAAAAAAAGGGAATTCAAGCAGTCAAACTCTGAGCGTACCCAAGGATTTTGTGTGTGTCCCTAAGACAGAACCTATCATGACACAAACCCCGTAATTGATGTACTTGCATCTGATATTGGGACCCAAGTACAAATGGGTGGGCTTTGCTTCCCAACGTCACTGCACGCACACCATCATTTTTCATCGTCATGGCTAGCAGTGGATGCCTTATTATACTGTGGTATCTTAATCCCTCAACTAGGGTTATTGCAGATGGAATTATTTCTTCACCTGTTAAGCAGTCCTGAGAAGCTAACCAGTAATGTCCTTTATTTATTTTTATATTTAATTTGGTGCTACAACCATTGGCTTTTCTTTTTAGGCAGTCAAGGGACATTCTGGGCAGAAAAGCGATTGGAGTTGAACATGAATTGTTATTATATACTGATTAATATATTATGTCTTATGGATAAATGTGAATGCTATTTATCAAAATTCATATTTTTGATAAATACCCAAAACTTTGGTAAATTATTGTCAGCCCTCCGAAATAGGCAAGGTCAAGCAACAGACACAGCAGAGATTCAGGAATACTATTTATTGTTGTAGGGTATAATAACAGCATCTGAAAGCCTATCCAAAATCTTCAGTGCCCTTTTTAAGGCAACAAAGTCAAGGCAGAACTGTTCTGAGTCTCTTTCTCATGCTTTCCACTTTCCCAGGGCTGAGCAACTTCTTCCCTCTCTTTCCTCCTTCTCAAAGCCAGTGTTAAAATCCTTCATAGTTATTAGATTATTTAATTAACTAGAGTAAATCTCATATATGTCCTATAGTCTTTAATGTATCTATGCAAATCTATACAAATTATGGTTTTACATGGTGTTTCAGTTTCTTTAAAATAACATGAAATAATTATTCCAGGAAATGTGTCTTTCTCTTTTCCTTCCTTCCTTCCTTCCTTCCTTCCTTCCTTCCTTCCTTCCTTCCTTCCTTCCTTCCTTCCTTCCTTCCTTCCTTCCTTTCTCTCTCTCTCTCTCTCTCTCTCTCTCTCTCTCTCTCTTTCTTTCTTTCTTTCTTTCACTTTATTACAGTCAATTAGACCAGTACAGGTCTTTATTTGTAGATGTAGATATTTCGAATTGCTTATCTCAGAGTAACACTGATGTAAACTGATGGTTAAAAGTCCCTGTGCATTTATGACAAAACTTAAACGTTATGGAAATGCATTCTTACTTTAAGGCTAATATATAAACCTAGATCCCTATGTTAATGTCTTAAAGGTATTCAGATTATTATTATTTAATATTAAATTATTAAGAAATACGTTATAAGAAAGTCATCCTCCCTCCCCCAAGTATTTAAGCTATGGCTTTTATATAATGATGCGGTCTTTAATTTTCCTGATTTTTCAGCACTGTCACTAGGTATATATTCTGACCTTTTCTTTACAGAATTCAAATTAAAAAATAAAACAACTATAATATAACCTGTCTCATATCCTGGCTTGGTTCCTTTTTTAATTTTAAATGTAGTCCTATTTCTAGCATAGAAATTTGCAAGACACACTTGGAAGATGCTATGATGGAAGAATAATTTTGACTCCTATTTTCACAATATATTTACACTCTGGGATAATCCCAGTTTCAAAATAGCACTACACACACACACACACACACACACACACACACCCCTATCTATGTATTTTAGAGTTTATGAGTTAATGCGGATATTAATACTTTGAATCGTCTTATTGTCAGTCAAGTTTTCAATGATTTGAATAATTGCAAGAGAACCTGGATTGTCTAAAACAACTCATGAATGATTTTTAATATTTCTGATTGGTTTATTCATTTGAATGATTACAAATAAAGAAACATGCAGTGAATGGTCTCTGGTCAGATTAAGAGCTGTCCATATACACTGTTAGCAGGATAGCAGCCTAACGTTGCCCTCTGCAGTAGGCAGAGTTCCACAAAAAGTGAGATTAACTGTGAATGACCATGGAACATCAAATGGGGAGTGGCTGAAAAAAATGATCTTTGTTACATTCCAGATATGTTGAATTCTGGCTGAGAATTCTGGGATCTATAGTCCCTCCTAATATGCGTGTGCTGGTTTGGGACAATATCACTGTGTAAAATAAGACTTTTGTTTCTTTTTGAATCACAATGAATAAATCCTTCATTTTCTAACAAACTGAAAATAATTTTAAAACCCTGTTCATTCAAATTAACTCTCTCATAAAAATACCTTATATTCTTATATCTAAGTTTTTTTTCTGATTTTATATAGCAAGAAACAATGTTGATATCATACATTTACCCCTATCTTTCAGACAATGATATGGAATATAAAAGAGGAAACGTACAACACAATGACAATGTGCCATGCAGAAAGGTCTACCACACCTTCTGAGCAACTGGGGATAAAATCAAACTATTTCTGGTGGCAGCCTTGACTCTCTGGAAATGATTAGCCCTAGCTAAAAGTATTCTATTATATTCTATATATGTCTGACCATATTTCTATGAAACCATTTGAAGGGACTTACCTGCAACCCAACAGCACTTCCATTTTCCTCTGGTGATTCTAAGTCGCTGTCCTCAGCTTCAGGTAGTTCTTGATTCTGGTGAAGTTCCACCAAGGCATTCTTCATAGTTGTTAGAATATCCTCTTTCTGTTGGCACAGTAGGGCAATCTGTTGCTTTACTCTTTCCACCTCCTCATCCTATGGAACAATGATATTGAGACATGTCATGAAATTGGGAACATGAAAGAAAAGAAAATTGTGAACGGTTTGTGACATCTTACTGTAGCATGATTTGCATGATTTCCTTTGGGTGATTTCTTTGCACTAAAGCATTTCCTTAGCAGGGTTGAAAACCAGGCTAAGGGACCCAATACAAAATGTAAAGCCTGCTGGATCTGCATACAGCCAACCATACAGGGAAGATACATTTAGAAACTGAACAGCACTCTGAACATTCATAGTTGCCTACCTGTATTTGGGAGCTTAATTCCTGGAGGGCAAGTGGTCAGGAGTTCTTGTGTGACAGATAGTATGGAGTTTACTCATAATACTTTGCAAGGCAGGTTAATTAAGACAGAAGCATCACTTCCTACAACTCTGGAAGAGGTTTTTATTTTTTAAAAACATTTTTCCTATTTCAAGTGGGAAAGATTGGGAAATCAGCAAAAGTGAACTTCTTGTATAAGACAACAAAAACATATCCTAATAAAAAACAAGTAAGCCTTCCACTCCTACTCTGTGCCTGCAACCTTGCCTATGATTATTTGCATAACGTAAATATTCTTTAACTTAATAATGGGGTAATTAAATTATGCACTTTAATTAAGGCTGTATGCTATGCATATTACAGGAAGATTTGCTAGTGTCAGTGCAATTTGAGGGTCAAAAGCATTCCGAATGATCACAATTCTAGTGGAAAGGCAGGATATAGATCTAGTCACATGAACTAATTGTTACTTGGCTTTTCCACCTCTCTCAGCTTCAAAATGTTTGGGCTCCTCTTTTTCATTTTAATCTATTATACCATTTCTTCCTTCATACAAATGTCTGGTATGCTGGGGGCCAGGCCACAGGACCATCTACAGAGCTGTGGTGAGGAGTATTCATGCTATCTGATGGATAAAGATATTGGATCTTGCCTCTACCTGGGCAGATCCAAGTGAGCTGCCTGGGACACAGTCTTCTTCATTTATCTAGACTAAGTTTGATCCTGTGACTACTGAGGAAGTGGACAAGATCCTCCAAACTGTCAGCTCAGCCACTTGTTTGTTAGACCCTGGCCCCTCATGAGTTGTCAAAGCAGCCTGGGAGGTGATCAGAGGTTGGGCTGTTTGAAGGAGCGGGGGGGGGGGGGAGGAGCTTCTGGTCTCAAACAAGGTGCACCCTCTTCTCAAGAGATCATGTTGGACTCCTCAATCTTGGACAATTATCATCCAGTTTCCAATCTTCCCTTTGTGGGAAACATTGTGGAGAAGGTGGTCAGATGGCAGCTATGTACAGAAGATTTTGAAGGAAATCTTGTTTCAGTCAGGTTTCAGACCAAGGTATAGCACAAAGACAGTGTTTGATGTGCTTGTTAATTACCTTTGGCAGAGCCAAGATGGGGGTGGTGCATCCATCCTTGTGTTCCTTGATCTCTCAGTGGCTTTTGATACCATCAACCATGGATGTTAGGAATGGGGGCACTGTGTTGCAGTGATTCACTCCCTTCCTCAGTGGTCATGTCCAGTCAGAGGTGACAGGAGGGGAGAGATCATGCCTGTGGCCCTCATGTGTGGGGTGTCTCATGACACTCTCTCCCAGTCCTAACATCTACATGAAACTGCTGGGTGAGGTCATCTGTCAGTTTGGGGTTTGGTATCATCAGAATATGGATGACAGCCAAATATGCATCTCAACCATGGGCTGTGTAGGTGAAGCTGTCAACGGACGAACTCAGTGTCTGGAGGCTATTAGGGTCTGGAAGTGGTGGAACAGACTTCAGCTCAATCCTGACAAGACTGAATAGTTATGGCTGTGGCTGTTTGGGCCCCCAAGGTTGGGGACACTTTTACCATTGGTCTTGGATGGGGTTGCATTTCCCCATTTGAGACTTGGTTGGTCACTTGGGGGTTCATGGATTGGGAGGCCCCTTAGACACTTACTCATGCCTTGGTCACCTCATGATTGGACTACTGCAATGTACTCTACATAGGGCTTGAAGACCATTCAGAAGCTACAGCTGGTCCAGAATGCAAGGGCACAAGCAGTAACAGGCACTTCTCATTATGACCATGTGTCATCACAGCTACACAAACTGCATTGGTTTCCAGTTGGCTTCTGGGTGCAATTCAAGGTGCTGGTCATTACAACTAAATCCCTTCATGGCATAGGGCCTGGTTATCTAGGGGAACACATGTCTCCAATCGTTTCTGCCTGCCCAGTACGTTTGGGCAGAGTGGGTGTGCTCCAAGTTCCCTCAGTTAAATGCTGTCATCTTTTGGGACCAAGAAAGCATGACTTCCCTGTCACTGTCCCTCTGGAATAGCATCCCTCCAGAGGTAGATATGTCGTCCACTCTTTTAGGGTTCTGGAAGGCTCTTAAGACCTGGCTCTGTCCCCAGGCCTGGGGTTAGTGTATTATGGAGCCCCTGCCATGTGTTTGGTTGTTATAGTTGCTTTTCTCCAGGCTAGCATCCTCTATTATGGTCTGTTATATTTTTAATTGCTTTTAATTGTGTTTTGGATGTTGTTGTGATGGAATGGAATTATGAAGGCCGAGCTCAGGCAGATAAACATTTTCTTAGCTCGCCAGAACCGCGTGGGAGGAACAAGAGGATGAGACTGGCACCTCCCTGAGGAATTCACACTGTTGTGGCTGGAGGACTTCGGGAACTGGGGTTTGAGTCTGGGAAGATTGATGTCAGGCCTAGCCCAAGGAACTTCAAGAGACAATGCCAATTCAATCCAGCTATGTTTATTAGCTACAACCTCTAGCAAGAATCTTCCCAGACTAAAACCCCAGTTCCCAAAGCCCTCCAGCCACAACAGTGTGAATTCCTCAGGGAGGTGCCAGTCTCATCCTCTTGTTCCTCCCACGTGGTTCTGGCGAGCTAAGAAAATGTTTGTCTCCCTGAGCTCAGCCTTCATAATTCCATTCCATCACAGTTGTAAGCCTTTTGAAGTGGGGCAGCTATAATAAATCATCATCATCATCATCATCATCATCATCATCTCACACCTGTATAGCTCAGAGGTAGCAGGGTTCCAATACTATGGTTCCAAATGGCTATCATATGTGAATGAGTACATTAGAATTGTGTGGGTGGCAGGGCTATTGAGAAAAGTCTCTCCCTTTCCTTGACTAGCATTTCTCCTGCTAATGTCCCCTTGCAAAATGGGTTCCTAACATTTGAAGTAGTTTCTAAAGTGTAGTCTGCACATGCAAAGTGGTCTTCAGATCTGGAGAAATCAGTGCCTGAAGATACCTTTACTGACCTCAGCACAATAAGCATTTTATAGACTAGAAACAGCAGAGAGGGAGAAATGGCTAACACATGAAGTCAATAGAACAACTGACTGCAGAAGTACATAGTTTTCAATGGTTTTCATAGTTAAAGAAAGGTTTAATATGGATAAAAAGACAATTGGAATTGAAAAACATAAAATGGAATTTGAAATTGAATTATGAACAAATGATGAACATGTAATAGCAAAAATGTATAAACTTTTGTTAAGTTTTGAAACAGAAGAACAGATTTTGTTAAGATTTGAAACATGAAAAAAATGGGCTATTAATTTTGGATATAACAAAGAGATGGACGCTTGGGAGAGAATGTGGGTAATTGGTATTAAATTTACATTGTGTCATAATCTAAGAGAGAAAACGTTTATAAAATGATGTATCGTTGGTATAGGACACCAACGATTTTGATAGAGAAACTATCAAAAATGTATAAAGGTATTTCAAACCAGTGTTGGAAATGTGAAAAACATGAGGGGACATTTTACCATGCATGGTAGGCTTGTGAGAAAGCTAAGAAATTTTGGATACAAATTCATACAGTGATGCAAAGGATGTTAAAGACTAATATTGCAAAGAAACCAGAACTCTTTTTATTGGGACTTATGGACAATTAATTAGAAATAACACATGGTAGACTGATTTTGTATATGATAACTGCAGCAAGATTATTGTATGCACAATGATGGAAGAACAACAAAATCCCCACAGTGGAGGAATGGATTGTGAAAATGTCAGAATTTGCAGGAATGGCAAAATGACCCATCTGGTCAGAAAAAAACAACAGCAAAAACTTTCCTGAAAGACTTATATGGACTTTTTACTGAAAAAAGAAAGAATTAAATATTGATTATATGTAGATTAAATGAGGGGCTGAAGGGACTTTTTTAATAACTAAGAGGGAGGAGGGGCTATAAAATTATAACTATCTATTGAAAAGAAGGTTGTAAGTCATATTTCTTTAGTTACTTTTTCTTCTCACTTTTTTGTCTCTTGCACTTATTTCTTTCTTTTGATTTGTCTTTTACTTTATGATTTTTTTTAATAAACATAAATTTAAAAAACCAAAGTGGTCTTAAGATTGGGGAAATCAAACTATAGAACTAATACAGGTAGTCCCCAGTTTAAGAACAAGTTCCGTTCCCAAGGTCTGTCCTTAAGTCGAATTTGTATGTAAGCTAGAACAATATTGTTGTACAATACTGTATAAATAGCATTGTGTAATTAACTCAAACCATTGTGTATTTAACTTGAATTTTGCTACAGTAGGCTCCGTTCTTAACTATGGGTCATTTGTAACCTGGGGACTACCTGTATTTTGTCCACATTCACTATCAAAATATGTGCATGAAAGACTAGCTGTAAGTGTTATTCCATGTAAATGTAGTTAGCAGTATTGCCCAACATGGACCCTGTCTAAGTAAGAAGATTTCAGTTCCCAATTTTTTCAGCAATGACCATGTTGGATGGAAATTCTGAGAGGTGGTCCTGATATCTGGGGCCTCTCAAGTTGCAGAAGTTTTAATCAATTCTGTAATCTCTCCCCAAATTCCAACAAGGTTTAACACATTCATGGGTTCCATCCAGGCAAACCTTTGGTGGATTCAGACTTTTCCAAACTCTGTATTTTATTTTAGGTTTGTATTTTAGTATTTTATTTTATTTTGGGCTCAATCACAGTAGAAATCTATTCCACTTTTCTTAGCTTTTAAAAAAGTGACTCAGAGCATAATGCTACCTGGCATATTTTTATTTAATTTTGCATTACATTCTCTGCAGTTGACTTCTCTGATTAGAAAATTTTCACCTCTTCTGGAACCACCTTTTTCTTTGTTTATATTTTGAGTCTCAATATAATTAAGCTCTGACAAGCCATAGAAATCTTAAAGCAATTAGCACTTTGGGCGGCTCCAGTTAATTCATATGGCTAATGCAGAAGAGGAGAGGGAAGGATTGAGTACACCATGGCAAACCACAAGCACATATTTTCCACTCAGTGTAAAGGTTCGACATAAAAAAGGAAGCCTGGCATTGTGGATGCCTAAATTCACTTAGGACCAAGTAAGTGAAACAAACAAACAATAGTAGCAGTGGTGAGAGGAGGTGAGTCTATTCAAATAGGATAACACAATTATGGTATCTTGTCCAAACCAGGCACCCCAAAACAGGAGCCAACATTAAATCTGATGTTCTAAATGAAAGTAATAGATAATAATGCATGAAAATTAGTCATAGGATTTATTATTTTGATATACAGAGTTGTGAAAATTGCATTAATACCTAGTCTTTTGTTGTGAAGAAGAAATAACATCCCAAGAGGATCAAATATGAAAAAGTTAATTGATCAAATATTAACCTGCCAATGTAGACAGTGGGCAGAGATCAGAAAAGCCCAGGAAACTAAAAATCTGAGTGACCAATCAGGAGCAGGAAGGCTTCCCCCTCTCTCTCTTCCCCCTTCCCTCCTCTTTTAAAAGGGGATGGGGGCAACTCCACTTTGCTTTTGCTCTTCTGCCTATCATCCCAGTAAGACATCTGGCCTCCTAGTATGGCACCTGCCAGTTAAATACTGGAGGAAAGAGCCATCTAGTGAAATGCGGAGATAGTTGTGATGTAGGACTTTTTAAAAACTTATATTATTGATCTATACCATTTCTTTATATGATATATTGTTCTACTTGTACGGTATATTTCTGCCTGGAGCATTAGCTGTGAGTTAAAGTCCAGAAATTCTGTGAAATTTTCCTTTCTCCCATTTCCATCAATTTTCAGCTCCTTAACCTTACCTTACATAATAATATCTTCTGAAATCAGCAGAGATTCTGGCAGGGAATTTAGCCTGCTACACAACTCAGCCCCTCTGCTAGTTACAGAAAGGCAAGAAGGTAGAAAGAGGAAGTTTCTTTACTCCTCCTGAGTAAAGATGAAGAGAAGAAATGTCTCTGAAAAGCGTACATGGTGACAGCACACAAACAGAACCCCAGGCCCAGAACTCTGGGAAGCTGCAAGAGTAAGGATTGTGAGTGCAGGACTCATGGACCCCCACTTGAGGCCAACCCATATGTGTAAGCATGTTCTCCATTACATGTCTGTATATCAAATCAAGGACATGTCACCTTGTTCAGAAAAATGCTATAGTTGTACTCTGAGTAGAATACAACTCACAGCCACACTTTGCAAAAAAAGCAGAGCCATGAAAGAGAAGTGAATGAAACCCCTACAGAAATTACAGTTATTTCATTTAAATTTAAATATTTCATTGAATTTATTATAGCTGCCCACTCCAACTGACTCTCGGCAGCTTACAAAATCCAAGTTTTTAAATTAAAAAATAATTTAATATTATTAAGATCATTACTTATTCTTTTGTCATGTTAGAAAATACAATTCAGAAGAAATGTAGAGGAGACTTTGGATCCTGCACCCAAGGCTCTAGGGAAGCAACACATGATTTGCCACACACACAAAAACACACATATTTCTACTGTGATCCGAAAGGATCTAATCATGGAAATATGATAGCATCAAGCAAATTTACAGCATTTGTCTATTGTAAATGGAGCAAGGCACAGGATGTAATTTATAAACCTCACCTTGAGGAAGGAGGTTGCCTGAGCAGGCCATGGGATTTCTGTGGACAATTCATCTAAGTTGCTCTTTGGGAATTGGCTCTGCTTTAGGAAGTCAATTTGTTGCTCAATTTCTTCCATCTCTTTGACAATTGGCTAAAACAGAATGCCAGCAATTACTATGAGCTGTTTCAAAGTGGATAATGGAACATGTATTCTAATAAACTCTTAATATTCACATATTTATGTATACTAAGAGATGATTCTGTTCTAATAGCTTAGAATGGTGCTAATTTCAATTGGGTACACATATGAAAATATTTTTCTAGATAGTGGGATCACTGATTCATTTAATCCAACTACTCTGATAGTGGTTCTCTGGCTTTTCAGGAGATAGAAATACTGAAGATTTGCAGAGGGATTTGTTTTTCTTTGTAAAAATTAATTGATAATGTACTTTCTGCATTGTTAGGCTATCTACTCCTGATTTTCTGCTCCGACATATTTGGTATTGCAGATAATTATCTTGAACATAGAGCAAAATACAGGTAGTCCTTATTGAGCGACTGCCTCATTTAGGAATTGTTTGCAGTTATGACCGCAATGAAAAAGTAACTGGTCTGTAAAGCAAAAAAAAAAAAAAAAAAGCTGAAGATCATAAACACAGCCACAGTTTCATTTAGCAACTGCTTCACTTAATGACCAAGTTGCCAGTCCCAATTGTGGTCACTAAATAAGGACCACCTGTATTTATTATTGAATTAATAAAAAGAGGAACCAATAACTCACTAGCTGAATTCACACAATACCTAAAGTAAGACTTGGTTAAACAACTGATATGTTCTGCCATTAGTTTGGAGTGGCTCAAAAAATGTCTTAAGAAGACATGCTTAGTTGTATACAAAGAGTAAATAGATACTGCTCTACTTGTAGGGGGAGCACACAAATACATTCAAGTTTATTGTTACTGGAGCTTAGTTATTATTTTTAATTTACTTTTTTATTATTTGTAAGCTGCTGAGAACTATTTTGGAATAGAATAACTAAATTACAGTAACAAAGAAACTATCATGCCGTGTGCATGTTGCTAACATTATGTCAATTATGCTCATTTAAGCCAAATACATATAAAATATGCAAAATGATTTCCATCTGTGTGTCATGAGAAGATCACTGTGTTTTAGTCACTAATTACTTATTCAATGATATCTGTACCACTATGCATGTGAGAAAAAGGAATCATTTACAATTTTATATTTGCTTTAATATATTCATATATATATATTCAATTATATAGTTTGTGCTATATAATTTGTGTATGATTAATTATTGCAGCTTTGATTATTAGACTGAGTCTTACCACTAAGTTCCTGCAAGTTAACTAAAAAAAAATCAAGGCATTTCCAATATCCTGTGCCTTGGATTAAATAATCAACCAAACCAGATACATAAGATTCATGAGCCAGGTCCTCCCTGTGTTACGGTCTTATTCAGCAACTAAATAGTAATTAAAAATTGCAAGGTATTTTCCACAAAGATTCACAAATTACCCCTCAAACAAATTTGCTTTTTACCTCAAGTAGTGTGTTTTGTTCCGCCGTGATTCTTTCTAGTACCTTCAGCTCTTTCAAAAGCCGTTTAGTTCTTTGGAATACTGAAAGAGGTTGCATTCTCATGTCAGTCAACTTCAAGTCTGCTTTATAGGATTGTATTTCAGCAAGAGCCTTCTGCATGGGGCAGATGTGGGTCAGTATAACCTAAAATAGAATGTATTAACAAGGAAGGGAAAGAAGTATGTAAGACTCAGCATACTTAGAGCACTTTGGGATGTTCATATATTTATGTTCAAAATACTTCACATATGCAAACTCAGAAAACCTAGGACAGCATTATTTTCAAAATACCTCCTCAGATGGAATCTAGAATTACATCCACTTGTACTTCTCCCTCACTTTCCTCCCCACTATATACATATCCAAGATTTATTTCAGAAACAGCTTCTGCTCATGGAAATGCTATGTGCCCTATATTTGGTGACCTGGATGTGAACCAGGAACAGAATCCAAGCACCTTTCTTCCGCCTCTCAGGAGAATTTGCGGGCTCAAATTCTGTAACACTAAACCATCTTCCCTACAATGTAAGTGACCTCTGAAATCAAAAAGCCCCATCTGGCCTGATAGAGCTGCTATCTCTATCCTGGGTCTTGGGTTAAAGCAATCTTCCTTTGAACTGTCCAAATCCTTGACTGAACATCTAATAAGCCACCATTTTCACTTGGCAGGTGGGGCTATTTGACAGCTACAGGTGGAAGGTTAATGGTAGGAATTTATGGTGATGAGCCATTCAGAGTTAAAAGGCAGTTTTCAAAAATATTACAGCACTGACATAAAAGAGCAACAAAAAAGAAAACTCGATCATTACATTTTAAAAAGTGTGGGAATACTTCAAGAATAGCCATGTTCAGGGATTCCTGGCTCCTAATCCAGGACTTTACTAACCACAAATGTTCCTGTGTTAATTTATCCAGTTCCTTCTTTAAGTGAATTAACTTACCTTGCAATGTTTAAGATGCTCCTTAGGAGAAAAATCAAGTGTGTCTTCAGAGGGGGACAATATAGTCTTTATTTTTTCTACATCCTTCTCCATCATTTTCACTTCAGATTCAATAACTTCAACATCCTACATTTTCAGAAACAATCATAGTACTTATTCCCTGCTGAAGTCTCTCAAATGCAAAACAATGGTGAACTCGCAGCAATATAACACTCAGAAAGCTCAACTTTTTTATATATCCTAAAAGCCACACATCCCTCGAGTGCTACCTCATTAGCCAGTTGGTTGCATCGATTTTTCTTGAATTCCCTCATTAAATCATGTTCATTACAGCCCAACAAATACAATTCTGTTTTTTTAATACTGAAAAAGCTGTCTAATACACTGGATGTTATAAGAACCACAAGGACAAGGTCAAATTTGCTTCTGGCCCAGGCTAGAATTATATGAAGCCAAACCACATGATGCAGAATGAATTATGCCTTTGCTCTTAAGGTCAATAAAAGAATACCTTCACCTTCTATTTGCTGTTTTGTATGTATTTTTTGGTCCTGGATGCTTCCGACCCATGTACTATATGCCATCTGTTTCCAGAAGGACAGCTGTGTGAATCGTATCAAAGAACTCTGGCATCTCTCCAGAGTTCAACAATGCAATATTCCTGATCCCTAACAGAGGAAGCTGTTTATCTTGTTTAAATAATGTTATGTTGTTTTCTCTCCCAAGAACATAACTGAAATAAATGCTTAACCCTTCTTGCCTACCACTGTCTCAATTTATCTGCTCTTTCTCTTGCCCCACTGTTGTAAAACTGTCTGCTTGCGTTCCACTAAGAGGCATGCACACAGAGGGTGCTAAACCACCAACATCAAGAACAGTACCTGGACCTTCCAAAATCATATAGAAAGTACTTTCTTGTTACACTTACATCAGCCAAGTGCTGGATACGTGGAAGAACTTCCGTTATCTTTTGCTGGAAGGCTTTAACTTGCTCATTTATTTCTGTCAATTCCTGTACCATACCGTCAGTTTCAATTAAAGGGGACAATTCTTTCAATTCTGGGGAAATGGCACTAAGAATACTTTGCTTTTGTTCTGAATCTTCTATTGCCATCTGGAGAGGAAAAGTTATTATTATTTTTCTTTTAAAAAAAAGAGACATTAAAATGCATGAAAGCAGTATATAGTTTGGTAAAATTAGCCCTAACTTCTGAACATTTCAGATGTATTTTAAGTACAGTAATTCATCGGCAACAGGAAAAATATATAGTGAAACAAATTACTAATGTTCAAGAAAAATAATTCAGGGCATCCTGATAAATTTATGCAGGAAAGTCCAGGATGGACAATGGTATTTAAAGTGCTTTCCTGTACCAACTCCCCCACCATTAAATCACACGTTATGCTATGATTTCCTCTTTGTTTCAAGCAAACCCTAGTTATTGCTTTGCTGCTTGTTTTGATTCTGAATTCTAACTAATTAATGAATCAAGTCCAACACATGGAAATTAGCTTATTTGTTTAAAATCTGTACACACATGGATTGGATGCCAGATATAGATTAGCACAATACTATCTGATATCACAGATATCAGATCTCCAATAAGACAATCATTAATCAATAATTATCCTTTACTCATCTGGGATGAAATCCCTATGAATTCAACGCGATTTACTTCTGAGCTTATATGCACAGAAATGCTGTGTTATCTGTGGTACCACCTATACTACCATACTTTATACAGGCACAGGTATACTTTCACCTTATATTGAGGATGGTGACATATCCATGTAACACAATTCCCCTCATATTGGCTTGTCACTGTCTTTTCCAAGACTTTTTAAAACGTTCCTATTTAGCTTACAGCCCTGGTATTCCCTAGTAGTCTCCTACCCAAGCACTAATAAATTGACCTTGTTTAGCTTTCTGAGATCACCCAGGTTGGCTAGGTGCTACTACTTAGCCTAGCACATGTACCTGTACTAGTCACTATCAGTCCAGAAACATGATTAACATGTACCCTAAGGAGAAGCAATAAGTTGTTCCCATCACTGAGTTGCATATCAATTTACCTCGAGTGCACTGGCATGTTTCTTCAAAGCTTTTGTGGAGTCACTTTTCACTTCCTCTGTTAGTAGACGGTTGGTGTTTTGAAGCCAAACCTGGGTGCTTTTCAGGAGTTCATCACATTCTTCCATCTTGCTAGCAGCCTTTAATATAAAATATCATATAATATTTTTACACAAATTAATACATGAGAATCTGAAATATTGGCAAATCATCCAAGTTCCCAAGCAGACTTCCACTCATGCAATAGGACCTTCTCATCATCTCCTCTGGAGCATTTTGTGGAGGAAGAGGGTTTGTAAAAAAAATCATTCCACTAAAGATACTTTTCTGACAGTAGATAAACACCACAGGATTATACTCATTGTGAGTTTCAATTAAATATTCTCAGGAGTCAGCACAGCAGTTAAAATATTTAATGTTTCATTTCTGGTTTAAAATATAAGAAATAGTAGGCATATATTAAGAATATGGAGAAAATCTGGAAATAAAAAAGAGAAGAATAAGTAGCTACTCAGGGAACAGACATTTCTCCCATTCCTTTTGCAGACATTATGTCCATTTTTGTTATTTTCAGATGCATGAGGATTACTTTCTTTAAAGGAAGAAAGAAGAAATACTATGAGATCTGAGTTAAGTATCTCAGTTCTGTAGATAATGCCATACATTCAGAATTTAGGGAACCATTCACAGCTTTGTGGAGCTCTATCAGGCATTATGGAACTATATGCATGTTCACTATATTCACTCTGTCAACTGCATTGACAGATGCATTCTTAAAACATGTACGCGCTGCAACTGATAAAGCTGAGGTCAATACAGGCTGACTGGAAGGAATCTAGACGCATCCAGAGTTATTTCCAACACAAATTAACTCTTCGGTCATCTTTTTACCCTGTTCAAGTTTGTGGTTCTATGCTCGGCGTGCTGTGAAACTTGCTGGTATTGTTGCAGAGGTATCATCAAGCGATCCATCAGTTCTTGAGCCTGGTGAGGATCTTGCTCCACTATGTCTTGAACTTCTGAATCCAGTTCATTCATTTTATAATGCCAAAGATCTAACAAATCCCAGACTCTCTGCATGTAACAGAACGAATCAATGAATGAACAAAGCTTTTAAAATTTTTAACT
This sequence comes from Python bivittatus, assembly GCF_059951505.1. Taxonomy (NCBI): domain Eukaryota; kingdom Metazoa; phylum Chordata; class Lepidosauria; order Squamata; family Pythonidae; genus Python; species Python bivittatus. Next base: position 21,709,433 of record NW_028277087.1, on the reverse strand, counting down.
TAGTTTTTGCAACTTTCACAATAACAGACATGAGACAAGTGAGAAAAGGGTACAAATGAAAGATAAAATGTAGATATCGTCATCCTGATTAACCATCTGATTTCAGGTCAAGAGAATAAATCAAATATAGAAGACAAAGCCTCAAAAAATACTTTTAAAAAGCTATATTGGCTGTGGTAGCTCATGCCTTCCTTACCACTAGACTAGACCATGGCAATGCATTTTATATGAGACAGCCTTTGAAGAATACATAGAAACTAATTGGCGCAAAATGCAGCAGCCCACAGGCTTGTGAGTGAGACTCACTACATCTACATAACACTAGTGTTTGGGGCACTAGTTTGTTTTCTGGTATGTTCTCAGATGCAATTCAAAGGTCTAGTCTTAACTTGTAAACCCTACATGGCTTGGCTCCCAAATATTTTCAAGATGGCCTCCTTCATGTGAAGCCAGCCCATTCTGTATACCCATCTTGGGTGGGAATGCTCAGGAATTCCCACATAGAGAAGGTTAGAGTGTGGTGGCTACCACCTTGTGAAACAACCTTACCGAGGTATTTGTTTGGAACTTATCTCTGAATCCTTTTACAAGGCTGTGATGAAGCTTTTTGTAGGGCCTTCATATCTTGATTGCTGCAGTTAGTGAGTTGGGGTTGTACTAGGTTTGTATATTGTCATCTTTTATTGATTATTGCTTTTATTCCCAGGTTTGTTTTTTTAAATTACAAACCCCTGAGAGTTGATTCAAATTACAATGGTATATACAATGTAGAGCCACTTTGGTGTAGTGGTTATGGCATCAGGCTAGAAACTGGAAGACTATGAGTTCTAGTCCCGCCTTAGGCACTAAGTCAGTTGGGTGACCTTGGGCCACTCACTTTCTCTCAGCCCTGGGAAGGAAGCAATGGCAAACCACTTCTGAAAAACCTTGCCAAGAAAACTGCAGGGACTTGTCCAGGCAGTCTCCGAGAACCAGACATGATTGAACAGATAGCAATACATATACATATACAATAAAAATAACAAATTAAACAATTGCTGAAAATTGTTCAGGATTTGGGAATCTAAGAAGGGATTGAAAGATTCAAAACTACCTAAACTGAGCTTTTAACAAAAATATTGCTACTAAACTAGACTGTCATCAAAGAAGAGACATTCTCCCCATCATCTAGAATAATTTATTTCTATTGTACTTTATGATCCAACTAAACTAGCCCGATTTACAGAAAATGGTTCACATATAGTAACAGAAAGATCCAGCTTCTGGCATCTCCTGTTAAAAGGATCATCATTTTTATCATTATGCCCAAATGAAATACGTCAGAGATGGGCAATATGTGGTCTGCATGAATCTTCCAGAACCTTTTTGCTACGGCCTCCCCCCGCCCTCAGATTATCACCTGCCATGGCCAACTGCAGAGGAATTATAATCTCTGTACACTGGGGGCTGCTAGATGGCTGATGCCTGCTACAGGCCCTATATCATTTCTGTTTTAAAGATACTACTTTACTTCCAGGTTTATACCTGATAAAAACAGGTCTGGTTTAAAAAAGTAGCTCTGGGGGTAGAATCAACATCATTTGGGGAAGGAAAGCTAATTGCTTGAGCTGGAGCATAGAAGTGGGATGTTACCTTCTGAATTTCTTTTGCTTTTGCAATGTTTTCACTCTTCTGTTGTAACATGTTTTCAACAGCTTGCAGGCCTTTGTTAATGTCTTCTATTTTTTTCTCTGTACTGTAGTGAGGAGAATTTTTCAGGAATTCTGTGCTGACCTATCATGATGAAGAGAAAGTGAGTGAAAAATTCAGCACTGGATGGGGAAAATAAAAAACTAAACTTAAAAACTAAACTATCAGTTCTTTCAGATTATGAATAGTTTCCCCCCCCCCGCCTTTAATTATCCTATCCTTAGTTTTAAAAATTATACACCCAGGTTAGGTCCATGCATTACTCTAAGCTATAATAAAATGGTTTGGTGGTATGAAAAGTATGAGCCAATAGTTCTCAGGCCAGAGTTGGCAGTTATGTAAACGTTCAACTACAACTCATGTCAAGGCTAGCAACACCATGCAAAAGAGGCTGTTAATTTATGAGAAGGGCAGGGAAAAAAGGCTATGAGTCACCATGGGTACAAGAGACACTTATTCTCACAGATTGGAGGTTGATTTGGCTTCATTCCTGTCTGCCATAAAGGTTCTTATCGACCCAAAACATTTGTAAGATGTCTGCTTAGTCCTAGCCTAGGAAACTAATTTAGCCTTCTAAAGTCAAGATTTACAAATGTGTTAGAATAATGTGTAAACCAGTCACAATATTTTTATGGTTTACAGAATTATCAGAGGATTTGTTCAAATGCTGCATGGCAGGTTAGTGAAAGGGACAGTGAACAGAAAAACTATAGGTATAGTTGAAGATGCATAGATACAGTGTGTGAGCATGGAAAGGAAAACCCCAAAGATAATTTTCTAGAGAATAAACAAAATGTAACTGGAATAAGTCTGGGGTTTCAGCAACAGTTACCCTAAGTTTTAAAATCAATCAGGGTGATGCTACCTTTTCTTCCAGGTCGTGTAATGTTCTTTTGCAGTCTTCCAAATGCATTTCAATATCAACTGGAATGATTCTATATATTTCAGTGTACTTGATTTGTAGGTCCTCCATGATCTGCTTCTTGCTATCAACCACTCTCTGAATCTCCTAAGAGGAAAAAAGAATTAGTAATTGCTTCAAGATTGGTTGGAGGGAATGATCTCTCCCACTATGCTTAAGGTACAAACAGGTAGTTTTTGCATGACAAAGCTTTTCAGAGCAAAACCTGAGAGATGCTTACTTTGTTTTTTTATTATGCTTTTCAATTCACTGAGAACACATTAAATCCAATACCTTTTCATTGTACTGGCAGGGCTTACTAATGGATAAAATACTAATGCAGGCACATAAAAATGCTTGTTTGATTTAAGCTCCATAAAGAGCTTTTCAGATTCAGGACAAAAAAATTCTAAAAACATTTTAAAAAAATAGATTGAAGTAACAACAAAAGGTGACTAAAAGTACATTCGCTGGGCCATTAGTTTTGGTGTAATCTTAATGAAAAGATCCAAACAAAACAGCTCCTTCCAGTTCTGCATGAAGGGTATCATTTTCACAGGATAAAACAAACTTGACTGTTATTATTTGTGGCCTAGAAACCCAATCTGGTCTACATCCTCTGGCATGAAAAAAAAACCCACCACCATGAAATATATTTCGGTGCCAAATAACTTGGATCTCTTGCTGGGAGATACATTTCATTTACAATTATTAGTTTCCCAAGATATCAAAATATTGGAATTTATTTCTTATTTCATAGTAAGAGAACAAATGTGAAAATAAAGGGTATGTGTTAAGAACTGCAAAGAAATGAAATTTGGCTAAATGTTAGAGGAAGTTTCATAACAGGCGAAGGTGTTAGTGCAGTGTTGTCCAAACTTGGCCACTTTAAGATGAGTGGACTTCAACTCCCAGAATTCCTAGCCAGCCATGCTGGCTGGGGAATTCTGGGAGTTGAAGTCCACTCATCTTAAAGTGGCCAAGTTTGGACAACACTGTGTTAGTGGAACAGGTACCCCTGCAAATAGTATAGTCTCCTTGATTGATGGGCAGCCATCTATCAGGAATGATTCATTTACAGATTTCTGCACTATGCAAAGGTTTGGATTACACGACCTTTAAAAATCTGTTCCAAAGCTAGCATTCTGTGATTCTCTATATAGTCTTTTCAATAAACTGGTCATCCAAATAAGCAATACTTGAAAGAGCTTTCTGAATTTCACGAAATGCAATGGAAAAGAAAAATTCTACAGCATTCCCTCTCTAGTTAGGTGTGTATGGATGATATCATCTGTTTACCATGTTTGTTAAGCAATTAAATGTAGAAGGGAAAAACGGACAAAGCAATTCTAAAAATTGTGGCTTGCTATTAGAGGGACCACAGCTAGTGATACAGCACTTTGCAATTCAAGAATTGGGCACAGAGTATTTTATTTAGCTAAAACGTATTAGTTTACTACCTACAGAAGCAGCTTCTTACCAACCTCAAGTTTCAATGCCTTTTCATTAGGAGCTTCTAAATCTATGTCCTGGAGTTGGGATATGATGCCCTGTAATGAAGTCTTCATAGCTTTCAGTTCTTCATTGCACTTGGTCCGGTACACAATTTCAGACTGCACAGCCTCCTTTTCTTTTTGAGCCTTTGAACAGAGCCTGAAGAAATCCATTAGAAATACTATTAAGAGGAAGAAGACCCTGGGATCCTCTTCAGTTCTTTTACATACACCCACCAACCTGATTTTGTTCTAAACCAAAACAAAGTGAAAAGCAAACTCTTCAATCCCAGTTAATGACCACAATGTATTTTGAAGTTGACCTCTCCAGGAATTTTGGCCTTTAATCCCTATTAATCCCAGCCATCGTGGTCAAAGTAAGTGATTTGGGTAGTTGTAATCCAAGACATCTAGAGGGCTGGAAGTTTAAAGGTTTAATCCAGTATTCATCATACTTTCGTAAAAATAATTTTTTTTAACTCATACAAATTTTACACAGCAGCCACAATTTTAGAAGGCCCCTTTATTATCTTTGATACTATAGTATTTTATTTTATACACATTTAGATAAATTTATATACATTTATTTTATATAAATATGTTATATAACAATTAATATAATATAATCTTTATCATTTTTACTATCTGTTAACTCCAGGGCAGCCAAGTGAAGCTGTTGAGGTTCTGTCCCAGTGCCTGGAGACTGTGCAGGTTTGGATGGGGAGAAACTATCTCCAACTCAATTCTACTAAAACCAGGTGGCAGTGGGTGTTTGAGCCACTCAGGTCTGGGAATGTTCCATCTTTAACCTTGGATGGGGCAGCATTTCCCCATTTAAGAGTAGTGCATAATCTAAGGTCTTCCTTGATGAGCAGGTGGCAGCTGTGGCCAGGAAGGCCTTTGTACAACTTTATTTGATGTGCCAGTTGTGCCCCTTCCTAGATCAGGAGGCCCTTCAGGCAATCACTTACACCCTGGTCACCTCACGGCTTGACTATTGCAATGTGCTCTACATGGGACTGCCCTTGAAGTACCACCTGGAAGCTTCAACTGGTCCTGAATGTGGTGTGGGCAGTGATAGGAATGACGTTTCCCCTGAGATCTGGGTGCCTCATAGTGTTCTGGCATTTTGGAGGGCCTTGAAGACATGACTCTTCCCCCAGGTTTTTAGCTAGGAAGGGTGTAGCCCCTTTTGAGGGGTGAGCGTGTGTGTGCTGTTGCTGCTGCCTGGTTTTGTCGTCTTTGCTTCTTCTTTATTGTTTTGTTTTTATTGTTTTATAGTTTTGGTGTTTTCTTGTGAACTGCCCAGAGTTGTTGGGAATCAGGTGGTGTACAAATTGAATGAATGAATGAATAAATGAATGACCCTGTTATGTCCAAATTAAGGGGCCAGGAACTATGGCAACTCTAAGGCTTGCATCATTTCCCTTTCATTGACATAAATGGGAAAAACAAAAATAACATTCAAGTGAAATGGAAAGCAAACTGGCAGTGTCTAGGAAGTGTTGGTACATGAAATAACAATATAACATTTAATAAAATAAATGCAATAAAAAGTTGTGTATGAACAGATATTAAAACATTCTTCCAACATTCATCCTGGAAGGCTTGTGTGAAGAAGTAAATCCTAGTATTTTTTTGACAAATAGTACTTTTTATCTGGAATTTTTGTACATTTGCCAGATAATCTGGAGTTCAAACTTCAAGTCAGGGAAGAAAAACCACCAGAAGGTATTTTGAAATCAGAATTAAACTTTGTAAAAATGTTCTGGGACTTCACTCAGAAATAGACTGCTTTATACTTACTCTTCTGTTCGTTGCTGCATGTTTCGTATTTCACATACAATAGGAAGGCCCTCCTTTCCAGACAAACTTTCAGGGACACTCAGAATGTTCCTTAATCGGCAAAGTATTAAGCGTAGCAACAATTTCTCAGTATCCACATTTTCTATATAATTGCTTGCAGATTCCAGAAATTCTTGCAATTCTTCTTTAGTTGCTTGCTGTTTGTCTTGCAAGCTCTCAGGCAGTTCTTCCTGAAGATTATCTAGAATGATTGTTTCTCGTTCCAACTAAAGAGAAAATTGGCCATACAAATAAGAGAATGAGTGATATGGAAGGGGGTGGGGCATGAATGGAAAGGACATCCAAATGGATTGGAGTTGCACTTCTATGCACAATTATTTGGAAATAAGTTCCACTTAATACAGGGGGACTTACTTTTCCATAAACATTTGTAGGATTGCTCTATTAGTTACTGATAGCCACTGAACCTGTTACCATTCAACTTCACTGGGTAACCCCAGATTCTAGCACTGTGAGAAATTAACCTCTATATTTTCTCCACACCATGCGTGATTGTGTGTATAAGTAGTCCTCATTCAGCGACCAATCGTTCAGCAACCATTCAAAGTTACAATGGTGCTGAACAAGGGGACTTACGACTGTTCCTCACAGTTGTGGCCATTGCAGCATCCCCGTGGTCATGTAATTGCGATTCAGGTGCTTGGCAACTGGCTTGCAGTTATGATGGTCGTGGTGTCCTGCAGTCATGTAATTGCCATCTGTGACCTTCACTGCCAGCTTCTGACAAACCAAGTCATCGGGGAAGGTGGCAGGAGGTTGCAAATGGTGATCACATGACCACAGGACACTGACTGTGCAGGATTTACCTAATGATGGAAACTGGAACACTTAGTGACAGTTACAGGTCCCAATTACCATCATTAAGCCAGGACTACCTGTACTACCATCTCCCCTTTATTCATTCTTATGTGACAAATGAGGTGGCTTTATCTTTTTTAAACCCTTCTGTACTTGAGACAATCAAGCAAGCCCACAGACAACTGAGCTTGAAAATATCACCTAAGTGTTTCCGTATTACTCACTTCTTCACTGACAGATTTCCATTCTTGGTTCTGTTCTTCGCATTTGCCCTCCCATTCTTTTGCAGTATTGAACAAACAGAGCCATTTCAGCCACAATGTTGATACAAGGCATACAATCAGCACTCCATCATTTTCTTTGCACATCAAGCTTAGAGATTGTGAGTCTCGCCTCAACTTCATTAGATCCTCTTTGGCTGAAACTAATTGGGAAGAAAGCATCTATAAAGAGAGAAGTATAAACAGTGAGTTTCAATCATCTAGTTAAAAAAAAGGAATGTACAAAGTTACAACAATACAAAAGCAAATTGCAGCAATCAAGCCAGAGTATCTCAAGTACCCATAATAAGCAGCAAACCTGTATCTGAAATTGTACATTTCACAGTAAGGAAGCAGTCACCAAAAAGTCTCTGTTTCTTTGCAATCAACTGCTTCAGGTTTAATACAGACTTGCATCCATTATGCACATTTTGACCATAATGTCAGCTAACCTTTGAAGACTATCATTAATAAATATTTGGTATATACCATATTTTTCCGACAATAAGACACCCCCATGTATAAGACGACCCCCACTTTTCCAGCCCAAAATTTAAAAATCAATATTTTAAAGATAGTGCAGAACACATTTTTATTTAGTAATTAGTTAACATTTACCTGATACACTCGGTGGGAGGAGGTCCAAACCGTCTCTCTGCAGCTCTATTTCCAGGCTCTTTTGCATAACTGATTACATTCAAGCACGAGTGAAACTGCAGATAGCTTGTCTCTGCAAACAGCCTTCCTCTAATTGGTTTGTTCAGCATCAGCTGACATCAGTTACATCAGGCTCGTGATTGGAGGAAGTCTGTTTGGGAGACAAGCTATTTCACTCGTGATTGGAGGCTAGCAATAGGAGGAAGCCTCTCTGCAGAAACTAAGTTTGGAAGTTTTGCAACCGCAATTCTCGGCTGACTTCCTTGAATAAGACACCCTTCAGTTTTTAGGGTAAGGATTTTAGAAAAAAGTATTGTCTTATAGTCGGAAAAATACGGTAAATACTTTTTACAGCCAGTGTGAAGTGCATCAAATTCTCTATTGTAAACTTGGTTTTGAAGGCATACAAATTATATACATTATAAACTATTAAAAAGAAATACATAAAAATATTAGGTGATGATGATGATGATTACAATCCTCACCTTGCTTTGTTCTGAATGTTCTAAAGCTTCTTTGTAAGACACTGGATCATAGTATAATGACTTCCAAAGTACTTTTTCTGCATTGTTAAGCTCAGCACATATCTTCTCTTTGGATTTTTTGAAACTGTGATATTTTTCCATACACCTATAGATGCAAGATGTATTTAAATAAAACTATGTAAATTTATCCAGATGATAGAATTATGCATTGTCAGCTTTTAACTACTGGTAGAAATAAAACTGATATAAGAGAGAGAAATTGACAGATCTTACCAATCATTTTATATGGTACTTCATTAAAAAATGCACAAGAATGTTCACACGCACCATTTTAGCTAGTGTGTTGTACTAAATCATGATGCAATGAACAACATAATAAGCTCTGACTGAGTAGACATGGCTGTAAATACCTTTTTGCTCTGAAGCTAATAGCCCAGTCATTATTTCTCAATATACCCCATCTCACTGCTCACTACAAATATATAATGTAGTGAAAACTATGTACATTCCCTTAATTTTGAATGAAAGAAGGTGCTGCTTAGAAAGTATCATTTTAGGCTAAAGCAGCATAGATACTGTTCAGAGCAAACTTTTCCATCTGCTTCACGTGAACATCCTAACCAAGAAGCTTACAAGGAGATGATGCCCAGAAAACAGCTATCAAAGGGACAGTCACCTTCTGGCTGAAAGAGAAGACTTGAAAATAGGAGGCAATGAAACCGTCACTGGCAGGGATAAGATACTTCTTATGTTGAAATTGTTCATTGAGAATTAATATTGTTATACTGCATATCTGTGTTTTCATTGTAAACATGTTCAGTATTTCAATGGAAAATTGGGCTGTAACATAAACAAGGCAAACTGGGGAAGAACATGCTAAGTTTGATTTCTAGCATGTCCAGGTAGGGTTTGTAAACCCTGGAGAGTGCCTGCGAATAATCATCAACAATACTAGGCTAGATGGATCAGTGCTCTGATTCAGCATAGGGCAGTTTCATATATTCTTGAAATGATGGAAATGTTCATCCTACCTCTGTATGTAGGAATTTCTCTTTTGGTTCTGCTCTCTTATTGCCAAATTCTTAGCAGTTAGATCACCAAGTATTTTTTCCATCTGCAGTTTGGCTTTTGATTTAATTGTCTTTTTCAGAGTATTGGTTAAAGTTTCCACTTCAGACTTTGCAGCTTCAGATTCTTCTTGTTTCTGGTCAAAGTCAAGATGAGATTCTTCTAGCTTGTGTAAACTAAGCAGTGGAGTAGAGAGAAAGGCTTCACACTGACTGAGGAGATCTGCAGTTTTTTCAACAGCTTTGTTGTAAAGCTTCACTGTTTTAAAGGCTTCATCTAAGGCTCCCTGCGCAAATAAAAGAGTTGACAGCAACAATATTATGTCAGTTGAAAAATTATTCTCTTCTCCCAGATGTTTTCCTGTGCTGGAGTTCCAAGCCATGCCATTGCAGCCCTGATCTAATTCCATGTTTATTAGCTGGCAGACATTTTTACTGGTGGTCAAAGAGCCTACAGATGCTTAGGTCCTCCTTTTGCTTTTTTTTAACAATTTTCCAAAGTTAAAACTACATTAAAAAAGGCTCTGCTGCATATTTCACTAGACTTTTGAAAGATAACTGTTGTTTGTTTTAAAGTTGCATATTTATTTATATTTTAAATTTATATTTTGTTTGTAAATATTTTAGTTAACATCCATATTGTTTTTAAATGTTTTGTAACCCACTTTCATTTTTTTACCATTTTAAATTAGCATTTAATAAATGCAGAAATTGTTTGAGCGATCCTGTGAAATTTGGAGAATACAGAAAAATGATCAGTTTTGTTAAAGGTGGCTTCCTGACATAGAAACCAAGATGACTTAACATTTTATTAAAGGTGCGTATATATCTGAACCAAGTATCTGCTAGCAAAGGAGCATCCAGAACCTTTTATTATTAAAACCAACCATATGTTATTCTAAATAAAAATGTTCATGTGTGTCTCAAAATTATTAATATTGGAGGCTAGTGGTAAAAAGTATATTTCAAAGTCAAGGGCCAAATGGCAAATGGCCTTGTCCTTAACAGTTGCCAACTTCTATATATCCATCAAGCATCTCAATAAATAGGCAGGTTTATAGAAAAGAAGCCATGGATGGCAAACCATTTGAGGCTCTCTTCCTTATTAGTATGGGTGCCAAAATAATTTAACAGTCACAGATCTGAATATTCTGTTACTTATGTCGAAGCATTGAGAAGTATCAAGACAGTCACTACAATCATTGTAAAAAATAAAAGCGCGGTTCAAAATATAAGCCACATTTTTAATAATGGACATTTTATCACATAAAATTACAAAGTTCTTTTTAATTATTTTAGTAATATTACTAGTCTTTTAGAAAACTTCAGTTTCTTTCAGTGTAAGTAAGATGGAAATGCAGCTGTGGTAAAAATGGCATTATTAATCTATCCTTCTCAAAAAGAGAGAAAACTTACAAGAACTAGAAATAGATTCCGTTATATGGATATCATATAAAATATGAATGAAGAAACCATGGCAATTCCACAACAATTCCTCATGCGGAAGTAACCAGAGTTTATAAAGTTGTTTACAAAGAAAACAGAATGGCCAGGCTTACTTACTGTATATTCAGCAAAGTCTGCTTTCAGGTGTATTTTCAGGTTTTGGAATTCCTCTATTTCTTTACCCAAACTCTCAGGATGGGGAAGTGTTTGTTGTGCAGATGATTTCTCTTTTGTTATTATATCTTCAGCAGCACAGATCTCTGCCTCTATAGCACCTTTAAGCACTTTGCAATACATCATTTCATAGGAAATCATTTGAATGTTCAAGTCAAGTAAGACAGGCTGCTGGAGCTCAGACTGAATTTGCTTTAAAGTCCTTAAACTGTGGCCTAGCTTGCTCTGGAAACCTTGTTCGTACTTGCATATTTCTTGATTAGCTAATATCATAGATCGGATCATTTGTTCCAGCTCATCTATTTTTGCTTCTAAGGACTTTATTTGCTGCTTGTTGGCCTTTTTGAGAGAGGCACTAAATGTTTTATTTTTCTTGAACAGCTTGAATGCTTCCTGAGTAATATATCTGGCATGTTCAACTCTCCATATTAATTTTTTTCCTATTATCAGTCTGGTTTCAGAAGTAGAACTGGCAAGATCTTTTAAATCACTATATTCTTTCTGAATACTAGACATGGTAGCCTCAATCTCACTTAGTACTACCTGATGTCTGTCATATTCTGCAAATAAATTCTTTACACATTTAACCCTTTTGTCAAGGCTATTCTTTGCTTTGCAGAACTGATCTTTCAGTTCCTCAAGAGGTGATGTATCCCATTTCAGACCCAGCCCTTTCCAAATCTCCTGGTATTGGTCCAAGTATGATAAATGTGACTGGATGGTGAAAGTTCTCTCTTTAAGCATATTCAATTTATCTTTTATCTCTTGATTCCTAGACAACAGTTCCTCTGGATCTAGTTCCAGGTCATCAAAAAGAAGATTGCTGAGATCCTGCTGCAAAGCCTTTATCTCTTCTGAGAATTTTTCATAGGTATCCACTTTGTTTTGTACTAAACAAGCCTTAATTTGGATTACCCTATGGACCCTCTTTGCTCTACTCCTCAGGCTTCTTGAACAATCATTTAGAAACAGTTGCTCAAAAGTATTTAATCCTTCAGATGAATCGTTGCAGTTTGCATCTACAAGGGCTTCCATCTCCTGAATTTTCTTGGGGGTCTTTTCTAAAAGATTCTGCATGTGGTCATACTCAGACTTTAGACTTGTTTTATCAACATCTAAGCTAGACATTATCTTGATCTCCTGTAGTTGTGCTTCACATTTCTCTATATTTGCAAAAAGTTTTTCTCTTTTTCCAAGCTGAGATTCCAGCTGCTGTAACCTCTGAGATGATTTTGAAATAAGGAGTTGGTAACCGGTTTGCAACTCATGTGAAAGGATGCTAAGAGCAGAACTCTCCTTTGGTGGCATGTGAGAAGCAACATGCTGAGCTTCTTCTGCTAGCCTCATAAAAGCTTGCTCTTTTTCTTCAGCATCACTGATTATAGCCTTACAACATTTCATTTGCAAGAGAAGATCATCCGGAAAAAGTGCTGCCCTCTCATCGAGATGGAGCATTAAAATTCTGGTCCCCAAAATGGCATCTTCTATCTCTTTTCTTATTTCATATGTCTGGGGATTACTGTCAGTTATCTGGACATTCTCTTTAGGGGTCATTTGCTCCAATTCTTCTACCTGGCTCTGAAGATCATTTATTGTGTTCTCCAAGGCTGTTTTTCCTGGACTACTCCACATTCTTTTCATCTGTATCTCAGCATTTCTTTTTAACAAAGAAATATTATGTTTAAGGATGTGTAGTTCTAAAGGAGTCAAGATAGGGTATGAATGCTCTTGTCTACCAGGAGTACCCAGGCTTGTCTGGGAATCACGTTGCTGTTGCAAACATATTTGGAGTTCCTGTGCTTTGTCCATGCAACGTTTAAACTCATCCACTTCTGCTGCAACACAGAACTGTTTCTTTTGAAGACTGTCCTCCATTTGCTTCCACCATTGCTCAGCTTGATTCACCTGGCTTTGTATTAATTCCCTGTCCAGACTGGATAGATGTCTAGATATATTTTCTTGTTCGGTTTTTAGCTTGCTTAAAAGGATAGTTTCTTTTTGTTTGGAAGCCAACAATTTGTTCAAATTCTCCAGGAGAGCTGTGTCTTCCATAGGTCCCCTTCTGCAATAGAAAAACAGGTACAGCTATATTTTTTTTGTAAAGTCAATATACTCAACATGCATCCACTAATCAGGTATATAGAACCATATTTCATTTATATTAACATTACATTAAAGGTCCACCATACATTGGACATAATTACTAAACATGAATGTGTATGCTTTTAACATTTAAATGCAACCAGAACCACTGGAAGAAAGGATATTATGCATAATTAATACCATGGCAATAATTGTTGCAACTACGGTGCTTACTCATTCCTATCCTATGTAGATTTACTTAGCAGTCCCACTGCTTTCAGCGGGACTTATTGGCTAGCACAATATTGTCAATAATTGATATTTACTCAACTAATCCAGCAATAAGTCTTCATAAATTAAAACAACAATCCAACTCCTAATAATCAGGATTGGGAATTTTACTTGCAAATTACTCTCTTCTTTCTTTTTTTCTTTTTACTACTGCTTTTAAAGCTTTTGTTAGGTGCTTGTTTATTAGTTCTGCTTGATGTATATTGTATTCAGTTATGCATAGATTCTTCCTATTGTGAAGAGCTTTAGGAAAGTTTGGAGCCTTGGAAAGAGGCAGCATTGTTGTCTAGGTAAATAAGTGTGATGAAATGTTATTAAAAATAGCTGCAAAAATTGGGATTAAAACAAATTAAAGTGATTGAATGGCTACCAATGAATTGGGAATCTGCAGCCTCCAGACTCAGAACTAAACACTCAGAAATGCTGTCTCATTGAACACCAGCTTCTGAGTAGTAATTGAGCACAACAAAGTTGTTGACCATATGCAGTGATTGTAGACTTCCCAGAGGTATATGGTTGCTTGTATACCTTTGGAATAGGGATGACTTAGTTGAGAAAGCAGAAAGAGCAGGAACATTGGGAGAACGTGACCACATAACTTTCAAGTTCTTTTGCATCTCTAGAACATGGCCTCTCACTCATTAAAAAAAACAAAAACTGAAATATGCTTCATAACTTTAACTTATCTGTGTTCAGAGACAATATTAAAGTAGGATTGTTTTACCATGATATGTTGGACTAGACTTAGTGGTTTGGTCTGTGCAAAATGCTAAGACAGTGGTTTTCAATCTTTTTCATCTCACAGCACACATTTCATGGGTAGGACTTCTGAGTCACGAAACCAGAAGTCTCATGACGTCACAGGTTGCTGGGATGTGGGAAAAGAAAAGGAGGCGTTCCTCCCCTAGTGATGTCATGGAGGTGCTGTACACCGCTTCCCATCATTGACTTTGGTTTGCTGATGTGGCACACCTGCGGACCTTTCACAGTGCACTGATGTGCTGTGGCACAGCAGTTTAAAACCATTGTGCTAAGCCATAATGGGAGGGTTCACATATGTATGGCTTAGCATTGTGTGTGAACCATATTATTCTGTATCTATCCCAAGCTTTTGGGGATGTAACATATTACAAAATAAAAGAATAAAAAGCAATGGTCATCTCTATGGTGCAGCTACTGGCTCACTGATTTAAGTTAATTATATCAGATATGCTAGTCTAACTGATGTAGAAACCTAGCCCATGCACTTACGTGTTCATGTTTTCTTTTTCTGCTAATAAATGTTTCATTGAAGACTGGACAGTGGCAAGACATTCTTGGTAACGATTAACTAAATTAAACTGATTTTGCTTGGCCTCTTTGACAACCATTAATTGTTGCAGGAGTCTGTCCCAACTGGAAGAAGTAACACTGTGGGGGTCCTGGCGATCTGCCTTGGTTCCTTCTGCCACAGTTGAATGTTCTTGCCACAGTAACAAAGCTTCAGCTTTCTGCTTCTCTAGTTGCAGATACAAATCCTATGACAGAAAACCAGACAAGAGGTTTTTGTTTTTGTTTTAAAGGAAGGATTGTTTTCATTTGTATGTCTTTCTCAATCAAATTTGATATCCATTTACCATGCATTGTATTTCTAATCAAGAATGGTCAGATTCTTCCTGGAAGCCCACATTTAGGGCACCAAGGCCAGTGATGCTGCTAAGGTAGGGGGGAGCCTGGGCAAAATGTCCTCTGTAGCACTATGCCCTTTTCCTCCATATTGTCCATGACACTTCCCACCCGCTTCTTAAAACTAAGGGGAAAGGACACACACACACCATTCTCCTGCCACACACAAATATGTAGCTTTGGATCATTTTCCTCAACAAATAAATGAATGAGTATAATGTTTTCAACTCATTTGTTTAATTTGGGTTCTCTTTATCTAATTTTAGGACTTCTGTGGAGAACAGATCATGTTTTGGGTCATATTTATGCAGAAATGTTGAAAACTCAAATGGGTTCACAAGCTTTTAAGCACCACTGTAAGTGAAGCCAATTGTACAAGCTCCTCCTACGCTATTCTGGGCAGAAGGATGCCAATTGGTGAGAACAATCTATGTCATTATCCTGTTCATGTGGTTGAAATGTTCACATATTCTTCCCGATGGCATGATATTGTACCACCCAGAAATAGCTACTAGGCTATCATGTGTCTGAGTAAATAAATGGAAGGATAAGAAAATGATAGGGACTAACAGAGTGCTCATAGCCATGCCAATGAATTGGTTGTTTCCATACCTCTATCTCTCTCAGTTGATCTTTCATTAATACAATATCTAACTCTGCAGTCCAGATTTTCACTTTGTTGACCTTTTGTTCCATCTCAGCATATTCAGCAATTGCTTGGTCTTCAAGATAGTCCTGCTGGGAAATCCAAACAGATAATTGCATTGATTTGGCTTAACTCCTTTTGCAACCTATGGAGCAACTAATTATTCCTAAATCAATTATCCAGATTATTTTCTTTTCATTGAAAAAAGAGAGATAGGTATCAGGTACAAATCTTGCTGCAAGCTAGATCACCTGATTATAAGTCACATCCTCTCCACTTTATTCATTGTTATGGCTAAGATTATTAGTGGAGTAATTTTCTGCCCAAACTCCTAGGGTCTGTCAGAACTGTGCTGCTCCTATCTTTATCCCAGATGATCATGTCTTGTGGACGCTCTTTGTAATCTGGAACAAGGAAGTTGTGGAGACCCTAAACTAGCCCAAGAAGGCACAACATTTCTAAACTCTGAGACCGATGGAAAAAGAGCTGCTTAAGGTTCCATAATCCCACTTTCCCCAGATGAGTTTAGCAAAAACAGTATGGTGCCAGGTAGCAAAGCTGCCCGGCTTCTTTGTTCTGTGATTTTAACCATGGCTCCCCAAAAGAGCTCACATAGCTATGAACAAAAGAAAAGTTTCTGGTTCAGTCCTATTACAGGAGCAACAATGCATTTATAAAAGAAATTAAAAGCCAAGTTCAGATGACAAGAACAAGGTAACAAGAAAGAAGAAAGAAATTGTAAACTTCAGTAAGACACAGTTGGTTCGACTTCTAAGCACAACCGAATATACATGCATGCTGAATTACCATCTTTTGTCATTGTCAATTACAACAATTTTATCAATTTAAGTAAATACATTAGGCTTGCTTTTAAGAGGCCCCACAGTGAAACTGAAGAGCATAGAAAAGTGCAGCGAGGGCTCAGTGGGGAAATTCTATCTAAATGGATCATAAATCAAAAGCAGAAACAAAGTACTTATCTACTAGTTCATAGATTCCAGTTAGTGATTATAATAATGAGACATGATTGTTAATGTGTCGATCTTCCTATTCATATATTAATAATTATGTTTACCAAAGCCATAGTTAAAAAGACACCTATTATTATATTGCTGATACTTTGAAAAACAGTACAACTGACAAATAATACAGTTTCACAGGAACAATAAATGGCCAAAATTCATACTAAATGCTAAATACATACTGGTAAGCCAGGATTTGTTTTGACTGTGATTTGTTGAACAAGACAGAGTAGCCTGGTTTATCTCCTGCCAAACCTGTACGAGTACTGTTAGCCTGCCCACTTTCCTACCCCTGATCCAGCCCTCCCCTCTTCCTGCATCCCCTAATCTAGAATCCACCTTTCTCTACCTTATGTTGTTATTACTACTGCTACTCCTATAACTGCAACTATAAGGGATAGACAGCAGAGGAGATTAGTTTCAGGACTGCAGCATGGACTATGAATGTGTGTATGTGTAGTGTGTGTCCATATACAGTGGAACCTCGGTTCATGAACTTAATTGGTTCCGCGACTCTGGTCACGACCCGAATTGGTCGCGACCCGAACCAAATTTTCCCATAAGGTTCAATGTAATTACGGTTAATCCGTTCTGGCATGGAGGACAGGGAGGCAGCTATTGCTTGGAGGGAGAGTCCCCCTCCCTACGACCACGTGTCAGGGGCGGAAAATGGCCGCGGACCATGTGTCAGGGGTGGAAAAATGGCTGCGGACCACGTGTCAGAGGCGGAAAATGGCCACGGGCCACGTGTCAGGGGTGGAAAAATGGCCGCAGACCATGTGTCGGGGGCGGAAAATGGCTGCGGACCACGTGTCACGGGCGGGAAAATGGCCGCGGACCGTGTCATGGGAGGGAAAATGGCTGCGGATCCTGTTAGTGACCCGATCCAGCGTTCGCGAACGGAGGCAAAGTTTTGCGACCGGAACTGTTCTTGGCCCGAATTGGTCGTGAACAGAAGCGTTCGTGACCCGAGGCACCACTGTATGTGATTACACATTTGAGTGTTGTCTGTGGGCACTGGACTATAGTGCATATTTGAGTGTATCCATCAGTGAGTTAGCCTTTGACTGGGAAGACTGACCACTACATCATCTTGGCTTTTTGTGAAATAAGCATAATGCTATGGTAGAGATCTCCAAATGTTGGTGCGAACATTTGGTATTTTGAAAGCTACCTTTTATGTAATATTTAAATTAAGGGCGTATAATCTTTTTGGGCTGATGAGCATATTCAGAATTTTGAGTAGATGCTATGGATACACACACAGAATAGCTGCTGTGGTGCGCACGACCAATCGCAAAATAATCATTTACCAAAAAGTAAACTACCTCCTCTACACCCTCAGTATGGTGTGTATTACCTCAGCTTACCTTTGTCTTTCTTCTGGATAGGTGGGCATACTTTAAAACAAAGCACCCATCTGTACTTCTCTACCATTTTTATTTTTTAAGAATAACTTTGCAGTATATACAAAGCCCAGAAGATTTTGGGAAATAAACATCATTCTTCAAACTTGCTCTTTTCTTTGTTACAAGCCAGCTTTATTCAAAGACCTTAAAATCAAATTAGGTGGGGCCTGGAGTCTGATAGGTGGACACATTAGGGCCTGTAGGCACCATGTTGAGGAACCAAGTATTTAGCTAAAGCACAGAACAACAATGCAGCAATGGGAATTTCAATGTAAGAAAAATATTAAATTTATGGTGAATATTGCATTTCAGTCAAATTAGTAAAATATGTTTTTGTATTACTGTAGTTTGTTACTATTTGGACTTATTCCTTTGGTTTTTAATCTTGTGTTTAGTACCCAAGGTCGAGATTTTGAGATGGTCACTCCATCCATTCAGTCAATAAATAAATAAATAAATAATATTTAACTGGTGGTATATTACTGCAGTATTAATTGCCAGAATAGACAATTCATTCTTCAAAAAATTGCTGGAAATGCATTGATCAGGTCAGATCATTTTTCCATATTTAGTGGCAATGTTGTAAACCCAAAAATTCTGGAAAATAATTTATAATAGAATGAAACAAATTCTAATAGTTGAATTCTCCTTCCAACCTACCATTTTCTTGTTAAATATATTAAACCTCATATTCCCATGAAGTATTCCAAATTACCCTTGTCTATGATAACAACAGTCATGATACTTTATGTTGTTTATTATAAATGTATAATTCTGACTTCTAGGGAAGCAATGGTAGACTGAAGATGACTCTGTGAAGAGTGGAGCCAGCAGCTGCAATGGAAAGAGAAGCCAGTGAATGGATCAGCTCCTTGGAACTCCTCTCCGGATTAAGGAGAGGACTAGGATCAACCACAAGTTTTCTCCATACAGAGGCTCCCTGAAAAGAGATCATAAAACAGTGATCTCTGGTGGGTTTTAGTACTCTGGGAGCCGGGGCGGGGGGAGGGGTGGAATCATCTTGCTTAAGCCATGGTTTAGCGCCTTCAAAAAGACACTGGGTTTACCCACTTCCTCTCTTAAATCACCTTAGGAAATTGCTTATTATTGACTATTTGGATGTTAAGAACCTTCAAAATGGCAAGTTTCATTACACTGGGTTTCCTTTTATCCTTGATGAAAGAAGTTACTTTTAAGTATTAAAAAGAAAAAAAAATTACTTTTGAAAAACAGCAAACGGGGGACTAGAATATTGATTTTGAAAAGGGGACAGATGGACTTGAAAGAATATTTCCTGTGGGTCGTTTAAAATGTTATAAAAATATATATGAAGATTTTGAAATTAACTGTAAGAAATCCTCCTGTGGGAAAATTGTGTTGATTGGAAAAGAAACATATGATAAGAGAGGACTTTGAAGGTTGACTAGAGGGAACCAGAGAGAACTAAAGATTACAATTAAAGAAGAGATCCATTAATACAATGAAGCAATACTATTTGACTAAAGAAGAAATCAAGGATATTTGGGAACAATGTACTCAGAAATTACTCTTAAGATTGTCTGCCACTATAAAAATGGACTTCACAGAGGCTACAGAAGAGGAACAGATTTTACTGGACAAAACAGAGACTGAGGCTGATCTGAATGTGGATCTGAAAATGGATTTAAACATTTTATTTTTATTTATTACTAAATTTATATGCTGCCCATCTCTCCCAGAGTGCCAGACTACAGTGTGATATGGAAAAAGATGCCACATTGGTTTTACAAATGAAACCAGCTGATGTCTTAATAATTAAAGGGGATATACAAATAATAAATCAGAAGAATGACTTGGAATGCTTTCTTATCTTGGATTTACAAAAGAGTTGTGTTAAACTAGTGAAGAAGTTTCTAAGAGGAGACAAAGATAAAATGATAAGAAATCAACTTGTGGGACATTATTTGAAGGGATTAAAGATCAAGCTTTTAAAAGTAAATGGAAGGAATATAAAGTGAATTTATTTGACCAGGGTTAAAATATGTATGTTGCGGTTTCTGGTAGCTATTAATGGAAGTTGTTGTTGTTGTTGTTGTTGTTGTTGTTTTGACCAGGACTGAATGACAAGGCTTTAAAGATTTGTTTATAGGTAACAGATAAAATATGGGGAGAGATTTCTTTTGCTTTATTTTTTAGAGACAGTGATAAATTTGAACACAAAATAGATTCATTTGATTAAGGTTAAAATATATATGTTATTATTTCTGGTAGCTCTTAACAGACTTTTGCTGATTAAGACTGAATGATGAGTTTTTACAATTTATTGATAAAAGATGAGATATGGGAAGAAGAGGGTTTTTTTTATTGAAATATTAGAGGTGTTACATTACTGAAGTTGTTCATACTTGTCTGGAGGGAGGGACAAGTCATTTCTGTATGTATCTTTTTTCCCCCCCTTCTTTTATTATTCTTTCTTTTTCTCTGCACCTTTTACTTTTTTTCCTTACCTTTTATATTTTTCTTAATTTGTATTAGTCTTTTATCTTTGCACTTGTAAACTTTAATAAAAAATTATAAACTAGTAAATCATGTATATTTCCTTCTGTAGAAAATCACAAATTAAGTTGTGGGAGCATGCTTCAATATCCAAAATAATCTCATATTTGAAAAACAAATCTGATAAATTCATTCAAGTCAATTTAAAAACCAGTTTTTGACTATAACTCCACATACAGACTCATATTACATCCAAAGTTTGGGTTTCTTCTAACATAAGATCATAAAATTTGATTTGCTAAAAGAGGAATAAATTTTTAGTCAATACAGAAGTTACTGTACTATAACTTTTATTTTGATTTATATCACCCTGACTACCATCCTTAATAATTTGATTTTGATAAAATCTAAAATTTTAAAATGAGACAAGACATTTAAATATGTAGAACAAAAGTTATGTTATTTTAAAAAATTTTCTTGATGATTCACTTTTATAATGCTGCAAATCTCTCTACTATTTACTATAGAAGAAATCAAGGATTTTTTTCACAATTATTTTTCTTTTTTCTCTGTTTTTCTTTCTCAGTTGTGGCTTTTTAAATAAATCTAATAAAATAAAAATATATATTAAAAAAAATAGAATAGAGACTTGGAAATGCAAATATGAAGCTGGAAAAAACAAGCATTCTTCCAAAAGCCAAACCTTACTGAAGAGGGAATTAATTGAAAACAGAAGCGTATCCTACTCAACATCATATAAACCAGCATTCCAGGAACAGTGGCCCACCCTCCACTATTGGAAGCAAAGAGAAAAAGAGCGAGATTGATTGAATTATGGATTAATGGCTGTCCTGGCTGAAGAGCCAGCAGTGTATAAGAATAGCACTTAACAAAATCCTTCAGTGAAGTTGTGCAACAACAGAGATTATTACCTTGCTTTCTGGAGATGGATGTATAATGGACAAAGGAGTAGGGTTAGCCTCTATTACTTTTCCATTCATTAACGGCAAAATGGTTTGAAGCATTTCTGACCAGCCACATGTTGCTTGCAATTTCTTTTGATAGCCATGCTGCTGTTGTGGAGATTCACTGAGATAATCATCAGCCAGTATTTGCTCTGATTTCTGCTGCTGCTTTGCACACTGGCTTGCTGAACTTTGGAAATTGTGGGCTTCCATCAAATTGCCTTTCAATTCCTGCTAAATAGAAGTAGAATGAAGGAAGGAAGAGGGGATAAAGAAAAAAATCATAACCTTCTCAGGACAGCAGGTACTGAAATGTCAATTGCTTTCTTAATGGAAAGATAGTGAAAGAATAATAGAATAAAGGGGCCATAAAGGTCAGAGAAAAGCACATTTGCACAGACGCATCTCCCAGGACCAATATTATAAGGATGGAGAAGGTTGCTCAAAGCTCTGACAAAGTTAATTGGCCTAAAAGTTCTCTTCTTCTTCTATTGCTGTAATTCTGAGCTGGGGCTCTGCTAATCAGACTCAGTGTGTTTACTCTCTATACCATGAAGCAACTTGACATAACAAAGGGGCTATTGGCTTGACTTCTTCCGCATTTAAGTATTTTTGCTGCAGATGGAGAAAGTATCCATGAGGAATGCTCAGATCACTTAAGGGACCACTGTTCAGTGTGCCTGCATAGAAAATACCTTTGTCTGGAAAGCTGTTGTCCATCAGAGATGGCAACGCTGGGCTAGTTTTGTAACAAAGTGTAGAATACTGAACATATAGAATGGCCAGGTTGAGTCCCTGGCACCTTCTGATAGGACTGGGAAAGATTTATGCTTGAAGCCACAGAGACTCACTGCTAGTCTGTATAGACAATATGGAGTTAAGTCAACCAATGCTGTGACATTTTACCAGGGATGCTCTGACTCTGTAAAAGATAGTTGCATTTGTTTACTGATATGGCTGCTGAGGTTCCATTGTCCTGGCAGTATCCATTTCCATTGGGGTAAGCAGCAATAAGTGAAGCAAGAGGACTTGTGGCAGTTCCCAGCACCCTTCTGGGTGTCACAGCAGCAAGGACAGAGAATGCAGCAGATAGTATAATACCACTGATGTCATCAACATGTACAATGATGTCATTGGTTCTACATATACAATGATGTCATTGGCTCTATGGTATGAAGCATCTCTAACACTCTATCACCATGGCTTTCATAGAGATCCCAGAGCTATGGCTTGCTGTGAAACCCCTCCCCCTTTGGAGAGCAAAGCACTCAGCAGCTAATTACCGGAAACAGGATAAAGCTGTAACCAGATACAGATATGATAGAGGTTTATACTCTTTTTTTTCAATCAAATTATTAGGCTGGTTTATAGTTAAACATACACATACACATGCCTAGAAATACACTTAAGGTATAAAATCTATAAAAGCAGCAATAAAATTCTTAGTAACCTAAAATAAAACAGCTAATCAAATGTTTTAAAGCTTAGGAAAATAAATATTAGTTGCCGGAACAGTGTCTAAAGAGTCTTCTGATTCCTCTTTGTGGGACTGGGATTTGTGGGAAGCTGAGTAATCTCAGCCATTTTTCGAGGGGAAACTGGAAGCAATGCTTCTATAGCAGAAACAGCTGGAGAGGAAAAACTTTTAGAATCCAAATCTCTTCCCAGTTCTAAAGAATGTTAGTTATTAATACTGAAGGAATTATGGTGCAGTGAGAAGTTGAGAAAAGAGCTGGCAGGAGCAGGACTGCCTCAGCTTTTCGTAGGTTGAACCTGAGAGAAAACACCCAGTCTAGCAGATATAAGCAAGGTCACTGTTCAGTGCTGATGATTCTTGTATCTTGGGTATTTTTCTTCTGTGTCTTGTGAGCTGTAACTATCCTATAACTTACCTTCCTTGCCTGCCTCTTGGATTTATTTCATCAATTTATATGGATTTATATAGATTGATCACTGCCAGAAGAATCACAAATTCCTCAGCTATGAACACCTTTGCATTTGTAAGCTCTCACTCTGCTTAAGTTTCCCTGATTATCTTTGCATGTTCCTACTTATCTAGAGACTTCTGGCTTGCTGCTAAGGAATTTATGGCTCACCTGGATAAGGCATTAACCTGGTGCCAGAAGGATATCAGAATAGGGGAGGGCATTTATTTGGTGGGGAACCTATGGCTACATATCTAGACTGCAAAAATCTGGGTGTTAAGAGTTGTCTGCATCTCTTTGTTGCCAACTAGTGGTCATCCACGTTTTTGTAGCCCAAATTTATTTATTTATTTAAATTTATTACAGCTACTCACTCTAGCAGACTCTGGGTAGCTTAGAAAATCTAATACTAATTAAAACAGTTAAAAACAGAGACAAAAAAACTGCAGCCCAGACTAAAAACAGCTATTAAAACACAGCATGACAGCCCCACCCCAACCCCAGCAACACGTTAACCCTAGGCCTGGGACCAAAGCCAGGCTTTAAGGGCTTTTCAGATCCCCAGGAGAGTGGGTGCCATCTGTATCTCTGAGAGGATGCTGTTCCAGAGGGCAGGAGCAGCAACAGAGAAGGCACACTTCCCAGGTCTCACAAGAGGGCAACTTTTAATAGAAGGGACCTGGAGCATACCCACTCTGCCCGAGCATACTGGCCGTATAGTAGTCCTAGGAAAGTGCAGAGGAATGTTTCTCATTATGATCTCAAAAGTACAGGCAGGCATATGTGGAGACAAGAGATCCATCTAATACTCAGGGCTAAAGCCACGAAGAACTATGAAAATCAAAACCAACACTTTGAACTAGGTCCAGAAAAGGGTGAGGAGCCAATGGGGATGACAAAATGCTGGCATAATAGACTCATAATGCCAATCGTGACTGTAAGATACTTCCTTTCTCCGCAACAGTACAAGGCAATAGTCACAACAGTGGAGGTACCAACCCAGCATACGAGTTTCTTCTTGTTTGTCTCTCAATCCATATGTCACTTGTTTACCTGCTCTCCCTCCTGCTGTTGGGAAAGAAAATGCAGCTGAGTGGTACAATCTCCTTTCATCTAAAGAGCTGTGGGACATTTTTCTCCCCACTGGAAGAGTGGGAGGAGAAGGTGATAGCAGCAGGTTAGTCCCTACAGCACAGCAACAGTAAATGTGTTGCTATGGAAGAGATGTTCTAAAACTTCAGGAAAGGACTTGAGGCACATCCACTAAGTGTTTGTCCTTTTATAGATGTCCTTAAATACATGAAGATGCAATGGAGAGTAAGCCAACTGGTCCATATCCTACAGAACTTTATGAAAGAGGGACAGGACTTTGGTATCAGGAAAGGATTGCTCACAGACTTCTGCTCAGGTAAGTGGCAGAGAACACTGAATTAGAAAACCCTGCATATTACATTCAGAGGAGTTATGCAGGACAGTTAAATTGTGCCTGAGTGCTGCACATTTTCTGTAATGATGCTTGCTCTCTGATTACCTATCAGCTATATTCTGGGAATGAATAAACCAGACCTTTCAAAATAGAGGGAAAGAGACAGGAATGTATATGCGGCTCTAAAGTCCTATCCCTTACTGACTCAGGTTTCATCATTCCATATTATAACCAGCGTTTTATGGAAACTTCACAAAAAGCTTTCAAACCATTCTATGAAAAGTTTAAAAGGAAGATTGTCAGGGAGAATAAAAGATTACCCCAGTAACTGAAGCTGCTCTCTCTTCAGATTCAAGTGCTAAGGAACTTGGCAATTGTACTTTACTTGTCAACCATTCTGGAAAAAGTTCTGGATCTTCTCTGTCCATTTGATTTTTCACTCTAAAGGAGTTTTCCTTCAAAAGACAGGCAAATGAAAGAATTAAGTCAAGCAAAGATTGCAGAAGATGTTGGAGAATCATTATATTCAAATATATGACATGATAATAAGGCCTAGTAGTTTTAAGCTCTGAGCAATGTTTTATTGTGCAAAATGTCCTGTCAAAAAAGTATCACTGCAAGTTTGATTAAAAAGTAGAAAAATATGAATATTGCATTATGTTTGGCAACTTTCCAATTCTTACTCCTCAGATTTCAGAGTGGTAAATGACTACATACTTAATCATTCCCAACCTTAGCTAGGTAATTGTGATTTCACTGAAAACTACTAACTTACTACTATATGTTACATTTCAGCAATGCCTTATTTCTGTGTTTTTAGCTGAAAACACCTACGTATACATTGCTTTTAAAATTACCCCAAGTTTCAGACTTCTAAACAAAAGCCTGCTTCTGATCAGCTGTATAGATTACAGAGGAAGATTTATATAAAGTATTTACTACCCTGTACTTCAATTAAAAACTCCATGCAGTCTCATAATTCACAACAATTTTATTTAAAAAATGACATTAAAAGACTTCTGCTGAATCCCTTATGTCCTGTATAAAGCTCAGTTTAAAACATTCCTGCCCACCCAGAAGGGTTTCTAAGCATGTGTGTGCTGTATGCAGGTACGTATGCAAGGATTGCTTATTTCCTTTACCCACTGGAGCCAGCCTCTCTCTCTCTCTCTGACCATCAATTTATAATTATCTGTAGGCCACCTACTTAAATGACGCTAGGCAGCTTACAACAATATATTATATTGTTAATTTACAACAATAAATTAAATATTCAGATCATTAATATCTTAACAATTCTGCTCCTGTCTTCCATAAAACCCATTCCCCAAAATCCCTGCAGAGGAGCAAAGCTCTTCAAAGCAAAGTTGAGGCAGTCTTCTAGGGAAAGGGAAAAATTAATGGAAATCTCCTTCTCATCTATTCCAGCAATAGAAATTCTCTGCTGGATTACAAAGGGCCATTCTACCTGCAGGAAGGAAATACTAGATACAACCGAATTACTAGAACACTAGAAATAGTCTGAACAACAGTTGTAATAAATGGATACGGAAGCCATGGGAGCCTCAATGTGCAATTAATTCTTCCAAACATAAGATGCTACCACTGAAAAGACTTGGTTGTCACTTGTCTATGAGTTCCACATTTGGGCAGATTTATCTGGGAGTAGGTGGAAACACCAGGTAAAATGAGTAAATGAAATTTTCATATAATCCCATGTTCAGTGGCAAGGAGGGGCTCCCTCTAAATAACCTAATATAGTCTCAAAAAAAAATCAGAGAAAATATGTAATTCTGGTTTCTTTTTTCCCTTTGGGCATAATAGGTTTGCATGATTTACCCCAGAATACTTATTAAACTTCTTTTCTGGTGTTCTCTGAGCTCTTCCGCAAAACTAATCTCTTGGGGAGCAAAGGGAATGCGAGAAATTACCAGTTTCCCTGTGTTTGTTGTTTCATTATCCACTTCCTTTTTGGTCAGTATGTTACACTTGAGTATATCACAGTGGATGTCCTCAGTCTCACGGTCAAGTCCATATTTAGTTTTAAGATACTTCTGCTTAATTTGAGGTGCATCTATCTCATCCTTAATACATGTCTGTTCCAATCTGAGGGAGTCCATTAGAGCAACAACCTCTTGTAATCTGTCTTCAGCTTGACAAAGAATATCACACTGTACCTTAAGTGAGAAAATGCAAGAAGACAACAATAATGACAGAGAATTTGCAGTTGGCAAAACTATTGACCTCTATAAACATGCTAACAGAGAATAAACTAGGATAAAACTCTCATGAAATTTTCCATAAAGAATTAGATGGCTCATAAAGAGAAGTAAAAAAAAAAAAAAAAGGCAATGTCTTTGTCAGGGATCATTTTGTTTGTTCTCTGATTTGGAGAAAGAGATGATATCCACATTCATTTAAATAAAGGCAAAAGCATCATGCTCCCAAAGGAATGCACATTCAGAACTATCTTCTTCAATTAAATGAATGGGAGGTCATATGAGCTTTGGTGCTGCTTAGCCATCAGAGATTGCTAGAACAAGATGTGGTGCTGAAACCAAATTGCTTTAAAAAGAATATCAATTATGTTTACTTTTGCCACAATGATTCCCAGCTGAGCTCTCTGGCTACTAGTTCTCTGAAACTTTTAATAACTCATCCATAGAGCACCAAACGTAAGAGTTCCTTTTACCCTTGTTTAGTTTAATTGTTCATGTCCCAATTTAGAAAGCACTCTCATCTGACCCTGATTAAAAAATTCTGCATCAACAATCAGACATAAATAAAAGAATGCTCTTTGTAAAACTCTAATTTTCAATATTTCTATATCTTGTTTTATCAATCAATTTTTTTATTCTGGGATGGAAGCACTATTGCCCAAATTTTCTTACTCGCTGAGTTTAGCTTTTCACCAAGGCCTTTGGAAAGGGAGAGTAGGATCCCTTGCTTCATCATGCTTGCCATCTTTCATCTTTTATGTTTTATGGATTTTATTGTAATTTCTTTGCTTGTGAGCCGCCCAGAGTTGTTGACATTTGGATGGCTTACAAATTTAATATATTATCATTATCGTTATCATTACATTGGTACTTTTTCTAGTTTATTGATTTTCAAATTCACTGGAAACAAAACGCATCCTGACCTGCTTTTGCTCTGCACCCCCAGGCTCCAAGAGCTCCTCTAGGGAAGTTATCAAAAGTGCTGTCAACTCTTCACACTGCTGGTGCCCTTCAGCACAGCCTTCCAAGAGCTTTGTTGTATTCTGAAATTCAAGGAGAACAAGTTTAACACTATGAGGCCAGATCAAAACCAGCATGCACAGATAGTTGTATGGTACAATTAATAAAGTATTTTCTGCAGACAATTAGACTTCTCCATAATCAAATTTTTCCTTTACTTGAGAAAAAGGTGCATCTTGCAACTTCAGTTATGCTGTCTTCTCTACTTAGAACAGAGCATCGGGATGTCATCACACAAACAGTGCTATTTTGTCATGATGTCTGATGCAAGTTTCATCATTTGCATCATGATGTCATGACACATATTGTATATCGTTCCTCCCACACTTGTCTCTCTGCAGATGCTTATATATACACCAATCACTGTGACTACAAAGAGGAAAGCCAAGTTTGAAGGGAGGGTTTTCCTTACTAAAAAGTGAACTAGAGGCCTTGCAACAAGATCTGAAGCTAAAGCCATGCCTTGTAGATTGATGAGTGAATGCTGGCAGTGCTCCACAAAACGTGGTTTACCAAACCACAGTGGCTCGATTAATGCATCATAGTAAATCAAAAGCAAGTAAACTACATGCAATGTGTGGATCTAATAATATTTGGTACATTTGTAGAAGTATTTATGCAATTCAGAAATATCACATACCTTATTTTTCTAAAGTCAGGGATGTCTCCAAGAGAATGAATCTGAATGCTACCTCTTCAGTATAAATATAAAATAGAACAAACAATCTTCAGGCTTCAATCCTATGAAACATACACTTGGGGCCATGATAGAACTCAATGACTAAACGCATGTTGTACATGCAAATTTAATTCTCAGCGCTGCCATGTTGGACTGGTAAAGACTCTGAATTAAAACCCTGCTTATACACTGAACAAAATTAGTCAAAAGCTAATTCAGAATAAGAAAATCCATATGTTCCTGTTTGGGAATAAGCTCTATTAAACTTAATGAGACTTATTTATACATACATATGTGTAGAACTGCAATCTTACAGAATGTCTGCCCAGAAACCAGGCATTACAAATACTATAGCCAGTTTTTATATTTTTATGGCTGTTTCGTTGTCACTGTTACTTAAAAAGTTATATAGATTTACTCAGAAAGTAAACTGTAGCCTTAGAAAGAAAGGGAATTGTTAACATGGTTGGTAAAGGCAATTTGCAGCTTTCTTCATACAAAGTCTGCAGTTGTGAAAAACAGCTCAAATAATGAATGGGGGTGGGGTAGATCACTTGGCTGAAAGGTTTCCCTTCATGATAATTCCTGCACAAGAAGAACTAGCATATCATGGAGAAGATGCTAAAGTACAATTCTCTTATATATACATATCTGTGTGTATGCACAGAGGAGCACTCAAATAAATAGCATGTTATCTACCTGAATCCACATATCAAACTGCTAATTTGAAATGGTACAGTCTAGGTCCCATTTCATCCTATCCTACACATCTAATGAAGATTTATACTGTATTGCAAGAAATACACTTATAGAGTTTCATTCTGTGGAGTCCTTGGGGTTCTCAGAGCTTGGTTCTTTTCTTGCAAACGTTTCATTACCCTCTGGAGGAGCAAAACAAAACCCCCACCCCCACCAGCACTGGCAAAGCATGCCACAGTATATAAATAGAGAGCAAATCCCATCCCAGTTTAGCACTGAAGATGTTACCTAGCGGGGTAATGAAATGTTTGCAAGAAAACAACCAAGCTCAGAGAACCCCAAGGACTCCACAGTTCAACCCTGAGCTACACATCTTCGCTTCTATTAGAGTTTCATTCTGGATCTTACAAACCAATAATCTGCCATGATGCCAACCTGTAATTGGCTGAGAAGACTTTTGTAGAGATGCTGTAAAGCCATCAATGATTCTACACTGAAGAAGCTATTAGCGCATGCCTCCAAAGAACTGCGTTGCCTTGTTAGTTCATTTAAGAGAGACGTTAGGCCTTCGGTTTCTTTCAGAAGTGCAGAATAATTATTTAACTGATTTTGCATTTCCTGTGAACTGAGATGAAGATCAACATTTAATTCTTGCTTCTGCTTTCCTACTTCATAAAACACTGTTTTGGTGCCATCTTCTGTCTGCTTCACTTGTTCCGTTTGATGCTGGAGTTGTTCCTGGGCCCTATGGTAGAAAAAAAATCAGTATCAGTTTAACAACTTATCACTGAAGATAAAGGAAAGACTTGTCCTGGCATCATCAAGAATTACAAATGTAATACTGAAAAGCAAAAGGTTCATGTTTGTCATAAGAACAGTGTGGAATGCTAAATATGTCGATAGACAGATCTACGGCCTTAAAATAAATTTAATCATTATCTTTGGCGGGCTCTGCCTGCTTTACTAGATCTTTTTGTAATTGATCTTGTTCTTTTTAAAATTAATTTAATTTTTATTGATTTTAACTGTCATTAGCTGCCTTGAATAATCCATAGGCAGTAAAGAGATGAGCTGTATTTTAATACAAATGAAGAGAACATTTATTTATAGACCTTTTTCTACAATGATTAGTTAAAAGCTTGCTGCTACCAAAAATCATCAGTTTGCCATCTATTTCAGCAACGTTATCTGGAGTGGAGAGTTTCTGGAGGCCATTAATACTGGATGATGCTAGTATAGAATGACTGCTGCATTTTCAACTCAGTGGAAGCTTTCATGGTATAATATAGGCTACCTACCTCAGACTGTCAGTAACCAGATGAATGGTGCAGTCCCACTTCTTTTGGACATCAGAAACTATCTGCTGAATAGTTAGGTTCTTGCTCTTATCATCACACTTCAAATTTTCTCCAACAGCTGTGATAGTTTGCAATTTAGCACTGCCCTCCTCTTTCAGCAAAGCAATCTCCTGTAATGTAAGAAACAGCATGAAGACAACTGATTTTACTGCCTTTGATCTATCACCAAGATCAAATAATATGGTATAACTATCAAGAGAATAGTTGTTTCCCTTTAATTAACTGTGATTCCAATTAAACCTCATACAATTATAGTTAATAAATTGATTCCAGCTCTTTTGTTAACTGCCTAAATATTGGAAGAGATTCCCAATAATTGGAGAGAGGAGAAATGGAAGGAAATAACTAGGCACTTAAACCAATAAGGAAAGAATTCCAGACAATTTTTTTTATTGTTGGTAGCAGCATTTAGCCAGTGCATTTGCCCAGATATTTTTCATAACTTTACAGCATGCCCCTTGTAATTTAAAAGTGAATGCTCTTTCAGATGACATTTGCATCAGTTCACAAACTCTGTATCATTATGCTACAATTCTACATCATAATGCTATGTGAATTCACAAATGAAATGCCCAGTTTATATCTTCAGTGTGTGTGATATACTTTCTAGCAAGCCAGATAATTAGAGGTCCCAGCTTGCACAGAATAATGTGAGCATGTTGGGATAAAAGTGAACTTTAGTTACACTTGTGGCACCCTGGACAAAATGTGAATGAATTAATAGCCTTTATTGAAGTCACTGACCAGTACAACATATAGTTTTACAACTAAAATGAAAAATCCCAAATAAAAAATACAGAAAGAGGTTCTTTAAAATTACAATACATAAAGTACAAAGCATATGCTAATAGTAAGATGATAAAGAGAAGACACCCAAAGGAAAACAGGAAGTAAAATAGTTATATCCAATTTATAAGTTATTATGCTACTTCATATTACTCACTGTTAAATACTTGAAAGCCTAATGTAAAGATCCCAAAAAGATGATCTATTAGTTCAATAAAATACTAAACCTATAAAGTGCCTTAATATAATACTGAAATACTATAATATTACTTTGCTATGGCACTAATTGAATTTGTGCTACTAAAATTTAAGGGTTCTGAAACACTGACTGTTTATGATGAAAATACTGAGAGAATAAGGGGTTCAGAATGTGGGAAAGACCATTAATTGGTAGTGCCAAGACAAGATCTTGGGGGAAAAAGATGAATATTGAAGAAAAATGCTGACCCATAAGATCTGACAGAGGGGGCATGCTCTTGGTCTCATCTATTAAACAATGCCATCTGATGGGACTTAGAAAGCATAGCTTCTCTGTTGTGGTGCTTGCCCTCTGGAATAGCATCATTCTGGAGGTTTGCACAGCCCTGACCCTGCTATCCTTTGAATGAGCCTGGAAGACCTAGTCTTTCCCCAGGTTCTGGATTAGGTTGGGTACACACCTACTTGAACTAGATTATGCTTATTAAGTTTGTGCTATCTCTGTTCCCTCTAGCTATGGACATATTTCAAAATGGTTTAATACACTGGGTTTTGTTTTGAATCTTTTGGCCACCAAGAGTCACTGTGAGCTGAGTGGCCTTAATGAACTTATTAATAAACAAAGAACATTAAAAAAAAATAAAAGGAAAGTAGGAAGGTATGAGTGTTCTAAGAGAATAGATTAATCTTGGAGAGAATTAATGGAAAGTGGACATCACAAAATAAAATATGGAAGTTGCTTGGAACAGAATAAAAAGAATTATATTGCACAGTGCATTACAAGTGGTAGTGGAAAGTACTGAAAAGGATGCATGGCAGAATGATGATATAGATGAAAGAAAAAACATACATGTAAGAGAATGATTGCTGCAGGGATAAGGATAAAAAAAGATATTGTATAGTGGGTATATAACAGAAAGATAGTTTTCTGTTTAACATCTACATGAAGCTGCTGGGAGAGGTTATCCATTGGTTTGGGATTCAGTATCATCACATTTTGGCTTTGGGCTAGCCAGGTGATGCTGTCAAGATCTTGTGCCAGTGTCTGGAGGTTGTTTGGCCTTCAATGGGGAATAACAGGCTTTGACAAAACTGAATGGCTGTGACTGTTTTGACTCTCTAAACCTGGAGTGGGTCCATCTTTGGTCCTGAATGTGACTGTATTTCCCTTTTCAGGACTGGCATGCAAATTAAGGATATTCTTGGACTCAAGCCCTCCTTCAAGGAGCAGATGGCAACTATGGTCAAGGGAGCCTTTGCACAAATTTATCTAGTGTACCTGTTACGCTTACATGCCCACATAACACCTCTACTTCATGGGCTGCCCTGGTTGCCAATAGACTTCAGGGTGTAACTCAAGGTGCTGGTTATCCCCTATACAGAGTCACTTCTGGTGAGATGAGTGGCTATATAAATTTGATTAATAAATTAAATAACTAAATAAAGATACAGAGTTTGGTTATTTGAGGTCCGCTTATCCTGTAGTTTTTGCCTGTCCTATACATGCTGTGGGTCCCATCAATTAAACCATATCAACTGGTGGGACCTAGGAAGAAAGCTTCTCTGTCATAATGCAGGCCTGCTAGAACACCATTCCACCTGAAATTCATATGCCACCCCCCAACTGGCCCTTTTTAAGCAGGCATTTAAAACCTGGCTCTACCCCAAGCCTCAGTTAGAATGGGTAGAATATTTCAGTTGTTTAACTGATTGGAATCTGGAATATTTCAGTTGTTTAACTGATTGCTGCTTTCTCCAGACTTTCTTTGTGGCTTATATTTTTTTAAATTTTAAAATATTAATTTAATATAATTGTATTGTTTTGTACTGTTGTACTGTACTCTTACTATCCTGTAAGCCACCCCTAGTCATACGAATTAGGGCAGCCTATAAATTTAACAAACAAACAATAATTGCAAACAGAACATGGAATGGTTAAGACTGAAATATCAAGCAGTTTTGAAATGAGAAAGGACTAAACAAAGAATTCTTGGATGGTTGTTATATTAATAAAACTTAGAGCTTCAAGGATTTTTTTGGTACCTGCATTTTGAACAATCTTTCTTCTGGCGATATCTCAGATTGTTCAGCACTCAACTCCATGACAGATTTTTTCAGACTTTCCACCCAGCAAAAGATGCTCCTGACAAGCTCTTCAAAATGCTTTCTTTCTGCACAATACATCTGAGAAACTCCGAGGCTTTTCTGTACATGACTAAGCAAGCTCTTGTATCTGCTGACAAGCTGGGCAGATTCTAGAACTGCTTCATCATTCAAAAATCCTGAGTTTTTCAAATAATTTGCCCGCCAATCAAAAGAATCAAACCACTCCCTGTAAAAGAATAATAACAATTACATAATGTTTAATTATCACCATTATCCCCCATTACCCATGGCATCATTCAATTAAATGTTATCAAAACTGGGCAAATTGAGTCAATTATCAGCTTCTGTATAAGGCAGCTTCATATCATCTTCTTTTCCAACTGACCAAGGCAAGATGACTTGGTCAGTCATTTAAAATCACACTCTTTGCATTCCTCTGTTTCACCACTGCATCCAACAACCATCTTTTATAGACAGAAATTGACAGCTAAAACTCAAAACCATCGCATTTACTTTTTTACCTATGTGGAGAAATATATGTAAATTTGTGCTCAATTGAAAATACCAAAAATTTGGAAATATATTATAGACAGTAGAAAATATGTGTATTCTACTGAAACTAGCTCTCA
Organism: Python bivittatus; assembly: GCF_059951505.1. NCBI lineage: Eukaryota > Metazoa > Chordata > Lepidosauria > Squamata > Pythonidae > Python > Python bivittatus. The sequence goes on along the minus strand of NW_028277087.1, from coordinate 21,674,997 downwards.
AGAGCAAAGCAGAACTAAGTGAGCTACTATAGCTAAGACGAAATACCTTTGTTTGAGTAGAATTGGATAAAAATGCTCAAGTCCTGTCTTCTTTATTTGAATCTCCTGCAGTTTTTCTTCCTGAGTTCTTAGCCACTTCTCTAGACTCTTAAAGTCCTTTTCAAGCCTTCAAAGAAATAGAAAAAATAGTTACAAGAAAATCTTGTTAAAGCTGTTAAAACCATGGAGAGTAACTCTTAATGCTATAAATCAATCTTGATTCTATTTCAACAAGTTTACCTATTAATATTTATTTACTTATTTATTACTGTAATTTGCAGGTTGATAAGTTCTGGAAAGTCTCTAAGCAGCTTACAAATAATATAAAAATAAAATAGAAAGAATAACAAAGAAAATATAACAAAATCCAAAACGCAGTAACAACAGTAAAACTCCCCATCCATTAACACACTGATGAAAAACATGAAAAAATTTCCCTACTACAATGTGGGTGGGGCCCACCATGCCATCAATCCCCAAAGGCTTTCCAGAACAAGCAGGTGTTAGTGGCTTTCCTAAATATCTTTCCTAAATATCTTTTCTACCAATAGCACCTTGGAAGATATTATTTATGTATGTATTAGGTTTGTGAGGAATTTTTTAATACTATTTTACTGTATTTTAATTAATATTTATTTGTTGTTTTTATTGTAAGCTGCCCGGAGTCACTTCCTCGTGAGATGGGCAGTGACCAAATTTGAAAATATAAAATATATGTAAAATATAAATGCTGACAGGAATGGTACTGACCTGACCTCAGGAAGGGCTCATTTCCAAAGGAGAGGGGCAGTAACAGAAAAGACATTAGGAGGAATACATCAGTCTTAACACTCACTTCAGGGGATTGGATCTTGAAGTCCATCTAATCATTCTGGATCACAATATAGGTGAGGCAAGCTCAGTTCATTTGGGCTTCTTACCTAGCAAACTGCTGAAGAAAGATGTGAAGCTCAATTTCTCGTGCCTGACATTTGGAAAGTACTCTTTGCAGTTCCACTTCTTGGTCCCTCACCCAGTTACTCAACTGATTGACATTTGCTTTGGGCAAATAGTTCTTCACCTGGCTCAGAACAGTCTTCACCTCATCAATATCATTGCCCTTGCCTTCAAAATTTAGGAAACTCTGGGAAAAAAACACACAATCAGAGATATATCCAAAATCAGCAACATCTGTTGGCTGATGCAGCTCTTTAATATATGTTTTATGGTTTGGCTCATCTGTCTTTCTATCTAAAACTCATTGATTGTAGCAATAAGTTACAATTTCTGAATAGATTATAGCCAATTGATCAGCACTTACAGTACTGATTTTTCACGCAACATTAATACATGACTTTTCAACAGAACTAAGTTAAACAATGCCAGAACTATGCCAAGAGAAACCATTAATATGTAATAGTGAGAGATCAATCAATCAAAGGCTTCTGTCTCAAAGTAGCCATCCACAGAAGATGATTTCATGTAGCTGTGCATTATTCACTACTCTGATCTTGCCTTCTTCCAATAGGTAACACTACCCTGGATACACATATATTGGAAATAATTGGAGTATTCTGTGCTTCTAATTTAAAAAAAAAATCCCCCATAAAAAAGACTTACCACTCTGTTGCATGACTTACTTGATGCATTTCAAGATTGAAGTGAGTACACATTGTGAGTACAAGATTGAAGGGAATATAAGATTGAAGGGAGTGACAGGTTAAAAATATAATAAGAGGAAAAATGAAATTACAAAAATGATTAATGTGCACTGATTTCCCTCCCTTTCTTACTCCCAGATGAAGTAATACTTTTTAAGAAGGCAGCTGCCATCCACAGAATGCATCAAAAATAAAATTAGGTTATGTCTCAGTCTATTGAAGAGTCAATGGTGTAATCTTATTACGGAGGGAAGTTCCAATAAGTGTTTATAGAATTATAGCCTTACCAGGGTCACCAGACCTGGGCTGCAAAAATCTGGATAACTTGAGATAGCAGCAAAGAATTCAAACTTTCAAGGTATCCTTGCTGCCACTCATGTTATTCAGATTTTGCAGTCCAGATCTGGTAGCCAAACCTTTACACTGCACTCCTAGGCATGTTTACTAAGAATGCTATGAACAATCTCATTTATTCAACACTAAGTTTGTACAGCACTGCAACTTTAATCTAATTAATTCTGCTCTTTCATATTCTAAAAGAACACACATTATGGAATGTGTAAAATATGTCCTCAGTTTTAATCTGGAAAGACTTTATTTAAAATCCTAATTTATTTAAAATCTGAAGAATCCTGAAGGAAAGCAGTCAACATCAATTTACAGTCTCATGCCTTACCATTAATTGATGAATTTTCTCTTCCGCTACCTCTTTTGTTTCTGGAGAGTCAAAGCACTTTTCCAGAGAGATCTGGGCAGTGCTGAACCAATCTTCAAAATGCTTACACTGGTCTGTGGAAAGATTCAGTTTAAAATATGAAAAAAAATATGATTAGTAGGATGAAGAGTCACAGGCCTTCATAATTTGAATCAAAGCAATCAGCTCTATCATTGCTGGGCTCCTCATGGGCACTGGATGAAGAACCTTTACAAAAGCAAGTATCAAATGAGATGGAGGGAATTACATCTTGCTACAGCACAGGGATGCTCCTCAAGAGTTCCACATTTCTGCTACCTTTTTTATTTGCCCAAAGATATTTACCCTCAAGACAGAAAATAGAAAGACACCCGCAGCAGTAATAATGGTAGCAACTGTGGGATTTCCCAGTACCTGGCAGAGCATCACTTTTTTACTGGAGGTGTGACTAAGTCTCATTATCCCACATGAAAAACTATGCTATCTACCTCCTGCCTGAAAGACCAGAGCACTTTTCCCTATAAAACCTGGAATGGAAGCCTATAGCAAATAGGACTCTGGGTCCCAGCATCTCTAGTAGGCAGGTAATACTGCCTATTCCATTGCCATGGAGGAGGAAAAGGCTTGTTGCACTCTTGTCTTTTATATCTGATTGTCTTCAACAAGGGGAGGGCAGAGACAGAAGGATGCTTTTTGAGTTTGGGAATGACACATGAAATGCTTGGACATCCTAAACTACTTCTCTCAGGCTCAGATTACCAAAAAGGAGAAGAAGCAATGAAGTTATTCACTGCATCAGAAACAAGAGTTGGTAAATGATGGTTTTCTTTATCTATGCTTTGCTGAGCAAACCAAAATGAATGGTTCATAAATAATCATAAACTAAGCCATTAACCAAGATTTATAAGTCATATCAGCTGGGAGTTCACACATAGTACCAAGTCTATAACCAAACAAACAATTTTTGGGGTTTAGTAAAGGGCACGTATCCCCAACCATTATCACTTAGTTGCCTTCTCCGAATATGGACAGCTCAATACTGATTTAAGCTATCCATACATGATAGACTACTCTCCTCGTTGTCTTTCCAGATTATCACCTGCACATCTGTTGCTTGGCAGACCACTGACTATTGATCACTTGAACACCTGCTACTTGGTTATGCAAGTAGAAATGACATATCTCAATTTCTGGCTTCTGAACCTACCTCAAGTATTTTATTTGTCAAGAAACAGAAATCTGAGATAAATGGATCATACCCAAGATTACAAATCTTAGACTGAACTCCAAATAGACACTTATTGTTTGGATTCACATATCACATTAAAGCAGTTTAGTTTACATGGTTTTGACTTAGAAACTGTGGTTTGCAATCATGATTCATTATTTAGTATATTATATGACTCCAATCAATTGTAGCTTGTTTTAAAAAATGGTGAAAACTATCATGACTCAGCATGATATATGAACCTAGCCATTAATTTCATGAATTTAATTCTCTGATTTGGATTTTGAAGAAGCAGGATAGAAATATTATTGACCCTTTTGAACTTTGGTGTTGGAGAAGATTCCTGAGAATACAACAGATAGCCAAGAAAACAAACAAACAGATCATAGAACAACTGATTTCAGAATATCCACTTGAGGCACAAAAAACTAGGCTAAAATTATCATACTTTGGACACATAATGAGAAGACCTAATTCTCTTAAGTGTCTATACTGCTGGCAAAAATGGAAGGAAAGAGATGGATGACTAGCAGGAAAGTGGATGGACTTGATAACAGAAGATAATGGGCACACTACTGGAAGATCTGAAGGACCAGTGTGGGACCAGTTCATCCTGGAAAAGGTCTATGTGGTCACTAAGAGTCAACACTGACTTGATGGCACATAATCAGTCAATCAATCAATCAATCAGTCAATCAATCAGTCAATCAATCAATCAGTCAATCAATCAATCAATCCTCTGAGTACAGTTGTAATGTAGTCTGACAGCACCACCTACATACAAGAGGCTGGTTCAGAGAAAACCTAAGATTTGTAGAAATAAATTTAGCCAGAGAATGCTGGTTGATTTCTTTAAAAGGTGGGGGGGGGGACAATACAGTATACCCTAGAAAATGGCATGATTGAACAAGAATGCACTACATGCTTTGTTGCAAGTATCTTAGAATGAATGTATACTTGTTTATAAACTAAATAAATTATAATTTGCACTATTTATCCAGTGTCCAGGTTATACAGACTAAAATCATCATCAATTATAAGTCAAAGCAATGAAGAAGGAAAAAACATGGGATGCAATGAAATTTGACAGCTACGTTATAGTGAAGAAGCAACATAAACTTTATCCAGCATTAAAAACCTATTGAAAAAGAATCACAACTATAGAATCTAAAGCAAATTGAAAAATGAGGTAGTTATTCCTCCATGTGATCACGTTTAAAGTTAAACGTAAAAACTATATTACTATATACTATATTTACTATAGTATAGTAAATATAGTATATAGTATTTACTATAGTAACTATATTTTAAGTGTAAAAAAATTGAAGTGGTTACTACATGAATGCAGATAAACAGTTTCAATATAGTATTCTATTCCTTTTTGTGACTCTGAATTTCAAAACAATTTTGTGTCAATCAAAGCAAATGTCAATTCAGACTATATTTTTCCCAGTTAAAATTTGCTTTTAAAGAAAACAGGGACTGCTTGAAATTGACAACTTAAGGGAAATAAAAAAAATAATGACATTTCACTTACAGTTCAAGAGAGTGGTAAAGTGATCCTGAAATATTTGTTTTTTTGAATTAAATAATTCAGTGATACTTTTCAGCTGCTTCTTTAATTCAATAACATCAGGGTTCAAATAGCCTGTCCCTTTCTGAAGTAACTTCACATGTTGTTTTTGATGAAGAATCTTCTGATGTATTTCCTTAAATAAGAAAGAAATATCATGTACACGTTGAAAGAAAACTTATATGGAAATAATTTTGGTAAATTTGGACCTAGATAGTCAACAGTGCTCACAGGTCTAGCAAGCAGCACGCAGCAATCCAGACTCAGAGGGGAAAAGGTGGTTTGGAACATGCAGGGATGCTCACATCACATCTGTTAGCACCTTTTTAAAGAACTTGCATCTTTTCCTGGGCTCATGCAGCAGCAGCATTTGATTTAAGGAGATGCCAACAGGTATGATGTGCTCATTCCCATATGCTCTGCATCACTCCTTTCCCTACTGAATTTGAATATAGTCCTAATTAATAGTAATAATATTAATATACCATTGCCAAGGTGACATGTAATGTCAGCACCTGGTGATGCTGACAGAAGTAAAAGTAATTAGAATTTGTTTTTAATCAGTTTTTGAAGCTAGTTACAAATCCCACATTAATGTTGTGTTCACATATAATGCTAAGCAAGGATTATTTCAAACCAAAACTTGCTGAGCAAGTTACAATGACCCAACTATGACATAACATTATTTTAAAACCACATTATGGCTTAGCATTGTGTGTGGATCCTGTCCAAGTATAACTGGATTGTCCTAAGCCTATATAAAGAGAGAGTTGTTTTTATATGTGAGCCCACCCACTGTAGTTTAATGTTATGTACAAACTCAGTCTCTGACTCCTGGTTCATGTTAATCATGGTTGAGATTGGCTCTGACAAAAATTTTAACAATTGTGAAAGGCAGCAGGGGTGAATCTATGGGAAATCCACATGGAAAAGAACAATGGAGCTCCTAATTTTCTGATCCCACTCAAAATCCTGTGATATCCTCACCAACTATTGAAATTCTGTCACTATAAGGGCTGTTCAAAATATTATCTTCAAATGGAATGTCACGGAAATTCATCTGTATTGCCCAACAAAATAAAGAAGCTTCCGTGTGTGTTGTGTATGTCTGAAGTACCTCCAATTTTGTAAAAATCTCCAAGGTATCAGAGGGAGATAAATCTTCCAGAAGTGATTCTGTCATTCCAATTTGAGTCTTGGCAAGATCAAGGTCTCCTTTCAGCTCTGTTGTATTGCCATTGGCTTCAGTGAGTACTGACTTATTTGGTAAATGCTTTCTTATTAGCTCCATTTTGTTCAAAAGAGAAGATTTAATAACCTGAAAATGAGAAATACAGATGCCAATTTAGGAGCTCTCCACTATTTTAGTAGAAGTTGGAGAGAAATATTGCCTTCTGTTTAAATTACAATTTCCTTCTTTTTTGAAAGTACAGATAATGCATCTCAGATTTTTAGGTGCACCCAAGATTTCTTTAAAAAGGTTGAAACTAGTTGTTACAGAAAAAAGCATTCCATATTCAAATTCTTTTCTGTTTTCCCATTATAGCTAGTAACAGTGTCTACATAATAATATTACAACATAAGTTTCCTTCACTCCAACACGAAATCTTATCATTTAGTGAGCTCTGTTTCAGAGCATGAATCAGAGAAACCAGTTCTAATTAAAATTACCAAGTTTGTTTGCATAACAGTATGTCTGGAACAATGCTCCATTGTAACATAGCATTCAAAGGGAGGTGTTGACAAGCAGCATCACAATTCATTGAGGGCAACAGTCACTGCAAATAGCAACAGTACCAACACTGATATAATACAACTGAAGATGTCACCCAGCTGGGTAACGAAACGTTTGCAAGAAAGCCACCAAGCTCAGAGAACCCCAAGGACTCCACAGTAGCGAAAGTGTATGTGCTTCAGGACAGAATGTCTCTTCCTCCAGAAAAATAATTTCTATCATGCACTGCCACTACTTGTTGAAATAATTTTCCCATAGTTAGGATATTTCTAGCATTTTTTTTTTTTTTTACATTCTTGAGAACATCCCTGAAAGTATTTCCCTTGTTTCATGGCAGGGAAAGGATGTTGTAAAAGTAGTGCAGAAATTTTGTTTCAATCCCCCCTCCCCAAAATGTGCAATTTAGGTGCTACATATCTTTATTAGTGTTACTCTTTTTCCTGACATGCACACATAGAGAGGATTTGGGGAAGTTTTCCCTTCTACACAGATGCTCAAATACAGTGGTACCTCGGTTCACAAATTTAATTCGTTCCGCGACTCTGGTTGCGACCCGAATTGGTCGTGACCCGAATCAAATTTTCCCATAAGGTTCAATGTAAATACAGTTAATCCGTTCTGACCCCTCCGAATTTGGTCGCCAACCGATTTTGGTTGCGACCCAAATCAAATTTTTCCATAAGGTTCAATGTAATTACGGTTAATCCGTTCTGAACCATATGTATTTTTTTTTTAAACCACAAAAATATGAAACAAAATACAGTACGAAGAGAAAGAACACTAACCTTGCTCGAGGCGATTTCTGGCGTGGAGGACAGGAAGGCGGGTGGGGAGGCGGTTATTGCTTGGAGGGAGAGTCCCCTTCCCTACAGGAAGCCATGACCATGTGTAAAATGGCCTGTTCGTCACCCGATCTGGCGTTCGCGAACGGAAGCAAAATTTTGCGAACGGAGGTGTTCGTGACCCGAACTGGTCATGAACAGAAGCGTTCGTGACCCGAGGTACCACTGTACTTATGTAGAAGGCACTCTCCCCTCCCCCCACACACACTGAGGCACAAACACACTTGTGGGTATTCATAATTATAATAAGCACTTCTGGCAAGGCAAGTTTCCAGAGATTTCTGTTTGTCAGAGTGTACACAGAACTAACCTATATCCAAATCCTTTTAATCTCAAGTAAGAAGCCTAGGAGGGAAAAGTTAGCTAAATTAGAGTTACTGCAACCTCACCTGCAAACCTCCAGACAACCACTAGATGGGAGCATTTTCAGCCCAGATATGAGCCTCAGCTAAATCCCTCACCAACTCAACCTTCTTCCCTTTGGTTAAACAGTAGGAAAGAAGAGGGTCTCCTTGAGGGTCTCCTTCCTGTAGTCTTCCAAAGAGAGCAGTAGCTTTTTATGAGTGAAAGAAAAAAACTGAGCCTCCTCACAGGACTCAGGAAGTAATATAATACACCCTGACTTCTAGATTCAGTGAACAATCAGAGTGTGTGTATTAAAATTTTGATTTAATTCTGGATATGCTCAAAGCTTTTTCCAATTTCTTTCAACGCTATTTTTTTTAAGTTCTCATTGCTCTTTGTTTATACTTGGTCTTTGAACCCTAAACTTTTTTTTGTCTAAGACTAACACCTATCTATGTTTTCTTTGTTATTGTGTCTTTCTAACAAACAATTATTTCACAGACATCTTGGGTGCCAGTTTGTATCTTAGGGGTTATAATCTGGTAACATACTGTGAAAAAGGTTTAGGCAGGTGTGAAAAAATGCTGTAAAGTAAGAATGCTTTCAAAAATATACATAGCTCAGAAGACCTAGGCCTCAGTATCAGTATCTATGATACTGGCTTAAAGTGCTCTGATATATCTGAAGTAATAGAATGGAAGGCATTTTCCTTCCTTCACCTTGCCCCTATACCCTTGGTTGAGGAGAGGAAAATAAAGCAGTGACACTGAATACCAGCTGAAACAGTAATTACTGAATCACCCTGTACTGTCCCGTTGAGTGGGGCAGATCTGATGGTGAAAGAGACCTTTACAATTGTGTTTTATTTTCATTATTGCAAGGTAGTATAGAGGTACAGAAAACCTTTTTGGACCACAAAGACAGGCAGACATGTCATATCAACCACGATCATAATTCTGGTTATCTCTCCTCTTTCACCTGTAGTTCAAGTGGGGGTTCACTGCCATTAAGAAGATACTGTATTTCATCCACCTTTGTATCAAATTCCTCTAACTTTTTTTCTTGGAACAGGACATCAGCCTGAGAAGATAAAGAAAGAAAACAGATTATGCACAAACTACTAACTGTAATTTTTATTTTACCACTTAGAACTGAATGGGAGCCATGATCTGCTGCCCTTGAAGGTCACTAGGAAGCTACAGCTGGCCAGAATGCAGTAGCATGAACAGTTATGAGCACGAGTCAGAATGGCCATGTAGCACCTCTACTATGTGAGCTACACTGGTTACCAGTGCTGGTTACCTCCTATAAAGCTCTTCGTGGCATACAGCCTGAATACCTGAGGGACTGCTTCTCTCCCATTGTTTCTGCCTGTCCCATAAAATCCATGCTTTGTGTCCTATCAATTAAGACAGTGTTTGTCAACCTCAGTGACTTTAAGACATGTGAAGTTCAATTCCCAGTATTCCTCAGCATGCTGGCTAGGGAATTCTGGGAACTGAAGTCCATATATCTTAAAGTTGCTGAGGTTGAGAAACACTGCATTAAGCAATGTCATTCGATGGGACCTAGAAAACATGGTTTGTTTTTTGTTTTTCTTTTTCTGTCATGGCATCTGCCCTTTGAAATAGCATCTCTCTGGAGATTTAGACTGTCCCTACCCTTTGAGCCTTTAAATAATCTCTGAAAATCTGGACTTTTTTCCCTTAGGCTCTGGGATAGGCCAGGATGTACCCACCTGGTGTTCCCCAATTACGTTTACTTTTGTTTTTAAGTATTTTAGGTTTTATTCTGTATACTGCCCAGTGTTGAGTTGGATAACCTTATAAACAGATACCCCACCTGGCATCAGATTGAAGAATCAGAGATAGATTAATGACTGAAAAGAACTTTATAAATATTGCTATTTGTACACCAAGGCCCTTAGGATAGTTGCTCATGGTTTAGTCATGCTTGCATGGCCCCTACTCTGACCCTATTCAAATAAGCCGTTAAACCTGGCTTGGACTAGAATGATTGATGGAAACTTGGGGTGCGTTTGTTGTGATGATGTTGGCATTCTATTTCTAGAGACTTGTTTTGCATGATCTCTGTATTATTCTACTTTTAATTGTTTCATCTTGTATACCACCCAGAGTCAGGGTGCAGTCAGGCATCCTGTAAATGTAATAAATAAATACAGGTAGTTTTTGCTTAACAACCACAATTTAGGCCACTAAGCAATGTGGTTTTTAAGCAAGATGTCACATGATTGCTTCACTTAGTGACTGCAATCCTGGCACTCCCGGCTGCCGCCATTAAGCAAAGTTCATGGGTCATTAGGTGAGGGAACTTCTTGCTGGCTTCCCACAATCAAGTCAGTAAGGAAGCCAGCAGGAAGTTGCAAGTCCCAGGCACTGCTAGGTGGGGGAGGGAGCAAGGGGGTACGTGGGAGGGTTGGGGAGGGTGTGCAAGGGTGCAGTGTGGATCGAATGGGTGAGGGTCTTAGAACCGCTTGGATTTTCAGCCTCAGAGTCAAGAGGCTTCTGAAGCCTCTCAACTCTGAACCTGAAAATTATCCATGGCTGAAAATCTTGCTTGGATTTCAGCACATAGCTTTTTCAACCAGTTCCCAGAGACGAGGAGGAGTCCTCTTGGCAGGCGGAAGCAGCTTGTGACCTTCCTTGCCGGCTTCCCCATTGAAGCCGGCAAGGGAAAATTGCAAATGGCGATCACATGATTGCGGGGTGCTTGGCAACCAGTTGTAAGTGCAAACTGATTGCCAAGGGCCCAGATCGCAATCATGTGACCACGGGGGGACTGCAACGGGCATGAGTTGTAAGTCTCTTCATTCAGCACTGTTGTAAATTCAAACGGTCACTGAAGGAATGGTCATTAAGCAAGGACTACCTGCAGGCAAAATGAAGCCTCTCATATGGCTACAATTCTCCAAGTCCCTGACTGTGGCCTTGCTGCTTGGAGTTAAAGACTTTGAAGTTTTCACAAGTAAAACAAAATAATATTGGTAATATTTATCCAGTTATATAATGTAGTAAAGGTTTCATACAGTAATGTACTGATCATTTATCAGTCTCAAGCTATTTACAATGATAGACTACACACTTTGTATGTCAAAGGCCCCAAGATCAATCTTTGCCATCTTCAGGTACAGTGGAGAAAGACTCCTATTTGAACCTTCACCAAGCTACCATCAGTTATATAGGCAATAATGAGCAAATTTTGCTTACTTTTATAGAATGTATTTTTATTGGTCAATAACCCAAATAAAGTTTCTGTCTATCTGAGCAATATGGGGTAGTGATTGAGTCAGGATAAAAGAGCTTTCTCATGGCAGACTGGATCCCTATTCCTTTTCAGAACCAGCTGCAGCCTAATCTAAGGGTTTTCAAGACCTCATATTAAACTTTGTTGTAACACCTAGTATCATTTTGAATTTAAATTCACTTTTCATGATAAAAATAGCTTTTCAATCACAAGTTTTTCATATCTCTATCTCATAAAGAAATGCAAAGCACTATTTTAATGAATCTAGCATTGTATTTAGGCAGAAAACAAGAAAACCAGTCATCAAGTGGGATATAAGCATAAAGGAAGTGTCCTGGAGCAAGTTTTTGTGGTGATTAATAAATGAATGAAAAATGGCACAAAGGGAAGAATGGAAGAGAGAATAAGGAGGAAGAAAAAAACAGAACTTGATCTTGAATTGCAGATTGAATGCATTGTACGAGTCCTCACCCAGTTCAGAAAGAGTTGCCTGCAGTTACTGAATGACAAATAATACTCATCAACCATACCTCCAACTCTTCCAATTCCTTTTCAGTCAAGTTCCCATCTTCTAAGTTCTTCTGCACTGCATCTGACCACTCATCAATCAAATTGGATAAATTAAGGAGCTTGTCCCATAAAGCCAGAGCTCTTTCCAGATTTTCACAATAGTTTTCAGTTCGTTCATTGACCTGGAAGAGGGAATTATGTTTTCCAAAAAAGAAGAAAGAAACAGAACATAAAGCTTTCTAATGAAGCAAGTACAGAAAGAAAGGCAAGGTAAAATGAATCCAGACACAGAAACAAATAAAGGGAGGGAAGTAATCCAATGCTCCCATGGGATAAAGCCAATTTCTTACCAAATATGGCTTTAAATATTACCATATCAAAGATCACAACAGCAATCCAGATTCTAGAGACAGGTTTGACAAGGTGGTGTGGTTTACTAGATAGAATCTTCTCCCAATAATGAGTCCTAGCTAGTTTCAGTTAGGAAGTGCCTGGGCATATTCAGAAGACAGTCAATGTCCTTTTCTAGCTTTTAGAGCATTGAAGTAAGTCATTCTTAAAATCTGCACTCATGGAAAACCTCCAGGGAGTGCTAAGCAGTCTAAACAGCACAAGACAATATTGCTTGTTTGTTTACATCCTTGAGAATTATCTCCAACACGAACTTGCTTGTGGCACCCAATAAAAAACAACGTAAGGTTCTTCTAGTCTCAATCTCAAATTCTATTAAGCATGTTCTGATTATAACTCAAATGTCCCTCCTTCTTGATTCCTCAACATGCTGTATTTAATTTAGTAGAATAATACTCAGAAGTCAAACTCAATTATTACAACAAATGATAATTTGGAACATCCTTATAGTTAGCTTTTTTAACATACATCCAGCCATCGGTCCACAATAGCATTAGCCTCCTTCTCAAATGGCGGTTCCTCAAAACTCTTCATTTTGTTCAGCTGACACTGAAGATTTTTGCACATTTGACTTAATCTGTCAACATCTTCAGAGTAGTTGTTAAATTCTTCCTTTGCCATGTTGACCTATGAAAAGATGAGAATACCCATTTATGAACAAGACTGTTGCATCTGTGGGAAATTCTAAATAGCAAGAAACTTGTCAAAAGAAACAGCACACTGCCTTTGATTTTCAATATTTATATTCGTTTCAGCATAAAACAAGAGTGAGGAAAAAAAGCAATAGAGCCATATTGTATTGTGAATTTTCCAAGTTTTAAAAAATCCAGTTACTTTGTATCAAGAATAAAGTCTAATCAAATATTTTAAACCTCTAGCAATATTGTTTTCTTTTTATGCAACTGCAACTTATTAACTTGCTTACAATAGCTATATCTCATGTTTATTTGTTTATTTGTCTTCTTTTAAAATATATGGACTCCCAATTCCCCTCCCACCCATTTACCATTATATGATTTGTATAATATTGAATTATATTGTCAAAATCTATGTTGAAGCAGGGCCTGGATTTTTAATGGTATATTGAACTTCAAATATTTTGCTGTATATAAAATAGATTTTTTTTCAGATAATGCAATATTTCCTTTGATAACTACAGTTAAGTTTCCAAAATAAATCACCCATTTTAACTTACAGAATTGTGTCACCAAATTTGTATCCCTGAAACTTGCAAAATACCATTTTCTATTTTCCACTTTGGACCTCCAAAGTGGCTCCTTTATGTCCAAAAAACACAGACACAGGCAGTGCAGCACCGACCTCTACCACCTGGCAATTATAAAGCTTTTGTTAATGACAGCTTTGTTCCTGGAGTTGGACAATACTTTGTTTTTAGTAGATTCAGCTAGACAATGAGAAAGTAGGACAAAGGACTTGAAGTAACAGATGACATACAACTTGTCCTCTGATTCTTCTAGCAGAAAAAATAACCACGAAACTCTGCAATCTTTGAAACAAAGAACTCTGACCAATTTCTCTACTTAGAAATACCAATGCACCTGAGCCAGATCAGGAATGACATAGCAGACCTGGGATCAGATGTGCTAAATATCCTTTAAAAAAACAAACCCAAAGCTAAGGATCCTTTCTTTGCACCTGTAGATTAATGAACTGGAAACACAGCAATGGAGAAGTGGGTTAACCCGTTACCCTCATGCCATTGCCTAATCCAAATCAAACCAAGCTTGGCAGAAAAGGAAAGATATATCAAACATAAGTAACAGTATTTGGATTCTGACTGTTATTATTAATTGCATTATGCACAGGCTGGGGAGAATCATAGAAAGACCAGGAATGAGAGATCTTCAGGCCTTTATTTAGATAAAAAAGATACAGAAAGAGATGCCAAGATTCTTCTGAAGTGGAATGACCCATTCCTCTTTGAGGTAAAGTTAAATCTTCAAGGCAGGAGATATGTTACATATGACAAACATGTATGATCAAATTCTGAACAAAATTATTACACTCTACCTCTTTTCTTTATATATTTTGTTAATGTTGACATTGCTGCCTATTAATAAACTTATTTTCTCATTCAAATATGCAAGTATTATTGACATCTTCAAATATCCTATATTAACATTTTGTTCCAGAGATATATTTCACCGTCTATGGAAAGTTGGATATCTCTGAGTAATTCCTCCTCTTTCTGTCAATACAGTAAGCTCTTTGCATGAAACATATCTATGCCTTAATTGACAAGAAGCCCTGCCTACAGACATGTTAACAGTGGAAAAATCACAACACTTGCAGGATTAGGACTGAAAGGAGCCCAAACATTGTTGGCTTGGGAGCTTTGTCTCCGATCTTCCCATGGAGTGTTGATGGCATCACTGTACACAGGTGGGGCTTCTCCAATGAATCACTGCTAAGAAGACTGTGTTCCATAGCAGATAAGGTTTCTTTTCAGACTGCATTCCTCCCAGCCTGCAGCAGATACAATCAGCGCTTAATGGGCATTAGCCAAAGGGCACCAAGCAGTGCACCTCTGGACTGTAATTACACGGATCCATAATTCCCATAGTAGGAGTACATTTTCACTGGAACATGCTATAGGTACTCACCACCTAGAGCAAGAAAACTAGGATTTGATCACTGTTCACTATGAATCTGTACATTATTAGCTGCACTGGATAGGCAGTAACAGACCAGAAAGTAAGACACAGCTTCTGCCCTTAAAACGTGGTGTTCTTGAGTCAGAGACAGACTGCTCAAACTGAGGATAAAATTCTGAATGGAGGGCTTTATAGGGTTTCATGGCTAGGGATTAGCCCTTTGGGTCAACTGATGATATACTGAAGCAGTTTGTTACTGCAGCTGACTTTTAATGCAGTGATCAGCAGTGAAGGAGGAAAAACACTGATAGCTAATTCCTAGGTCTTCCTTTTTTTAAATGAAAGCTTTCCAGTTCTCAATGCACTGTGTCCCATGCCCATCACTGAACTCTTGTTCATTTGCACAGAAGCACAGAAATGGTTTCCTATGTACTAGAATTCCCTAAAACTTCACCTTAGAAATTATCTTCTGCAGATTCTCTTTTCCCATGTAAGAGGCTTGCTGAGACAGGGCACTTTCTTGCTTCAGAATAATGCTAGTCAAACGGGTTTTGCAGCTTTGACATTGCTTCAAGAGTTCCATTGTGCTTTCACAGTGTTCACGTCTATGGAAGGGAACAAAGCCAAAAGAAAATTGAAGACATTTACAGACTTGCCTAAGATTAGAGACCCTTATTTTTTAAATGATTATGAACATATGTATCAAGGAATCCAGTATGTCCATTCAACTCCAAAGTATCTAAGCTTTCACAAAAAGGAGGAAAATAATTAGTAGCCTTTAGGACTAAAGTAGACATTAAATGTAGGAATATGCTTTTAAAGTTTCAAAATAGCATCTGAGAGGAAGAATTAAAATCAGAATCATAATACATGGGGAGAGGAGTTTAACTTTTTTCCAATTTCCCATCTCTTACTCCTTAGTCTATAAGAATGCAGCCACACTTCAGCTTTACAGTCCTGCAAAAGTTGTAAATGTGAGGATTGGTCATAAATTTACTTTTTCATCACTGTTACAACTGTGAACAGTTGCTAAACAAGGTAGTCACTAAATGAGGACTACCTGTATATACCACTGACTGAAGAATATCAAAGTGGGACACCCCTTCCTGGACTGTTCCGGTCAAAATGGAGGAAGGAGGAGTGTTCATTCTTCTATAGTAAAAAATTTAATTCCCTGACATGCTACTTCCTCACCAACATAAAGTTTCCTACACAAACTAAAGTTCAGTCACGTAATCTCATGTCAGCATTTAGAAGTTGTTGAGTCCCCAAGAGCTGTATTATGCAATTCTTCGGAATAAGAGCACTGACCCAGCCCGGATTTATGAGAATTCTGGCTTACCATGAACATACTGCTCAATTGCTCTAGTTTCTTTTCTTAACAGGAGAAGCTAAATAAACTAAAGACACATCTTTTGTCATTTTCTTTTTACAATATGTGAACCAAAAGTTCCAACTTGATTTTTCCTAACAAACCAGAGTCAGAAAACACGCTTGCTCTTGGCTTCCTATAACTGACTTGTTTGGGAGAGTCAATAATTTTGGTTTGTACATCTTGATAAACAAATGCAGAAAAAGTTTTCATGAGTTCTTTAACTTCCAACTGGCAGGAGACATAAAGTGGAAGCAACAAAGCTCTGTGTTTCAGCATGGGTGATCGTTTATCTCTAATTTATTATAATGTGTTAATATGGGTAATGTCTCACTTTACAGTTGCATGAAATGTAGCAAAACAGCACATAAGCATTTAGTGCGGTCCTACTGAGATCTGTTCAGAAGTATGTTTTATTGAATCCCAGTAGGATTTCCTAGGAGGCACATATGTGTACAGGATTGTGGCCTACTTTTCAGTAATGGCAAGTTTAGTCTTCTCCCATAGGTCCTGGGTAAGTCCCCACTGCCGACTGACTTCATTTTCCTGGGCTTTTGGCAACTGGGAAATTTGACTAATTATCTCATTCAAGGTTTTCATTTCTGGAGCACAGCGATCCAGCTTCTTCCATAGTTCACTGAGCAACTTCCACCTATATTAACAGGAGACAAAAACAGATTGAATCCTTACTATTTTACTGTGACTTTTCTGATATTCTATCATTTTAGAATGCTTCCAGATGTATTGGGCTTCAACTTCCATAACCCCCAACAATATGATTTAAGAACTAGGGGGGAAAAGGCTTTCTCACCTTTGCCAAATAGCAGGAATAGTTGGGTCCCTCAAGCCTATTGTACTGATCAAATCATATATATCTTGAATGTTTTTAAATAGCTCATTATTCTTCGAGGAAAATTCTTCAATCTTTTGATTCTGGGTAAACTCTGCTGCTGTTGCTTCAGAGCCAACAGAGGGGTTTTCCTTTACAAGTAAAGCTGCTACAAACTCTTCACAGCTCATCTTTTTACCACTTTCAGCCTCTACCAAACAGATATGGAGTTGCTTCAATTTCTCATCTAGAGACCTGGCCTCTTTTTCCATATGAGAAATCTCCTGCACTGGCTGTGGAGAACAGCTCAGAAGTGTAGAGGCATCCTCAGAACATTGAATACGTTTCAGGGAAGCCAGAAAAGTTTCAAGATCTTGCAGAATTGTTTCAATGACTTGTATTTTCTGACTCAGTTCTTCTAATCGCATTTTGTACTCGCTGATCATTAAACCAATGGCTTGCCGATCTCTTTGGTCAATTGTCCAATCTGCAGGGCTATTTTGCTCTTGGCTGTTGCATTGTTCAATACAATTTGCTATAGATGCCTGAATTTTCTGAAAGAAAGGATGAAAGGATCAGGAAACTGTGTTTTATGTGTAGCATTTATTACTATGCTATTACACTTGCTAAATCCAAGGAATGAGAGATAGCTCCATAGCAAAACGGTAGACCACATGCTTTATACTCAGAAGGGCACAGGTTGAAATCCTGACATCTCTAAGTAGGGCTGGAAAGCTCCGCCTGAAACTCTGGAGAGGCATCACTGATCAGCATTAATGGACCAACGGTTCAGCTTGATATAAAGTAGTTTCATATATTCCTAAGCACCATGTCCACTTTTGCAGATGAAAAATGATGAGCACACTATCCATACACATTTATATATTATTATTATTCTAGGGGAATAAACAAAACTGGGGAAAAGCAGTTAAAGAACTATTTGGGTCTTTTGCCACAATAAACATTACAATACAATACAAGAGACTTTCTGTTCACTACCTCTTTTCCTTAGGGAAAAGCTGCTGAGATTGGGGACTTGCACTGAGAAAAGAGGAGACTTAAACACTTCTGCTTCTTAATTCTTTTCTGAAAACTTCTTTTTGCAATTTTGCACTTAGGATTTCTGTGCATATAGTCTTAATGCTCTGGAAGCACCCAGCACTAAACTATTGAAGTTGAATAGGTATGCTTTAAATTCCAAGGATAATTTAAGCATCATCAGTACAAACCTTCATCTTCTTGTACAGAAGATCAGTTTTATTCATCACACACCGTGGAATATCTCTTTTGCAAAGCTGTTCTTCTGATCTGCAGAGTAGGACCCATTCATTTTCTATTGGCAAAACAAGGGCCAAAGCAGCCTTTAAAGATTCCTTCCTACAGGACAGTAAGGGCGACATGAACAGGACATCCCCTAAGGAAATATCTCCACACATTGTACAACATATAAGAACAGAGAACTTCCATGACACAACTCCATCAGCATAGAATGTGGTACACACACAAGGATTTCTGCTTTCCATTTTTTCATTAAAGTTTATAGGTCTTAGCTTTTCAAGATCAGCCAGGATCAGGATAGCCCGCAACCTAGGCTATGTAAAATTTTGAGCAACAGGAGTAAGATAATAAACCAATGCCCCAACTCACCATTTTATTTAAAATATGTAGTCTACCTGAGCATAAGGAAAAGGTCTAGAAAAAGAGCAAAACTTCCTAAGATTACTTCCATTGTCTGTAGAAGTTACTGAAAGAACTTCTCATCCATTTGTATGTGCTAAGTTTGATGAATGTAATTTGATGTGATGTTTGATATTGGTTACCACCACTTCCCCTAGAAGTTCATAATAAATGGGGAAGCTTGAACACATCTTTGTCATGTTCATCTTTGGGGAATCTCTGTTGTTCCCTTTCAAGGCTAGATGAGTATGACTTTAAAAAATTAGAGACCTTCCCAGAAATCAATCCAGATTGTGCATTATAATTTTTTCTCACTTTCTGTGGTCTCCATAGCCTCAGTCCATAAGGAGTATAAGCCATCCCCTCTCCACATGAACAGCTGAATACTTATGAGGCAATCTGCAAGCTAAACGAACTTTCCCCACTCCCATGCCATCTGATAGTCAGGCTAGTTCAGAATAGGGCATCACTGATTTTCTTGAAGGCAAAGTTATGTGTACTTCCCTTATGTCCAATTAGCCCACTGCCTCTTCAAGCTTCTAGCTGTACCTTTTATCTAAAGCAAACTGGAGCTCATCCCATTCTTTGTGCAGATCTTCCAGAGATTTCTCAGAGGTGACAGGATTGTCCATCTCACTTGAGAGCTTTACTAACTGTGAAGTCACAGAATCAAACAGTTTCCAGGAAGAGTCACCTTTACTTTCTAAAGCCTGAAGCAAGATGTGTAAATATCAGTGGTATGCTATTATTTTTTTAAGTAACATTGTTAGATTTATAAACACAAACAGAGAAATAATAATGTTTAATTATGCCTTTTCCCCATAGTTTAACAATGTTTGAATTGAGACAAAACACAACTAGTTCATCTATTGCTTATATAATACATTCATATAAATTCTAATTTGAATATTCATTATTAAAATTAATTCCTTTGTAGATTTCTCTGCAGAGGAACCTAATGAATGCTCTGTAAGTATCAGTACTAATTCTGTTAAAACTGAAAAGATATGCCTAGATAAGATATTATTCAGACCCTCATGTAAGCCACTGCTAGATTCCAAGAAACAGTTAAACATGGCAAACTATAATCTTCACTTTTATGTGGAGAAGTGTTATGCAACATGTCCTACAATATGTTTCTTTCGGGGAGCTGTTCCATGGGATGGCCCAATAGAATCCATTTTTTTTTTTTTGCTGCCAAAATAAATGCCCATCTATCTTACCCAAGACCTCAAGGTAGTGCTTGGGTGAGGGAAAGGGCAGCTACGTGCATTCCTGATACATTCCTTGGCATCTGCCAAACTTCCTGCCTTACCAATTTAATTTTTAACAATTATTTTTAAAAAATTAATAGGAACCTAACAGGCTATAAACCAAAGCATCAGCCTCAAGCTGAACCTTATTTCAAACAGCGCTAGTGGCTCTTTCTGAGGCTGCAGAGTTACTGTCAGAAAATCAAATGGGAATACTTGTACCCTAGGCAATTGTTTGCCCTCTGGTGTAACAGGCATTTTGTGACTGGCTCCATCAGACATGACAACCATTTTATGAACACGCCCATAATATTCTCTCAAAATTCCAGATATAGCCACTTGTGCTAAATATTTGAAGAACCCTGACCTAATAGACAAATTAGGAAAGGAACACTCACTTCCAGTGTTTCCAGTTTCTTCTGAAGGGAAGAAATGTTTGTCACATCATCAGTTAAAGGAGGAGTTATATTCTCCCTGATGCTGCTTAGGTGAAGCTTCAGATTATGTCTTGCTGTGTCATAGCTAAGAGAAAACAAGATATTTCAATTAAGAGATGCATTATTAGTAGTATTATGGAAAACTGGAGGTGAAAACAAGATGTCTGCTTGTTCTAATGCTGTCTTCTCCTCCTCATCTGCATGATACAATACAACAGTTTGTTCCCCATTGCTTTACTTGCCCATTCCTTCTTTTAGCCATCTTGATAGTATAGGCGTCATGTTACCTTAAGCTGAATATTTTTCTTTAACTTTTAACTTTATTAATTTCTGGCCAGGGACTACAAAAACAATGCACAAAAAGAAGAAGGTTCTTAAATTAAATGTCCAGCTAGCAAGGAAGCCAATCCAACCAGGAGAGGTCTGATTTCTGAGGCCGAGGGAAGGAAAACAGTGGAGGGAGCTAAGACAAAGGCTCTTCTCTCAGCCCTAGGCCATTTCAAGACCAAACAATTAAGAAATCTGAATTAATTATCCAAACTGGTCCAAAGAGTACAACTTGAGGAGAATGCATTTTATGTTACTCTTCATAAAAATTCTAGAATTGGAATCTGACAGATTAAACCAAGGTAAACCAGACTGAAAATTCAGCTCTATTTAAAAAACAAAAACAAAACATGTTTACAAATTTGTTCCAGAAATTTCTGATAAATATTTATTTCTTGTCACTTGAATATTTTATACTGAAAGGTACCTCTCTTTTAATCTTTTTAAGGCCAAGTCTCCATCACCTTCCAACTGATGTCCGCCATCTTGAAATTCCTTTTCTGGTTCAAAATTAATACAAGAAACATCTTCTGAATCCTAAACAAAATGTCCAAAATAGTTAAATAATTGTAATACATAATATTCATAAAATATTTATGTATATACAATGGAACCAGAACATTTTAATTTTCCAGGTAAAAGAAATCCTTACCCAAGAGATTAAAGACTTCTTTTAGAAAGACTGGAGATTATGAAGCCACAAGGAAAATAATTTTCACAGATTTCTTTTATCCTAATTCAGGACCCTATACATGCATAGTTGGGATCTTGAATGTTTAAGTTTTCCCATTCATGTTGATAAAGCGGAATGTTCCATATGCATGAAGGCTGGGTGAAGCCATACCTAAAGCAAAATGACTATCACAGTAATATAGTCCTATATATTCCTCAAATAGTACAATACGCTTAGTCTAGAAATTATGGGTTTTACAAAATACAGACTGAGAATGCTTGTAGGAGGTCGGTTTTTTAATCATTCTAGTCATTCTCTAATTACTGCATTCTGGGCCCAGCTAAGGTTTTGGTAATAAAAATGTATGAATATAATGTATTAGGCCAAAGACCTATATAGTCTCTTTTGCACAGCAGCTGTACACATAAAGCTGAAAAGCTCGTAAGTGGGATCTGAAGGAAAAAAGTCTTTTCCCACTTCTTCCAATAGTTACAGATAAATTTAACTAAAGAACAGCTTGTAATCTGAGCTTTCAAATAAGCATCTGAGATCTGCTCTCTGGTCTGCCAGTCAGAGGTATGAAAGTGGCAAATACTATTCCTCACAATTTCTTTTAGACAACTGACTATGCAAAGTAAATACGGCTATATTTATTTATTCAAAACTACCATCAGTGGTTTTCTGTTAATAATAACGGTAACTTTCACAATATTTTTAAATTAGACTTACCCAGACAGAGAATTCAGAGGCTGTCAAGGGAATAATTTATGCCTGATTTCAGGAAGGATTGTAACAAACTTTTTCTGCTTCCTTTAAAAGGTTGCAGTACTGTGAAACCTTGATTTGCCAGGCCCTAGTGCAACAGACGTTGCATGCAAAGGATGAAATTTCACTGCAATTGATGTCATATGCAGCATGATGCCATGACACTGAGGCTCTACCTCTGGGCATGCTTGCTACTTCCACCTTCTTCTCACCCCACTCACTGCCCCCATGGCCAGCTACATCCATGTGCTATCCAGCTGGTCTGAGGTGCCCAAGCAGGACATCTTTGTCAGTGGAAGGGGATCTTCAGGCAAAAGAAACTGAAACTGCTTAGCCAGCTCGATTCTGGCAGCCCAAAGAGGTAGCACTCAGGGTAAATGTCAGTGGGTGGCGATGCAGAAGGGATACAACAGGCTGTTTGAATCTGAGAAGGAAGCAGGGTAGTTGCTATTATGGGATGGCTCTGGGGGAAGCAGAGATGGAACGAGATGGCAGGCAGCTGTAGAGGGAAGGGAAGGGAAGAGCCTCTGTTCCTTCTCCTCTCAGGCCTTTTTCTCTATTCTTCTTTCGGATGCCAGGAAGCTGAAATTCCAGCCAGCCTGGATTCCCCTACCTGGGCAGCCTCCAGAGGTACTTGAGTGGCCATTCCTATCCTCTCACACTGAAAAATTCACAACTGACTGTTTACCAGACATTCACAAGTGGGACTAATGTTAAGAATAAGAATAACAATGTAATGGATATGGTTATTAGATTCTGATATTGTGACAGAGGAAGCTCTATCTGAACAATTTGAATGAAATTATTAGTGAATCAAAGATAAAATTTCCAAGAAAAAGCATTTGGTAACAGGCCAATGAAATGAAAAGGATTCTAGGAAGAAGCTAACAGCTACAATAAGTCAGAAAGCAAAGTAGGTCTTTAACTATGACCCAGGGACAGGTATGGGACATCATATGAGTAGAACTCAGTGCCTGGGA
The DNA here is from genome assembly GCF_059951505.1 of Python bivittatus. Taxonomy (NCBI): domain Eukaryota; kingdom Metazoa; phylum Chordata; class Lepidosauria; order Squamata; family Pythonidae; genus Python; species Python bivittatus. Next base: position 21,651,788 of record NW_028277087.1, on the reverse strand, counting down.
AGAAATCTAGGGGCTTAGAATCATGAATTCCTTGTCTAATCCTTAGATAGATGAAATGACAGAGAGGGTGCTAAAGATGATATTGTACAAATATTGCAGGAATAGAGAAGCCAGTGTGGCATGGAGATTAAGGTGTTGGTCTAGGACAAGCAAGCCCCAGGTTCAAAACAGCCCTTAGCTCACTGGCTGACTTTAGACCAGTCCCCTTCTCTTTCAGTCCAACATATCTCATGGGGCTGTTATTGGGAAAAATTGGAGGAAGAAATACAGTATATGCCATCCGGAGCTACTGAATTAAAGTCAGATAGATATGAAGTCCAACAGAATAATTTTACCTATGCAACTCCTTCTTAGGAAAATATAAACTGATAAAGATGTTTGACTTTATTATTTAAGAGAAAAGGTAGTATTATTTCAGCTTATCTAGTTAGAAATGCTTGCCAAATATAATACATGACAAATCAAGTAAATATCAGATGAGGAAGAGTATAAAGAGAGAACTGATGCCGAAAACATTATTCTATCTTTAACAGCCTGCCCAATGAGTTCTTTTTAGTATAAGGTTCAGGTGGACCTATTAAATGGTTTGTATTAAAAACCTTGCTTTCAAAAGGTATTAATGAATTGATTGTATGAATGTTATGCTGTACTAAACATACTTTATAATCACCAAGGAAGAAAGATCCTGGGTGAAGGGCGCAAAAAAAAAAAAATGCTACCTATGAATTTCAGGTTTCCAGTGTGTGGCTCTATGATCCATGCAAGACTATTTTTCAAGCTGCCACATAATAACAAATAGGCACTGATCTACAGAGACATTTATTTTCATCAGCCTTCATCAGCCAGATGGAACTGCAACTCCCCATTTTCAGTTCTGGATTAGGGAAGGCTGATCTTCATGAACAGCATCACAAGGAAGCATCCTTGAGAACTGCTATAAGCATTAAAAAGTGAGTCTTACCTTTTCAGCTTCAGGATTCTGAGATGATACCTTCTCTTCATTGACTGAAGTAGGTGTAAAATCTCTGAATTTTAAAACGAAATAACATCAGAGTAGAGCAATGAAAAGTTGTATCATTGTGGAAAAAGGAGGAGAGGTGCTACCCCGATTCTATTCACATGCTACTGAGAAAATAGCTCAAGGTTTCCCAAACTTCGTTTCATGTCTTCTCTCCCTGTCACCTCCACCCCTGGCTCTTCCCTGGAATTAAAATTCAACATGTTTTATTCATACGTCACAAAGAGTGTCATCTGCAGGGGCTTTCTACTTTCATCACAATGATGAAAGCAACATTACAACATTGTGCTATCAGCTCTGCCCCTTTGGATAATTGTGTGACACTGCAATGCATGTAAAAAATGGGTGGGGCTGGTGTCATAAAGCCACCACATTGCTGTTCTTAGTCTGACCTTCTTTGCCCCGTCGGGTGCCCCCCTTCACAAAAAGTATTTTAATTTCAAGACCAATTTACACATAATGGTAAATTATAAGCTCCTCCCTCCATTTTGAAAAACAGCTTATAAAGCTGAATTCAGGGATAGAAAGCAGGAGGACAAACTGCTAAACACTTTGCAAAATGTCTGCTTTTAATTGTGTTTTTCATTTTTTTTTTCATTTTTTATTTTATTCTCCCCAAATACCTACGCAAGTAAAGGGAAGATATAGGATGCCCAATATCGAACAGATAAAAAGTTGGAAAAGGAAGGCTTAGCCATATTTTTATATTGCCAATTCTTTACTTTTGATTTCAGTATTCACCACTAAGGTATTCTCTTTAAAAACTCAGGTGGAAGACCCACAGAACTGCATATCACATGTAATTTTATTAATAGTAACTGTCACGTGAGAGCCAATTTATGTAGTTGTCAAAGGCACCAGGCTAGAAATGGGGAGTCCAGGAGTTCTAGTCCCATTTTAGGCATGAAGCCAGCTGGGTGACCTTGGGCCGAGGCAAGGAGTAAACAATACCCTAATCAAGGAACTACCGACTCAGACAAACCACCAAGCGGTAAACAACAGCCTAATCTAGGAACTACCAAGGAAAAAACAACATCCCCTCCAACAATGACAGGGCAGGCTACTATCTATAAACTGAGAGCAAACCCCACTCCCTTCTAGCACTGAAGATGTTACCTAGCCGGGTAACAAAACGTCTGCAACAAAACAACCAAGCTCACAGAACCCCAAGGGGGTTCTCAACTCCACTGTATTGCTTGTCAAAGCTAGGCAACACAACTTTATAGCATAATGAAATGCACGAATCCAGCCACGAAGTGAAGGACCGTCAAAGATGTGTTAAGAATCTCCTACAAAAGCTATTTTATTGGATGCTGAACCAACTATCATGAGTGCCCCCATGCAACAGTTCTACGCTAATTATTGAAAATACCCACCCTTTCTCAGATGAATGCTCATCTCCAGTCCTAGATACCAACTCATTGTAAATAGTTGCTGCACGTTTTTGAAGTTCCTTTTTCTTTTGCTCATATTCTGCAATTGGCAGCTTTATTTTGGACTCTTTTTCCACTTTGGTCATTTTCTCACACATTGTTTTCAAAACTTGTAAGCAAGTGTTAAGCTCACCCAGGCCACCTTGCTGAGAAAAGAAGGCCTAAATGGATACAGAAATGCAGATACACCCATCTTGAATACTCCAAGTCCTTATTAACTGACAATTAATTACATGCACTTTTCCTATAATGACACTCCCACAAAAATACTTAAACCTAACTTAACCAATCCGATGCTTGAAGCAGCATTGCTAGGGCTACGTTACGGGTGAGGAATCTCTGCTGAAATTCAGAAGGCAGAGGGTTGATCTGGTAAATTGTAGTTGTTGATGTGTAGTTCAGCTCTTTGCTCCATCCCATGACTAGACCATGCTAGACCAGTGCTTCAAATTCAATTTCCAAAGGTGCTTTGGAGTATGCAGAAGGGCAAATGTAACATCTGTCTGCCATACCTTAAAGCAGCCACATGCTCTAAAACACCTTTTAGAAAGGAAATTCAAAGCACCGGACAGCCAAATAGCAGAGAAAGAACTAAAAGGATCAGAATTCTTACCAATTACTTATTTTCCACCAGTAACTTAGGTCATAATTCTGTCCATCTTGGATAAAGAATTTTATATCCTCAAGCCAGAATTGGATACTTAATACAAACAGGTGGAATATCCACACTTTCAGCTCGGGTATAGAGATTCTATTGTGCTAGTAGGTTAGATTTATTCCACAATCTCCCTGTGGGATATGCAGCTAACCAACGTATTAAACAGATCATTGCATCATACAGTTCTACACTGTTTCCCAGTTGAGCATGCAGACAATTTCGGTTCAGTTCTTGGCCCCTCCCAATGACAATGTCAGGAAACAGAGTCAAAGGAAATCTCTTACTGCACTGAGACACTGGAGAGCCACTATAGTAAGTCTGATCCATTACATGATGGCTTAATAAAATAGGAAATGTCTGAGAAACAAAAGAGTATGTTGGTTTTACATAGTACCTCGTGTTCCTCAATAAGTCCTTTGGTTTTCCCTGCATTGAGCAGTTTCTTCTCTTTATTTATCTGCTTAGTGAGATTTGAAAAAGTCTTATTCAACTTCTCTCTTTCAATTTTCAATTTCAGGTGAATATAGGACATGATTTCACAGCGAACAGCCTGCAAAAGAGATGGTCAAAGTCTAAATTTTCAGGTAGCAAGGGAAACATTTTTCATCCAAAACTTGTTCTAAGATCAGAATAACTTTTTAGCTTCATAACAACCATGCAAGCTATGTATCTGTTCATTACATATCTACTTGGGTTTCTAGTTAACACAGCACTCAAGGCAGTTAACAGTAAAATAAACATAAAAGAATGGAGTTATAATTAAAAGATTAAATCTCATCCAGTAGACATGCAGATAAGAAAGAGAATATAGGAGGGTTCACAAAATCCTCGTCCACATATTTGTTAGGTATATTTAGGCACTGCCTTTCATTAAAAATGCCTACTGTAACTAACAATGAAATCCACAATGAAAAACAAATGAACAAATAAAACACATATAGGACTATAGCAAAATATTAGTAAACGTATTGTATGTCGTATTTTGTAATATTTATAAATACGTCAAGTGTACATATTTACAAGTTTGTTGGAAATGGAAGCAAGTTAAAACACGATTATATTAAAAATACAGATTAAAACACAGCAGAAGAAAAGAACAAATCACTTGAGTGGATGAAATGCCTCTTTAAATTAAAAACTCTTTGCCTATTTCATAAAACAAAGGGAGTAGGTGAACATTTCTTCATATAATGTTTTAAAATTGCAGTCACTGAAAAGACTCTGTCTTAAGTTTCTGCCAAGTATACATCAGCCCAATTTTGCAGAATGGTTCATGAACCACACATATACTTTCAGTGAATCTCCTGGCAACACACATCAAAGTCCTTGCATGGAAGGGAAGGTCAGCAAAAAGAGTACATATGTATTCCCAATACCAAACAAAATCCCCAAAATGCAGGATTTCAGTTAGTATGGAGTCGCACTGCAATCTGCACCTTGATTCTTCCTTGCTAACACTCTGATGTAGTAACGAAATACAGCCTACTACAGCAGACTCACGTCCTCTCTATACAGTTGTTGTATATATGGAGAAAGTTCTAGGAACCACATAATAACTTGTCCATGATTACTTGCTGGAGCTCACTGACTGAGACCGATCTTCAACCTAGGTCTCTTTGGATGAAGCTAATAATTCTCACTGCATGCATGCTGTAGCAAAAAAAATCCTGCAAACATTTCATGTAACAACTAAATACTCAAGTGGCTTCTCTTTGATTAAAATGCCTCTCTATTTCCAAGTACATTTTCTCACCTCCCATCTTTCACAAACGTCTTTGCTCCTTTCCTCCACCAATGCCTTTTCATGAGCAGATAAAATGCTTTTCAGTTGTTCCGCTGCTTTCAAAAACTTGCTAAGAATATTAGTATCCAAGATGCTAAAAGCCTCCTGGAAGAAAATGACATACAATTACTTAATTATAATCTTTAATCAGCCCCCCCCCCCCAAAAGTAGATGCATGCCTAGAAGATACAAAGGTCCTTTCCATTCCAGTGGAACTGCAGAGTAAAGCAAGCGTTGCTGGACATAGAGGAACAGCCTTTGAAAGAACTTGCTTTAACCCACTGCTCAGGACAAGGAGAGCTCGCCTGATGTGCATTCTGTCAGACCCTGGCACATAATGCCACTGAATAGCTTCTGGAGCTCCAATGCCCAGACAGGGCCCATCACAGACCTAGTGTCCTTCCTAGGCTCTCTGGTCTCATTAATTTGAAGCCCTGTTACTACCCCCTCCCAATACATCTTTGATATAGCATAACTGTGGGGCACTGTGGTAGGGAAATTACAAGTATCTACACTACCCTGTGCTGATCTCAGCCCCACAGCCCATGCTAGATAAGACCAGGAGGGCCTACTGACACAGGACACAATCAGAAGACCCCATTAAAAGGTGGAGCTGGAGCTGCAGTAAGAGACATAAGCTATATTCACACATCACCATGAACCATCATATGGTTTTTTTGGTTTTAGTTTAGCAAAAGGTATTAATACTATCACTGTGGTTCCTAAACTATACTTTTATAGTTTAATGCAGAGAAGCACAACCTGAACCCCAGACTGATACAAGGTCCCTGAAGGCCTGGAATGCAGCCCCCTGAGATTTCCCAAATTTTTAAATTGTAATTAAGTAATTAATAACTGCATCTAATAATGCTTGTTTAATATTTAAACAAAATATTGGATAATTATCATATCAACTATGTTTAACTGTAATGAAATGACATTTAATTTTGCTTATTGCTCTACCCACTACTTTTGGGAGACCTCCATCACCACCACATTACTCCAAGGCCAAGAGTATCCCTTGGCCCAGAAAAAGCTGTGGCTTACAATGATCTAAGCAAATCTAGCCAACTGTGCTTTATTTAATAAATCATGAAACAAGCTGTGCCAGTCACTATTTAATGGCCTTTTGCTTTTCAAACTAAACTTGATGTGAGACATGCAGCTACTGGTATTTCATATTATAAACAGCCCCAATGGAGTAAGGCTAGGCTCATCTAGACATCATTCCATCTCACACGGTAGCCCACCAGATATATCTATGGAGCAAATAGATATGGCCATACCATAGATTTGTACTGTGGAAGTATCTGATTTATTGTGTACCTTTTTTCTATTCCCTAGCATGGAATTCCCTAGCATGGAATGTGCCTTCTTTACAGTCACTACACTCAATGTAGGTGAATTCACTGAACAATCTACAATGACCTCAAGGTTTTTTTCTTGGTTGGCCACTGACAATTCAGTCTCCATTATTTTATTTGTGAAGTATGGATACCTTGCTCCGATGTGCATCACTTTACACTTATTGACATTGAATCATATTTGCCATTTAATAGCTCAGTCACCAAGTTTGGAGACGTTATAGGAGGAGAGCTGTGTTGGTCTATGGCGGCAAAAAATCAGGAGTCTGGTAGCACCTTTTCCAACCAATGCAGCACATCTGATGAAGTAAGTTGCAGCTCACAAAAGCTTATGCCTTTTAATAAAATGTGTTAGTTGGAAAAGATGCTACCAAACTCCCAAGTTTGGAGACATCACTTTGGAGCTCTTCACAGTTCAGATTATTTATGTCAGGGATGTACAATTTCCACCCACTCAAAGACTGCACCATGGTTTGCATAATATTTTGAGGACCGCATTCCAAAAGTAGACAGGGCCAGGCTTGTTTTGGGAGTTGGCTTTAAGAGGTAAAATGGATGCCTTAAACGTTTACAAGGTTTAAGGGATCCATTAAACCCCTAAAAATCCATCCAACCCACCCCCATGCAAAAAAACCAAGGGATCAAATATTGACAGAGCTCCAGACACCATAATAGGGATACTGGTAGGCCATACTTCCTTTTCTTCTGCCTGGAGACATCCTTAGCATATTGTTTAAAGCTCTCATAATCCCCATTCCTGTTCTTTGTTTATGATAGCCACAGTACTATGGCCTTTAGAGTGCTTATTATGCAATAGTGTCATGGATTAACTCACTTCGTATTTTGAATGTGGTTCCTCAGAATTTGTCTTTTGGCCTACAAGTTGCATAGCTTTCAGAATAGATGCTTCAAGTTCCTTGTGAGCTTTTTCAAAGTTTAGCTTGACCTCATCTTCTGAGAAGAACTCTTCTGGTATACATGGATCTGCATGAAGACTAACAGGAAGAATCTAGGAAGAAAAACCATAGGAAATTGCATCACATAGTCTTACCATATAACCACGGTCATCAAAAGGCCTGTGATCCATTTTTTCCTTTTAATCAATTTTTAGAGACTTCAAAAAAAAAAAATGGAAAATTCATTATGTGAACTTTCTGTAAAATTATATTAATTTCATACTAAAAATCTTTTAAATATCAAATATATTTAAAATACAACCAATTATCTGGGAAGATGTATATATTTTAGGATTGTGTACACTTCTGTAATTCATTCTCTTATAGGACTGCATTAAAAACTGGTTTTTCCTTTATGGATCTGATCCTCTTAAAAACTAGAAAACAGAAAAGATAAATATAAAACATGCATGTGAGATAATATGTGATAAAATATATGTGAGATAATATGACATGAGATGTGGCTGCAAAAAAGGGTAAATGCAATTTTAAGTTTCACAAACAGAAGTACCATTTCTAAATGGTAAAATCATTCTGTTATATTCTGCTTTGATCAGACCTCCACATCAAGTATTGTGTCAAGTTCTAGGCACCACACTTTAAGAAGGATTCAGAGAAAATTGAAAAATGTTCAACTAAGGGCAATGAAGGTGGTAGGGGAATGGAAACTGTTATGAAGAGGAATTGAAGGAACTTGGTATGCTTATCCTTCAGAAAAGATAACTGAGGGAGGATACTTCAAATATCTAAAAGGATATCTCACAGAAGAAGGGCAAGACCTCTTCTCTCTCATTTCAGAGTGCAGAATATGAAATAATGGATTTCAGTTACAGGAAGGAAGATTCCAACTGCAACCATGATTGAGATTGAAGCCCTGCTCCCTTTTCATGAGGATGACACACACAGGAGGGGGCTTCAATTGTGTGGCTGTGCCTGCCAGCTTGACTTTTTTGACACCCCCTCCCCACAGATGCCCCTGAAGGTAAGTCAAATGTGTGTCAATATTAACCACACTATAATTTCTTAGATACTACAAAAACACCAAGAGAGCCATGTTGGGCTAGACCAAAGTCCAATATTCCTTTTCTCACAATGGTAAACCAGATTCCCCTGGGAAGCCAATAATAACAAAAATCCCTTTCCTGCTGTTGCTCCTCAACTACTGGTAATTTGAAGACAGCACCCAGTCACCATGACTTGCAACCATAAGAGCATTAGTAATTGCCCGCTACAAGTCCAGGCTGTTTTAGATGGGTAGTCCTAAACTAATACATCTGCAGATCTGGAAGCAGGATTATGGGTGGGATCCTTTCCCTCTCTGTGTAGTCTCTGCAAATACACAGAAAACTAAAGCATCCATAATGAATTGGCAAGAGCAGAGATTTAGTTCTGAATGCAGCAAATAGGCCAACTACTAAAACTCTAGTTTATAAATAAGATAGCAGATTCTTTACCTCTGCCTTTTCAAAGCACATTTTAAGAGGCTTCTTTGAGGGTTCCACTGGATTATTAAACATATCTGGATTGAATTTCATAGAAGAGTCAACATTTCCATTGTTATCTGTTACTAACATCATTTCTTCCTCTTGCATCTTCAACAATTTCATCTCCTATAAACATTGTGTGACATCTGTTATAATCCTCAAGTTTGTTAATTGGACTCTGATAGTTTTATTTTATGTATGTGTTTGTATTAATGAAAACTATCCAAGAATCCACAAATGTGACACTATTCATTTCAATATTAATGAAGAATATGGATTTTTTCTCAATTAGCACAATAAAACAACAACTATTATGAATGGTTATTGTTCTTGTATACATTTGGAGTTTTTACAAATGTGGCAAAAATCAACTTAACTTATATATCAAGGCCTTTTGGCCATGCTTTTTTTTTTTTAAATTATACTAATTAAAAACATTTCATGCATCTGAGAAAGTGGGGTTTGGTCCATTAGGCTTATGCCACAATAAATCCCTTGTGTTACTGATGTATTACAAAACCAACAATGACTTATCAAGCCTTTAATTCATAGGTCACATGCAAATTCCAAATTCTGTAATACTGAGGAGTACAGTCTAAGAAAACTTTGAGATTGGTCCCTACAGCCACTGAATTGTAATTTTAACTTGGTAGAAGGAAGAAATTATTAGATACGCAGGGAATAACAAAATTCACTGCAATTTTACTAAATTTAATTAAAATTAAATGTAATTGCCTAAGAATGATAGGATTTGAAAGTTGACACATCTGGTAAGCCTCTATGGTGGGGGGGGGGGCTGCTCATCACTTCATTTGAGTTTTTTTTTCCCCAAGCCTGCCTAGAAAAACCAGGGATGAATCTGCAAATTTAATTTAATATGTAAATTAACCACTGAACTATTGGCATTGGGCCCAAGTGATGATATGAACCTTTTTATTACTTCTCTAACACCTGTTAACATTGCATCACTTCAGTGTTAAGTGTGACTTGACCAAATTAGGAAAATAAAATATTTATGTCCACTCACAAACTTTGTCTTCTTTATAAGCTTAGCCCATTTTCTGTTCAATTTTTTCAATTCTCCAGAAACAGCTGACCCCACTTCTGCATTGCTGGATTCAATCAAAAGGTTTCCAGCTTCATTTAAGGAACCATGCCGTGAATTCCAGGCTGCCAAGGTTTCTGTGGAGATCTAAACAATCATGTTAAAATGCATATGATGCTTATGATTTATTTATATATATATATATGTATACATACATACACACCCCTCCATAATTTACAAAACAATTTCAATAATCAAAAAACAAATAAACATACCTTCTTAGGATGGTCTTTTCGTGTCTCTTCCAGCCAAGTTTTTAGCAAGTGGATGTTTTCTGTATAGGTGGCCCAAGATGATAAAACTTTTTTCAAGGTATCATTCACATTGTTAATGTACTCTCTGCACTTGGAAATCTGAGCTTCTATCATCTTAAACAGTTTGATGGTTTCTTCAGGATCAGCTCCTAAAATGTTTTAAAATAATAATACCAGTAACCATTTCTACAGTTGTATACAAAGTCCTTCTGCATTCCTGGTTCTCTGTATACAACTAGGTGCTGTAAGCAGATTTCACAGATAGGAAATCAAGACTGAAAGAGAACAACTTGCACAAATCTGTCATTGGGGTGAGACTCAAACCATATATAAGGTGCAATTATAACTTATTTCTTGCATTACATACATGAATGAGCACCAGTTGAGTAAATCTGTAATGAAGATCAAGCCTTCATCCTGTGTTTAATGAAATTCTCTCACTTCATCTTGCCAGCCATTCATTAGTAGACTCCCGTGAGGTGGAAAAGCATATTTCTACTAGCAAAGGTATAATAGGTACACAATATGCTATTTCTCCTGTCCCAAATAGCAACTTTAACAAAGATGAATCTTAGTAATTTAATAAGATGAATCTTACTAAACTGCCATTCATATGTTGGAGGCTGAATTCAACTGATTAGACCATAGGGTGTCAGGCACGGGTAAGCAAGGTCAAGAAACAGGCATTCAGGAATTTCTTTATTGTTATAAGGTAGAATAAGAGAATCTTGAAAGCTTCTCAGAGTTTCTATCTGCACCATCTTATACCATATAAAATCAAGGTGGGTTATTTAATAATTTTTCCTGAAAATCCCTCCTTAACAGTTCATTCATTACTTCTCATTTCCAAGGCCAGGTGTACATTCCCTTGTTCTCAGGAAGATGCTAAATCCATTTTTGGGCTCTACAGACTGCTTTCATGAACTGCTTATTACTACTACAACAACAGCAAAAAATCACTTCACACTAAAAACAAGAACACTTGGGAGAAGATGGGGTCATCTCTTTGAAAAGCTAATTTTCTATTTTCCTTTGTCTTAGTGAGAACAAGGCCAAAGATCTCGTGACGATGTAACAAACATGTGCCTTTGAATGTTCAGGATTCTACCCATTCCATTCCATTAGCTCCTTATCCTTCATTTTCCCCGTTTCTACCCAATAGTCTTTATTCCATATTCAGTGAGCGCACTCCATCTTCTTAAGGCTGTTTTCAAGAAGGAAAAGAGATCCTCCGACAGATTTCCTCCCCCTCGCCCCAAACTTGGGTATTCATTTAAATCTTTAAATATATTGCTGTAATCTTTAAATACATTGCTGTAATTTATGGGTCATGACTTCCTTGCTGTGTAACAGTAGTCCTCACAGAACAAGCACTGAAAATCAAAGGAACAATACAAGCCTGGACACAACTCCTGTGATGTTTATGAATTCTTACCCAGATTAGGAGCCTGCATCATTTTGTTCTTCTGTGCTTCACATATTTGTAATGCAGTGTCTAGCTGACCAAGAAAACCTTTTTCTTCAATAAAATTCTGCCCCAAAATAAAATGATACATTTGTTTGAGAAATGTTTGCCACTGTAGATAATTAGAGATAATTCAGTTTGAGATTTACAGAATCCCTTATTTTATGTGGACCAGATGAAATGGGGACAAAGTGAGAGATAAAAACAAGGAATCTGCAGAGGTGGAAGAGGGTGAGAAAGAATTTAAAAAATGAAAATGTCCATGAGGATAACATCATGGAAGCAAAAAGCTCAGATCCAGCACAGTCTGCATGATGCAAGAACTTTGAAATATTTGATAGTCCTGGAACACGTGATCTCAACTGAAATAAATTAATTCAAAGCTTTGACAAACAGCTTTTAACAAACAACAGGACCCTGAACAGGCAGTTCAAGAGTGAATAGCCTTCTTTGCCTCTCAATCCACCAACAACACTGTCAAGGTTTAGACCTTGCAAAATTTAGCAAGTCTTCCCCCACTTAGAGGAACAAATTGTGGTTTTTCTCAGTCCTCTTATTAAAGGTTTGTAGATTTACACTGACATCTGCTGGATGTTTATATATGTAGGGGTTAAGGCTGGTAAGATGGGAATCTCTGATGTGAGAAAGCTGTTTTTTAAACAGGACAGAGATACTAGAAACCTTAACGACAGAGAACAAGCAGTCCAACAGCTGCTGACTTGAAAAGGCAGGAACAAGGGGTCCAAGATTTAAAACTCAGACCAGTTCATACACACACATATACTGTATATTAGTCTAATATATATATATAGGGCAGGATTCTTGTATACTGTTAGATGCTGAATTGCTTTGTATGTATGGCTTCCTAATACTCTACAATGAATCAACTTATCTGAACTTCTTGTGCCTGCCATTGCTGAGAATTTATTTGCCGTAACTTGTACAAAACCTTGACAAGGTATATACTAGTTATTTACAACAGCAGCTAACATATGGCACTTTTTTACATGCTAAATCCATAATGCATATTTGGATGAAAATTATTTCCTTAAAGCAACCCAGTGAACTCATAGTATGTACAAAATTTGTATGGGTGCCTTTTGGTTCAACTCTTTAGTCTCTGCACCAGTGTTCTGCATAGCTAGCCAGCAAGCAACTATAATTTATTTATTTATTAAATTTATATGCTGCCCATCTCCCCCAGAAGGTGACTCTGGGCTGCTCAGCTATGATGCTTACATGCCAATCCAACAGCAATAACTCCACAGTCTCCTTAGTCCCAAACTTGATGTTCCAGATGTTCAGTTTAGATGTCAGTTCCTTGAAGACAGCTGAGCTGGCTAAGCGGTAGTATTCCACAAATATGCCAAAATTTTCAAGTTGAACTTTGCTGAACCTGAAAATAAACCCAACATCTTGTCTGTAAAGTGTATGACCAAACCAGTGGGCCTGATCTGCACTGCATAAGACGCGCTGTGATCTAGAAGAATGCACAGCTTTTTACCAGCTGACTCAGTTGATCCATCTTTATTTCCAACAGATAAATGGTTGCAGGTGGGGTAGGTTGAACTGGGAACAGGAAATACTGTGATTGGATCATGGTGGTGCAAGAATGACAGAATAGATGAATTTGAAGAGCAGAGGAAAGCACTACAACTGTGGGAGGGCCTATGGGGGACCCAGCCAAGGTTTTCATAGCTACATGAAGTCTTAGGGGAGGCTTTAAAAAACCTTGGCAGTTAATATAAACAGTATTGAACCAGATGGAGGAACAGTCTGGCTCAGAATTAAACAGCTCCATATATTTATAAACAGAAGATACAAAAACATGAATGACAAAAGTCAGGAAGCTGGTATTATTTCAAGAAACAAAGAATGTAGGAAGAGCTGTGTTGAATCAGGCCTGTGGTCCATCTACATTTTGCTTTCTATTAGCACAAAGTACATATCCTTAATCAGATCATTTAGAGCACCATTGGCTATATTTGCACCACATTCTTGACTATTTTAATTAGTTTTAACCTTGATTAGTTTTAATTGTGTTTGGTGAAAACTCAGTTTATATTACAATACATTGTATGAACCCAAATAAACAAATTAAGCATGTTATACGAATCCAGCCACTGTAGCCACAAGCTAGGCTTGAAGTAGGAGATATTAGTTTCTCTGTATTCAAAGACCTGCTTGAAAATGTGTGTTCTTGATGATGGGCAGAATAAGAGCACACAACTCCTCTACAAAGAAAATAAGATCCTGGGATTGAATGAGCAATTTTCCCCACTCCAGTGAATACATCACATCTGTAGGTTGTGGGAAATGCATATGTATGTCAGCAAGGGTAGCAGAGATGCCCATCATCAGTCTGCAATTAGGCCACTAAATTTGATAAGAACTCAAATATCTTTAGCTGAATGCAGCAATCAAAGGAGGAATTTGACATCACAAACCTCTTTCTCATTTCTTCTAGCTTCTGAGGTGGGACTAGCAGCATTCCAGCATTATCTCTGTTCTCAAAGGACTGCAGGGTTTCCAAATGTTGTTGAAAACTTTCCATCAAATTCTACAAAAAAAAAAAAAAAAAAAGAAGCACTATTCACAAATGTCTTACAGTTAAAATATCATTTATTCATGTATCTAACTGTAAATTCTATACCTTGCATTTATTTTTCTAGCACTTTTGAAGCAGGGGACAGCAATAGGCTACTGATAAATCTTCTCAAAGAAATGTAACATTAAATAATAATGGAATAGTTCATGGAATGGTTATAAAGACAGTCCCTGAAATGTTACATCTTTCTTTACTTAAAGAGCTGATAGCATTATTACTGAATTATATAAATAATGTTATGTAGCTGAATATTACATTGTTTTTATATTACACTATGTTTTATATTATACATACCAGGATATGTGTCAACTGCTGTAATTCTTGGACAGCTGCCAAGGGCCCCAGAAACTCACTGATGATGCCTGGTGAGTATGTCTGGGATTGTATTTGGCTGAAGAGATAATATTCAGACCAATGCTGGGGTGGTCACCCTTTACATTTTCCACAATTCCACTTGTTAAGGACACTCAACAGTGCTAAGAGGCTGAATGAAGCCATTGTTTAAATGTCTTACAATGTCTGATCCAGCATAAAGAATTGTACGAAATGTCAAGAGTGGCTAGGCCCAACTCTACACAGAGTAGGATGCTCATCAAGGCCATTCAGCAGAGGAAGTAGCTCATTAGAGAATATTTTGTCCACAGCTCCTCAAATACGGAGCCAGACTTTCTGAGCAACTTTTCTTTGAGAAATATTGAAACTCCCACATAGAAACATCTAAAATGCAAAGTTTTGGCTCATCTCAAAATGTGAGTTCAACCAATCATTGAAAAGCAACCCCAAATCTATCAGTCATACAATGCATCATAAAACTAGAGAAACTCCAATAGAAATGGGTGCTTGTTCATTTGAAGTTACCCACATTTAACTGCTGATTTGTCAAATATTTTGTGTAAGTTGAATTTACTTGATTGTTTAGATCCTTATTCTGCTATACGGTGGACCAAATGCAAGCCTGTGGCCTTTTCCTTGATATCGTTCATATTTCCCCAAATAGTAGGAAAAAGGCACTGCCGATTGTATGAGTATTAGGGCTAACAGTGCTACAAACTATAGCAAATGTCAGGATGATGATATGTTTTACTAATACTTATTTTATTTTCCTTAACCAACCTGGATAGCTCTCATTTTTTCTTCAAGGGCTGCCATTGCTTTCAAATGATCTTGAGAAATCGGTAGACTGAGTGCCAGATGCTGCTCTGTTTCTTTGAGCCAAGCCTCAGTGGCATATAGAGGTGGAGGTAACAAATTGTCCAGTTTTGCTTTCCATTCATTCATCTAGACAAATAAGTCAGAGAAATGCTGTTCATGTTGGTTTTTCATCTACTCATATTCTATGTCACCAAAATCTACCAGCACATTGGAACCATCGTTCCATTTGAGCAGATGAGGTACCCCTCTGACTGACAAAATATTCTATTCCCCCATCTTTGCTTCATATTTGAATGGCATGAAATGTGTTCTCATGGAAACCATATGTCCAAATGGATGACAAGAAGCCTTTTACAACAACAACATAAACTGCACATCCCTTCAAACATCCTAATGACCTGAGATGATAGGTTATTCCGTGCTTCCTTCATCTCCACGTAATCTTCATCCAGCTCTGACACTTTTCTTTTAGATTCCAGAATGGGAAGGAAGGCCTTTTTTTCCTCATTAAATGTTTCTGTAAATGATAGCATTGCCTAAGGATTTAAATTAATATTAAAATGGGTAAGTGCATTCAGTATATTCAATGTCAGATACTTAAAAAAGAAGAATTAAGGACATTAACAGGATAGGTCTGTCAATGGTTATAGAGTGTAATATTTAAATGGGACTGGGTACAACAGTAGTTTGAATAATGGATGCTCAGGTGAACAACAGAATATTCACACAATGAACTTAACCTGATTATGTCATTCACTTAGTTTCTACATCTGGGAGTTGAGCAGCATATACATGTAATAAATAATAATAATTTGTACAATAGATTATATACCAAATGGACAATTCATATAACACCCTATACCACAAACAATAGCCAAGGTTAAAATCACCCATAAGTTGTTTTAATGGCACTATTAGATTTTTAGGTGGAGAGAGAGAGAGAGAGAGAGAGAGAGAGAGGGAGGGAGGGAGGGAGGGAGGGAGGAAGGAAGGAAGGAAGGAAGGAAGGAAGGAAGGAAGGAAGGAAGGAAGGAAGGAAGGAAGGAAGGAAGGAAGGAAGGAAGGAAGGAAGGAAGGAAGGAAGGAAGGAAGGACAGACAACCCGTGTCTACCTGTTCTGCTTGGCCATTATTGGAACGGAAAACAAAGCAACAAAAGTTCAGTCTGATTCTTCTCAGTAGTCTGAATCTTCACCATCTCCTTCCTGAGCAACAGGTAAGTTCTCTAGACCATGGCTTATTTTCTTTTAATATTTTTATGTAATTATGATTGGCTTCTTCAATGCTACCAGTGATGTAGCAACTAACAGTTTTATGGAGTTTACTGTGGCAATGATGATGAACCTACATGGTTTTTAAAGGGGACTAAATACATTTGTAATAGAGGATCTGTTTATCAATAGCTATGTGCCTGATCACTTTTCACAGCTTTCCACTTCAGAGGTAAGGCTGGCAGAGAATGGGAAAAGGTTATTATCTTTATATGTTATATTCAGTTTTAATGATTGTGAAAAGCTCCTACTCAAAAAATGGGTAACTATGGATAACACCCTCAAGTTCATTAACATTGAAAGGTATTTTAAATAATAATTTCTGGTTCATATGTATAAGCATGTGATCATAAGCAAAAAACTGCCGAAAATCAAATTTGATTCTGATTAAGTCCCACTTCAGGCTGCATTAAAAGTAGAGAAGGAATGGCAACGTGCAAGCCCAAGCCTTTGTTAAGGCTGATACACTCATCTATGTGGCCCTAAATCAGAGCTCAGTACCGTGAAATGCAGCCACAATTAAAAAGAGCAGAGAAAGCAAAATCCAAAACCCTCATGTCATAAACAGATGCAAAAAAAAAAAAGAGAGGCTCAGTTGGTACAATTTCATATTTCTTATAATATAATGTAGTCTATTATCCTCCAAAGGATACATTTACAAAGCTACTTACTTCAAATTTCTTGTAGAAGGATGCATTCTCTAGCTCAGTCAGCAACTTCGTTAACTTACATTCCTGTGCATTGAGCCAGCTCAAGGTCTCTTTGACTTTTCCCTGGGAAACAGAACAAAAAGTTATGTATGCGCACAGATATTCCTGTTTGCATTGTTACAGAAAATAGCATTCTGTTAATCTTATTCCCAGAGATTTTACCCTCCACAGACTGCTTTGCAATCAACTCTGAAATATATTTGCTTTAATTCATATGGCTTGTTTAGTTTTTGGCTCAGCAAGCTGTTTGACCCCCAAACATTGAGTGTTACAGCATAATTCAGCACAATCTGTGAACGAGACCTCTATGGCTCAACCAATAAATCATGGCTAAAATAAACCACTGTTTAGCATGATGTGATACAGTGTCTAGAATATATCACACTGGCTGGATTCACACATTATGTGAACTATTTGTATTAACTTAGTGTAATGTGTGGACCAAGCCATTATGGCTTAGCAGTATAAGCAAATTAGATTACTCTGACTGTTTTAACAAACCATGATTTTAAAAAATGGACTTAGCATTATATATGTACCAAGATCATAATCTTAAGCAACATTAATTATCAGCGAGTATGCTATCTGAGCCAGCTGCAGGTCTAATCACAGTTTTCAAAAATAAAGCTTATCATGGCATGGATTTTCTAGATGGAACACTTATAGATAACTGAAAAAACAGGATGCAAAGTGTAAAACATGTTCTAGAGATTTAAGATTTCACATACCTGCATTTTATCTTCAGCCACAGGTAAACTTTTAAAATACTGGAGAAACTGAGCCACATAAGTCATGATGGATTTTTCATCTGGACTGGGGACATCAACATCTGTGGAATGCCAGAAGCTTTGAACATATTCCAAAGTACAAGCTTCTAATAATACAGTGCACTGCTCTTAGGAAAACCAATGCACTATATATATTAGCGATTATATCCGCGTTGCCCCTAAAAACTCAGTAATTGCATTAGTGATGGGTTTCACAATTGCCTGGTCCACAAATAAATATTTTTTTCTGGGTTTCAGCTTAGCATGATTTATGAGCCACACATTCTAGTTTAACATTACGTATAAACTAGACCGATATAGCTTGTTCTACAAAAAAAAGTCTTATTGGGATGTGCTAACACACCAATTAACTGTAGATTAATTCCCATAGCTGCTGAATTGGTTATGGGCCAACCACTGCATGACAGGGGCAAAGTATTTTTAATGCCCCTCTTCAAATTTGTAAAATTTGAGGAGGGGCATTAAAGACACAAAGTAATAGATCCAGTGTGATGGAGAGGCTTCCAATTTAATTCCCCAATGCTTCTATCTCCTGCCTGCTGTCTTATCTCATTGGGAATGAATGTTGGTGGCCCAAATGGAAGACAGATCCTTCAAAATGTTGAGAGATCAGAGGAATTGACCGTGATGTTTCCTAGTGGGAAATTATATTATCAGCCCTTCCCCTTCTACACAGTAGGCAGAGGAGGAAATCATGGGACAAATACTTGTGGACTCCTAGCAAGAATGAAACACTATAGCCTTTCCCATCTTTGAGTGAAATCTCTGCCACTCAATACACCGCAGCTCCCTTTTCCAATGTGAATACTCTTCCCCTTTCAAGAAGAAAGTGGGGCAGAATCTCCAAGAAGATGTGACATGGCTTCCAAATGTCTTAGGTGTGGCCCCAAAAGATGATATTTAAATGTAAATGAAATAAAGCCATTTATTTGGCTTTATTGTTTCTGGCATGACACTGCTTGCTTTTGGAAATGCAGCTATAGGTCTGAATAAGGTTCCTTACCTCTGCTCTAAGATTTCCCCAGGGAAGGGTTAAATTGTTCACAGAGAAAGCCTAAACAGTCTGTTTTCAGTATTCAGCCTAACAAAGCCCCAAAAAGGACAGTGAAGAATCCTTGTGGCTAATGAAGTTGCAGAGCTCTCCTTAACCTAATGCCCTCCCAGATGTGTTAGACTAGAACTCCAGAATTAGACCATTCTGGGGCAAATGGATCTATGGCTTGACCTAAATATTTTATATAACTTCATATATCTATTCTAAAAACAACCAAAAGTATTATAGAAATGCATGCCTAATAGTGATATTAAAGAAAATTACAAAGTACAGTGGTACCTCGGGTCACGAACTTAATTTGTTCCACGACTCTGGTCGCGATCCAAATTGGTCGCGACCCGAATCAAATTTTCCCATAAGGTTCAATGTAAACACGGTTAATCCATTCTGAACCATATGTATTTTTTTTTTTAAACCACAAAAATATGACACAAAGTACAGTACAGTACACTATGAAGAGAGAGAATGCTAACCTTGCTTGAGGCGTGGAGGACAGGAAGGCGGGTGGCGAGGCGGTTATTGTTTGGAGGGAGAGTCCCCCTCCCTATAGGAAGCCACAACCACGTGTCACAGTAGGGAAAATGGCCGCAGATCCTGTTCGTCACCCGATGCGGAGTTCGCGAATGGAAGCAAAATTTTGCGAACGGTGCTGTTCGTGACCCGAATCGGTCGTGAACAGAAGCGTTTGTGACCCGAGGTACCACTGTACATGTTTGATTATCTCTCTCTGCTACTGCCACTGTTTAATACATGTAATGTTTACTTTCATTAATAGTCTTATCATTTTATCTGTTCCAATCTAATATTATTAATAATATTAAGACAAGGCAAGGCAAGACCAAAATTGGAATAATAAATCAATACAATACAGTGGGCACTACTGTGATTGAAGATGTCAAAACTCAACACCAAGCAACAGACTGAAAGAGCACGTAAAATGTATGAGTTACCTTCAGGTTCAAGTAGCTGGGGTACATTGAGCTCCTTCTCTGCTATTTGAAATGCCTCTCTCAGATTCTCTTTGTTAGATCTCCCTTTTGCTTTTTCCACATCAACCAAACCTGGCCTTAATCCATGAATGATGGCTAAGAAAGCTAATCCATTTCTCCAACTAGATTTGAAATCTGCAACGCTGATAGACCCATGCCTATGATCAAAAGCATTTAAAAACACACAAAATTAAAGTAACATTGGACGCAATTAAATTATGATGGAGAGAAGAAAATAAAATAGTGTATACTAGCCTGTCCCCTCATCATGATTTTAAAATTAGCTATAATCCTTCTTCCCTCAGCCTAAAGACCAAAGTAAATGAGGCTCTGTTAGAAAATGTATGGATAGATTTTTCTAAAGAAGGAAAATAGCAGGTGTGGGAGGTGCTATATAGCTTGCCCTGACTTTCAATGTAAACTCTCTGAGAAATCATAATTTAAACATTGGAGGAAGGGTGTTTCTTTCCATGACATAAATTGACTATTGACATAATTCAAATATATTTGAAAGAAACTTCACACAATTCCTTCCTTAAAGCACACCTCCTTTCTATGCAGTTCAGTCATGTACCACAGAAGAGTGCTGACAAAACAGCTTAAAGTGATTTGTATACTGAAAATAAGCAAGAAAAGAATGCTATTTTTATATTTTTTTATCCCGCCTTTATTATTATTATAAATAACACAAGGTGGTGTACATGCCTAACACTCCTTCCTCCTCCTATTTTCCCCACAATAGCAGCCCTGTGAGGTGAGTTGGGCTGAGAGAGAGCGACTGGCCCAAAGTCACCCAGCCAGCTTTCATGCCTATGGCAGGCCTAGAACTCACAGTCTCCTACTTTCTAGCCTGGTGTCTTAACCACTAGACCAAACTTGAATCAGATAGATTCATCTTTCTTCTCTAATTATATATATCACTCCTAAGCAAATGAAATAAAAGTTATTCCATTAGAAGAGTGAAAACTCTTTGCAAAATGGGAAATCAGCTCTGTGTACTGTCTGCATAATGGAGAATCACAAAGCAAATGGTACCTTCACTGTCCAAGCCCACTTGGTCCAGAAATTCCATAGGTTCATAGCTACAGGAGCTATCCCTCCCTTGCACATACATTTCCCTCACAAGCAGGAGACAGACTAGAAACTAAGAAAGCTCTACACAGGTAGAGAATAGGTTGCATTTATGAAAGGTGATGGCTTCCTGGGTGGGGAGAGACAAAATGGCCAATTGATCAAATGCAGGCCACACCGTTTGCTGAACTTATTGTAGGACCTTTAGTTGTACACGGAGGGAAGTGGGAAATCGGCTTGCCAATTTTCTCCAGCATAATTTACCCAACTCTTTTGATCTCCCTGGCAGAGTCCCAACAGCTATTATCAGTTTGATTACAACTATGGAATAGTTTAGATGGCCACCTACCTCTCAAAAAAGATTTGTTTATAATGCTACAGCAGAAACCTCTAATTACCTCTGTCAACTCATCATGCATTCATTATAAAGCCAAGCTGCATGCTATACATATGTTTATATTATACACTCATAATGAATTTATTCAGTCCAGTCTTCCTCAACGAATGTCTACCAGATGTTTCAGACTCTAACTCCCGTAAGTACCAGGTAGTTGCAATGGGCAGAGGTTATCTTATCCTCTTATCCTTATCTCCATCTATCACTCTTTTCCTCCTGTGTTTTCTCATTTAGATTTAGTACTGAGTTCTGCAATATGGCTTTAATCAGTGTTAAATCTATACCCAGGTGCTTAACTTAGAATTGTTGTTATATTTCATACTGTGAACTTTCCATGGAGAAAGAGCAGCTGAAAAATGAATCTCAATGTGCCTGTTGTGGTACATCTTTTAAATAGTATGTTATGCATTTAGAGGTCTTTGAGGAATGCAATTTTTATGAATTCTGACACAAACTGACCTGGTCCATACTTCAAGACTAACATACTAATACAGATGCAGCCGCTCCTCAGATCTGCATTTGTCTGCAGTTACCCAACAGCTTAAAGTTTAAAGTAAGCAAATAAATGTGGAAAAGGGGTAGAACAGGCTGATTTTCCTATCCTGACATACTTGTCACACTGCTCTTTGGCCCATAACAGGACAGCCTTCTTTGCTGATATCTTCCATCGTTCCCTTGCTTTAACATTTATTCTGGCTGTTGGGCTTGGGGCTGGTGATGAATCCACAGTGCTTGAACTGTCCAGAGATGGCTGGCTGTATCCACAAGTAAGAGCCTTGGCTAATTCTTCAATCTGCCCATGAGCGTCAGAAAGAGCGAAAATATACTTTTAGGTAAGATCAGACATTTTCAAACGTAAGAGCAAATTCAAGTGACTGATTCTGATACGATGTGTTCCTCATAAAAGAGCCATATACAGAAAGAAAAAGACTACCCCCAAAAAATATCTAGTTAGCCATAATTTTGACAAGACACATTTTTCATGCAGGATTTGGCTTCTCTATCACATTAAATATGTATAGTCACTTAACACTGAGCTAATATAGTACCCTGCTAAGGACCATTCTATCTCAACTGTATATATCTGAGCTGAAAAAATCAGTAACTAAATGTTCAATATTTTCCTTACCAACCATATGGAGAAAAACAAGCACACTTAACAAGTAATAACAATTATAAATAACACAGTATCTAAACTTCAGTTTGTACTAACCATGCTAAAATAGGATAAAACCATTCCTAAAATTATTGAATGTAGGCAAAAGATCAAAATTTAATGTGAGATAATATAAAACGTAAGGAAAAATTATCATAATTTTATAGTACAAGTGAAATAGTTTCTTGGCAGTGGCAGAAGAAGCAGAATTGACAAAGTCATATTGAAATTGTGGGACAACCACTAATTAGAACTAAATCTGAAAAACTCTCTCTCTTTATGTTGAGTAATACTTACATGAAAATGCAATATAATGATCCATATGAGACCAAGCACGATGGATGGTTTTCCCTCAATAATATCAGCAACATGGATGTTAATAAGCTTGAGCTAGAAAAAGAAGGATTTATTGTTTTGAAGAACAGGAAGATACTGGGTCCCTCCAGATGCGTCGAGACTATGTTTCCCAGAATTCCTAGTCAACTGAAAGAGGAGAATTCTTGGAGTTACAGTCCCAGTACATCTGGAGGATACCAGTAGAGAAAGACAGGCTTGTTTTACAAATCTGCAATGTTGGTATATGATTTTCATAATAACAATCCTGATCCAATGTTAGAGGTGAAACAAGCTGCAAGAGTATAGGAAGAAAATAAGCTTGCTTTAAAATGAGAATACAATACCCCAAATCCAACTCTTTGGGCACAAATATCTGCTTCTCTTCCTTGAAAAAGTAACAACTAACTTTCTTAGTTGTGATTCAGGCACTAACTCCTAAGATTTTTTTTTTAAAAAAACTACCACGTGTGCTTGTTGCAAAAAGCAAATATAATAAAAGTAAAAGATATGCAAATATCACAGACAGCTGGCAATCAACCCGGATGTGCCTTCACATCTAGAAAAATGTTCTCGCGTGGCTAAGATCTGTAACTAGTTTTGTAGTGAAACAAAAAACTGAACAACTCATTGAATGCTTTAGCAACTAAG
The DNA here is from genome assembly GCF_059951505.1 of Python bivittatus. Classification (NCBI taxonomy): domain Eukaryota; kingdom Metazoa; phylum Chordata; class Lepidosauria; order Squamata; family Pythonidae; genus Python; species Python bivittatus. Next base: position 21,628,089 of record NW_028277087.1, on the reverse strand, counting down.
CATTTAATGTTTTAGCAACTAAGTAAACTCAACCTCCTTTCAGAGTTGAAATAATACTAACTGATCTATTCTTCAGGAAGGTTAAGGCATTTTCAATGTTGCTTCTGCATTGGAAAGTGTTCGATCCTTTTTCACGTGGCTATAAAGTATAAAAAACAAAAAAGAACAGTTTGATTAATATCAACAGTGAGAATGTTTCACTATTTTTAAATATGTATTCCTGATTGCAATCTTATGAGGCAAATTGACAACAACAATAATAGGACAAATCAAGGATGCAGTAATAATTGATTCATTTTATCAGCAGATGGCTGGATTCTGAAGTCCTTTTCTACTTTATGATTCTATCTTCCTATATGCTGCTAGCACTGCTCTTGTAAATATCGCAGAAAATATCTATGTATGTGATGCTCTACAAAGAGTGAAAGTAGAGCTCACCACCAAAAGGGTCATACAGTCTACAAAGAGGTATATAGGAGGGAACCCAGAAAAAGGAGGGAAATGGATACATGGAGAAAAACAGACATGTATTCTGAGATGGTTATCATCCTAAATCCTTTTGGCACAATAAAATATTTTGTATTTTGAGAAATAATACTAATACAAAATCTTACAAACAAGGAACTGTGCATTTAATAGTGTGGTTCATTTTATCCATTTTACATAATCTGTTTTTGCAACTCAGATATTTCAACTACTTGAGTAGAGACATATCATTGCAGGAAACAAAAGACTTAGGAAATGCTTCTATGCTTTTCTCAGTCTAGAAACTTGCGATATTTTGTTAAGTGTCTGTTGGGAAACATGAGAACCACATGTACAAGGCCTTTCTATGAATTATCTTGGTTGACCTATTTATAATCCTCTTACCAGTTGTTGTCCTGAAAGGACCTCCAGCAGATCCAAAAGCACATGCCCCTTCCCAATGTCTGAATACAAGTCCAAGATAAGAGAAGGCGATGAATGCTGCAGAGCAATTATTTATATTTGGTTATATATACTTTAAGTGCTTTTAGTATTCATTATAACAAGATAATATGTATATTATACAAGATAATGCAAATATGTGTATTTGGATGCATATTTCACTTTTTCTCCTGGCTCCAAGGAGCTCTTGTACAAATATTCTAGCAATAAATCCTCAATGTGTTAGTCTCTGGGTCATCATAGAAGCCTGCTAGCAGATGGGACCATTGTCATACTATCAACATCTCCTTGCTAGGCTTCCTATTCAATAAGGTTTCAGTACTTTTTAAAATATGTTTTTAATTAGTAGTGGTAATAATTAAAGAATCTGCCAAGTTGCAAAACAAAGCATCAGTCTAGCATCATCTCTTTATTTACAGAGTTCTAAATCAATCTGCAAATTGGCATTCTTAGAAAATAAAAATGGTGAGGGTGCTAGTCTTGCCCTCTCCCTATCTTCCAAAAGACAACGCTAAATTGGAGAGATAGGGACCATCCTGGAAGCTTAGAAGGAAGGTTTGGGGGCAATATCACCAGCCTGCTTTCTGATAATTGGGCATTTTGTGATTAGACATACTTATCATGTCAGCAATTTCATGAAAGTGCAAGCAAAGCTTTCAGTGTTCCAAAGAGGCCCAAACAGGTTGCCCATTCTTGGCTCTGTTGAGCTGAGGTGCTACCAAGGCAGCTGCCAAATATTGCTAAGTCATATTTCAATATAGTATCTGAAGTATGACTCAGGTGATCATACTTCAAATGCTATACTTTTCAGGTGGTACAAGAAGACCAGCTGAGCCAATAAATCCACAATGCTGGTTTAATTCTCAGTCATGACAATTTTTTTACATGAATGCAGAAAAAGATACTATCAATTCCATGCCTTAGATGCATTTCTTTTAGGTCATCAGCCCTGTAAACTGGGCTGGCCTTACCTTTACCAGCATCTCTCTCAGGCAGCTGATTTTGAGTGTTATGAGGGGGCAGCAAATTGTAATTATTATATTTATACTGTCAATTTTGGGGAATTGCTTCTGGGTTTACCTCCCCCACTCCCAGGCACCCAATAAAGTTTTCTGGCCTAGGACACTGAGACCTTGACTTGGGAGGGGAAGCTGACAAATGTTTTGGGTTGGTTTTGTCCATTTGCTGGATCATCAATCTTTGGAAACGTTTTTACATGGAGCAGAAGTGTCATCCAGGGATATTTAATTAGGAGGGAAGGAAACAAAATAAAGGAAACAACCAACAAATAAATGATGCTGTATTTACAGGGCAATCACAGTATCCCAGTACAAATATGACAATCAAATATTGTGTCTGCACAACCTGCTAACCAGATTAAGGAATTATTACTGGGTTATGCCCCCTCACTAATTCAGTTAATGGTGTAGTTAGAGAGGGTTACTTTTAACCCCTAACTGAGGCTGTAAAGTACTTCTGTTGGTCAGCCATGTCATATGAATGTGAAAGGAAAGGAAAGGAAAGGTGAACAGAGAGCTGACTCTCTTCTGGTTGCTGATAAAAATGAATAGATAGCGCAACCAGACAAAAGAGGGTTACTCTCAGCACTCATCCAGCTGCTGGCACAGACAACATACTTTCTAGGCACTCATTGTATATGAAGGCCGGAAAGGATGTTTAATCTCAGATTAACTTTTCCAACTGAGTTCAGCTCATACAATAAGCCCTCAGGATTGCATCTCAATCTAAAACAAACCATAGTTTCAATTTCTAATTAACAGCCTCCACCATGACTTCAAAGAAATTAAGTTTCCATCTTTGGAGGGTAAAATCTTTAGTTGGTTTAGCAAATTGCACAAATACAGACCTAGTCTGTTATTACCATTATCTTTATTCAGAATGACTAGTTCTCATGTAGTCAATAAACCAATGTCAGGGCTCTATAAATTCAGACTGGAGGTAAAAGGTTATATGGCTGAATTCTCTTTCATTAACCCACCACCACCAAAATATCAAAACTTCACGTTGAGGGGAAAAAATGCATATGCTATATTTTTTTATGAGCAGAGGGGGTCTTTTTGTTCAACAGAGGACTGCTCAAATGTGTTAATCTTCATCTACAGTCTGAATTGGTACATCACTGACTAAAGTTACCATCTCAGTGAAGTCCAAGTAATTGAAATCTAGCTACTCAAAACTCCTAAATATCCTTCAACTATGCATTAGTCTTGAATTCTTTTCCACAAGCAATTCAGACATTTCACCAAGTTTTAAATATTTGCTCTAAGCAATACGTTGTTTCTATTTAACTATCCTGTTGAGATACAAGTATTTAATCAGATAAAAGGGACTGAAACATTATTGTAATTTACATATATTTTAGAAAAGATATTCTCCTCCAATGTTATCCCATTACCTTTTCTAGCTGTGAGTTCACCCAGCTTGTGAAAGTTCTTTTTTGAGTATCCTCTTGCTCTGCTATTTTGTAAAATAAAAAGATAAAATTATTTATAAATTAAATGTCAGGCTATTAATACATTTATTTATGTATTACACATCTTTCTTTTGTCCCATGGTTGTATCTGGATTTCAAACAATCTAGAAAATCTATTTGTCAAAGGAAAAAATACATACTTCGTTAATTATTTTGACATCATCTTCAATCCATTTTTTAAAAGTTGTCTGCTGTTTTAGCCTTCCCCAACCTGATGTTCTCCAAGGGTTTGGGCTCCAGGTTTGGGAAGGTCTATTTAAAGGTCTCTCCAGTCCAAAAACCTCAAGAAAATTAAGGACCTTCAAATAGCACCTCTGCATTCAAGCCTCTGAAAAGCAAGCACAGCATGCATAGATACCATCTGGTCACAGTGTACTATTTAAATACTGTAGAGAGCCTGTTTGCTGTAGTGGTTAAGGTACCAGACTAGAAGCTGGGAGACCAGGAGTTCTAGTCCCACCTTAGGCATGAAGCCAGCTGGGTGACCTTGGTCCAGTTGGTCTCTCTCAGCCCTAGGAAGGAGGCAATGGCAAACCACTTCTGAAATATTGCAAAGAAAACTGCAGGGACTAGTCCAAGCAGTCGCCAGGAGTAAAAAACTGACTTGAAGGCACCAAAAAATATGTCTATCTATACATATATGTCAGCAAGTACAGATTCTATGTAAATTAGTGTCCTTTTTTTTTATAAGTGGCCACGAGATATGAGTCCTATCCTCCAAAGCAGCAAAAACCAAATTTATCATATATCACATGTGACAACGTTTCAAGTATGTGGAAACAGTGATCACATTGCCTCTTACATATTACTTTTGCCACCTTGCAGAGGGGGGGAGGAGTGCAATTTCAATGGAAAAATGGGAGGGATACATTCCGTTATATTTGGTTTTACTCTGCTCTCCTCATGCACAATGTTTTTAAAAAACAATCTTAATCTTGCATCACGTCTAGTTATACTCTTAATTAGGTGCTTGACTCAGTGCTCAGTGAGGCTGCAATTTAATCAAGCGCATGTGCTCTGGAGTTCTAAAGGTTGCAGAGGAAACAAAACACCTATTGAACTGCACGTGTATGCTGTGAATTGGTGCTAATGTAGGGGGAAAAAACCTGGAACTTAGTGTCCATAGAACCTGAGTTGAAAACTAGAGATATCTAAAAGTGAAGACACAGTAGGCAATCTGTTGTTGTTGTCATTCAGGGGCAATTTTTTTTCCAGTATTATTTTTGCTGGTTGGAGACACTGGATTTGGATGATATCAACCCCTTGTAGAGAAGTCCTTCTCAGTTGATGGGAGACAGAAAGCCCAGGCCCAAACAATAATGAGAAGATGGCATCAGGTCCCACTGAGTCCAGCCCAGCTGATTCAAACCTTCAACCAAAGTCCCATCCACACAGCACACAGGGACACTATGGCTGAGCCAGACAGCAGGAAGGCAGTTGAGTGCATGGTTACACTGAGAAGCATTTGGCAAAAGCAGGCGTACTCAGAAGTAGCTTAATGCTGGGAATTAGGGTTGATTAGTGCTGACTGTGTTCAAGCAACTCTTTGTGCCAGCCCATGTTTGCATGCCTTGCCCCTTGCTTTAAACCATGAAAAGCTCTTCAGAAACTTCAACTCTTGTCTGGAACTGCTACCTTCTCATCCCTTGGACCTTACCTATTGGTGAGAGCTCTTTTCTTTTGCATTTGAACTGTACATTATGAAAATGACCTCACCTGATGGATTTATTGTTTGAATGGCCCTTGGTAACCAATTCCAGTCAGAAGGGCAAGTCATGACATCATGACAAGAGAGCAAACTTTCTGGGGGGTGGGGGCATGCCCATCTTGCAGTTTTAGGCTTCTACAAGGTTTACTGCACCTTATTTCTTTTGTTTCCCACTGGAAATCAGCAGAAATTATGCTGCAAAGGTTCAGCAATGCCACTGGGTTTTTTTGATAGTGTGATCCTGGTGGATCCTGGGAGCCGCAAGTACAGAGGAGAAGTGCATGCAGCCTGAAGGCTGAAAGTTCCCACCTGGCCAGAAACTTTGATTCTTCAAATTTATAGCAATTCGGGGGAAGAGGGCTGCAATTTCAATTCCTTAACAGTAAAGCAAGTTAGGGGAGGGGCAACTTCTTTTTCTCTTCACGTGCATAATACAAAAATAATTAAATAATTCTGGTGTGGCAGCAAGCTGTACTATGCTTCCTTTCTTGATCAAAACTGAATTTGTGATAATAACATTAACAATAGGCCCTTTTTTGGCAAACTAAGCAAGCAACCCCAGGAAGAGTTTTGTTACTGTTGTTCCTACTGCCAGCGGCATCCATAACAAACCACGATGATGGCAAAATTATGAGTTGAGCATGATGATGCTACCACATGAAAGATGCCCTTATGTACTTGATCCCTGATGTCTGACACAAGTACATAAAAGTACATAAGTTGTGGCATTTGTCAGTTGTTCCCTGTGCAAACACCTGTGCACATTGTTATGTGGCAGCAAAACCATTTTTTTCCCATTTTTTAAAAAAAGAAATGGGTGCTATGGCAAGTTCCCTCAAAAGTACTGAAAAGTACAATTTCCTTTCCCAACAATCTAAGAAGCCCCAGACTTCCCAGATACAGGTACTGTGGTGAATTAGACAGCATTTAACTCCTACTTTGTACTTTTAAAAATACAATTTTTTTAAAAAAAACTATCTTATATCAGGAAGAGTTATATTAAAAATCCCTGTTTACAATCAGAAATACTCATACTTCGTGAGCAAGAAAGGGTTTTTGTGTGTGTGTTTTTTTACTTATGTGTTTTACTTAAATAAAGTGTATTTAAAGAATACACTTTAAAAAACGCTTTGCTAGCTAGATTTTTTTTCAACATCTCTAGGATGACTTAAGGCAGCATTAGGTTTGCATTCAATTTACATTGCACCAGCATTTGTTATGCAAAGAATCACAGGGGATTATCTTGTTCCTTATTCAAAAAAAGGATTAAATCATTAGCATAGACCTTTTCAACAAGAAGACTAATATTCTCAGAACCACTGCAAAGAGAATTAGACAATTAAGGTCCAAACATGGGTTTACCCATTGTGCTAAGCCGTACAGTACATGTTTAGCATGTTGTGGGAATCCAGGTCTTAGTAGGATGGTAACCCATGGTTTATGAGTTGCAATGGATAAACCCAGCGACTACATCATATTCAACAAATTACTGCCAAAACAATAGTTAAGCATGATATGCGATCCCAGCTATGTGACTAAAGTTTCAGACAATGCTTTGTGTTCTTTATGGTGGGAAGATGATCGTACCCAAGGAAAACAAGCCTGAATGCCTTTGATCATAACACTCAGGGCCTAGAGATAGGTCACATCACTCTACCATGGCAAAAAGTGTCCCCCAAATCCTTTTCAATGCCACGGCCTAGTGATATTGCCTTCGTCCCTCTCCATACCCCAAAGCTGAATTAGCTTCAAATTGCCTTTAGTTGTTCCAGTTTTAAAGTATTGTTTTCCCTCTTCCCCAATACGGTTTTGACCACTGACATGATTTACGATGCTTCCTCCACAATGTGGTTGATGACACATATAAACTGGGATCTGCCAAGCTCCTACTGGCCACTTTAGGCTTGTGAGAATATGCACTGTGCTCCATGGTTGGTTTTGCTGGGGCTGCAGAGAGATGGGCACCTGGCTTCCGCTCAGGCAATTACCTGTTTACCTGACTGGCATTTTGGAAACTGCTAGTAAGATACTATGCAGGCTCCTTACAAACATGGATTCAGTGCTCTTTCAAAAGAGAAGTAGACCTATTTTTTAACCATGGGTTTTATGCCCTTTTAAAAGTTCTTCTGTATTGCACAGATGATTTAATTAAACCTGGAAAGAGAAGCAGGTTCTGCCATATCTAGATGGCTAATTCTATCCTAAATGTAGGGGCGTCCACAAGGTATGGTTAAAAAAGTCAAGATGGTAGCCACCGTAGTGCAATCAAACTCCCCCATTTTTTAACATGTGTCATCACTATCAGGACTCTCATTTCGACTTTTCTGACCTTACTCTGCAGACATCCCTGCCCAAATGTATACACTGCTGGTTTTCTGCCACTTCAGCCAGCAAGTGGTTTTACAGGGCCATACTTTTTACTGCTTTATTACTAGGGGTGGCAGTCTTTTGCCTTCTTATACACCATTTTGGGTATCCTGTGGGCTAGTTCTGAGTGCTGCTGACCATGAGTCCATGCTCACTTGCTGCCAGCACAGGCCACCACTCACATGTGGCAAACTGCAGAATAAGGAGCCTCATTCAACTGCATGTAAACACTCCTGCCCCCAATTCCAGTCCAAAATCTGTAATCTTACAGATTACAGTTACAAGGAGGGTTGCTGAGTGAAGCAGGAGGGAGCACTGCTTATGCTCCTCACAAGGCCTCCTCTTCCCTCCCACATCCCATACCTACAGCCTCTCACCAGGGCTTTTTTAGACATGGGCTTAGCAGTCTGTCAGAAACAGCCCAGCTGACTGGTTACAGGCACAGCCCTTGTCAAGCAACTTAATGGGTAAACCTGCCATTCTAAGCACCTGCCTACACCCCTCCTCTCCCCAGCCCTGCCCCAGCACATGTTCACAAGACCAATTGGTAGTAGTTTTTCCCTCCAGCAAATAACACTCAATGGAAGGGAAACAAAGCTGGAGAAATTCACCAAACGTGTCCCACATTAAAACTGCAAGGACAGCACCACTCACTCACCACATCTCTGAAGCAAAACAAGGCTCAGCCAAAGGACTGGAGGATGGGACATTAATATAGCCATGACGCATTCAACAGAAACACCCATGGGATGCCAACATTTTTGGGCAAGTGAGCCCAAGACTGCTTGTCCATTTCAAATCAACTGCCCTTTCCCAGTGATTTTGGCCCCTTCCCCAATTTGCTTCCGCTTCTTACTCTTCATCAGCTCCTTCCCAATTTGCATTTCCCATTTATCTCCTTAACCATAGTTTATTGAAAATATCACAATGGCTGGGTTATAGCGACACAGTAAGCCTACCCTCACTTAAAGAACAGAAACAGTAGAAATTAAACATGGTGGCAGACATCCCTTCACTAACTGGTTATAGCTGAGGATATCAGCTATAGGAACATTACCAATTTCTGACATGATCTTGGCAAAAAGAAACAAAAAAGGAAGAATGAAAGCTGTTATTAGAGAAAAATAAACTCCCAAAACTAACCTAACTAAAAAGCAAGTGTAAGGTTTCCTTCTTAAGTGAATTCCAGGGATACTTTAAGCACTGCCACAAAGAGATCTCTTTCTCAAAAGAAAACAAGATGGAAGTAGTTTATGAAGTGATCATGGTGTTGACAGAGGAGCCTGAGAGTTTATTTCCTTAAGCTAGCAGGATTAATTGGTTGAATTGCTTTCCCACAGAAGGGCAAACTTCCATGTAACTGAAGGTAAAGCACCCAAATTTCAAGGAGGAAAGGACAGGAGGAAAGCCTAGAACAGTGTTGTCCAAACTTGGCCACTTTAAGATGAATGGACTTCAACTCATGGCTGGCTGGGGAATTCTGGGAGTTGAAGTCCATTCATCTTAAAGTGGCCACGTTTGGACAACACTGGCCTAGAAGGTCTTGCTGTGTTTTTTTAAATGATGGGCCCAGGTCAAATTAGAAATAAGCGGCTTTTTGTATTCTTACCATCAGTGCCAAAACAATTTGCTTGTTAAGATAAATGCAATCTTTGTTGTGGGAGTTGCATCCCCCAAAAGATGACCACTGTCTGTTTGTGTCAGGGTTTTTGCATCTTTAAAAGCCAACAAAATAAAAACAGGACTGCCTTTCCTTACACGGGGGCAAAGATATTGGCTGACTTGCCCGATGATCACCCAACACCAGAGCAAGAGATAGAGGACTGTCCTGGTTAAACTGGAAGAAGCCACCTTGGCTGCTATTCTGGCTACTTCTGTAGCTGAGAGCTCCCCTTATGTTGGATTTTCTATATTTTAGAGGGGAAAAAATATCTTTAGTGGCCCGATGGGGGTCAGAAACATCAGGGATAAGGTGGGGAAAAAACACTTGGCCCCATATTGCAGGGTTGTTCTAGCTTCCTGTCTCTGTGATGGAGGATGGCAGGGACAGCTACATTAAAATCTATCCTCTTTTTCAGATTTGGACTACTCAGAAGCAAGAATTTGGCAAGTTAGCAATGACTGACTTGGGTATTCTGGAGAAGGCTTAAGGCTTAATTTTAACTGAGAAGTAACTGGACCATTGGATTTTAACAGCACAGCACATCAGAAATGCCCAGCCTTTCTTGGTCAATGGGTACATCTTCCATTTGAACGTATATTGTAGGCATTTAAAGAAAATGACTGCCATGAGGGGTTTGCTCATTTATAAAACCTGGAAGCTTCAGCTGGTACAGAATGCAGCAGCATGAGCAGTTATGTGTGTTACTAGAAGAACACACATTACACCTCTGCTCCACGTTTGCCAGTCTGTTTCCAGGTCCAATTCAAGGGGCTGGTTTTGACCTTTAGAGCCCTACATGGCATGGGACTGGGTTATTTGAGGGACCATCTCTCTGCAATTACATCTGCCCATCTCACCAAATCCAGCAGAAAGGGCACGCTGCAGGTCCCGTCAGCTAGGGAGCCTCACTTGCTCACCTTTACTGCTGTGGCCCCCATTTTTCTCCCCGAAGAGAGGCTGGCTTCATCCCTTTTAACTTTTCAGAAGTCCCTCAAGACCTGGTTGCGTCATCAGGCCTGGGGACATCTGGGGACCCCAGGGGACTAGTGAAATGTTGAGATGGCTCCAGTGTAATTAACACCAGCTCTTTGCCCTATTTTTTTATTTTTTTTAGTTTTGTGCCTTTCATAATTTTAAAGTTTTTAATAATCATAATATTAATACTTGTTTGTTTTTAACTTTGTTGTACACCGACCAGAGTCACTTGTTTGTGAGACGGGCAGCCATATAAATATGACAAATAAATTTTTAAAAAATCACATCGTAATTAGAGTATAATTGTGATTACCCAAATTCAAATCCCCAATAATCTACAAACTATGTTTTGTGACTCTGAACCATATACTCTTTCAACCTAACCAATTTAACAGAATTATTGTGAAATTAACATTAGCAGGAATGTGCAAAGCATTCAAAAGAGACACTTTGAAAAATGCACTAGCTCAAGCAAAGCATCCTTCCTTGAAACATTAAAGCAGATGTATCTTCTGGAAAGTTATTATTGCCACATGTATGTGCATACACAGCCACTTTGCTTTGGTTGTGCCCCCATGCACAACTGCTTCATTTCACTCGTGATCTCAGCTAAAGTATCTGTGTACACATGTGCGGATAACTGGGAAATGCCTCTGCAGCAGTCACATAGAGCCTTCCAGGAGATGTGGCTGCTTTAACACTTTGAGGAGGACTGCTTTGTTCATGCCAGTGTGCTTTGTCAAATGTTCTTTTGAATGCTTTGCACAGAGCAAGGTTCTTTTGCTCTTCATGAAACTTTTTAAATAGGGCACTACGTTTGTGGTATGTTTCCCCTAAAACCTATGAAAATGTGTATCAGCATTTAGGTAACACATAGACCTGGATCACACATCATGCTAGGCTATACATTGCTTGACCATGGGTGCATTTTTTTTAATAAGCCCCAATTGGGTGGATTGGCTCATCAAAATAACCCATAAAACATGATTTACAAACTGCTGTGATTGAATTCTCATAACATGCTAAGTGAAACCCCAACAAACCACATTATAGCTTAGCACAATTGGAGAGCCCAGTCTACATATCGGTGATACTTTTTTCCCCCATTTTATCTTCTGTGTTGGGATTAGTAAATTATATTGTATTATTTACTGACTGATTGATTTTAAAATACTTCTGACTCCCAAGAGACTGAGTAGTTTATAATATCAAAACAAAAGAAAACATAAAAAACCTAAATCAAAATCAGAAATCAAAGGAACAATCAAATCTGGTTTTTATTGCATTATTGTTAAAATACATTTCACTGTGGATTTCTCTTATAGTCCCATTGGTTGTAAGACAAGGAAAATGGACATGCGTATCTGGTGGAGGGAAGCATATCATGATGCCATTATGCAAATTATGTAAATTATGTAAAGTATACATTTTGTGCAATGACATCATGATGTATATCATGCCACTGTGGCTTCTACCAGGCACTTCTGAAATTACTCTTCAAAAGTAATCCAACTGATATTAACAGACCTTAGGCCTAAATCAGTGTTTCTCGGCTTCAGCAATTTTAAGCACTCTGGTTGGGGAATTCTGGGAGTTGAAGTCCACACATCTTAAAGTTGCTGAGATTAAAAAACACTGGCATAGACAAGTGTTCATATAGTCTTGCAGCCTCAGTCAATCAAACTGGTTGCAATTCAACTAATTCTGTGGCAGTCAAAATACTCTATAGTCTTCCACTACTCTGCAGGCAGTAATTATCTATCTAGGGCACTCAACGGCATTTCAATCCCCAGTGCAGCTGCTTCAACCCTCCACAGCTCCCCCTCATTTATCTTCAACATGAGGCTGTTCTTTTTCCATACCAGACAACTCCAGGATGTAATAATTTTACAAAAGCTCTGATTCTTCTACCATGTGGTTCATTAAAATAGACTTTTTACATTTAAAGGAATGATGAATGGACTCTTTGTGTCAGAGGATTTTAATAAGGCTCTAAATTACCTTGGATTTATCTTGCTCTAGTTGCTTGCACAGAGTAACTGACCTACAATAAATATTACCCAAGATACTAGATTAGAAACTCTGCATTTCCTTTTTAAAAGTACTACAGATAGAAGGTGATTTTTTTCCCTAAATTCTTTTCTAAAGAACTATTGATCATCCACGTAAGAGAAAGGCAACATGACACCTGCAGTATTTTGCATGGAAACTCCCATAACCCCCAGAAACTGTTGTTAATGTCTAGAGGGATTGTAGCTCATTCCATCCCAACTGCCTTCCCAGTTTGGATGCTCTCCAGATTCATAGAAGTCAACTCTCAGAATTCTCAGCAAAGATAAGCTAGCAGAGAATTCTGGGGGCTGAAGTTCATACATCTGGAGAGTGCTCAAGTTTGAAAAGCTAGGACTAGATAGTACTGGAATACTGATATAAGTCATATACCAATGCTTGTTTTCACTACTAGAAATCATCCATTATTAGAAATCTGCCATTTTTTTATTTTTGCTTTGGGGGCTTTATTCTAATCATGTCACAATTTTTCATGTATATTTCCCTTCCCCCTGTCTTTAATTTATCAGTGTATTTAAGTATATTAAATTACAGTTCAAAAAAGGCATCTCAATGGGATCACCTTCATAACTCTCTTCTGCTATGATTTAATCTGGGAAGGGCTCAACACATCTGCCAGGCACCAAACTGGGGAAGGCTGCTATAGAACATCGCTAACTACAGGTTGATTTCTATTCTGCCAAAAGCCACTGAAATCAACAGGATTAACTTCAAGGTCTATACACCTGGGATTACAAAATGGGTGGGGATGAGAAGAACCAGCTGATGGACCAAGCAAGCAGTTTCTCATATTTTAATTTACCTGTCTCCCCACAACTGCTATATGCACTCATTTTCAGTCTGTTGCCAACTTCCCTGTTCATCCTCATTAACAAGAAACCTTTGGGTTAATTCTCACTTAAAATAAAATTCATATGTTCATATGTTTGTTCATATTCATACCCTATAAATCAGATCTCTCTCACTGCTTGCCCCCAAATTTCCCCCATCCCCAAGTCAAAAGATAGTGTTGGTGCTGCAAGAATTAAAGCCCTAGAATCACATACCCTAGAGTCTTGCACATGATAATAATTAGGCAATCTATGTTGAACCTACCACAACATATGAATAACTCAAGATCAGTAGGATGCAGATAAGAATCTCCTTTGAGTTTTTAAAGAGGGGATGGATCTTGCTCAGTACTCAAGGATTATCTGAAACTCCAAGAACTCTAAATGAATGGTCATGGGCAGAGAATTTAAAACATGAACAAAAAGGGCAATCAGTGCATATATTTAATTTTATTAGGAATAAAACGTAACTGTAATTTTATTACATTTATATGTATGTATGTATGTATTAAATTTATGTTCAGTTGTTCCAACAGTCTATCTAACCCAGTATTGTCAACTACAGCTCAAATGAAGTGAGATTTGCAGAGGTTTTATATATAATAACACTTGAATTAAAATGGTTCTTTGAAGCTCTTACTCCATCATCTACTGCTGGGATCTTTTACTACATCAGTGCTGGGAATTGAACTTGAGGCCTATTGTCATAAATTAGAACTTTTCCTGACAAGAAGACAACTATTGATATTATTATGGGAACTCTAGACCAGCACAAGGCTGGGAAAAGCTACTATGTCTCAACTTCTACCCTGTTATCTATTATATAAAGATTTACAAAATATATTTCAGAAACTAACAAAATGGAAATATTTTATGATGTTATTTCCAAGAACATGGTGATGCAACAAAGTCACAAGATAAACTGTGATAAATAGTCTAATTTTTAGAAAATCCAGCCCCTTCCCTATAAGTCAAGGACACAGTTGCAACTTTCTTCCAGCACATGGTTCAATGTTTTAATTCTTTATTCTCTGAAAGAAGGGATGAGCATGGCTTGTTCAACATTAAACAGTACCTGCTTTAACAACTGATTTGTCCAAATGTCTGTTGAATCAGGTCCTGAGCATGACAGTTAAATAGGTTAAGAGAGGGAATTATACTTTGGCAGATGGTGTGCAAATTGGATCAGCAGGCATGGAGAGTAAATCCTGCACAGGCTTGTTCAATGGGAGCTCACACCTACCTCCTCCTCTCCAAGATGCACACCTCATCACCTTTCCTGGCATTCTCAGGCTTAGTATCTAAGGGAACAGGAGGCCAGAACAGATGTGATGGAGGAGAGATCAGTACTTACAATCCTTCTCACCAAATCTCTGAAGAGTTCTCCTTTCTGTCCACAGGTCTGATAGATGTTAAGTAAAATTAATTTGCCTTGAGCTGAATTCACATAAGTACCACTGCTGACAAATAGCACCATCCAGATCCAACAATGGATGGTGAACTTTTAATCAAGATTGCATCAGAAAACCATGTCTACCTTCAGTCTGTCTGCTGCCTATTACTAGCTTTGGCTGGTGTACCCCAGTAACTGCACACTGAGATTACAGTAATGTATTTTGTTTGAAGCTGCAGCTTCAATTACTAGTTTGCTGAGTAGGGGACCTAGTTACATGCATGTTACTGCTGTGTTAAACAACTGCACTAATGGTCAATTAATTCCCAAGGTTCTGCTTTGGGCATATAAAGTGTAAAACAGCTTAGACAAGGGTATCTTCCAGATTGTTTTCTCCATTACAGAACTGGATGATCGCTAAGATTTTCAAAGGAGGTTTTGCTGTGTGTGCTATGATTGGTAATGATGTCTTATGGTTACTGACAGGGGAACTTCTCTATGGTGGTACCTACTGTCTGGAATGCTCTCTCCCCTGAAATCCATGAAAACTTACTATAATGCCTTTTAGATATCTATCAAAGACTTGCCTTTCTACCCAGACCTACCTTGTGGGAATGCTATGGATGAATGTCCTTTCCTTTCTACCCATTTGTTTTTGTTTTTTTTTAAAGTACTGCAATTTTGTTGCCTTAATAATTTTTGGTATTTGAATGTCACTCTAAATGATTACATGAGAAGCAGCACAAAATATATTAAATAAATAATAGAACTGTTTCCTGTCCTTCAGAGTAACTGTGCAGGAGGCACAACATCAGAAATATTAATTTCTTCCTTAATACACTGCAAAGAACAGCATGCAACTAGAAACCGTAACCACTGTTGGCAGCTAGCAGAACAGATTCCCCTTCCTCTCTGTACTACCCCAAGCATGCACAAATGTGTTCCAGGCAAATTAAGAAGATACCTGGGGCATGCAAGGAGGAAGAAAGCAATAGGAAGTCCCACTGCACAAACAGATGTCCATTCATATAATGTTGGGTGTAGCCTGGCTTACTTTCCCCATGATGCCTCTTGGATTTTCATATAACAGTGAGCTGTTGGCATCCACCATTTTAGGTTTCTGTGTCCAGTAGGAATGGGCAACCTTTTTCAGACCAAGGAGAAGCAGATTAAATCACACAATCAGTCTTCCGTGTAGTATTTCTCTCAGTTCAGAGTGGTTGCACAGTATTTCCATCAAATGAGATAAATGCCATGAGTCATCATGGATTTGTTAACTGTTTCTCCATCCTTAGCATTTATGACTTCATTGTTATGGAAGGAGAAGGGTGTGGTAGCAAACACACCTGAACTGATTTCCCTATCTAAGGAAAAATAATAATTTAACAGTGGTGCTACTGCACCACAGAAAACAACTTCAAGCATTAGTAGTATTTGTTCTATAATATCAGCAAGCGGGTTTGATGTGTGACTTATGGAAACATAAGTGGCTGAGAATTTATAGCTGATCATAAAAAGAATTACAAGGAAAGCATAAAGTCTATGTATTCCGATTCATGAAAACCAGCTATGAAAATCATTACTAACAGAATAATAATAAATTGATAAATTGTATAGCTCCTTCATATGTTTTGCAATGAAGTGGAACATTCATAACTTCAGTTTTCCTTTGAACTACAATTTCCTTCTGTTCCCAAAAAGACAGAGAATGTGGAGAAGACATATAACAATAAAAACTTGATTTATGAAATCATTTAGAGTAGGCTTGTGCTTATCAACTTTCCTAGTAGTAGCCACCGGCAACCAGAATTCCAGGAAAGTGACTAAGCAGGATGTCAAACAGTTAACAGATTGCTCCACCTCTGGTCCTTCATTGCCAGCATGGAGATACAGGTTTGTATGTACAACTTGCCTGGTAACCAAGAACAACTAGAATTCCATGCAGGTGAGCAAGCAAGCTGTCAAAGATTTGACAGAGTGCCCTATCCCTCCTTTGCAATTACCAGCATGAAAATTTAAGTTCCTAACTTCTGCACTAATAAAAAACAAGCTAATAGTAATTTTTGTAGGCTTATTTATATACACTGGGTTCACGCATTGTTCTTATCCATGGTTTATTAATTAAGCCATAGTTGGTTGTCTTAATATGTCATATGAACCTGATAAACCATGGTTTTCATACCACTACACTGGCTTCACACAATAAAGTAAATCGGGAAAAACGGCTTGCCAAGTTGAGTGAACTAAGCCATATTTGTGCTAATCTGTTCAAAATATCTGTGCTTACACAACATATTAGCCATTTTAGCCCAGTATATTATGCAAACCCAGTCTCTGTGGACAATTCAGAAACAGAATGAATTCAGTAAACCATGGTTAAATTAATCACAACCATTTAATGCAAACATAGCCATTATCTTACAAACACTGACCACATGAGTTTTGATTATGAAGCCAACCACTTATAGTTAATTCAATCAAAGTTAAGCAAACCATAGTTAGATACCATGTACTAAGCTAGCCATGAACTGTTATAATCTTGCCCATATATTAGAATGATTTTGGCAGCAAGAATGAAAGTTGAGATTTGATTAAGAGAGTTCCCAACTTGCATCTCATATTATTAAGGTTAAGAGGAAACTGTTTTACATTAGAACAGACTGCTCATCTGTCTAACTTAGTATTCTCTGCAGTGACTCTGCAAGGGTTCCCCAAGTTCATGGTCGGGGGTCTTTCTCAGCCCTAGATGACAGGACCTGGACTGGTAATAGTCTGCATTCAGCATTATGCTTTGCCACTGAACTACAGCTCAGTAGGCTACAATGAGGCCTTGTCACTTCAGAAATAAAATTAAATAAGCAAGCATCAAATTTTCCAATCTATTTTTTTATGCTAAGGGAGCACCCCCACTCCACGCATTCAGCAGAGTACTAAACAAGTAAAAACTTTGGCCGAGGATGTCTGAACACCAGAAACCTTCTTTGACAAACGTTCACAAGAGCAAGAGGAATACAGAATGAAATCAAAAATATTTCTATTAGGGTTGTGCAAAACTTTTCAAAACAGCACTTTACAAATTTTATTGAGCCTGTGCAAAGATCCTCCTCCAAGGTTTAGACATGTCCTCACCCACCTGCCCCCATGTTTGGATATATCAAAAGACAACACTTCCAATGGACCAAAATTGGTTTACTGATTTTAGGTTTTACCTATTTACCACATTTCAATACCGTTCTTCTTCCAAGAGCAAATTAACTAGGTTGTTCAACTAATGAGATAAAAAAGCCCAATACATTCTAAACAAGGAGAAATTACTCATACTAATGTCATTAAATGAAGGTTCAGACAAAATATCTAACCCAGAATTTATGAAACTATGCTCTGCTGTATGTAATGGCCTGGCTTGTCCATAATTCTAAAGGCCTGCAATTACCAGCATCCCCTGAAAGGTTTGGGTACCTCCCCCAACAATCCAAATTGTAGTTTTTAATGTGGCAGAAGGATAAAAATACACGACTGGAGAAAATTTAATTACATGTAGTAATACATGAATGACATTTCATTTCAATTCCAGTTACATGTAAATGAAATTTTAATTTTTAACCTCACTTTACCCACTATTTTTTGGAGTGAAGCTCTTGGCACACCATTCAGAGACCAAGTGGCTCTTGGCTCAGAATAAAGTAATATCTATGTTCTGACCCCAAACCAAACAAACAGCAATACAGCTTAGCATGACATCAGAATCAGATGACACCATATTTCTTTGCTGGAAGAATCTGGCTGATTATGATCAGAATCAGGACACCAAGTTAGATTAATCTTATTTATTCATTTTACTTTAAGTCTGCCCTATGATCTGATATATTATTCTGATGAGGCTATGACCATAAATGTTGTCTGCTGCATAAAATAATCAGTATATATATTTTGTGGCATTTAAACAAGGCCTACCTTGCAATGAATAATGACGATCATCAATCTCTGTAGAAGATTGTTCTTCAGATACCAGTGAAGTTTTAAGAGGTTCCATGCTTTTATGTCCAAGCAATTACTGTAAGCTCATTTCAGGGGCCAAATTGGAAGACGGAAACCTAGAAGAAAAACCAACATTAACAGCAGTCAACATGGCTAAATTTGTCTTGTAAAACTGATACTTATGAAAAAGCCTCTAGCCTTAGAAAAGGCAATACCCCTCCTTCTGTTTTCTAAGAACAATGTTTGCTTAAATTATCTGGATCTGGAACTACTCCTTTCTTAATCATAAAGCTAATAGTTACCTTTCTGGGCTCTACCCATACTGGCTCACCTCCATTTCTGGAAAAGTCACTGCCAAAAACAGGAGATATATTTCTTAAAGAATCCAAAAAATTGAAACATAAAATGGAAGGGGTAAAGACAAATTAGAAAGTCAGACTGACAGCTTCCTGGGGTACTTTCAGTTGTTGGGTCCAAGCTACTCTGAGAAGAGCTTCTTTTATTTCACCCTTAATAAATCTTTTGCAAGATGGGGTCCTTTTCTTGCTCAGCAATTATTACAGCAGGTTTGATACAAAAGTAGCTGAACCAACAAAAGATTAAAAGGTAGCTCTGAAAGTGAAGTTGCCTGACACAAGAACAGTCTTTCTTGTCCTATCTGTATCTTAGCTACCACAGTGTACCCATGCAAATTCCTTTTGCAACAGAGTTCATTTTTCAGCCCTGAACTTGGTAACTTGCCTTACTTTTGGATGCTAACACTCAGCAATCAAAAAACCCATATTGAGCTGCTACAGACATGCAAAGTCTTCTAAATGGAGAAAAAAGTTCACGGACTTGATTGCAGTAGATCTGTGCTATTAACCAGTGAAACTTAAAACTAAACAAACAAAAAACTGGGGAGAAAGTGGAGTACCAAACAAATCCCCCCTTCACTTAGCACACAAAAGGCAGTACATTTACATTACTTCCAATTGAGGTAGATATCCAGTCCATACAATTAGTCATTTTTTACTACTTTAGCTCAAAATTCCTTAATGCTGTCCTGAGAAAAACACCTCTTCATTTCTATTTGTTTAAGACTTTAAAAACAAATGCCTCTAACATAGACAATCAACAATTAACTGACGGAATCCTTACTTCATGATCTAATGGAAAAACAGAAAGGCACAATGAATACATGGAAGGTAGATCTGTCAGCAGTAATTTGGTGCAACAGAACTGAAGTCTCTATGATTCAGTTCACTCATAATACTAAGCCAGAATGGGGTATGTTTGGTTTATGGCTTAAAGTGTTATGCAAAGCCAGCCAATTATGGTTTATTTTTATACTATGAAAAAACATAGCTTAATACAATGTGCAAACCTAGCCTAATCTACAGTCTACTCTGTTCCAAAACCAAAGATTGAGGGGAAACTGATAAAACTGGTAAAAAGAAAACATTCACGCTACCGTACCAGAATTTTCTTTGTGATAATATGGAGAGTCTCCATAAGGAAACAATTTGCAACACAATAACATACAACCCAGTATTTTGCCCCTTGAAGAAGCAGAATTTGGATGTTTGTTTGTCGGACTGGATTAAACTGGATTGGATTGGATTCAACTGGAGGCCGGTTCTTCATCCTCTGAATTACATTGTTTTATTCTGTGATTGTTTTAGTGTTATTGAAACTCCAGTAATTTGTGCAGTTAGGTCTGTTCCACTTGATTCTCCAGAGAGTATTTATTTATGATCTAGCCAAGAATTCTGAAACACTTTACCTCCTTATATGGCCAGAGCTTTCTATATAAGCAAAATAATACTTCCAGCAATACACTGTTAATTTATAACAGAGGTCTGATGAAAGAAAACTTTCTTGAGAAGTATATAAGATTAGTACAGGCTTTGTACAACTAGCTTTCAGTTTCTTTTTTAAATACCGAACAGAAACTTTGCTTCGTTTTCATTCTTTCATTCTTCCATAATGGAAGAATCAGGAGCATAAAAGTCCTGCAAGCACTTCTTGTGCATAAACAAGTTTTCTTATTCCATTATCACTCCTAAACTGATCTATATATGCAGCAGAAGCAGATTATTTGCTTTTTCTGGACTGTACCACATCATTATGTCCCTGAGGAAGAAAGGACCAAACATCTGAATGTTCCACCACAAACATATGAAAAAGATTATTCTAAAACCCTGCTTCTTAACATGGTAAGTATCTACATGCAAGAGTTATTTTAATGAAAATGCATTTAAACCCGTCATTCACTGCATACTAGCTGCATAATAGTAGAGTTCAGGGGAAACAGCATGATATGATTCCGATAGTTGTATGTTGGAGCTTATCTGGACACTAAAAAAAATAACGTGGTACCGCCCTCCCCATTCTGAACTCTAGCATTCCAGATTTCAACCACACAGAGACTCATCGTAGGGCTACTAACAGTGTATGCAAGAGTTCAATAATACAGTGGTACCTCGAGTTATGAACGCCCCTCCTTACGAATTTTTCGAGATACGACCAGCTCCGGCCCCAAAAATTTACCTTGACTTGCGAACTCCGCCTCGAGTTACGAACTGGATCCGCAGCCATTTTCCCTGCTGCCACACGGTTGTGGCTTCCTGTGGGCGAGATCGCGGTAGCAAGGAGACGTTCGGTGAGGCTTGTGGTGTGTTTTGTGGTGTTTGGAAGGTGTTTGGTGTGCTTGTCAGCATGGCTCCAAAGAAAATGCAGAGCAGGCTTGGCAAGAATAAGGCTTTGAAGAAAAAAGTGACGATCGAACTTAAGAAGGACATTATAGAAAAGCACGATCGTGGTATTCGTGTGACTGATCTGGCCTTGGAGTACAAGATGGCGAAGTCGACCATCTCGACTATTTTCATGTTTTTGTGATTTAAAAATAAAATGCATATGTTTCAGAACTGTTTAACCATATGTATTTACATTGAACCTTATGGGGGAAATTTGCCTCGTGGTGCGACCAAATTCGGAGGGCAGAACAGATTAACCGTATTTACATTGAACCTTATGGGAAAATTTACCTCGAGTTGCGACCAACTCGAGTTGCAACCAGAGTCATGGAACAGAATAAGTTCGTAACTAGAGGTACCACTGTATGTGCTTACAGCTGAAACATGCCTTGTAAAAATTAAGGCACCATACTGGATGTATTGTATATATTTCTCTGTCTCTGCAAGACAGATGTCCTCCTTCACCCATTTGACGAGTATGATTTCATATTAAGAAAGAGAGTATAATAAGCACTTATATACACATATTTGGTACAAAACACTACTATGAGCATCATGATGTCATTGTGCAAACAATACAAACTACATCACTTGCGCAATTACTTCCTGATATCATTTGCTGTCCTTGTCTCCTCCCCATGGTCACCCATGTATTAATAGAAATCCCAAGAGATATCTAAAACATAAACCAATTCCAAAAGTTTTATCCAAGACACTTGGAAATGTTCATACCTGCAATCAACTCCCTAGCTCAGCCTTCTCCAACCAAGTGTCCTCCAGCCATACTGCCAGAGAGTTCTAGAAATTACCATTAGCTAGTTGGAAAGCATCAGATTAGCTAGGCTGCCCTGGCTGGGCATTATTGTTACCTAGTCCAGGATACTTTATCACACTTCAAAGGAAGTTAAGGCTGCACAAATTACTTCCTTTTTTTCTATCTACAGTATTTTCACATCCACTTTTGGAGATAGATCAGACTGAGAAGGACTAGCCTGAGCAACTTTGTAAGCTTAATGGTTGAGTGGAGATTTGAACCTGGGCTTTGCCTGGAAGGAAGACTGCGACCATGACCTGATTGGTTATCATTTTGCATACCATTTGCCTGCAAATCCGGTCCGGGAAAAGAAAAGTAATTGTACCACAGATATTATAATCTGGGAAACTATTTGGCATTAGTCCACTCTAAAACAAAGAACCTCTCTGTTGATACTACAAATTCAGAAAAGCATGGGCTTAGGGGGAGGCAAATGTATTTCTGGAGTGGAAAATTTGATGGGCAGCTTAACTGGGACTATTATAGGGGAAGAAAAATTAATTTAGAAATCAAACATCAAAAGAGCAAGATGTTGATTCCAAAAAGTGAGAGAGCCTTCATATTCCCTTATATTTGGTTTGGAAGCCTGCCACCATTATATAAATAGACCCACTGCTGAAATCTCATAGAGGAAAAAGAAAAGGCCCAACTTGGCTTGTCCTGAAAATAACACTGAAAGTTTCCCACAGCAGAAAGTAAAAAATAGCAATAACAATATTGGGTTTATCACTGATATATTTATTTCTAAAACGTCTCTGCTGTTCCATTCCAAACCGGCTTTAAGTGGTACAGTACATAAGAAAAAAAGACAACACCTCAAAAACAATACTGCTATAAAGGCCCCAATTAACATCTCCCCAAGGAAGCTAGATCCCAGTATTTTATATAAACTGTACATATTTTAAAAATCCTTCACAGTGTAGCATCTGGAACATGCACAGGCATGGGGAGTAAACAGATTGGATTCTCTGGCTAAAGTCACCAGGGGCAAGAAGATTGTGACCACCTTCTTTGCGTATAAATACCAGCAGGCATCTTCCGTTCTTGGCTGGAAGCCTTGGAAAGTGTCAACAATCCATTCAGACAATAGCAATCTATAGGAATCAGGGGAAATTTGAATCCACTAATGTATATTCCTCTTTCTTCCAGTTAAGTGAAAAATTAAGTACTAAAGTTACAGGAAAAATAGAACAACACACTTTGGAAAATTATATATTGTCAAAACCTTCACTCCTGACACTTGGCAGGCAGGCTTTCTCTTGCTGGGTCAAACAAGTGTGTTTTCCAACTATGTGATAAACTCTATGGAGGTTTACTGCACGTTCTCTGCAAAAATCCTCACAATGCACAAATCCTTATAAAAATACATATATAGAAAAAGAAACCATAATGTCAAGTGATTTGTGGCAAAATATCTTATGACTTTTTAATGTTTTAGTTAATTGTATGAGTTTCAGCTAATTAAAGATGAATCTAGGAATAAAGGTACATACTGTTTCACGCACTATTTCTGAAGCATGAATTATATTTCCTTTATGGACATACTTGTTACAGCAAGCATCGACTTAGGAGAAGCATTTGCTACTGAACAGAATACCTCTTGTGAAGTGGTGCTATGCTGTATTTCTAATTTCAGATTGACAGGTATTTGACCATAAGAGAGAGAGAATAAGAGAGGAAAAACTATAAACTACTGCCCAAGAAATCAGAGGTATCATTTTAGCCATTTAAAGGTGTTCTCAAACTATGATCAATGTGCTTTATCCAGGGCTGTTCTTAAAAATGTGTCTGGAAATTGAAACTGGTGCAAAATGTAAAGACCAGACTAATAACCCGGGCAAGGTACAAGATTCTCATGAAAAGATCTGTGCTGGCTGCCAATTGCCTACTGGTTATACTTTTAGGGGCTGATCTTTAAATCTTAATGTCTGAATAACACAATTTTATGAACTTGCCCAGTTACTTAGAACAATGGGAGGCTTTTCAGAAGATGCCCTACTGCCAGACGTTCAGCTATCAAATATACTGTACTGGAAAGACTTCTTCTATGTGGCTCTGAGACTACAGAATGTTCTCCCCAAGAAGATGTCTTTTATTCTCCTTGAATTGAGGAAGACAGCTAAAAGACATCTCTTTTGCCAAGCTTTTAATTAATTATGTTGACTACCGATTTTAAATTTGGTTTTGATTTTAATTGCATCAATTTTATTATTTATACTCTATATTTTTAACTGCTGTAAGACATTTTGAGTATTGGAATAAACAAAAAAAAAAAAACAGGATAGAAAGTCAAAAATAAATTAAAATAATCTTATACGTATACTGCAATAAGGATCCTTTAAGAAAATGCTGGTTTGGACTAAAATGAACCATAGCCTAAAATACCTATAAAGACCTACACTGTGGAAGTCTGATAGCAGACTGAATAAACTCCGTGGCAGGGCTGTGCTCTGCCTTTTGTAAAGCTGAAGCCCAGAGCAGAATGTGGCAAATAGGTGTTTGGTGGTGTGGTGGTGGTAGAGACTTTGTTTGTTTGTTTGTTTGCTTTACTGGGCTCTGATACGCTGCTATAAAAAGCTCCTTCACAACTGGAATGATTCACTTGTGTTATTAATTCAGACAAGGCAGAACAGAGGTTTCCAATCCACTCTGTCTCCTATTAAAATTGTATGCAGAGCTTTGCTTAAATGTTTGTGCATTGGCCATGCCTGATCCGCTGGGTGTATGTTTAAGTGACTGATGAGTTTAAGCTACCTCAGGGCCAAAGCAAACAGAGGTGCTTCTGTGACACTGTGGGGCCAGAATTAGTAGAGATATTCCTAATGAGTTAAAAAAATGCAGCGTGTCTTGAGGTCAACCTCCTGGAGGAGTTCCTGGGTCTAGAATTGGTAGAGATATTCCTATGATACTTCAAATCAGTTTTGGTAGAGCCTGGAACTGACGGGCTCAGGATGCCAAACATGGGAAACCCAGAGAGATGTTTCTGGGCATTGGGCTAATTGACAGACCCCAGTACAGGTTCTACTCTAGTTGTGTGAATGGAGAAGAAAGAATGTGCAGCTACACTACTAGCCCCAGGGTAGGCACAACACGGTTGGCTCGTGTTTAACTCATATTTAATTCATGCTCCCAACTCGAGTGAAACAGGCTATCCTTGCTGACCAATACAAGGGAGGCTTAAGTAGGTTTGGAGATGAAGATCCAGTGACATTAATGCATAAAGAGGAAGGAAGGAAGGAACAATTTTTCCTGGAGGCGGTACCAACACACAGGAGACAGCATTATCCAAATAGTAATCCAACCCACTTTGCAAACAGGATTTTGTTTTCTTTTTTCCACCAATAAGACTATAAAATATACTAGACCTTCCAACTGAGTTGAGAAAACAGTATAAATGTTTGATGTTTTATGTATTTATACGTATTTATGGTTTTAATGTTTTGTGTGAGTCGCCCAGAGTTCCCCCATTGGGGGGAGATGGGTGGGGGAGAAATTTAATAAATAAATAAATAAATAAATAATGAAAAAAAATGAAAAATGAAAAATGAAAAAAGCATTAAATGTCATATTAACTTTTAATACTGATTAATTTTAAAAAAGGAGAGGAAAGCACATTCAAGGAAAAATAGGATTGGATTTTACTCAGAACACAGAGGTCTTCTTGTTAATAAAACAACAATAAAACAAAGCCAACCAAGAAAAACCTGCTGGGGATGCACTATAATACAGATGACCGGCTTCTCCCTTTTCCTTCATATCCTTCTTGTGGGTACCAACATTTCTGCAGTTGAAATGTTTAATACTCAAGCAAAGGTTCTTTGGGTTTTTCTTGCTCAGAAAGATAGCAAGACAGGAGGAAATGAGAGATTAGCAATTAAAACACTGTTAGCTTGGCAAGCAGATGAGTTAAGAGAAAAAAGGAAACCTAGCCTTTTTTTTAAAGAAATGCACCCATTACCATTTTACTGAGAGTGTTTCACACACATTGTTCACTTTGGCCTGGCTGTTTCATTAGTGTAATTCCTTGACAAAAATCACAAGGAATATAATGAAAGTGTAACATGCATTTGCAACTATTTATTTTTTGCTTATTTTCTGATTGCTGAAATGGGACAAGAAACCATTGCATTTTAAACTGTAATCTCTTCAGCAAGGACTTCTTCTCTTACACCCAGTAAGTTGCCATGGATCTTGCGGGCAGGGGAAGGAAGATCTGGGAATCTTAATAAATCCATTGTCACTGACTATTTTCTGGTGAGGGCAGAGAATCTCATGGTGATCTATGGACCAGTGGGAATTTAAATTCTCCATTCATATGGACTAGTAGCAAGACATAACTTTTACAACTGATTTACATTTTTCTTATGATGGAGATCAAAGATTTTGATGATTTCAAAAGAGCACAACACCATGTGTCATCACTTGCCATCCTCAAGTTCAAATACTGAAGGAGAATAATAATAATAATAAACCTGGTAAGATGAATACTGACAAAGGCTAATATTGCATATTTATCAGACTAGAAAACCCAAAACGATGTTTCTTAGAATATGAGTTATGTATGCTCTTTGGTTTGTTAAAAAAAAACTACATTTGTGAATAAAGCTATAAAAATAAAGTCTGAGAATCTCTGATCTAGGAGAAGGGTTGTAGCTCAGTGAGAGGGTATATTCTATATGCAGAAGGTCCCTTCCCCAATCCTTGGCATCTCCAGGTAGATTGGGGTGGATTCCCATCTGGAACCACAAAGGGCAGCTACACCTGATGCCATCCAGTTTTGTTGGACTGCAGTTCCTATCATCCCAGTCCATACAACTGTCAGCCATGCTGACTGAAAGTAATGGAAGACAACAGTTCAACACATCTGGAGAGTACTAACATCAGGAATGTTGACAATATAACATAGGGCTGAACAATACTTCAGATTTGATTCTAAAAAGATGCTTCAGAGTGGATTAATGTTGCATCAATCTGGAACTCTTTAAAACAGTTGCATCTCTTCCCAAGGATCATGTGGCAGCTGCAATGAGAAACCATGCAATCCCAGGAAAAATATGTGACTGCTTTAAAGAGTTGTAGAAAGGTGTTATGTTTGTGCTCTTGGTCCTCAGAACCAGCTTTTCTAAATTATCACACAACCCTTACAGATAATAGTGACTAGATGAACCAGTGGTCTGTCTCAGATATGCCAGCTTTCTACATTCCTATAGCAGTCCTGTAAGTGTTCTTGAGCAAGCTACGTATGCATAGTGACAACCTGATGCACATAATGTCACTTATCCTTTGTCCATGGGTGTCTCTGATTTTCTAACAAAATGGGGAATCACTTACTTTGGGCCTCTTGCAGCAAGAACATTCTGCCTCACATAAGAGGAAAATTCAGTTCTAAAGACTGTGTGTTTATCAACAATAGTCCAACCTATTCACTCCCAGATATTAACCATTCCCATGCACTATTCTGATCTTCCAAAAAGGAATGCATTCAAGTACATTCTATTTACAGAAGTAAAATGAAAACGTTTGAACCAATAAAGAGATGTTAGCATGGTGAATGGAAGCCCAACAAGCTACACCAGAGTGTGAGATTTATCTTGGACAATAACCTTCACCCTTCAGAAATGCCAGTTCCTTCTTTGTCATTAAAAAAGCAGTTCTAATTCCTACATAATACTAAGCTGTAATTTTTAAATTATGATTTGTAGAACAAGCTATTATGGTTTGGTTCACACAATGTGCTAAGAATAATTGATGCGCTCGCACATCATGCTAATCCAAAAACAAGCAAACCATATTGCGAAGGTATGTGAACTATACCACCTATGTGAACCATACCAAGGAGCAAAGCAAGATGGTGCTGTGCATCTTTAAAGAAAATCGTCAATGTCATTGTAGTCATCATCATCATCATCATCATCATCATGTGGGCTTATTCACATAATTAGAGCCTAGTCCAGTGTAGGGAACTTAGTGCCTTTTATATGTTTGGGACCACAGTCCATTGCCGTTGGCCACTCTGAAGCTTAAAACCCCTGAAAGGGCTCCAGGTTGTTTACTTCTGATGTTCAATGAACTTATTACTTATTCAATGAACAGAAATGAACTATACTGGCAGGTGAATTTTACTGGCGCATGGGGGAAAATACTCAGCTGCACACGAAGGCCCAACTTTGTCCTCTGCGACAAATCCTGTTTTTTGGATATGGCACAATAATAAGCATATAAATTAATTTCATGCTGAGAGGCCTAAAGAGAGAGAATTACTCTTTTGTTTTCAAAAATAAGTTTCCCATAAAATCATTTTCTACAATGGTACATCTAGTGAAAACTTTTTTGAAGTGCTACATAGATCTCCTGCCCTCTGGAGTTGAAGAATTTCATTGTTTTCCCTTTCTTTTTCTCTGGCATTACTGCCATCATTGCTAAGTATGCACTCTGGTGATAAACGACACAAACAACTAATCCCATCACCCCACTTCAGTATTTTCAATAAGCTGAATTGCAAAAATAATGGCATAAACTTTACATGGTGGGAAATAATCTCCTGTTAATCACTGCAAGGTTATGTTTAGTGTCTTCCATGCTCATTGTACCAAAGTTTGTGGTTGAGGTGAACAGCTTTAACCATGATTTAGAACCATGGTTCATTGTACAGTTGCTTGGTATAGCCACAGCTTCACATGCTATCCAGACATGAGTGGAGAGATAAGATATAGGCAGAATACGAGTAGGTGCAAACTGATCCTGCTACAAGTATGACCCACCTGCATTTCCTATAGAACGTATGAAACTCTTCAAGATAAATATGGGATGGGGAAAAATTAGCTGTCCTTCATTCTAAGCAGAGCAGCTCATATCATGTCACTATATGCTTGCTTATTTAGGCTTTTAATAACAGGGCTAGCTACTCAGCTATCACAAGGATAGTTGGAATATCAGTGGACAGATAGAAGACAGGCATATAGAAAATTAACTGCTGGGCTATCTTGATCATAGTTAGCTTAAATCACAGAAAAGCATGTTGCACAAATGCACTGAAGTTTACAAAGTCTGATTACAGAATAGAGTTATATTTTGATTAAAACCTCAATGATCGTACAGTGGACAATCTTTTTTCATCCTCTATCTTTAACTGCACATCAGTATGAAGGTTTTTCCCATCACATAATTGCTTCCTTTGCTAAGCTTCTGCATGTCAGGTTGCTCTTAAAGACACAGAAGCAGGGAGTATG
This sequence comes from Python bivittatus, assembly GCF_059951505.1. NCBI lineage: Eukaryota > Metazoa > Chordata > Lepidosauria > Squamata > Pythonidae > Python > Python bivittatus. The sequence continues at coordinate 21,598,903 of NW_028277087.1, read as the reverse complement.
AAAATGTGGACCCTGGTATTTTTAAAGTGTGTGTAGGAGAGCAAAATACAGCGAATTACTCTCATAATTCAAACTGGAAGAGAGAATTTAGGATTTGCCTCAAAAGAAGCTAAATCATGGTCTTTACACGGGCTTCTTTCTCCCTCCACTCCCCAATTTTACTTCTTTAGTTCAGCACAAGCCTAGGTAAACACTCCAGCTCCATCATTCTCCATTAGGCAGGACCTTTACACATAAGGTACAAGGGGTAGCAGGAGATATATGCCAATTCAAGTAACTTTGCCAACTGTATGAAGAATACAAAATCTGAGTGAGTGGGGCAAGAGGGAAGCAAAAGGATGAACCTTAGCAAACTTTGTCCCCTTCAACTTTGAAAGACAAAGAACACAGGGCAGCAGCTAGTGAAGGAAAAGCATTTTAAGATCATTAGCTCATCTTTTTCCAAGTGTTCTCTGCTTTTTGAATGGTTGCACTACACTGGCATTTGAAAATCCTTTCAGAATCCAATCCATAAATACTGTACAGCTTTCCAGATTATGGTTTCAAAGTCAGAAATTAGCTGTAGGTTGGGGGGTATCATTTTTTTTTCTTTCTGACCCTTCTCTTTCACCTGTAAGTCCTACCCACTTCCAGAGTTTCGGGTCACATCTGTAATCAAGCCCAGTTCTGGAGAGAGTTAATAAGGATTCCTTCAACCATGATGGAATCTACAATCCACAATTTCAAGTTCTGGTTTGAGGGCAACCCTGATTAGCTCTAATTGTCACTGACCCCAATGTAGGCCCATTGCATTAAGCAACAGATACAGGAAAATATGACAAAAAGGAGGAAGATTCTAGTTCCTCAAGGTTATGAGAGGGAGGTGGTACAAGAAATAATGAAACCACCTACTCACAGGAACCTTTAACTCTAAAACAGAATGAATGCTACACTTGGCAACAACCATCTCTGGCATAATAGCTTTCAAATGTTTTGGGTTTAGTATTCCCATCCACATCACTTCCATATCACTTGGCCTTATATGTAGTAAAATCAGTTGTCTTACCTCTTAACAATTTAGGCAACATTTTGAGCACAATGAAAATGCTTCAGAGTATTAAGGCCCATTGATTTCAAGAGATTTGCTTTAAGTATGACTAAATCCAGGATTCCATCTATTTACCTCAGTAATTCTTACAGCTCCAAATGGTGGGACATAACTCCTATTTATGAGAGAGGGAGGAGTAAAGTTGAAAAAGAGAACCATTTATGGCATTCATTGTGTAGGTAAGGTTTCAACTGGAAACAAAAATGAATTACCACCTGTGGTTTCTCATGCTCCATCGTTACCAACTGTTACAGTCCTACAAAATAATGTATACTTTCAAGATTTCTACTGAAGCAGTTCTGGTATCTGATTTTGAGGTTTGGAAAAATTAAAGGAAATTTTAAGAAAGGCTGACAGAAGACAGGATGGTTTGACACCATCACCAATGACACAATAGGAGTTAATTCAAAGAAGCAGTTACTGACAGACAGTCCTAGCAAATGATGTCAATGAGGTCATGAAGAGTTGGAAGCAACTGAACAACAAAATTAACTATCGATTTGTTATTCATTTGCTATTATCGTATGACTTTATTTCCTAAGACATCTTGAAAGAGCATTTGTTGTAATCTGTAATCTGATTTGTAGCCACAGCTGCAATGAAATAGGATTCTTGGTTGACAAGTATTGCCGCCAGTCCATATTAGCAGTAGTTGCCATAAAGAATCTTTGCACCACCATCTTTTTCCATTGCCTATATGTAATTTACAGCAAATTCCATCTTAATCCAGTTTGCATGACCTCCCCACAAGAATTAGATCTAATGAGACACTGTATGAAACAATTAAAGATAACCAGTTCCATATACTTGGAAGTTAAATTTCTTGAAATGTTTGGTGGAAAGGGTCTGCCTCTGTTAGAATTCAGCTGCAATCCACTTTGTCCCCAAGACTGCACTTTTGTTCCCCACATATCTTGCATGCTAAACCATCTTTACACATTTCTAATCTGCATACATCTCAGCAGTGTCAAATTTCTTAAATTCCATCTTGCAGCAAGTAGCAAACTAATCCATATCTGCCTTTCAGTCAATCTTTAATCATCTCTCTACTTTGTATAGCATTTTACTGATTATGAATATGCATGTTTGTTGTTACATGCAGCTGATTTTATCTGGAGTTGATAAGCAGTCCAGAAACAGTATTCTGCCTTGAAATACAGAAGAGAAATTTGTTAAACTCATTAGTGACATACACCACTATGCTTTCAAAAGATTTCTGTTCTTTGACCATTTCAAAACAAAACAAATATACTCTTTCACCCCCACCACTTCGCAAAGAAGTAGAAACATGGGCCATCATACAGTCCCTTACTCCATAGCTGACCGTGGCTAACAACTGTATTTTTATGGGCTTTTTCTCAACCACCTCCCCACTCTTCTAAAACTCTCGATTTCCTCCGCAACTCCCGCCTCCAACTCTCCCGACGCAAACAGCCGCGTCCAGCTCAAAATGTCACAGAATTCTTTGTTGCTTCTCGTGCCCGGATCGCTCCTGCCGGCTGCCAGAGTCCAAAACTGCGCGGGTTTCTTTTCTTTTCTTTTTTTTTTTAACTCAGAAGTACAGTGCAGGGCAAGCGAGCTCAGCAGAGGAGCCCCGTGCTGCATTTTCGGAGCAGAGGAGCAGGTCAAAGAAAAGACGGAAAGAAAAAAGAAAGTGGAGTTGACACCTTCAGGAGAACAAAGGCGGCTTCAGACAACAAAGGCCGCCAGGTAAAGCAACCAGCCAATAAAATCCCAGGCGCGAGGAAGTCGCCCAGCAAGGGGCGGAGGGGGCGGTCAGGGGGAGAGCGAAATGGTCTCAGCCCAGCGAAGGCGACCCCACTCGCGGCTCGCACCTTGGCCCCGATCCCCGGCATCCCAGCTCCCAGCCAGGCAGAGGGAAGGAGCGGAACTTTCCAAGCGCAGCGAGAGACGCACGCCGCGGGAGGAATTTGTGTTTTTTTGTTTCTTCTTCCTCCCCGTGTCACTCCAGCAAATGGCTCCTTTCTTTTTCAACCTAATCTTTCCCGCCCAGGCATGTTTGGCTCCGCTCTCGGGAGTGTTTAGCAGCAGGAGCAGCAGCAATAGCAGCTCTCTTGCTCCCCGCACCCCCGCCCCATAGGTGAGAAAGACATTTTCTCATTCCGCGATGCTTCAGCAAACGAACTCGAATAATAACAACAACAACAAAACCAGCAACCCCTTCCTTGCTCCTTCTTCGCTCAAGCGGGTCTTTCTCCTTGCTCCCGGAACTTGGCGGGGGCGGGCGCGCAGGACCTCCCCCCGCTTCCCCAACTCCACGCAGTCTACGCGGGAAGCGCGTTCTGCAGCTGCAGCGGCGCTTCCCTGCCTCAGAAGCCCCCGCCGCGGCCGCTGGCGTAGCCACGAATGGGATCCCCGCGCTGGGCGGCGGCGGCAGCCCACTTTTCCTGGAGAAAATACGAAGAGAAAGACTCACTTTTCCGCGCGCGCTGCGGTCCAAGATCTGGAGGGGGCAGCTGCTCCAGATCAGCTGGGGGGAGGTGGATGAGGGGAGGGGAGAGGGGAGAGGGGAGAGGGGAGGGCAGGGGCGAGGAAAAGACGGCGAGAGGAAGGTCTCTGGGCGGCCCCGGTTGGGTCCGACTCCCTCCTCGCAGGATGGGGCTCTGCTCTTCGACGCTCTCGCCGTCCCCTCGGGAGCGCAAACTCCGCCCCAGAGCCGCTGCGCCCGTCCTGACCTCTTCGGCTGCAGGCGCTATCGTGACCGTTTCGGATGTCGGAACCGGAGATTGCGGCTCCCTGCCTCGCCCTCCCTTTCCTTAGCCGGCAGCCCGCCAGGCCGCCCCCGGGAGAGAAGGCATAAGGAGGAGGATCTCCTCGCGCTCAGCCTAGCGTGAGTACTTTTCCACCGCCCCCTTTGGCCAAGCAAACAAACAAACAGCACGTGGCTGGGAACGGGGAGGCTGGCCAGGGGAGGCGCGCGGGGAGCACCTGCTCTGGCCGGCGGAGAGGGCCTTGCACTGCTCGGGCCCAGGCGGACGGAAGCCGGACCCGCTGAGTCTGTGGGGCTGGTCAAGTGAACATCGGGTCGGAAAGGAAAATGGCGCGAGCAATGAACTTTCCTTAAGGCAGGCGCTGCGTGACGGGACTAGCGTGCTGGGGTTTAAACTGGGTAATCCCGCTTCTCATGAAGTGGTAAACCCCGTGGGAGTACATTTCTGCAGCCGTGCAGGTGATAATTACAGATGTACACATTACATTAGCTTGGGGTCGACCTACATCCTCAATTCACTTCGGATAATTCATTCTGCTAAAATGTATTCAGAAGATCGAGTCGAGACAGGATGGTTCCATTCAGTTTTCTGAACCAATTGAGTTAAAAAGCATGTGGATGTGCACAAATCCATATTTTTTCGTGGAATCAAGAATCAGTTCAGAACCATCATCCAAGCTTTGCACAGCCTTAGATATGGCTGAATGCTTTAAAATCTGAGCAAATTAACTTCACTCAGATGAATACAGACAAATGAAATACAGTAGCTGCCAGAAGCAACTGCCAACCAGCTGGAACTGTAAGCCCCTTTCCTTAAATTAATCTAGAGCTCCCACTTTTTTTTTGACTAAGACGACAGGTGGAGGAGGGTGCATGGGTGGCCACAGCAGCACACACAAGTGATTTCCAGCCCAGGGGTGGCTGCTGTGGGGGGGTGGGGTGGGGTGGGGGTAGATTTAACCAAGTGACTTACGACCTTCCCCATTGACTGCTTGTGGGAAGCTGGCAGGAAAGGTCACAAATGATGAACATGTGACTGCAAGGTGCTGCAGCTGTCGTAAGTGTGAGACGGTTACCAAGTGCCCAGATCATGATCATGTGACTGCAGGGGTGGTGCAAGGGTTGGAACTTAGAGGACCAGTCATAAATACCACTCATTCAACACCATCACAACTTTGAATGGTCACTAAAAGAGTGGTCGGTATGCAAGGGCTACCTGTTTCTGTAATGGGCTATGTACTCAGCTACCCATTGACAGTTGTAATGAAAACTTTAGTCAGTTCATCTTTACTCAACAAATAATATGGTTTACATCTTAGCATTAGTCAATGATCTGAGCAGTTTTATCCACATCAAAGATTAACCCTACATGCAAAGAATATATTGGAATTATGAAATGAATGACAAATGCAACAGAAAATAAAACAGTAAATATGTAAGTATGACAAAACCACCCCATAAATGGGTTCTCTGAGAATAAGTTGTCATCTCAACCAGTGAACCTGTAAGCACTTCATATGAATGAAGCCAACAGAGAGACATCTAAAACCACCATGAGTATTTCTGACTGCCCAGGATAATAATGGAAAACTTTCCCCATCAAAGCTGGGTTGTTGGAGAAGTCCGTCAGGATCAACAGGGAAGATTTTCCCCAGTTGATTTCAAGATGGAGATCAATGGAGATAATCACTCTCAATAATGTGTTTGTACCCATTCACTGGATGTGTTCAAGAAGAGGCAAGAGAATTTTTTCAGCAATTAAGCAGTGCAAAAGAGATTGGACTTGATGATGTAATTAGTCTTTGCCAACTCTCTGTTTCTACTATATCCACTCTAAAAGGATTGAAGAAAGAAGTTTGCTTATAAGTTAAATAATTATAAATAAGCTTATAAGAAGAAGAATGCTTATCAGTATGATCAGTAATCAGCCACAACAATTACTTTCCCCCCAAGGGGAGGTTTACACGGAATCGATGGAATCTTGAACAAGACTTGAATCTTTCAGATTCTGTATCTCAATCCCTAATAATGTGTAAATGTGTAAAATACTCTATCGAGTTGTTTTAAAGTTGTACTTTTTTTTAGCAGCTACACTACATTGCTATCTTCAGTTGATATACTAACTATACCCTTTCCTGAACAGGGGTAACCTAGTTACAATTGTTAATATGGCCACCTCATATTTAATAACTGTAGTTACTCCATGTGGGGTGGTTCTTATGCTAGATCCAGAAACTGCAGTTGGCGCAAAGTGTGGCATCCTGATCGCTGGGTGGGACACCCAGCCATACGCATTTATTATTTATTCATCAAATACATATGTCTGCCCATCTATCCAATGAAACTGGGCAGTGAACAGAATAAAATAGTCCACATTTGTTTGTTTTATCTCTTCATGCATTCCACACTTCTCTCTGTAATTGTTTCTGCTTCCACAAACCTGACTAACGGCCTAAAAAAATGTTACAACTTGAGGGTGTGGCTGGTTAGAACTTGAGCCTCACCTTGACAACCACCCATGCTGATGATTTATATTTTGCTTTGCAGGAAGGCAGGCACTCCTTCTGGGTGGCTATATATCTACTGGAAAACTCTGCTCACTTCTGGCTTTATCATTTTTGTCCATCCTTTTATTTGTGATTTAGCCATATAAAATACCCATTACATTGGGGGGAAAACCCTCCAATATTGCAGACAGTGATAGGGTTCTCATAGTGCATTAAGCCTTGGTTTGCTTAACTATTATTTTTTAATTAAATCTCAATTGTCTAGGCTTACTTAAGCCAAAACACCTTAAGCCAAAAATAAATGGCATTATGACTTAACTGAAAAAGGCTTAAACTTTCTGCGAAAGGTTATCAGTCTTTTATTCTGGTAAAATGCCTTGAGTGGCTCCTTGGTTGGCAGAACTTCAGCTGAAATTCCGTGTTGTTCCAGTGCCAAATATCAATGGTGGAGAAGACTTCAGGTCGGAGACCCTGTTCAATAACTTGTAGTGCAAGAAGTTTGTCAGAGAGAAATTGTATTAACCATCAATTGGATTCATTTTAGCCCCGGACTGGAACATTCCATCTGTGCGATACACACCCACTTGGGAATAAATCTCACTAAATTCTATAGTTCTGACTTCAAAATAAAATTGTATAGGATTGCATTGTTAACTGTTCTGTAAATTGCATCAACTCTGACTTCTGCTACTGGAGAAAACAAGCAGATGGTAATGTTTTGTTCTCAGGCAAGTGATTTTTTTGTTTTCACTCAGGACTCTTCACTGACCTTTTTTTTTGAAAGACAACTAGTTTCCGATGCATCTCCAGGTCCTGCAGCTGTTACATTAATGTGGGGATGAAACTGCAGCTGAAAATTCTTGGATTAATTCTGGTGATGTGCCTGTCTTTGATTTCCTGGTGATGGAGGAGCTGTGAAAAGGCTCTTTGCACTCCTTTGCAGAGCTATTTGGCAGTGACAGCACCCGTAGCAGAGCCAAGGAATGCCGCTGACAGATGTGGGCCTATTTCCTGCCTGTAGCCCTTAGTAGGAACCCAATGATGCCAAAGACCAGTAAAGTTCTGACCATGTTTAAGATGGACAAGGCAGTGGCAGATGCCATTCAAGTGTTTGGTCTTTTCATGGGATGAACTTTCAAATTTTTATCCATGAAATTTCAACCCAGTCAACAGAATAAAACAGGCAACTATAATCCCTACAATATCTATGCCACTTCCTTCGTGAAACCTAAATGAAGGATATATCCCACCCTATGCATTGGTCTGAAACGATTTCAGACCAATGGTTATCATGGAGGCCATGAAATTCTGAGTAGGCCCTAATAAGGCAGCCTCAGCATGAATGTTGAAGCCTCCTAGGATCAATTTTATGAAATTTTCCAACATAACACTTGAGACCTCCTCAGCACTCCTTGCTCAGGCAGGCAGGTTGTTGGGTAACAGATTCCTGGTTATCTCACTGCCCCAATCCCTAAAGAGGCTTATAGTCTGTCTACTTCAGAGAGTTTTCTGGTGAACAAAATAATATTCCTACAGACCACAGCAACAGCACACACCCCAGGACCCAGCCTGGGTTGCTGCTGCATTGAGAAACTACAAGGGCACAGCTAGGTCAGATCCAGACCACCCAGCTTACCCACCCAAAGAGAAGGATGAAAATCAGTTGCTTCTTCAGCTTATCCAAAGGTCTTCCAGCTTTTCCTTCTCTCCCTCTCTGTTTTCTTTTCCCTCCCATTTGGTGTTCTTTCCCAATCCTTTTCTTCTCCACATACCTGTTTCTGTCTTGTCTACTGCCATTGACTCATTGTGTTTCTTTCACATAGATGGGCCCTAGTAGACTGTTCCATTGGGGTTTTACATGGTTGCCTCCTAATTTATTTGCCTCCCTAATTGTCACTTTTCCTCATGAAATATTAACGCTGCTCATTGTTCTGGTACTGCGGGTTTCCTTTCCATATCATTTCTTTTGTACAAAAGATAAGAAACTGAATAAGGAGGCACAGCAAGAGGAGAGTAATTTGTTTTGTTTTTAAGAGCCCAATAAATATATTTAGGCATTGTATCATAGGAGAATCTTTGCAAAGCTGTTCAAAACATTTATGTTATGTACATGCTACCAAAGGAGATTTTAAGGATTGCACTATGTTTTTTAAATTTTATTTTAAAAAGCATCATTATTTACATTCCTTTCTTAGCATTGTAGCTGTCAGCTTGACTATTGGTGCTTTTTGATAAAAACTGAGATAGACATCTTTTAAAAAGGGGGTATAAAGTGGTTTATAATTTCTTAAACTAAAAGAAAAAGCAATATTATATTCCAATACTTTACAGTGACAAAGGGTGGATAAATAGCTCTAACAAGGTGATGAGAAAATGCAATTTCCCCAGGGAAAATACAGATATAAACTGCACAACAGGCAAGGGTACAGAGCCAGTGGATATAAGCAGGAGGCACCAGTCTCTGGGCTGATCCCTGGCACACAGATTGTCATCCCAAATATGTGGGTCACAAGTGATTGGGGTTCTGATTCCAACTGCCAATCATCTTCAATACACTGCTACTGAACATACCAGCTCACTGAATCATACTCTACTGGGAAAGATGTAACAGCTGTCTGTGGAAAAATAATGCAATGTAAATCCATCAAAGGTCATTGTGTCCATGCTTAGTGTCTTATTACAAGGAGCAAGATTGACAAAGCAAGTACAGTTTCATTTTCTGAATTAATTCAAGCAAATACAGGGCAGAAAAGAGTAATCATACAGTTTTTTATTGCTATTTTGACCTTATTCCATACAGTTCAAGGCGGTGTATGTGATCTCCTCTGCCTTCTTGGTCCGTAATTTGTAGACAGTTTATTAACAGTACTGGGAAAATGATATTGCCAAATGCTCCTGGCTCACAAACTCCTGGAGGGTGTTTGGCTCAAAGCAGTCCTCTCCAACTTTTGCCCTATATTGGGGAGTCATCGGTTACATTCACATACAGTAACATGTTAAATCAAGAAGCCGTCACTGGATCCCACCATACTGGACAATTTTCATCCGGTCTTTTTAGGGAAGGTGGTTGAGAAGGTGGTATTGTTGCAGCTCCAGAGGATCCTGGAGGAAACAGATTATCTGGACCCTTTTCAGTCAGGTTTCAGGGCTGTATACAGGATGGAAATGGCATTGGTCGCACTCATGGATGATCTCTGGTGGGAGTGGGATGGGGTAGTGCATCCATCTTTGCTCTTCTTGACCTCTCAGTGGCTTTCAATACCATCGACTTGGGGAGTTGGGAGTGGGCGGCACACTTTTGTGCTGGTTCTCTTCCTTCCTCCAAGGTTGATCCCAGTAGGTGTTGATTGGGGGCGAGAGGTCCAGCTCTGTGGGGTGCCCCAGGGTTCGGTACTCTCTCCGCTCCTTTTTAATATCTACGTGAAACTACTGGGTGAGATCATCCGTCACCATGGGATGAAGTATCATCAATATGCTGATGATACCCAGTTATACATCTCCATCCCGGGTGAGGTGAGTGATGCTGTGACCACCTTTTGTGGTGCCTGGAGGCTGTGGGGGTCTGGATGGGGTGCAGCAGGCTTCAGCTGAACCCTGGTAGGAGTGGCTATGGATTGGAGGCCCCTCTGTATCCAAGGATTTACCGTCTTTGGTTTTGGACAGAGTTGCGCTGCCCCAGATGCACCCAGTGTGTAATCTGGGGGTCCTCCTGGACTTATGATTCCAGCTCAAGGAGCAGGTGGCAGTCATGACCAGGAGACCCTTTGCCCACCTTCGTGTGGTGCACCAGTTATGCCCTTTCCTGGATCAGGAGGCTCTCCAGTCAGTCAATCGTGCCCTGGTCATCTCTTGGCTAGACTATTGCAATGCGCTCTACATCGGGCTACCTTTGAAGAGTATCCTGAACCTACAGCTGGTCCAAAATGCAGCCATGTGGATAATTTTGAGTGCTCCAAGAATGGCGCATATAACACCTTTACTACACGAGCTACATTGGGTCCCAGTCTGCTTCCAGGTCCAATTCAAAGTGTTGGTTATCACCTTTAAAGCCCTACATGGCATGGGTCCAGGTTACCTGAGGGACTGTCTTACCTCCGTCACAGCAACCCGTCCCATCTGGTCAGGCAGAGAGGGCATGTTGTGGGTCCTGTTAGCAAGAGAACATCGACTGGTGGGGCCCAGGAGGAGAGCCTTTTCTGCTGTTGCCCCCGCCCTTTGGAGCATTCTCCCCCCAGAGATGCGGCAGGCCCCTACCCTACCAGCCTTCCAGAAAAAATTGAAGACCTGGCTCTGCCAGCTTGCATGGGGGGATAACAACTCTACCCAATCCTGGGGGTGGCTAGCACCTCAATGACACTTCCTCAGTGATCGCCAATTATTTTGGATCTTTTTTTTTCATTTATTACTGTAATTTTGTAATTTTAATTGATTTTAATTGTTTTGTAAACTGCCCAGATTCATTCAGCAAGATGGCAGTGACAAATTCAATAAATAAAATAAATCATACAATATGTGAAACCAGTTAAACCAGTGTTTCTCAACCTCGGCAACTTTAAGATGTGTGGACTTCAACTTCCAGAATTCCCCATGGCTGGCTGGGGAATTCTGGGAATTGAAATCCACACATCTTAAAGTTGCAGAGGTTGAGAAACTCTGTGTTAAACCATATAGGCTCCTCTAACTCATGTAGCATTGGGCTGACAGAGCAAGAATGATAACCCTAGCCAAGCTACAAGGTCACACAATTGAGTCTTCATTGCTTTTCTATTTGCATGTGCTAGATGTTCCCCTAGTTGTTTTTTAATCACACAACAATTAGCTGGCTGATGTAAAAGATTTCCCCAATTTGCCACCCCCTTTATGAAAGGTGAGAAGGTTAGGGCATTTTGCCAATATGGGAGAGGGGCAGAATAAATTAATTGTTAGAAATGATAAGCAGACAAAGGCTGCTTGTATTTTCCTTTAGTTACATAGACTAGCAGACTTTGTAGGCAAGTAAGAAATGGTTCAGAAAAGACACAAAAGGAAGTTATTCCAATAATCAAGGTAATGAACAAATCGCCACCCAGAGTCACTGGTTTGAGATGGGCATGTGCAGAGTACAGCAATGCTCCCAGAAAAACTTTGCCCAGGGAAAAATACACATCAGCATGAGAGGTTTGCAAACTGGAATGTTCATATCTTGTTCTTCAAAGAAACTCAGCCAGAAAATATATACTATCTGGTTGTTTATTGATAAAAATGCAAAACTTCATAAAATACAAGTTGTATACAAAATATAGAAAAAACACATCTTCTCATAAATTCAGCATCCAAGACTTATTTACAAACATAAAGTCTCTAGCCAAAAACTCTCAGAGAAGAGGTACACTACTTGGTTATTAGTTACAACTACATAACCCATAAAACTACATAACTACGTGGTGGCTAACGCTCTACTGCAAGGCTGGGCATACAATGCTCCAGTTATATTGCCACTCCATACCCCCCCACTGGGTATCTAACATACACACGCCAATAGGTGGCAGCATTTAGCAATATACCGTATTTTTCCGACAATAAGACGCCCAATGTACAAGACGACCCTCACTTTTCCAACCCAAAATTAAGAAATCAATATTTTAAAGATAGTGCAGAACACATTTTTATTTAGTAATTAGTTAACATTTACCTGATACACTCGGTGGCAGGAGGTCCAAACCGTCTCTTGGCAGCTCTATTTCCAGGCTCTTTTGCATAACTGATTACATTCAAGCACGAGTGAAACTGCCGATAGTTTGTCTCTGCAAACAGACTTCCTCCAATTGGTTTGTTCAGCATCAGCTGACATCAGTTACATCAGGCTCGTGATTGGAGGAAGTCTGTTTGGGAGACAAGCTATTTCACTCGTGATTGGAGGCTAGCAATAGGAGGAAGCCTGTCTGCAGAAACAAAGTATGGGCAGTTTTGCAACCGCGCGATTCTTGGTTGACTTCCTTGAATAAGACGCCCTTCAATTTTTAGAGTAAGGATTTTAGGAAAAAGTATCGTCTTATAATCGGAAAAATACGGTACGTGCACAACACACAGTCACAAGTTGTTTTGTTTACATGAGCTGCATAAGCTAGACATAATATTGTTGTACAGATAACAGGATGAATTTCTTCCCATGAGAAACTCCTGACAGGGCAGCTATACAAATAAAAATAAATAAATAAGGAAAGGGAAAGGGAAAGGTCAGCAATCAGACTGGATATATACTATTAAATGGATAAATGAATATAGTCAATAAACATTCCACAACACTTCTGAAAGTGTTCTGAAATATAATCAAATACAGAAAACGGTAAACAAGTTTTGACTATGAATTATACTTTTTCTATATTCTAGCATAGAAAAGAAATCCAAGCTTTAATTTGCCTATTTCTTAATTCTTGTAGCTATAGAAAAACGTAGCGCGCATGTCTACACAGAGCTTGTGGGATGCATTTCTTGGAGGTCCTATAAAGAGCTTGATTGTTGAAGTGATGCACTCAGCCAGCCAATGAAAGGAAGAGTTCCTACTGATGCTTTTTGCAGAGAGCCTTTTAGGGAGCAGAAGAATGATGGATGTCCCACCAGCCAGAAGAGCTTTTTAAGGGGGAAAAAAAAATTCAAAGCACAGGGTGCAACTGCAGGTGAAGGCAGTCTATTTACTCCCAAGGAAGTAATAACAGAATTTCTCTCTTCTCTTTCTTAAAATAGCAAAGAGTCCAAATTTCTTGGACTGATGGACACAAAAGGAGTGAGCCAAGCAGAAAATAAAGGGAGCAAGTCACGGGTACATTTTCAAGCAGAAAACAAAGCTTCGCAAGGTTAGGATACTTCCTCCTTGAGTAGTAGAGGTCTAATAGGTACATGGGGGGCATTGCTCTCAAGAAAAAGTCAAGCCAAGTTCAGGGGAAAGGGGGAAAATGAGGGAAACTAGGTTTTTTAGGAAAAGGGGGGGAAAAAGCATTTACTATATTTTAAAATTTCCTACACAGTAACGTAAATCTAACACTTTGTGGATATCATCCTAGATGCCTCACATTCACACAGTCTGCTTATAGGAGTGCTCCCATGTCCCTATCCAATTAAATAAATCCCCAGGATGTCTCCTGAACTTTGATTTAGGGAGAATACATTTCTTGTCAGAGACAAAAGGTGCAACATCTTATCTCAGTTACTGTGCACACTCCTCTCTGGCTGCTAGCATCTAAGTCCAGGGCCAGCCTGTTTACTAGCAAGGCACTTGTTTGTACGCTGACTACAAACATCATGTTCCACTAAGGTTGTGAACCCTTTCTTGCAGGTGCTGGCATGTGCAGGAGAAAATATGCCAGGCAAAATCCCCCCCACCCCTGATTATCTTCCCAGGGACCTGAGAAAGAATGAGCCCTGTTAGCACTGCAGATGCTATTTCAGAGCTGTCTCAGTGTTCAGCTCTCAGTATTCATCCCATAAACCAAGTTATCAGGTCCCCAGTGTGCGTGATAACCAGCTGTTGCTCTTAAATACTAGGTCAGTTTGTAATAATCCTGTCCTCATTTACAACATAATCATAGATGAGGTGACCAGTCTGGCATGTACTGTATAACAGAGACCTAATAGCTGCCTGGTGGTGTTCAGGGTGACTCAGGTGGGGAGGGACAAGTCACAGGAACATCTACAGAACTGGTGTGAAGAATATCTGGTAGACAAAATCACTCAGATCCTCTCAGTGGAATTGGAATCTAGGCAAGTCCAGTTGAGGTGCCTGGGGCATGGTCTTGTGGTCTTATCTGGAATGTGTTTGAGCCTGTGATTCCTGATAAAGTGGACAGGGCCCTTCACAGTGTGAGCTTGGCCATCTATTTATTAGATCCATGTTCCTCCTAGGTTGTTACTGGAAGGTGACATGTGATTGAGTCCATGAAATGGTGTCACCTTCATTGAGGAGGGGGGTAGTTTCTCAATCCTTAACAGTTTTGGACAATTTTCATCCATTCACCAAGTTTCCTATTTAGGGAAGGTTGGAGAACGCAATTGGGAACAGTTTCCAGAAGATCCTGGAGGAAACAGATTATCTGGACCCATTTCAGTCAAGTTCCAGACAATGGTATAGTATAAAGATGCAGTGATCATCTTTTGACCATCCTTGTTTGGTGGAGTTGAGATGGAAGGGGTGCATCAGTCCTGGTGCTATCTTAGGAGCTTTTGATATTGTTGATCAGAGTATCTTTCTGGATGAACTGCAGGAATGGGAATGGGGGGTGCCATGTTACGGTGATTCTCTTCCTTTTTCTATCACCAATTCCAGTTGATGTTGATGGGGGTGGGTGGGAGAGGTTTAGTCCATGATCCCTCATTTGTGGGGTGCTTCAAGGTTCAGTGCTTTTGCCCCTCCTGTTTAACATCTACATGAAACTGTTGAGTGAGGTCATCCATTTAAAGTTTTGGATCATCAGTATGATACCCAGTTGTACATCTTGACCCCAGGCTATCCAAGTGATGCTGTCAATGTCCTATCCCAGTGTCTGGAAGCTGTGTGGGTCTGGATAGGGAGGAACAAACTTAGATTCAGTCCTAACAAGACCAACTAGCTGTGGGTATTTGGGTCTTCTGGCTTGGAGACTTTCCATCTCTAGCCTTGGATGGAGTAGCACATCCCCACTCAGGTCTGATGTCTAGTCTGCGGGTCTTCTTGGACTCACGGCTCCTGCTTGACAAACAGGTGGCAACTGTGGACAAGAGGGCTTTTGTGCCAGTTTTGCCCATTCCGGTACCAGGAAGCCCTCCAAATAGTCACTCATACACCCTAGTTACCTCACAAATGGATTATTGCAATGAGCTCTTTATGGGGCTGTCCTTGAAATCTATTCAGAAGCTACAGCAGGTCCAGAATATGGCAGTGTGGGTAATAACGGGGATGCCAAGGTATGCCAATGGGATGCTACTGCTCTGTGAGCTGCACTAATTACTAGTTATCTTCCAGGTGCAATTCAAGAAGCTGGTTACCACCTTCATGGCTTATGGACTGCCTATCTGCATAAGTTTTGGCCCATCTGCATAAGCTTTGGTCAGGGTGGGCACATTACAAATCCCTTTGATTAAACAAAGTTATATATTGGGACCTAGGAAGTGTGCCTGCTCTATCATGGTGCCTGAAACAGCACCCCCTATCCCTGAGATCCATATGGTTCCCATCCTGATGATGTTCAGAAAGTTACTGAAAACCCAGCTATTCTTCTGGGTCTTGGAGTAGGGTGGGTACCAAGGACTTTCATCTATTATGGATTGTTTTCTTCTGGATGTCTATGACTTATGTTCTTTTATCATTATTTCCTGCTTTTAAAGTTGTACTGCCCAGACTCTTGTAGAGTCAGACAGCTTCTAAATTGTACGAATAAAAATAAATAGGTTTTCACACCATTGGCAGCATACAGTAACTTGGCTCTAGTAAATGTGTTGCCTAGCAAGGCAAGCAACAATCATAAATTAAGCACCAATATTTGATTAGAGGGCATTAAGGTAGCACTGAATAGACTTTTACTATGTAATTTTGGTTGCCATGCCTTGGCAGTTAGAGCAGTACTTTATTAAAAAGTCTTTGTTCTGTCCTGGGGTTTGATTAAAGTTAACTATGCACAGTCCAACCACCAGGAATAGAATAAAAGTCAAAGCAATAATAATATATAATATATACATTAAATTTCAAAAATACAATAAAAATCAAAGCAATAAGAAAATAAGTCATTCACTTCTGCCTGGTTCAGCATCCAGAAGCAACCTGATTCAGTCTTGAGACTTGTCTGCTGGGGGGTCTGTTCCTTTGTAGTACGAGGTGTGGTTCAAGGAGGAATTATCTTTTTAGCACACAGTGGTGTTGGTCATGATCAGCATTTGTAAATGTCCCTTTCATCTCAGCTGGACAGCATTCTTCATTTTTTAGACTTTTATGTGGCCAATCCTGTGGTTTGAGACACGGCAGGGTTGCTTTGGATCTTTCGGCGGATGCTCTGGAGGGAAATCAGGTTCCCTCAGGCCAGAGGCAGGCTCTGGTGCATAAGATTTCCAGAAAGGGCTGCATGTCTGACAGAAGAGGTTGCCAATATGTAGCTAGAGGTAAGAGCATTTCAAAAGGTTTTATTAGCAACATGCTCAATGACAGATAGAGCCACAGGATGAAGGAGAGCATCTAAAAGGTTTTTAATAAGGGGAGCATATAAGAAAGAAGAGAAGCAGATTCCAGGACTTCAAAAGAGGAGCAGGCAGCATAGCCACTTGTAAGTTTGTCTTTGGGGTCTTGCAAATGAGACCCATCAATATTGCACTAATACAGGCTCTGAGTGGGTACAACTATTACCTTTCTCTGCTTCATGGTTAAAAGGATATTGGGCTTTCTTAGGCAGAGCTTTGGAGGGAATCTACAGAAATTTTTACAGGCTGGACTGAGGCAATGCAACCTATCCTGTTGGAGTACTTTGCCCATAGTGAAAACAAAACATCTGCTAAGATGTTATGTTCCTTGGGCTAAGATGTTCCTGGTTGCCCTCCTGTGAAGAGGCCTAATCAGAAGAAATAAAGCCTCTGTAGTAAGTTGCATAGATTCAAGGGAATCTATCAAGGGAAAGGAAATAGCAGTTCTCAGCTGGCACAATACCTTTTCCCAGAAGGCTAACTGGGGAGAGGAACTTGGGAGAAAAGCATGAGGCTCACTTATCTGATGGAAACAGATAGAGACAGGCATGAAACAGATTGATCAGAAATTCCTACAGCATGTACTAAAGAGGAAAATAAAGGAATATCCTGGAAATCAATAGATCTGATAATGAAAAAGGAAGCTGCTGTGCTTAAAAGGCGGGACACAGTTTCTCCAGATACTTTGCACTGCACAAAGGAATCAGCAGAGGGAAAAGAAAAGAGACATGCTAAGATGCAATTACTTACAACTGTTCTCTTCTAGGGCTGCTCATCCTGGGACTTGAAAGTGATTTTGATGTTGTCTTCAGGACAATCCCATTTCCAGTGCCCAAGATTCCCACAGAAATGGCAGCCCCTTAGAAGACGTGTAGGAAAATGCCAATTTTGATTTTGTAATTTATTTTTTCAGTAGCTTCCTCCACCCCATCTCCTTTGGTAGGAATTGAAAGAGCGGAGACCTTGAAGCTGATCAACTTGGAGTGCATCAGCTGGATTTCCATTTTTTCCCCTTTTTCTCAGATATTTTTGGGACTGAGTAGCAAGGCTTACTATTTCAGCAAGATTCTTTCCTTCCCTGTCAAGAGCTACTGACTGGAGATGATGCTGTATTTTCCATTGAAGCTTTTCTACAAAAGAGGCTTACATGGAGAAGACCAGATTGATTTATATTGGAGAGACCTGGGTATGGCTGAACCATAGTTCTCAGATAAGCCATAAAATCTCAGGATCTTCTTCTTAAAATCCTCTTTGCATCTTTGCACCTTGAGCTGGTCAATTTTAATCAGACAAACAGTTAAGATATTGTTTATGCAAGCTCTTCTTTTGCTCAGCTAATTTCTTATTAGGATTCTAGAGGCTAATAATAATGGATTCCTGCCAGTGTATAGCAGCTTCTATTTCCCATACCTTAGAGCAGCACTTCTCAACTTTGGCAACTCTAAGATGTGTAGACTTCAACTCCCAGAATTCCTCAGGAAGTCCACACATCTTAGAGTTGCCAAGGTTGAGAAACACTGCCTTCGAGGCACACCATTGCTTTGGGCCTACTTTGCATTTTTCTGCAGAGTTTTTAGATTTGTCAATTTCTCCATATTCCAAATCCTATTCTGTGATAACTGGGCACCTGGGTTGGACTGACCCCAAGTAATTTTACTCCAGGAATTTAGAAAAGAACAAGACAGCTTGCCATAGTAGGTGAGGATGAGTTCCCTTTCTTAAATACCAGAATTCCCTCTCATCCTGAGTCTAAATGGGGAGATGGGAGTGGGATTATTATTATGATTATTATTATTAATCATAATCATAATAATAAAACTTGTATGCCACCTGATTCTCAACAACTCTGGATGGCTCACATCAATCAAAGAAATTACAATAAAATCAATAAAAGATAAAGATAAAAGAGGGAACCACTCTTTCCTTCCAAATTACTGGAAGCAAATAGCCTGGAGTGGCTGTATCTCTTTATTTAGACATGGTTGAAACAGATGTAACATACAACAACATAACAATAAATGTGCACAAGCCTTTTAAAAAAAACCTTTTCCCAATTTTCTTGGTCCCAGAATTTTGTTTATCCATTGGTCCTAGGGTTATTAGAAATCCCAACAGGCAAAGGAGGACATGGACAATTGGAAAGGGGGTCAAATGGGGGAAAAGGAGGACACACTAACTGCTTAACTTTCTCAGCATCCGCAACAAAAATTACAGTGAAAAAGAAAGAGAGAAAGAAGAGAGAGAGAGAATGTATTTAGGCCTACGTGTATATAAAATTACTTTTTGCAGCATCAGAAAGGCTGGTTTTTCAATCGCAGGAATGTTCTAGAGCTGGTTAGGAGGCAAAAGCCTTCAGCATGTAACTGATTAAGATCTTGTCAATTTTAGGCAGCATCCCCAGCTGGCTGGAGGGTACTAATCAACTAATTAAAGTCACAGAGCAGAGCTTGTCAATTTGTGGTTAGCATTTATTTGGGAAGTGCTGTGCCACAGAGAAAAGCTGCTCTAGAAGAGATACCTTTTTAGATACTCAAAAAGCCTGACAATATTTGATATTAAGGCTATACCTGCTGGACAGAGGACATGAAGCCAAAAAGGGGGACATGTCCTCCTTTTGCTGGATGCCTGGTAACCCAGTCTGATCCCCTATTGGAGCCAGACCCCTATCTTAAGGTTCCTGTCCATCAACCTGGGTTGGACTTCCCAAATGCTAGCATATCAACCTCTCAGTCTTGCAAAACACGGGACCTGTTACCCATCTCAGCATTGGAAGGCCCAAGGTACAAGCTTCTTTAGACTGCTCACCCCAGAGTGCAGGAAATCCACGCTGGGAGCCATCCAGGGAATCCTGCAAAATGCTTCACCCTCCTGAAAGACAGAAAGAAAAAAAGGTCCTTCATCTCTTGCTTGTGGTGACAAGGAAGGGCAAGCTTTTGCCTGAGCCTGATGGTGTAATGAGCCAATCTCAGGGACTTGCACATCATTAATCAAAAAAGATTGAAAGCACCAGACACACAGCTGAGGATAAAAGCAGTTGTCAGGCTGGTGAGGCTGGCAAACTCAGGAAACAAGAAACATTTGGATTTCTGGAAATGATTTTATTGCTAGTAGAGTAATGTAACAGAATCTTGAAAGCCTGTCAAAGCAGTTCTCCTGCTCAACTTACACCTAGAGTAATTAAGACGGAGTTACTCTGAGTCTCTTCCTCATGCTTCCCATCTCAGCTGTCTGTTTGAACTGTAAGTTCAGGTGTCTCTTTGCAATGATCCTGTTTCTTCCTCTGCTTTCCCAGAGGAATGGCTTGTTAGACCAGTGTTTTCCAAACATGGCAACTTTAAGATGTGTGGACTCCAACTCCCAGAATTCCCCAGTCAACACGTTTAAGCCCACACATCTTAAAGTTACCAAGAGTGAAAAATATTGTGTTAGACATTTCATCACAGCACAAGGAAATTTCACTACTTACAAGGAAATAAGAGCAGAGATTCTCTCTTTGCTTTCTTACTTAAAATAGCAGAGTCCAATGGTGATTTATAAACATTTCTTGGAGACAAATAATTGAATCAGGGTCCCAAAAGGTGTGAGTCAAGCAGAAAACCAAAGGAGCTCAACAGGATTAGAATGCTTTAGTGTTGTATAGTATTGCATTTTGTACAAACCCCAAAGCCTAGCCTGCAGACTCTACATTGCTATTGGGTTTAGAACTTTTCCCTCACCAACATAGTTCATACACTCCCACAGGATACCTTACACCTTATAAAATATTAATAGAACATAACAATAATAATATTACGCTTTTTAAAATAAGCATTGCATATCTATATTAAAAATCCATAGGATTTCTTGAATTAGCACTTTTATGCCATTTAACATTGTTCTTGACCTTACTAAAATGGAATAGTTTATCAAATTTTAATACAATTTTAATCCTTCCATCTTTAGGAAAAATAAGAATGAATGCAATGTTTAAAATATGGACAGTCTTCTGATTAGGGTTTATTAGAGATTTCTAATAAAATTGTATTCCAACATAGAGATGAGTGAGCACTTTGACTCATTTTTGGATTAAATAATTACCAAACGTATACATTTCTTTATAAAGTAGAAAGAAATTGAAACATTTTTTTCAAAATGAACTTTGAGAAAGCAATACCAACGTATGTATACATTCAGGCACGGTGTTTTGAATGCTGCTGTTTTAAACGTGGAATACCAGCCAGATATGAATTTTTATGAATTTTTACATTAAGACTACAATCTATTTTTTTAAAAGCTTTTTTTAACTTCCTGTGTTTCACAAGATAGGTAATTACAATATGGTCTACTTTACAAACTCTATTTAATTAATTTGGCTGACAAAGTTAAGTAAAAAAGTTGTTCTTTTTCAAAAAGAACTCACCAACATTCACAAATTTAATTAGAAATGGTACAGAAAGAACAAGATTAAAAATAATCAGATATGGGATAAGGGAAAATTCCCAAAGCTTCCTATCTGTTTTTGCTGAATGATTGGATTTTCATATTGCATGAAGCTATAATGTGGTTTGTTGGCGGGGGGGGGGGGTTGTATTTTATGAGTCCAGCCACCTGTGGTTATACACCATAATTAAAAGTGTTATATGAACCCAACCAATGGTGGTTTCAATAAACTAAGGTCAGGCAAACCAGAGATTTACGTAATGTGTGAACCAACCAATATTCTCCAAAGCCACTAAATTAATGTGTGCCCATCAGAACCAAACTGTAGGCCTCCAGATATCATAGCCTCTTCTAGCATGATCACTGCTAAATTATGGTGAGAGGTTTACTTCAGCAATCTGTGAAGTGCCACAGTTCCCATCTTGCCATAAAGTGCCCCTTGAGAGATTTTGACATGTATTCAGTACTTATGTTGTTGTTGTTATTGTTGGTCATAGATTTTGCCAGATGTTAACCCATCTTCAATTTCACTCCTTGCAGTAATGTCGTTAAACTGCTTGGCAATGAGTATGTGCAGACCAGTCAGATGTTTCAACCAAAAGCCATGCAGTTCATCGTCACCTGGTGCTGACCAATTCTTGATCTTCCTTGCCCTTTTCTTCACTATTTCTGCTGTTATTACAAGTACTTTCATTTCAGCTTTTTTTTATTCTTATCCACCTCCTTTATCCATTCTTGTTGTATTTCTTTGGGTTGTCCCATAGCTGCACCCAGAACTGCACTGTTTCTTCTTCGTCAGGTGTTGATTAGTTCAATGCAGTCTCTCCATTGATGGATTGGTAGAAATGTTTCTGATTTGACTGAAATTGGAGATTCTGCCTATAGTGTGGAATTTGAGCTTTGTATCTGCTGATCTTTTTGGCTATGGCTGTTATTTGCTGCTTTATTACTTCCAGTGCTTCTTTGATCTTCCTAGTTTCTAGGTGATATTTCTTGATCAGGTATTCTTTGGTCTTCTTGTTCTTCAGCTTCTTTTCTTTCATCTGTTCTAGCTAGTTTGCATCTGATCTTAGCATGCTGATCTTATTTTTCAACCTGAGCTTCCACTTTGGTGGTGCACTCTTTGGCTTTTTTTCTTGTTTGTTGATTTTGCATCCAAGGTATTCAGTTATAACTGCAGCCGTGCTGTACATCAGTTGGTTTGTTTCTTGCAGTGAGCTGGTGCTGATATTTGATATTACAGTACCGGCATTGTTTAATACTTGTTCTAGCTGTTTCTTTGTAATAAGCTTCAATGCAGGCAACCTTATTCTGTTCTTTTTGTGGTGTTCTAGATGCTCAGTTATTCTTTGTTTCAATTCCTCTTGTTTTTTAGCTAGAGGGCCTTGTTGTTTCTGAAGAGAAGGCTCTACAGTCTGAGCTACTTCTGGCAAGGCTTCAATATCTTTGGCCTGCATAGACCTTGTGCAAAACAAGCAACACAAATCTTTCTGGGTTAACCAAAAGTAAAAAGTTTATTAAAAGCGTTTGCAAAGGCTGGTGGGCTTCACAGTGTGCAAGCGGGAACCCACATACAAACTCCGGGATAATTATATACATTCCCAATCGCAAGTCCTTCCCTTTTTCCCCATTGGCTAAGGTACTCTGGGTGTACACTCTTTCCGGCCGCTCTAAGATTTCTTCCTGGTCCCTCTCACCTCATCCATTGCATGTTTATGGTAATTGCTCAAGGTTTCAGCTAATTGCATTATACTGATAAAGATTGGTCCAAATTAATTTTTATTTACATTGTCCCACACAAGGAGACAACTTCCTCTCCATCTGCCACTATTTGATAACCATAACACTTAACACTACTTTCCTATCTCTCACAACCTTTGCAATTCTTCCAATTCTACTTCTGTAAATACTTTATTTCGTATTATAAATCAACATTGATCTGCTAGTTTCTATTCTGTTATTTCTGATTCTGGGTGTTCTTTCCAGAACTGGTGCATCTTTTTCAGATATCCTCTTCTCGTTGGACTTAATTTGTAATAGTAGATAATTATTTCTTTGTTTTCAGTCTTTGTATATTTGCGATGGGTAAACAACTTTTCTTCCAATAGTCTTGCAGCTCCTGGCTCTGGTTGCTCAGCCAACAGTCCTGAGTCCTATAGCCCACTTGTCACCAGATGTCCAGGAACTAGAACACCTAGCGCAGTCGTTACTGACCTGGGCAATGACCAATCCAGTATGAGTTTCTGTAAATTACGTCTCACCATATTGTTTATGAGAGAGACCCTCTTCGTCTGGCTCCTCTGGTGAGACCTGTCCAGTATGTTTGAACCTCTGGCATAGCTCTCATACTCCTCAGAGCACGCAAGCACTACAACCATGTCAAGGTAGTGCCTTACTGGGGGACGCTGGCCTTAAATTTGCCTTCCGCCTTGGCAGCTTGGCCCCAGGCTACTTAGATCACTTTGCTCTCCAGATATATCAACTTCACACTTCCAGAATTCCCTAGCCATCATGATCATTGAATGTTAAAATCCATATATCCAGAGAATGACAGTTTGGAACGTCTGACCTAGGTCTTTTCTGACAACAGAATCCAAGGAATCATACCTTATCCATTGGTCAAAGGTGATGATTTACAATAAACAGGCTAAATATAATCTCTTTTGAAAGATAGAAATTAAGGCTAGCTAATGGCTGTGAAAGTTCAACATAGATATGGCTTTTTAAAAGATGCTTGAAACATGCATGTTGGGGCATGCAAATACAGAAGACAGGCAATTCCATTGGACAGGTGGCACCAATGATTTACCTCTAAGACCTCCTGAAAAAGATCTTAAATTCTGGGGCGGGGGGGCAGATTACCGTATTTTTACGACTATAAGATGATACTTTTTTCTAAAATCCTTACCCTAAAAATTGAAGGGCGTCTTATTCAAGGAAGTCAGCCGAGAATCGCGCGGTTGCAAAACTGCCCATACTTTGTTTCTGCAAAGAGGCTTCTTCCTATTGCTAGCCTCCACTCATGAGTGAAATAGCTTGTCTCCCAAACAGACTTCCTCCAATCACGAGCCTGATGTAACTGACGTCAGCTGATACTGAACAAACCAATTAGAGGAAGGCTGTTTGCAGAGACAAGCTATCGGCAGTTTCACTCGTGCTTGAATGGAATCAGTTATGCAAAAGAGCCTGGAAATAGAGCTGCAGAGAGACGGTTTGGACCTCCTCCCACCGAGTGTATCAGGTAAATGTTAACTAATTGCTAAATAAAAATGTGTTCTGCACTATCTTTAAAATATTGATTTCTTAATTTTGGGTTGGAAAAGTGGGGGTTGTCTTGTACATGGGGCGTCTTATTGTCGGAAAAATACGGTAAGTTGTTGTTATGTAATTAGTCTGAGTTGTTTAGGGCTTTGTATACTAATACCATCACCATGAATTTGGCCCAGTCATTGACTGGCAGCCAGTGTATCACCAAGTACATTACAGTAATCTGGGCCTGACTTGAGGAAAAACAAGTTCAGAGATCAAGGAGAACATTCCAGTAACAAGCAGTTTGGAAGAGGATGGAGAAAAGAAAGAGTACACAGTGCAGCCCAGGCTTTGATCTAATTCATGCTGGCTGGGGAATTCTGGGAGTTGAAGTCCACAAAGCTTAAGGTTGCCAAGATTGAGAAACACTAATCTAATTAAATGACAGGTGGGTACATGGCCACGGCATGATTTCCAAAGTCTCTGCAACCAATCTATTCAGGACTTAGGTAAGAGGCCATACTGTCCCTTCCTGCATCAGAAAGAGAGAGTCAAAGGACACGTTGCCCATTCCTAGGTTATTTCTAAACACACTGGGTGCTGAAATGACCCAACCACGGCATATGACTTGCTTTTTTTTTTTTAAGTTACTTAATGGAAATGATAAATGTTTAACAAGGTCCCCTTCAGCCATGGTAGCTCACTGAGTACCAACCCTTCAAGGTAGGCCAGGTCAGGAAACAACTCCACAAGAAATACTACCTTACTGAAATAAGTTCTAGTAACAAAATCTGGAAAGCCTGACAGCATTTCCCCTGTCTTCCTTCCCTCTTATACCAAAGAAAGTTAAGGTGAAGTCAGTTTAAGTTTCTTTCTAATGTTCCCTTCCTTCCCAATCTTAGATTGTTTTGATAGCTATTGTATTCCTTCTCCAAGGTCCTCTCTGTGGTTCTCCACACCAAGTGTCTTTGAGCAAGTCATTCTCTCTCAGCCCAACCTACCTTCTTATGGGGGAGAAACAGACCATGTACTATGCTTCGATATAAGTGTATATCAAATAAAAATAATAAAAACCAATATTATTAATGTTGGTACAGGCATCTTCAAGTCTATTACTCCATCAAAGATTATTTGATGGATGAAGCTAAATTTTATATTTAATAATTCAGAATCCAACTGAAGTGTACATTTGTAGAAGCAATACTGACATCTAGTGAGTAATCTTTAAAACATTACCCAAGTATTGAAGGAATTATATCACAGTTAAAAGGCTTGAAATTTAGTGAGGATCTGGGAAGAATTTTTTTTATTCCAGCAGGAAACACACTGTGCCAACATTTTTACTGTTATTCTCATATAGACTTTTTTTTTAAAATTAAATTTGTTTGCCATCTGACTCCTGTCAACCCTGGGCAGCTCACAAGTAAAAACATTAAAAAAAAAAGATATAATCAGACACAGAAATAAGGAATAAAAGACAGAATAATAACAGAAACTGGAATAGAATGGAAAAAAGAATCCATTCCCCCTCACTAAAGGAGTGGACAAAGAGCTAGGTCGTCAAGGTCCTTTGAAACCCCAACAGGGTAGGAGCCATCCAGATCTTGGGGGGAACCTTATTTCAGAGGGCAGGTGCTGCTATAGAGAAGGTGTGTTTCTGGGGTCCCAATAGATGACATTATTTAATTGAAGGAACCCAAAGTGCACCAACCCTGCTAGATAGAATCAGTGAAGCTGTGCAAAGGCCTTCCTGGTCACTGCTGCCACCTGCTCATCAAGCAGAAGCTGTGAGTCCAGGAAGATCCCCATATTGTTTACCAACCCTGAATGTGGAAGTGCCGCCCCATCCAAGGTCAAAGATGGAATATCCCCAGATCTGGATAGCCCAAACCCCCACAGCTAGTCAGTCTTGGTAGGATTGAGTCAGTGATGGTTCCTTCCCATCCAAACCTATGTAGCCTCCAGGCACTGGGACAGAACCTCAACAGCCTCACTAGGCCTAAGGTTGAAAGATATAATTGTGTACTATCAGCATACTGATAATTAGAAAGCACACTAGAAGTTAATTTTAAAGTTTGCAAAAGCAGACTTTCCCCTTGAGTTTTTAATGCATTTGCAATCAGGTCCTTCAAATCTTCCAATGGTGCACTCATAGCTAATGTCACTGAGTCCATCCACCTTGCTGCTGGTTGTCCTCTTCTTCTCTTTCCTTCTACCTCTCCCAGCATTAGAACCTTTTCCAGAGGGCTACAGTAGGTCCTCACATAAAGTCTCGAAAGTAGGATAATTTGAGCCTGGTTATTTGTGCCTTGAGTGAGAATTCTGAGTTGATTTGTTCGATGATCCATTTGTTTGTTTTCTTGGCTGTCCATGTCTCAGGAATCTTCTCTAACACCAAATCTCAAACTCTTTGTATTCTGCTTCTTCAAAGTCCAACTTTCACTTCAATAGAGCGTCACAGGGAATACCATTGTCTGCACTATTCTGATCTTTGTAGGTATAGAGTCATCATGACATCTGGGTATCTTTTCCAAGGCGTTTATGGCTATTCTCTCAGGTGCTAGTCTGCAGCATATTTCTTGACTGCTTGTTATTTTACTATTGATGGTTAATCCTAAAAGGCAGAGGCTATCCACCACTTCAATATCTTCGTCAGTTCTAAGGCTGGTTGTTGTATCTCTGGTCTTCTTTATATTAATTTTTGGGGGACATATTAGTTTTAATTTTCTTAAGTCCCATTGTCTGCATGGGATAGTGTATTATCCCATGCAGACAATGGGATTAATTAGACTGGGTCCAAAGTATTTATTAATTCAGAAGACAGACTTGGTACCCTTGAGAAGGTTGCAGCAACCACCTAGGAAACACTGAATAGTGGAATGTGTGTTTTGCATGTAGGTCCCAGGTTAAATCCAGGCAGCTTCAAAAAATGATGAGGTACCAAGTGATAAATAAGATTCTAGAGACCCACCACCAATCTGAGTAGATCAGCCTTCCCTAACTTAGAATCCTTTAGATGTACAGCCACAACTTCCATCATCCCCAACAAGTAGTGGAATGACAGTCCAAGACTAAAACTGAGTTTAGGTGATGTTAGATTGCTACTTCCACTATCAATGCTCCCTTTGCCATAAAAATCTAGATAGGTAAAGAAAAAGGCATAAATGTATAAGTTTGCTTCTGTTCTTATAGACAGAATATTGTAATCCACTTATGTATATTTTGTCCCTTCTCTTCTATTTCATTTATAGAAGCTAAGCCACTTTTATGATGGCTCAGTTAAAACAAACACACAAAACCTAAAATCACATCCGCATTGGGATTTGCTGTATCACAGATGGGAAGTCATTCTACAAGACCGGTCCCTCCATGGAGAAAGTCCACCTTTGTGTCACTAACAGATTATATTCCAAAGGGTTATAGATGTCAGGTAGGTTAATGTAATTGAACACTCTTTTACGCAACCTTGTCCCAAGTTGTTTAGGGCTTTGTATGTTAATACCACACTTTGAATCTGGCTTTGTAGCAGAAAGGCAACCAGTGCATAACTTTTAGTGCAGGTATAATGATGCACATATAACACCTATATTTTAGTTGCTGCATTCTGTATTAGTTGTAGCTTCTGAACAAGTTCAAAAAGCAACCCCACATGGAGCATGTTATAGTACTGTAATCCACTCTTGAGGTTTCCGATACATGAATCATGTTTCCAGGAATAGGCATTGCTTGTCTACCAGCCTGGAGAGGTTCTAAGGAGTACTGAATTTGAATTGGATGTGCAACTTGGAACATAGTTTAAAGAATTCATTGCAGTAAAATCTCAGAAAAGAAGTAGTCAGTAGGCCAAGACAGCCCGGACTTAGCCTCATGCTAAGTTGTTTTCACAGTTCCCTAGATCGACAGTAACTGTCAGCCTTCTATGCTGCTCACTCACACTCAGTGGCTACAGTTATGGGCTGTAACAGGTGTTGTTGGTCTCACAACAAATCTTTCACCACTGATGTTCTAGCCATTCTCCAATCTGCTTCAGTGCTCAGCATTCCTGCGTAGGCATCTGCACCTAGCCGCAATGACACCAAAATGATGTCATAACACAAACTCTGTCCTTTTTTACTTACATCACAATATCATATAGAAATATATAAGGGCAGAGGTTGAGTTGCAGTGCATTCATTCCCATGGACACCCACATCAAAAAAGGCAAGATGACAATAATGTCTGCATAATCAAAGCCCCACCCTTTTTGTATACATGTCAACATTGCATGCAGGTGCAAAGAGATAGACTTCTATCATGTAGTCACAACAACCATCTTGGCTTTTTTTACCCCCAAGATGACCCTGATCATGACTTCATTGCACAAATGACACAATATGTTGTACAAAAATATAAGACAGTGCTATTAAAAGGTAAGCCCAGCACCATTACAGTTAAGTAAACTATTCATGCAGATGTGAAGGAGAAAGAACTGGGTCATGTACAAAACAAGAACAAAGAAAAGATAAATCAGTGAGTCAATAGACTGTTTGCTGAGGCACAGGCATCTGATCCTGTGGCAGAGATCCAGCAATCACTGTTAAAGAAGCTTCTGATATAGAAATCTTTTTCTTTACTTGTTGGTATAATTTAATCGGGTAAAGGAATAAATTTTTCCACAATATTGTGCCATTTGCAAGATGACATCATGAGGCAAATGACATCATTGTGTGATGAATGTATGGAAGCCCCTGAGTCTGTCCTTTGTACGCCTTGTTTATCGTTTAATGCCTTTGCTCAATGCAGAAAAGCTTGAACGCTGCCTTCTGTTCTCCTGCCATGGCCTGTAGATATAAATAAAGATGGCAATGAAAGCATTCCTTCCAAATCAGGAAAGTTCTTTTTCACTCTTAACAAGGAACATGACTAAGTTAAGTGCTCACTTTGCTGCCACCAATTTTACCAAAGGTTGCCTATATAGAAAGTTGTTTGCCTAGATTTAGCCTCTGGCATATATCCAAGTAGGATTGCAAGAAAATACCTATCTAGAAGTATGGACAACAGAAGATGACAGTGTGCCTGCTGACACAGTCCTTGGAGCTCACCAAGAACTTTGCCCCACTTTTTAAAAATATTCTTTTATTTAAAAGATGAATAGGAAGCTATCATGTTGAAACAAAGCACCAGCTTGTATTTCCAACAATGCTTTTGTGCCCCAAAGAGATCCCAGAAACATTCTTAGGAACCACAAATGGGGGGGAGTGCCTGCAGCCTAGTGCTTAGTTTGTTGTCATGTAAATGAGTCCTGATGGTGGGTCCTGGCAGTGGTGAGTTCATCTTTGAAGGAGGGGGTTGTCCCTGTGCCCCTTAAAAAGGCAGAAGTTCGCACCCTCCTCAAGACATTGCTGGAACCCACCATAAGGACAACTTTTTAGGGAAGGTGGTCACACAACAGCTCCAGAGGATCCTGAATGAAAAAGATCTGGACCCCTTTCAGTCTGAATTCAGGCCTAGATATGGGACAAAAACAACATTGGTCGCACTTTTGGATGATCTCTGGTGGGAGTGGGATGGGAGTAGTGCATCCATCCTTGCTCTACTTGACCTCTCAGAGGCTTTCAATACTATCAGCCATGGGACCCTTCTGGACTGGCTTCAGGGGCTCGGGGGGTTGGTGGCATTGTATTATGCTGGTTTTCTTCCTTTCTCCAAGGCCAGTTCCAGTTGGTGTTGAGTGGGGGCGAGAAGTCCCGCTCACAGCCCCTTCTGTGTGGGGTGCCGCAGGGCTCGATATTTTCTCTGCCCTATTAAATATCTCCATGAATCCACTGGGTGAGATCATCCATTGCCATGGGGTGAGGTATGATCAGTATGCTGATGATACCCAGCTATATACCTCTGCTCCTGGGGAGTTACGTGATGCTGATGTTTCTCACTGAACCCTGGCAAGATGGAGTGTCTTTGGGTTTTTGGGACTTCTGTATCTGGGGGTTTACCACCTTTGGTGCTGGATGGGGTTGCACTGCCCCAAACAGACCCAGTGCACAACTTGGGGGTTCTTCTGGACTCATGACTCCTGTTCAAAGAGCGGGTGGCAGTCATGGCCAGGAGGGCTTTTGCACAGTGTCATGTTGTGCATCAGTTGTGCCCATTCCTGGATTAGGAGGCTCTGCTCTCAGTAACTCGTGCTTTAGTCACCTCCCGAATGGACTACTGCAATGTGGTCTACATGGGGCTACCCTTGAAGAGTATCCAGAAGCTTCAGCTGGTACAGAATGCAGCAGCGTGGGCAGTTATGTGTGCTCCAAGATCTATATACATTACACCTCTGCTATGTGAGGTGCATTGGTTGCCAGTTTGCTTCCAGGTCCAATTCAAGGTGTTGGTTATAACCTTTAAAACCCTACATGGCATGGGACCTGGATATTTGAGGGACTGCCTCTCCCTCAATCTACCCATCCCATCAGATCCAGCAGGAGGGGCATGTTGTGGGTCCCATTGGCCAGGGACTGTCTTTGGGCAGGACCTAGGAGGAGAGCCTTTTCTGCCCTGCAGAACATCATTCCCCCCGAGGGGAGGTTGGCCCCAACATTGTTAGCCTTGTGGAAGGCCCTTAAAACATGTCTTTGTCAACTAGCTTGAGGATACCATGGCAGGGTGGCGTCTGTTATATAGTTAAATGACAGCTAATGGAATGCACTCTCTGTTTTTCTGCCATTTTGCTTTTTTTTTTTTAATCTTGCTTTATTTTAATTTAAGGGGACGCGGTGGCACAGCGGCTTAATGACACTGAAAGTTGCTGGCCAGAAATGGTCAACACTTCAGCGGTTCGAGCCCAGCTCCACGCAGTAGAGTGAGCTCCTGCTTCCTCCCCAGCTCCTGTCAACCCAGCAGCTCAAAAACTTACATGAGTAGATAAATGGGTACTCTCACTCCGGTGGGAGGAAAAATGCTGGTGGTGCCTTGCAAAGGAGTTGGGAGCAGTTGCCGGTAACGCGGAAGCCGCGCATGTCCGAAAAAGGCGCCAAGTAACAGAAACCCTGCCTCCTGCGCTCGCCAGCTGGGCTCTGCTCTAGGAAGGAGGCTCTGGCAAACCACTTCCAAAACATGTTGCCTTGAAAACTGCAGGGACTCGTCCAGGCAATCACTACAGAATCGGTAACAATTGAGTGGATAAAAAAAATAAAATTATTTTAATTTAAATTGGTTGTTTTAATGGTTTTATACATTCTTGTTTATTTTAATGTACGCTGCCCAGAGTCACTAAATGAGATGGGTGGCTATACAAATTTGATTAAATAAATAAATAAATAAATAAATAAGGCATTTTGTGATTAGCCACACACTCCATGGCAACTAGTTTTTGATGCTCTCAAAACTACAAATGTGCCTAGACTTAAAAAGATTGGGAAATCTTCGCTCCGCCTAATGTGTAAATCATATGTCTGTATATCTACATATCTATAAATATAGATATATAGATATATCTCCACTGTGTATCTTTCATATTCCACCAGGGGGCCTTGCAACACAATTAATATTTATGCTTCCAAAGTCTTTGCTGCAACACCTCAAAAATCATTTGATCATCAATTTGAGCAAACTACTTTTTGAAAAATATGGTGCATATTAAACCCACACGGAGACCAGATAGTCTTTTCCTTAAAGTTCTAAAATAGGCATACTTATGAAAATAACGACTTAATCTAGCTTTCATTACATTTGATTTTATTTAATAAATACATGTATATTCCAGGTAGTGGGATATGCGATGGTGGCTGAACTAATGTCTCTGGCAGGTGATTGTCAGGAGAGTTCAGTCCTGTATTAAGACAGGACCAGTATGCGTATCTCTATATGTCTCAGTCTGAACAAGAACAGAATCACCAAATGTGGGATAGGGATTTTCAGGAACTACTGCTCAAGATAGGGGATCCTAAAGTTCTTCAATAGGATAGGGCTTGGTAGGCCAGATGGGGAGGTTCTAAAAGCAAGAAATACTCAAGAGATGATATCCTTTTTTCTGCATCTTTGTATAAAAAACCTGGTTAAAGACTGGTTAACAGGCATGTTCATGCCACCATCTTGCCCTCCCCATCTGAGGTCTAGAAACTGGATTGAGTAACCTGCAAGAAAACACAGTTGTTTTCTGGGCCTTCCATACGGTGTCCATGACAGATCTCAACAACATAGTAAACTGTAAATCTTATTTTAAAATCTGCATATACTGGGGAGGGGGAGGGAGGAGGGAAGGGCATCATGCAGAGGGAGGGAAGGGCATCATGCAGACCCAGTTTAACAGAGCTTTATAGCTGTACCTGTTATGCCACAATAGACTAAGGTCTCCTTTCCAGCTGTTACCTAATATAGAGAGGAAAACCTAGGATGGTATTTAATAAATATTTGTAAATATTCATCTGCAGGACAAATAGCAGCATTGGAGGCTGGTTTTAAAAGTCACAATTCCAATTTAACATTTTGCTTGATTTTTCTGCATTCAGAGCAGTCTTTGACATGTGAGTTGTCAGTCCAAATTCCCTTAGTAATAAAGCTCTTTGCAAATACAATCATCTCTTGCACCCCAGTCATTATCTTAACTAATCTGCCCTGAATGCTGTGATCCCCTACTCTTATCTTTCCACTCATACAGTCCAGGATAGCTCTGCCTGTGAACTTCAGGTCTCCAGATATATTACTGTCCAAATTTTTAAATTGCAGGCAAGCTAGTTCCTTAGAGCTAAATACTAACAATTGTTCATGGCTTCAGAATCCTCCAAAAGTGGTTTGGCATGACCACCAAATTGGTCAGAATCTTATTTGAATTCTTGACTAATTAACATTTCAATAAAGAGAATATATGTAGCTCAGTGTTGAACTGCGGAGTCCTTGGTTGTTTGCTTGCAGACATTTCATTACAGTGGTACCTCTACTTACGAACGGCCCTACATATGCAAATTTTGAGATACGACCAGCTCCGGCCCCAAAAATTTACCTCTACTTACGAACTTGCCTCGACTTACAAACCAGATCCGTGGCCATTTGCCCTGCTGCCACGCGGTCGCGGCTTCCTGTGGGCGAGATCGCGGTAGCAAGGAGACGTTCGGTGAGGCTTGTGGTGTGTTTTGTGGCGTTTTGGAAGGTTTTGGAAGGTGTTTGGTGTGCTTGTCAGCATGGCTCCAAAGAAAATGCAGAGCAGGCTTGGCAAGAATAAGGCTTTGAAGAAAAAAGTGACGATCAAAATTAAGAAGGACATTATAGAAAAGCACGATCATGGTATTCGTGTGACTGATCTGGCCTCAGAGTACAAGATGGCAAAGTCGACCATCTCGACTATTCTGAAGAATAAAGATGCCATCAGAGGAGCTGATGTGGCAAAAGGAGTGACAATCTTAACGAGGAAGAGGACACAAGTGGTGGAAGAGGTGGAAAAGCTTTTGTTGGTGTGGCTGAATGAGAAACAGCTGGCAGGTGATAGCGTGAGTGAATCTATCATCTGTGAAAAAGCCAGGAAGCTGCACAGTGATTTACTGCGGGAAAACCCCTCTACCAGCGCAGCAAGTGAGGAATTTAAAGCCAGCAGAGGCTGGTTTGAGAAATTCCGAAAGAGAAGTGGCATCCACAGTGTGGCAAGACATGGTGAGGCTTCCAGTTCTGACAAGGCTGCTGCAGAAGCCTACCAGAAAGACTTTGAGGACTTCATGAAGGTGGAAGGATACGTCGCTCAGCAAGTGTTCAACTGCGACGAGACAGGGCTCTTCTGGAAGAAGATGCCAAACAGAACTTACATCACGTGGGAGGAAAAGGCACTGCCAGGGCACAAGCCCATGAAGGACAGATTGACCCTTTTGCTGTGTGCGAACGCAAGCGGCGACCTGAAGATTAAGCCGCTGCTCGTGTACCATTCCCAGACTCCTCGTGCGTTCAGGGACCACAATGTGAACAAGGCCAGACTGCCTGACATGTGGAGGGCCAATGCGAGAGCGTGGGTCACAAGGCACTTGTTCATGGAATGGCTGCACGAGATGTTCGCACCCAGCGTTAAAAAGTACCTGTCTGAGAACCAGCTGCCTGAAAGGTGCCTTCTCCTGATGGACAATGCCCCGGCACACCCTCCAGCCTTGGTGGATGACATGGACGCTGAGTACAACTTCATAAAGGTCAAGTTCCTCCCCCCCAACACGACACCTCTTCTGCAGCCCATGGACCAGCAAGTGATCTGCAACTTTAAGAAGCTCTACACAAAGGTGCTCTTCACCAGGTGTTTCAATGTCACTGAGGAAACATCCTTGACTCTGAAAGAGTTTTGGAAGAAACTTTTCAATGTCCTCCACTGCATCAGCCTCATTGACAAGGCCTG
The DNA here is from genome assembly GCF_059951505.1 of Python bivittatus. Lineage (NCBI taxonomy): Eukaryota > Metazoa > Chordata > Lepidosauria > Squamata > Pythonidae > Python > Python bivittatus. The sequence goes on along the minus strand of NW_028277087.1, from coordinate 21,564,398 downwards.
GGAAGATGTCACCTGCCGGACCTTAAACTCAGCCTGGAGGATACTGTGGCCAGACTGAATGTGAGTTTGAAGGGTCTGATGCAGAGGTAGTGGAGGAGATTATGTCCATGGGCAAGGGCATGGGTCTGGTTGTGGATGATGCGGACATAGAGGAGCTTGTTGAGGACCATAAGGAGAAGCTGATCACAGAAGAACTTGCTCAGCTCCAGAGTGAGCAACAAAAAGCGCTTGGCGAGGAGCATTCCACTGAGGTAGAGGAGGAGGGGGAGGAGGTGAGCAGTGATGCGATAAAATCCATCATGCAGAAATGCGTGATGCGGCTAAGAAATGCGGCTAAGAGGCAAAGAAGAGAGGAAACCCCTGAAGGAGATCTCCCCGATGTCCTTTTGGAGGGGGACTCTCCCTCCAAACAATAACTGCCTCCCCACCCCATTCTCCCTCTTCATACTGTGCTTTTTTTCATGTTTTTGTGGTTTAAAAATAAAATGCATATGTTTCAGAACTGTTTAACCGTATGTATTTACATTGAACCTTATGGGGGAAATGTGCCTCGACTTGGGACCAAATTCGGAGGGTGGGTTAGCCGTATTTACATTGAACCTTATGGGGATATTTGCCTCGTGGTGCGACCAAATTCGGAGGGCGGAATGGATTAACCATATTTACATTGAACCTTATGGGAAAATTTACCTCGACTTGCGACCAACTTGACTTGCGACCAGAGTCACGGAACGGATTAAGTTCATAAGTAGAGGTACCACTGTATTTGACTACGTAACATCATAAGGGCTAGTGAGTGTGGGGTTTGCTCCCTGTTTATATATAATAATTTGCCCTGCCAGTGTTGGTGGGGGTGTGGTTTCCTCCTCAGTGGTACCTTCATTGTTTTCTCCCTGATTATTTCTCTGCTGTTAATCCCTGCTTTCGGCTTGCCCCAACCACTGATGCCAAAGAAGCTGAAGTTGACCAGTTCTATGAAGACCTACAACACCTTCTAGAACTAGCACCAAAAAAAAGATGTCCTTTTCATCATAGGGGATTGGAATGCGAAAGTAGGAAGTCAAGGAGTAATCGGAATAACAGGCAAGTTTGGCCTTGGAGCACAAAATGAAGCAGGGCAAAAGCTAATAGTGTTCTGTCAAGAGAACAAGCTAGTCATAGCAAACACTCTTTTCCAACAACACAAGAGACGACTCTACACATGGACATCACCAGATGGTCAATACCGAAACCAGATTGATTACATACTTTGCAGTCAAAGATGGAGAAGCTATACAGACAGCAAAAACAAGACCAGGAGCTGACTGTGGCTCAGATCATGAGCTTCTTACTGCAAAATTTAGGCTTAAATTGAAGAATGTAGGGAAAACCATACTCAGGTATGACTTAGATCATATTAAGTCGGATACGACTTAACGACTGAACAACAACAACATAGATAAACCACATTTACACACCATTCAAAAGAAACAATAAAAAAGCTAATAAGAAAAAGACCAGAACATATCCTCTCCAGCAGCCTACACCCAGTTAAGCAGGGATTGTTGTTGTTGTTCAGTCGTTAAGTCGTGTCCGACTCTTCGTGACCCCATGAACCATATCGCACCAGGCCTTCCTGTCCTTCACTGCCTCCCTGAGTTGGCTCAGTTTCATGCTTATTGCTTCAGTGATGCTATCTAACCATCTCATCCTCTGCCATCCTCTTCTCCTTTTGCCTTCAATCTTTCCCAGCATCGGGGTCTTTTCCAAGGAGTCCTCTCTTCGCATTAGGTAACCAAAGTATCTGAGCTTGAGCTTCATTATCAATCCTTCCAATGAGCAATCAGGGTTGATTTCCTTTAAGATTGACTGGTTTGACCTCCTAGCAGTCCAGGGGACTCTTAAGAGTCTTCTCCAGCACCACAGTTCAAAGGCATCAATTCTTCAGCGCTCAGCCTTCTTTATGGTCCAGCTCTCACAGCCATACATTACTACTGGAAAAACCATAGCTTTGACTATGCGGATCTTTGTCGGCAAGGTGACGTCTCTGCTTTTTAATCTTTTTACTATCTAGGTTTGCCATAGCTTTCCTCCCAAGGAGCAAGCGTCTTTTAATTTCATGGCTGCAGTTTCCGTCTGCGGTGATCTTGGAGCCCAAATAAATGAAGTCCGTTACTGCTTCCATTTCTACCCCTTCTATTTGCCAGGAATTGATGGGTCCAGATGCCATGACCTTAGTTTTTTTAATGTTGAGTTTCAAGCCAGCTTTCGCACTCTCCTCTTTCACCAAGAGGCTTAGTTCTTGTTTACTTTCTGCCATTAGGGTGGTATCGTCTGCATATCTGACGTTATTGATGATTCTCCCTGCAATCTTAATTCTAGCTTGTGATTCTTCCAGCCTGGCATTTCTCATGATGTACTCTGCATATAGGTTAAATAAGCAGGGTGACAGTATACAGCCTTGTCGTACTCCTTTCCCTATTTTGAACCAATCGGTTGTTCCATGACCGGTTCTAACTGTTGCTTCTTGGCCCGCATACAGACTTCGCAGGAGACAGGTAAGGTGGTCTGGTACCCCCATCTCTTTAAGAATTTGCCACAGTTTGTTGTGATCCACACAATCAAAGGCTTTTGCATAGTCAATTAAGCAGAAGTAGATGTTTTTCTGGAACTCTCATGCTTTCTCCATGGTCCAGCGAAGGTTGGCAATTTGATCTCTAGTTCCTCTGCCTCTTCAAAACCCAGCTTGTACATCCGGTAGTTCTCGGTTCACGTACTGCTGAAGCCTAGCTTGTAGGATTTTGAGCATAACCTTGCTAGCATGTGAAATGATGTGTGATAGTTTGAGCATTCTTTGGCATTGCCCTTCTTTGGAATTGGAATGTAAACTGACCTTTTCCAATCCCGTGGCCACTGTTGCATTTTCCAAACTTGCTGGCATATTGAGTGCAGCACTTTAACAGCATTGTCTTTTAGTATTTTAAATAACTCAGCTGGAATACTGTCATCTCCACTAGCTTTGTTGTTATGGCAAGCCTAGATAGCATATTAAAAAGCAGAGACGTCACCTTGCCGACAAAGATCCGCATAGTCAAAGCTATGGTTTTTCCAGTAGTAATGTATGGCTGTGAGAGCTGTTCCATAAAAAAGGCCGAGCGCCGAAGAATTGATGCCTTTGAACTGTGGTGCTGGAGAAGACTCTTGAGAGTCCCCTGGACTGCTAGGAGGTCAAACCAGTCAATCTTAAAGGAAATCAACCCTGATTGCTCATTGGAAGGACTGATAATGAAGCTCAAGCTCAGATATTTTGGTCACCTAATGCGAAGAGAGATCTCTTTGGAGAAGACCCTGATGCTGGGAAAGATTGAAGGCAAAAGGAGAAGAGGATGGCAGAGGACGAGATGGTTAGATAGCATCACTGAAGCAATGAGCATGAAACTGAGCAAACTCAGGGAGGCAGTGAAGGACAGGAAGGCCTGGCGCAATATGGTTCATGGGGTCACGAAGAGTCGGACACGACTTAACGACTAAACAACAAATGCTTCCTAAGGCCCACTTGACTTCACTCTCTAGGATGTCTGGTTCAAGGTCAGTGATCATACCAGCATGGACATCAGGGACATTAAGATCTTTCTTGTATAGTTCTTCTGTGTATTCTTGCAACCTCTTCTTAATCTCTTCTGCTTCTGTTAGGTCCCTGCCTTTTTTGTCCTTTATCATGCCCATCTTTGCACTAAACGTTCCTTTGATATCTCCAATTTTCTTGAAGAGATCTCTAGTCTTCCCCATTCTATTGTTTTCCTCAATTTCTTTGCATTGTTCATTTAAGAAGGCTTTCTTATCTCTCCTTGCTATTCTCTGGAAATCTGCATTCAGTTGCTTATATCTTTCCCTTTCACCCTTGCTTTTCACATTCCTTCTTTCCACAGCTATTTGTAAAGCCTCATCAGACAGCCATTTTGCTTTCTTGCATTTCTTTTTCTTTGGGATGGTTTTAGTTGCTGCCTCCTGTACAATGTTACAGACCTCCGTCCATAGTTCTTCAGGCACTCTGTCTACCAAATCTAATCCTCTAAATCTATTCATCACCTTCACTGTGTACTCACAAGGAATATGATCTAAGTCATACCTGAGTATGGTTTTCCCTACATTCTTCAATTTAAGCCTAAATTTTGCAGTAAGAAGCTCATGATCTGAGCCACAGTCAGCTCCTGGTCTTGTTTTTGCTGTCTGTATAGCTTCTCCATCTTTGACTGCAAAGTATGTAATCAATCTGGTTTCGGTATTGACCATCTGGTGATGTCCATGTGTAGAGTCGTCTCTTGTGTTGTTGGAAAAGAGTGTTTGCTATGACTAGCTTGTTCTCTTGACAGAATTCTGTTAGCCTTTGCCCTGCTTCATTTTGTGCTCCAAGGCCAAACTTGCCTGTTATTCCAATTACTCCTTGACTTCCTACTTTAGCATTCCAATCCCCTATGATGAAAAGGACATCTTTTTTTGGTGCTAGTTTTAGAAGGTGTTGTAGGTCTTCATAGAACCAGTCAACTTCAGCTTCTTCGGCATCAGTGGTTGGGGCATAGACTTGGATTACTGTGATGTTGAATGGTTTGCCTTGGATACGCACTGAGATCATTCTGTCGTTTTTGAGGTTGTACCCCATTACTGCCTTTCCCACTCTCTTATTCGCTATGAGTGCAACTCCATTTCTTCTAAGGGTTTCTTGGCCACAGTAGTAGATATAATGGTCACCTGAATTAAATTCACCCATTCCCGTCCATTTCAATTCGCTGATTCCCAAGATGTCGACGTTCAATCTTGTCATCTCATGTTTGACCACATCCAGCTTGCCTTGGTTCATAGATCTTACATTCCAGGTACCTATACAATATTGTTCTTTACAGCATCGGACCTTCTTTTCGCTTCCAGATACATCCACAGCTGAACATCCTTTCGGCTTTGGCCCAGCCGCTTCACTCTTTCTGGAGCTACTTGGAAATGCCCTCCGCTCTTCCCCAGTAGCATATTGGACACCTTCCGACCTGAGGGGCTCCTCTTCCAGCATCATATCTTTTAGCCTTTTAACATTGTCCATGGGGTTTTCTTGGCAAGGATACTGGAGTGGGTTGCCATTTCCTTATCCAGTGGACCACATTTTGTCAGAACTCTCTGTCATGACCTGTCCGTCTTGGGTGGCCCTGCACGGTATAGCTCATGGCTTCACTGAGTTATGCAAGCCCCTTCGCCACGACAAGGCAGTGATCCATGAAGCGGGGTTTATCTATATCTATATCTATATTAACAACCAACTTAGAGAACACCAAAGACTCCATAATTAATGTTTCCAAATGAGTGCAGTTTCATTAGTAACATATTATTGTAATTCAGCCAAGGAGGTTGATGGGGGTTTGCAAAGTATGAATCATTGCAGATAGTGTGTCATGACTCAGAAAAGCCGTAGCTGATAAATCAACGAAAATTGGTTAAAGATTATGTGAGCCATCAAGGCTAAGAAAGTAACCTCTTTTCTCCTTGTGTTACCTTCTTTTGGGGGGAATTGCTGACCCATCCAAAACAAGACATACAGTTTTCTACACTCAGAAATTACTCCCCCCCCCCACACCCAGTTCTTCAGTTTTTGTCAGGATTCAAGTTCAGTTTATTGGCCTTCCTCAGCCTACTAAAAAATTCAGAATGTGCACCTACAGAGACTTATTTGATTTAGATAACAGCAATAGTGCAAAGAAGAATGACTTACAAATGATCTAATAAATACATACCACATCTGGGCTGCAAAACCTGGATGCCCGCTAGATGGTAGTAAAAAGCACAGAAACCCCTGCTCTATAGCAATCATCCAGTTGTTTGTTGCGATCATCCCAGATACCTCCATATAAATAAACAGGACTTTGAGATAGGTGCAAAGCTACTGAATGAACTTCATGGCTGAGTGGGGATCCAACCACTGTACCGGCCTGATATTCTAATCACTCCATCACGCTTAAAGAATCCATACATCTCTCAGATATGAATTGCTAAACCTGGCATGGGAAATGTGTGGAATTGCTTATTAACCGTCTCCCCCACCCAAGCTAAAGGACATTGTAGGGTTTAGGATGTAATTTTATTTATTTAAGTTTATATACCACTTTTTTTCACGAACTCAAGGCTACATATATATATGTAGATATGTACACATTTCCAATTTTACTGCTACACAGAACTGAGTTTTGATAGTGGAATGTGACCTTGAATCTGGTCTTCTCTGTTCCAATCCAACAAATGGAATCTCTAGGGCTTGCAAGTCGTTCAGAAGGCTGCTTTGATTGTGGCAACAGTTCAAAGAAAGTGCCATTTCTTAAAGCAAGGTGGCAATTAAAGTTTTAGGACAGTCACTTCCCAGATCATCTGTGCATAACACCTCCACCAGGGTTACCACCAGAGTGAAATAAAGTGTCTTCCCGACTTGGACAAACATATACACATGATCTGAGAAGACTCTCAAGGCAGCTGTGCCAAATCTTTGGGGAACAGTCCTCTCCTGACACATTGTTAGTACTGAAGCATTCTTCCAAATGCCTTGCACATTCCCTACACCACATGGGTGGTCAGCAGCACAGGAGTTTCAGCAGTGGCAGATCTGCACAACTCCCATCAGTCTTCCCCAAACTAGGACTCCCATAATGTCTAGCCATTGTGACTGCAGTCCAATGTGTTTGAAGGGCACCAGAGAGAGGAAATAGCATGGAGGTGAAGGGTCAAACAAACACATTCTTTCAGCTGCCACTCTGTGAGTAAATTAAAAGCAATTTGTCCATTCAGGGGAAGAAAAAATAACCCAGAGATCTGGCCATATGTGTTTTGTTTTATGTGCTTAACATTTAAAGACACACTCTTCTTGGACTTAGCCCTCACCCGTTAGCTTGTAAAGAAGTATTGCTTGTTTTCCAGATCACAGTTGGCAGCAGACAGTAGCTTTATTGCATGTATCTTTTGTCCTTGAGACCTTGGGGTGAACTCAGTCCTCTGTTTCAATAGTTTAGCACTCTAATCCTTCACTACAGAAGCTGCAGCAGTTGAAAAAAGGTGAGGTATAAGAAAAGCCTAACAAAGGTGCATGCTTCAGGGAAAAAAGAGAAATAAATTAACAGCTTGGTATCTTGAGGTGACGGTTCTCCAACAAGGAACCCAGACCCCTCATTTGTCTCCTCAGCAAAAATCAGAAGCAAGCAAAGCCTTCCAAGGGAAGTGCCAGTTTAAGGCAGAGATGGAAGGGGACTAGGCAGGAAGGATTCAGGGAAGATGGACCTCAGCAGAATCCTGGGAGCTGGGGGAGGGGCCTGGTTGGCTGAAGTCAAACCACGGGCTGGGGGTGTTATCCCTTGCATAAACAATAGATGGATGTTAGCCATCATTCTCCTTATACCATCTCTTGCCTAATTGAGGAGAGGACCTAATAGGCTGGGTTCACACATTCCAGGAAGTCATGGTTGGGTTTACCATGGTTTATGCCAAGTATATAAGACATAAACCATGGTTCACAGACTGCAATGGTGGGGATCACACATCATTCTAAGCCAAGGTCTACATACCTGGGAAATGGAACTAAAACTTTTTAACACAAGCAAGAAAACCATCATAAATATGTGAGTGTGTGGACAGCCAGAAGAGGTTCATCAAAGGAAGTCAGCTTTAAACAGCCGAGCTACTTGACAAGTTATCATGTGATTTCCCCAAATGCCTGCCAACTCCTTGCCTTTTGTAAATGCAGGCACACCCTTGATAGTAGAAACCTCGCTTTGTGGATTAACTTTGAGGGCTAGTAGAGACTATACTCCCATGTTATAGAGAAACATGTAAGAAGCAACACTAACCACAGTTACTCAACAGATTGATAACCTGCTTTTGTGAGGCATAAATGGGGCTACAATGCACTGTGCTTTAAAATCCAAAATAAATAAAAAACAATACAAAACAATACAAATTCAATATATAAATGATTAAAGGGGTCCAGAAGGCGGGCCTTCTCTGCTGTAGCCCCCGCCCTTTGGAACATCTTGCCCCTGGCGGTGAGACAGGCCCCCTCACTCCGGGCCTTTCGGAGGGATTTGAAGACCTGGCTCTGCCATCTGGCCTGGGGTGGGGAGGGAGGATATCAGAAATGGGGTTGGCTGGCCCCTTAGCGGCCTGGTGTGGCCTCTATTGGCCTCTTGGATCTTTTAATCTCTTTTCTATTTCTAAGTGTGGTTCTTTTTATAACTTTTCATCATGTATTTATGATTTTAATTTGATGTAAGCCGCCCAGAGTCCCCCATTGTGGGGAGATGGGCGGGGCCAAGTCAAACAGATAGATAGATAGATAGATAAATAAATAAATAAATGAATGAATGAATAAAGTAACAAAACGGGACATGTAGAAAGTCACCAAATGCAATAAATAAGTCTTTCAAATCCTCCAAAGAACAGCAAAGAGAAGCGGCTCTTACTGTACTGTCCTTTGTATGGAAATGTGCTCATCTGCCTAAAAAAAAAGGATAACAGACGAGTCGGCATGGTAGATTCAGGTAACAGTTAGATTCCGATAAATGCTTCTCAGCCAGCACTGTCCTGCTGCACAAAGGCCCACAATATGTTTTCGGAAACTAGATTACCACTATGCCAAAAAGTTGAAGTTCAGTGACTGAGTTCCTGCAAACATTTACTTCTATTTGCAATTTCTGGATTGTATTTAAGGGCAGTCACAAAGCTTAATAGTAATCAAGCCTTGATATAACCATTGCATTTTAATGAGGCAAGTCCATCTTTCTCTGCTATAGTAGTAAACTAACTTAAACTAAATACAAGTAAGAGCTTATATTTGGGACTGCATCGTTGTGATAAGGATGGCAAAATGTTGTCATTTTTCTGCCTTGATTGTATCTACTGAGTTGAAGTCCACAGATCTTAAAGTTGCTGAGGTTAGGCTGGCACAGAGTCCAGTTATTGGAAGGATCACCTGCTTCCAGTAGCTTCTGTCCATCCAGTACGATTGAGCAGAGTGGGGGTGCTCTGGGTCCCCTCAGTTAAACAATGTCATCTAGTGGGACTCCAGAAGGGTGCCTACTCTGCCGCAGTGCTCACCCTCTGAAATCCCCCCAAGATTCGTGCATCTCCCACCCTACAAGAGTTCTGCAAGTCTTTGAAAACTTGACTTTGCTCCCCAGCCTGAGGTTAAGTTGTTGTTGGGCGTTCTTTTTTTTTTTTTTTAAATAATGCAATGAGTGACTTCGTTGGGGCACATATGGCCTTTTTTTTTGGTTTCCTTTGAATTCTGTAAGCCACTCAGGGTCATTTGGGAGTTGGGCAGCCTTCCAAATCTAATCAAATAAACTAACAAACAATGTCAGATGGTAAAAGCCATCTTCACAGTCAACTCCACCTATATATTTACAGTAAACTCTGTTGCAGAGAATTCCCAAACTATATCCACTGGGCTCTTCTGTGTAAGCGATCATCATCTGGGCTTCTTCAGTTGTACATCTCCATGCAGATTAAGTGAGCTAATTAAAAAAAGAGTAGCGGGCAAATGTGGAAGCACCAGAATTGTATTGTAATTAGATACTGAAAGGCACTTTGGGATAGTAATGTGGGAAATTGCATGGGAGGTCTTTGTTTCCTTGTTTATTTAAAACATTTATTTCATGTCTCATTTTGTGGCTTTGTTTTTAGATTTTTATCCCATCTTTTTTATGTATAAATGAAGGTGGTGAACATACGTAACACTCCTGCCTCCTATTTTCCCTACAATAACAATTCTGTGAGGTGGGTCGTGCTGAGAGAGTGCCTGGCCCAAAGTCACCCAGCTGGCTTTCATGCCTCAGTTGTTTTTATAAAATCACTCTGGGAATATGGCAGAAATTCTGTGATATCTTACAATAATATATTGCAATGTTCATATTATAGTGGTGAATTCATTGGTAAACCAGGAGCTATTGATAATTATAAAATATTACATTTTTTTTTCTTTTCCTTCTTAGTTTCTGTTTTTTTATTTTTAATTTTTTAAAATTTCCTTTTTTTAAAGATTAAATATTGTTTTGTTACAATTCATTAAAAAATAAAAAATGATAGATCAATAAAATGAAATAAATCATCCTGGGAATGTAATGCAAGGGTGGCAGAAGCATTAGGGCTGGGCAAAGCATTTGAAGGAAGGGCTTCACCACATTCAAGAGTACTGTACAATCAAAGCACCTCTCTTTGCATTGTTTAAAACAGCTGCAACCTTTGCACATCTTGGTATGCCTGCGCATGTTCAGCCACAACAGGAAGAAAGAGACTGAGGAGCTGTGAGATCCCTTTTTCAAATGCTTTACACAGCTGTAAGATTACATTAATACATCTTTGGCGCACAGTGGGACTTTTATACCATTTTGGAACAGACTTTTTATTTTTCTCTGTAGGCATTTGATATGATGTAGAACAGTGTTTCTCAAACTTGGCAACTTTAAGATGTGTGGACTTCAGCTTCCAGAATGCCCTAGCTAGCATTGCATGGATGACTTTTTCCACAGCTTAAACTCAGAATTTACTTTATGCTGAGTCTGACTAATCACTTCTCCCACTGGTTCAGTATAATCTGTTCTGACTAGCAACAATTTTCCAACATCAGCACAAGTCTTTACTAATACTGCTATCTTGATCCTTTGAACTGGAGGAGCCTAAGCTTTAACCCAGGCTTTTCTGCAAATAGCAAACTGATTTCTGATGTCAGTAGTTGCTGTATTAAGATTTTGGAAGGAGGTACCGTGTTCTCTGCATAACTAAAAAGTCTGTTCTTGGAAGTATTCAATCTTAATATGCCCCCAAATTTCAAAAATCTATTTTATGTCTATTGGCATTGAGAACATAGGACATTTATGTGAGAATTTCACTTCTAAGAGTTGTCCCTCAACCCGGGGGCACAGCACTTTGACAAGGAGACTAGCAGGGATTTCTGACACTTCCCCTCCCTTAAAGTTACCCTTTCCAAGGGGAGGAAATCTGAAGTATCAATGAAACTTTTTTAGCAGATCACATTAGAAGCCTTGCTTGTGCTGCTTTGGCAATGTAAGCCTAGATTTGTAAAGGATTTGTGTTTCTGTGACCCATTTCAGTCAAATCCAGGAAGGATATTAAAGCAGATATGACTGTGTAAGTGAGACAAAAGATTTCATTGTACTTCTGTTACATTTCAAAATAACTTGTGATGATTTTATTTTATTTTTTCTTTTGTATGTAACTTAAAAAAAGACTTTAGAAAGGATCATGCAATTTACCATGCACATTGCCATCAGGCTTAAAAGCCCATAAAAGAATTGATAAAATATAGAGAAAGAGAAAGAGGCAGAGGTTCACTGACCAAACCACTTTAACAGTTGTCCGTTTCCTTCCTTATTGGGATTCTGAAAATAATAATTCCTGCTGTAAAGTGTTCTGCAAATCCAGCCTCCGTCTACTTTTGAAGGCAGCTGAAGGATAGTCAAAGGCTGGGCTTCTTTCAGAGAGATAATGTAAATTCTTAGAGATGAGGAATGGGTACTTTTTTTTTTTCAGTTGAAGACTATTCCTTAAGACGTTACCCCTGTCAAGGCTAGGGTGGTCTGAAGCAAACAAAAGCTTCAGCTATAACCCCAAATAGACAAGATTACTTCTTCTCTGGTGCTGTCTCTTCTCTCCTTCACACAACGCACTAGCGCAGCATTTCTCAACCTTGGCAACTTTAAGATGCATGGACTTCAACTCCCAGAATTCCATGCTGGCTGGGGAATTCTGGGAGTTGAAGTCCACACATCTTAAAGTTGCCAAGGTTGAGAAACACTGCACTAAAGGCACTTCCCCGTTGTCATTGCTTTCTCATCCGAGACTTTCATAAGCAATTTAAAAGTATTCCTTGATCACTTCTGCTGACTTGAAATGCTGAGAACAAGCAAAAGCCAGGGCCCTACCCTGAGCTGCCTGCAGACGCTGCAACGGCAAAAAGAAAAGAAGAAAAGAATGGAAGAACAGAGCACATTTTTGTCAGTATTCTTAATGCTGAGGGACAGTTGCAAAGCCTGCAAGAAGATCTCTCTTCCCGCATAAGATCTAAAGCTCAGGCGCCTGGAGGATGCGTGAGGCGAGAATTTCTTCTAGTGGGGAAATGCAACAGCAATCTGCCAACATGAGGAGAGAAAGAATGGCCCTGCCACTCCAGCAGTTTCAACTGTGTTACAGCTGAGCAAGGAATAAATCAACACTCCAACACTGCTGACGTTGTGGAACACAGAGGTCCAGAACTGCTTTCACCCTGAAACAGAATGAAAGTGCCTTTGGTTAAAATGTGGTTGGCTAATTTGTGGCTCAATATGTTGTATGCACCCCGACAGTATGCTTAGTTTATGGCTCAGTGCATTATGTGATCCCAACAAGAGGTTAATTTAGTAAGCCATGGTTCAGATAACCCTGTTGGTTATGTGCACACAGCTTTTTTCTCCCGGAAATCTTATTTTCTGTCTCTTCCTCCTCCCTCTCAACCTGCCCAATCTTTTTGTCCGATAGCTTGCTGGAAAGGGACAGATCAGCTTTGCCATTGATCTAAATTGATAGCTTCTGGAAAGCTTTGGGTATTAGGCTCAGGCCTAGGGCTGCAAGTTGATCACCCTTCATGTAGATGAATTTCTGTCTGGTGATATTTTGCCAGGGTATGTTAGCTGCACTCCTTAAGCCAGGCAAAGCCTACCCTGAAGCCCCTTTTGTCTGTGAAACATTGCTGTGATCCTAATTGGTCCAACAATTAGCATCACAGCGTGTTGCTCGGTGTGTGCATGTAGCAAGAAAGTCAGCAGAGGTCTTGCTGGGTTCACAGTGCAAGCATAAACCACTCATCGAGCCAGAGTTGGACATCTGGGAGAAGTGGAAAATGCTTAAACATACCATTGGGAGACGGTGTGCTCTGATTCTCCCTTTGTTTGTTTTTAACTTCCCTTATGTAAATATATAACTCTATATGGGCAGAGGAATACCTAATATCCTCCCTCTTTTCCGGTGAAGGTAGTGTTCCCATGTTCTCGTCTCATGGACAGAGCAATGTCTTTACTGAAAAACAAAAACAAGATTCCAAATGCATTGAATGATGAGGCTTTAAAGATAAGTTTATAGATAAGAGATGAGATATGGTAAGAAGAGATCATTTGTTGCATTTTAAGAGAAGGTGATAAGTTACTAAAATTATTTTTACTTATGATGAAGGGGGAAGGCATTATATATTTCTCTTTTTTCTTTACTATTGTCTCATTCTTTATTTTCTATTTTTCTTTCTTTTTCTTTTCTTTACTTACTATTTTTTCTCTTTTTTAGTTTGTATTAGTTTTTATCTTTTTAATTGTAACATTTAATAAACTTATTATAAAAAATAGAATGTTCTATTTTTCTCTTGGAATGCATTTATCTGGCTAATCCAAAGGAGGTTAATCATTTCTGGGGGATGTGATTACCCTATTCAACAAATAACTTTTCTGGAAAATGACAAACTATTCCTGGAACAGTCCATTTGTGTTTTGGGAACATGCTGGGACATTCTGTTATTAGACCTTCATGTTTTGTATACAGCTACCTGTAATCTTGGTGTTAATCTCTGCTTATTTGGGTGATGATTGCTGGTGAGAAGATGTTCTGGTGTTTTGTTTTCCTTTCTCTTGTCTCTTTTGAATAGGGTGTAGATGTTGTGTATCTCTATGTGCCTGTTGATGGCTGCCTTGTCTGAATACCAAGCTTCCAGGAATTCCCTCGCATTTTTGGATTTAGCTTGGTCTAAGATGCTGACAGTTTCCCAGTTGAAACTATGGTTAAGGCTGTCCATGTGTTGTGAGATTAATCACAATTAATCACAAGATAAGCAGAGATTAACACCAAGATTACCACCAGACATACAATCAAGCAGTGAACAATACCCTAATCAAGGAACTACCAGAGGGAAAAAATAAAACAAAACAAAACCCCCACCCCCACCAGTACTGGCAAGGCATGCCAACAAAGAGCAAACCCCATTCCATTTTAGCACTGAAGATGTTACCTAGCCGGGTAACAAAACATTTGCAAGAAAACAACCAAGCTCAGAGCCCCAAAGATTCCACAGTTCAACCCTGAGCTACACATATTCACTTCTATTGGTACAGCTACCTGTCTTGGCAGTACATGTGAAAGGGAACCTTGCTAATCACAAATTAATCACAAGCCAGCATATGATACAGCTGCTAAAAAGGCAAACACTGTTTTAGGATGCATTAACAGGAACATACACATCATGGAAGTCATTGTTCCGCTCCCCTGTGCCCTGGTTGGATCCCATTTGAAGTATTATGTCTAGTTCTTGGCAATGTCATTCAAAAAGGACAGATCAGAGCCAGTACAGAGGAGGGTGAAGATTTGGAAATCCTCTGTACATCTTATCAGTAAACCAAACATCACTATAATGTCATATAGGTGAATTTGCCCCCTAGGGGCAAGGAGGAACTTTCACAGATTGTAATAGTGAGGCATATAGTTGAAGTATATCTCGGAAAGAAAATCTCTCTCTCCATCTCTCTCTCAAACTGCAATCCTGTATGCAATCCACCTTAAAAGTTGATGTTGGATTACAGCCTGTTTGGTAAGAAGATAAACAGGTTTACCTTACATACAAGGTAACCTACTTGTTCAAATATTGAATGTAAAAATGATTTTTGTGCCAGTGAGGTAAGTCCAGTTGGCATACCATTAGTTGCTGGCTGAATACAGAATTTCCAAATTTCCCTAAGGACTAAGTATGGTGTAGTGTAATTGAAATGGAGTGCTGTTCTACTGAAAGAAATGCCTTAGATTGAAGTGTAAACTCAGCTGCTGACTGCTACAATCAGGTGGCATATCATATCTGAACAAAACTTAGATCTTCAGGAACTCAATGGACTGCTATCATTGATTTCCAACAACCTTTGTATAATAAACTTCTGCCACAAGATTTTCTGCTACAAAGGGTGGACATGTTTTATCCAATGGGGTACCAGAATTGAGGGGGTCTCCACCTGGTGGCCTCCTTCCTCCCACTTCCCTTCCTTTGTCACCTCTTTCTTCTGGGCTGCTCCCACTTTGTCTCCCCCTACCCTGCCATGTTGCAGTATCCTTCCACTACTGCTTTCTTCCCCAATGAGGCAATTTTGCACTTCTTCCTCTTCCTGTCTACCAGTTCTGCTCCCATACTGCCAATTCCAGCCTGCTGAAGTAGTTTTGGGGTATTTATAGTACAGTATTTTCTTTCCTTAGCAGCTAGCTGTCTCTGAGAGATTCTGCCTTGGAGGAGTGGGGGGAGGATGAACTCAGTATGGCTTCAGGTTAATGAAGGGGCTGCCTCCTCCAATTTTTCCAATTTATTCAACAAAACATAGCTAAAAAAAATCATGGCTTGGTATGATGGAAGAACCTAGTCAAGCTGAGCTTTGAAATCATAATAGTCTACATAAGAATTTGTAAAATAAAGCAATTGAATCATGCCAAAAAACTCAGAGAAGGGGTAATTAATTGTTTTTAGAGAGAAAAATATGAATTGCCTATAATCTAGACTATCAGGAGAGTAGTTTTGATTTGCAAAGAAGCCACAGGCAGGAAGTCATGCTGAACGGTTGCCTTGACCAAAGGAGGAAGTCAGATACACAGAAGAGCAAGTGTTTGGCTGGTTTTTAACTGAGGCTATGATTCTTATGTTTCTTGTATCTCCCCCTCAGCAACAATTAGGCAAAGCTGTTAGGAGAGATGGGTGCTATATAATCTAGTTACAACAATTGGGCAAAACCCTTGGGCACCCAAGGAAACTGAGCCTCACAGTAAGCATTTTTAGAAACCTGAGAATGGAACCTAATACTGGTCATTTGAAAAGCAATTGGGCTGCTGGAATCAATTTTACAAGACGGCTTAAGAGCAACAGCAATAGCACGGCTCAGTATCTTAGAAAGTATCTCACCTTACCTGAGCCCTGACATGAAGGAAGGTGCTCGTGGGACACTTTGTGTTAGATGTTGTAATAATCTGATCAGCCTTGATGTGAAGATTGGCTTCAAACATTGCACTAAGCCATGTTTTGTTCAAACACGTTTTGCTGAATAATTCATAATGAGTAGGATATACAGATAGCAATACCTAGCTAATCTTGGCTGGGTATTTGGATAGGAACATTTGGATAGGAACTGCCTGGAAACACCAAGAAAACATCCTGGAAGAAAAGAGTGGCAAACCATGTCTGTACCATTGCTAAGAAAACTGAATGGATATGTCCGTGCATGGCATCTGCAGGACTAGGCCAGGAGGAGCAAATGACAATGTGTGTGACTACATCATCACGCAAATGCCATAACATCAGGAGGCAAGTACATCAAGGTGACATTTGAGTGATGACATCACAACACATGGGTTATTTTCATGTCGTCATAGTTTGCTATGGATACTGCTGTGTCCAGGTATTCACCAGGAGTGGAGCTCAACTGAAATGTCTTATTTTTATACCAGACAATAAGCCCAAACCAAACAAATCACTTTTTGGCTTAGCATGATATGTGAGCTTGACCCATATGTGGGCACTGAGGTAGAGGAGGGGAAAAGACACTCCATGCCAAATACCTTGTACGGTAACTAAATCTTCAGAGAACCGCTGTTAATCAAATTACATGACACTGGACTAGACCAACCACAAACATGATATGGCAGATTTTTTATTTTCAAGCTTCTGGAACTCCTTATGTTTGCAGAGAGAGATGCTGCCTAAGTGTGGCACCTCTAGACCAGTTTAAAACAGAACCTTGATCATCATGAAAATTGAACCTGGAAATTTCAGGGCTGGAAAATATGTGTGACCCATTGAGTACTACTTTGGCAGAATCTAATATTACATAGTTCTGAAGGCTAAGGAAACCTGATTGCCTGCTGAATTTATTCTTTAACTTTGAAGCAGATGACTCATATGCATCTGGAATTGGGAGTGAAAATGTTCTCCATTTAGGAACTAGCTTGTGATAGGGCTCATGGCGCTTAAGTCCGGCATCTCTCTCCTTTCAACAGTCAATCAGAGCCTGAGGGTGATCAGCTATACCTTCTGGAGAGATTTTGGCTGCTCCTTATGCTTTTTCTCTTTTCAAATACTAACCAATCTCAAAGGCTCAAAGTATGTCATAGGATTTTCAGTGTTTTTTATAGTTAATATGATATATGTGGTACTTTAGTGAATATTCAAAAACATTCCATATATGGTATTAATTGTAATTTCTTCTTCAACAAAGTTCTTGAGGCAGCTTTCAGTTAAAAATTGCTCAAATATTCTATATTATAAGGCAGTGTTGTCCAAACTTGGCCACTTTAAGATGAGTGGACTTCAACTCCCAGAATTCCCCAGCCAGCCAAGTTTGGACAACACTGTTATAAGGAGTATGGTGGCACACAAGAGACAGTGGATGGTTGATGCTTCTCTCCAGAGGCAGAAATTGCCCAGTAATCCATACACAATTGACTCTACTGGGTGGTTTTATACTTTTAAAATAAGTATCTCTCTCCATATTGCAGATGATAATATAGAGGTGTGATTCAACACAACAAAATGAGATTTAATTTTCTATCTGAAGCCACTCCTGATGCTTCACATTGTTTTCTGATTGCAGTGCATTGATGCCTTTGCTTTTCTCTTGAGAAGCCTCTATCTATCCATCCATCCCAAATCCTTCATTAAAACAGTGGAAGAGTCACTAATTGTGCAACTGGACTGGTGGGAACATTTGGCAACATTTTTAATCTTTGTTCCTCTTACTCGTTGCTACTTGCACAACTTCCCAATCTCTGCCCTTAAAGCTTGTTGAGAAAACTAGAAATAAAACTTTCAGAAAGAGAGAGAAAAAGAGACAAGAACCTCATGGATTTATGTCTATGCGCAGTTTGGGAGGAGTGAAATTTATTTATTTGAAGTTCAGAAATCCAGAAATGTAGTGGATGCAGCGTAGGAGCTGCTGGGTGGGGCATGTAGCTTACTTAGTTAGACAGGGTGCAGACTAACCAGAAAGGGAACCCAGCACAATACAGCAGGTGGGGAAACCATTCAAATCCAACAGAGAATAAATGTGGCTTTGGCCTTTCACCATAACTTTACTCTCTTTGACATTGTCTGGAGGTTGAGTCATGGCAACTGGACCTCTCTTTTTTGGTAGAGATGTTTTGCTGCTTGTCCAAGAAGCTGCTTGGACAAGTAGCGAAACGTCTCTACCAAAAAAGAAAAGAAGTCCAGTTGCCATGGCTCAGCCTCCAGACAATTCCACCTGGATAACTGAGCATCTTCATAAACAAATCTCTTTGACATTAATATATCCTGCCCTTTTTAGCAGCTGTATTTGCCCTCTAAGCAGTTAAAAACATCACCAAATCAGAGGCACAGAATCTCACAGCAATATAGGTATATTGATTTGGTGATGTTTTTAACTGCTTAGAGGGGAAATACAGCTGCATGGTTTAGTTATCCCTAGTTTGTTGGTTAACTTAAAACTGCTGGGGTTTTAGGGTCAATGAGAGAGAGCTTTTTCTCTACATGCACTTAGTGGTCTGCAAGAGAGAATCTTCTGATAGCAGTTCCCACACTGTAGAGTTCCCTGCCAAGAGATTTGGGGGTTAGCTCCACCTTGGATGTCTTTACCCCTTCCATATTGGCACCAGTTCTCCTCTCCAAAACACTGAGAAGGAGTAAAGAACGTAATTGAATCACTGCCTCATCCTGAATTGCTGCTTCAAGAGAATTATTCCTATGACTTGGAGCTGTAAAGCCATCAAAGAATCTCCTGCAGATGGGAAAATGAACCCCCATAAGCACCACAAAGCTGCATACTTAAATCAAAACCAAATTCCACTGATATGCCTAATATATATTGCAACTGATTGATTTATTATATGCCATCAAGTTGATGTTGACTCTCAGAGATATATAGATAGATTCTCTCCACGACCAGCTGTCCCTAACCTGGTCCTTCAGGTCTTGCAACACCCATCACCACTGTAACTGAGACCATCCACCTTGCTATGCTGGTCATCCTCTTCTTCTGTTTCCTTCCACCTTTTGCTGCATCAGAGCCTCCTCCAGAGAGCTGGGTCTTCGCATAATGGGCCCGAAGTAGGATCATTTGAACTTGGTCATTTGTGCCTCGAGTGAGATACTCTGGGTTGCTTTGTTCAATGATCCACTTCTTTGTTTTCTTGGCTGTCCTGGAGTAAATCATCAACTGCTCAACACAGAAACAGCATTTAGATCACAGAGGTGCTGAGCTGATTCTGGACGGTCCAAAGACCTCCACGTGGAGGCGCATAGAAGGGTTTGTCTTTAGGCAGACTTGTCAGCTCCAGAAACAGGCTGGTGCTGTTAATTGCATTGTATTATTTATGTATTTTTATTCGCTTTAATACTGTGATTATCTATTTTGGTGGGCTTTTGTTAGATGCCTTAGGGAAGCGACATTCGCGGCCAAAAGGTGGGATATAAATTCGATTAATAAACAGATCGTAGAAGGGGACACCTGGGCGCCGCCCGCCTCCCTCCTTCCCCCCCGCCAGCTCGCGCACGCCCTGCGGTCCGTGTCTGGCGTGCGCGCTCGCGCGCCGCGGATTCTTCGGACAGGGATTAATCGCGCGTGCGCGCGTCCCCGCTAAGTAAGAGCCGCCACAGCTGCAGGCGGGACTTACAGGGGATTGGAGCTGCGCCGAGCAGCGAAAGTGGGGAGAGGCTGTCTGGGGATGTGCGGCGGAACGACGGCTGGATCTACTGAGCGAGTGCCCGATTGCCGCCGCCGCCTTTTTCGGTCGGATCGGGATTTCCTTTCCGGAGCTGTTCTTTGCCCGCTCGTCAGCTTGCCCTGCAGGAGCGCCTTTTGCTTCCCTCTTTTCTGGAGGTGAACCCGTTCTCAGCAGCTTCGCGCCCCCGCGGGTGAAACCGCCCTCCTCCTCTCCTGGGTCCTTGTCCGCAATCTAGTCTCGCTTCGCTTTTTCGTTTCTCTTCGCTTCCTCCCTCCCTAACCTGAAGCTCCTCCTCTTCTGCCCCATATACAGTACTGCTCCCGTTGCTTCTCCCCTTCCTTTCTCCAGGCAGCTCGGTTTGTGTCCTTCCCAGCAGTCACACCTGTCCTGCTCCTTCCCCGCACCCACAGGTCCTGTGCCTGTGTCATTTGCTGAAGCGGCTCCCCTGTTTTGTAAGCCACTCCTCGCTGTAGGGGACTCCCCTGCTTGTGGCCTCTGCTGAAAACAGAAAATTACCCTGAAGTGCTTCCAGATCTCTTTCCTTGCTTTGGTATTTCTTCCATCCTGGATTTCGGATTTTCCTGGTTGAGTTGTCGCCTGACAGAAGAACTAGCATGCCCCTGTTCCATCGCCTGATTTGTTACCTACAAGATGCAGAGAAAGTTGCCCGTTTCCAAAAACTATGCGGTGTAGAAGCATTACCAGACTGGAGGTCTCTCTCCTCTGCTCAGTTGGTGGACACAGAACATCTCTTGGCCAATGGGAACGGCACCGTTGCCAAGACAGAGGGCGAAAGTGGCAGGCGCTGTCGGTTCCCGGATTCTTTTAACATGGAGGAGAAAAATACTGAGAACCACTCGAATGCTATGAGGAGTGGGGTAGTTTCTAAAGAAGCCGGTGGGGTGGAATCCCAGCAAACCTCCCTAGAAAAGCAGAAGCAGCAAAAGCGGGCCTCAAAAAAGCATCCTCGGCGCAACTCTCTGACTGGAGAATCCATATCCCAGAAGTTCAGAATCCGTAACCTTTTCCTTTATTACCTCTTCAGCTTGGGCACAGAACTGGGCAATGAACTTTTCTATATCATGTTTTTCCCCTTCTGCTTCTGGAATGTGGATGCTTGGCTGTGCAGGAGAATCATCATCATGTGGGTTTGGACAATGTACTTGGGCCAGTGTACTAAGGATATTATCCGTTGGCCAAGGCCTGCTTCTCCACCAGTAGTGAAGCTGGAAGTTTTCTACAATTCTGAATACAGCATGCCCTCCACGCATGCCATGTCAGGCACCGTCATCCCTGTAACACTGTTCTTACTCAGTTATGGACGGTGGCAGGTAAGAACTCAGTTCTGTTTATATTAAGACACTTAATGTTTCTTCACTGCTGGTGAAATAATTTGCTGAATATATGAAACACTGCGTTTACTTTTTAAATCCATTTTAAAATGGAAAGTATTTGTTCCCAGGTAAATACTTAGACAACTAGCAGATTTGATCATTTATATAAAAATTCCAGGATTAATATGCTGATAACTACTTTTCTGAATTTTGCTTCTCTTTAGAATATTCCAAACAAACCTTCTCATTGAGATATTATTGGTAAGCATTGGGATGTTTTATTTATTGCTTTTGCTGCATGGGAATTAGTCTTGAAGCCAGATGATATAGGTCAAACTTGGATTTGAAAATAAAATAATACAGTGGATTTACTTTCTGTTCCCTTAGTTGGTATTTGGAAGTATTTTCTGTATTACTGAGTTGGATTAGATGTTTATATAATTCACAGAGGAGACCAATAAAGCATTACAGAATTTCTCCTACCTTAAACCATTAACTTTACTTTAGAATTGTTCTGGTAACCTAACACAGTAATTTCTAATTGTAATATAAGTATGGGGAATAGGCCCTATTCAGTTTGAGATAATGCCTAGATTAAGTATGACTCTATTTACGTGAGGTGTCAACTTAACTGTGCAGTTCTACGCAGATTTTCTTGAATATTGCACTGTATTATTCCAGTAGGTGTGCAAATTTATGTAGTCTTATCTTTCCAAGTAAACCTTCATAAGTATGTGTTCCATCTGAGCATGCAGATTTTGGTCCTAATGCAATAGCTAGTATTTCTGAATAAGAAGAATTGTATCCATATCCACATCTAAAATGCATCTAGTAAGTTCAGCAGAGCCTGAACAAGCAAACTGATAAAGATAATGGCTGCACAAATGGATGTGTGAATTTTTGTTTGTTGCATAGACAGCAACCATCCTGAAGCACTAAGGAGTTTGAGTTTCTTTCACCTGAATACTCTAGAGATTCCACCCATCTCATGGCTGGCTGGGGAATTCTGGGAGTTGAAGTCCTCATATCTTACAGGTTGAGAAACACTGCCCTGAAGGATTTATTATTCATTCTACTGTTGTTTTTCATGTTTTTCTTCCATAAAGCTTTTGTGTGTCTCTGGAAACCATCTAAGATGTTGGCCAAGACAGGAATGAATTTGCTTGGACAGGAATTATGACATTACTTTTGACATAATTATGACATAATTATGACAAAATACATATTACTATGTTAATAAAAGTTGTATTCATGATTCTGTTAGTGAAGTTCTGTTTAACTTTCATATCTCCTTGTGTTATTTTTAAACTACTGTATTGGCTAAGATTGAAAGTCTTCCTTCTGTACTTTAAAAGGGTTTTTCTTTCTGCAGAAGACTTCCAGTCTAGTGAAATGAAGAGATTTCTTCCCTGTCAATCTGCTCCAAAAGGCCAGGGAAGTTACAGAGAGAGGAAGGAACTAGTATTAAGCTTATCCTCCCTTTCATCATGGAGACTGTTCTGAGCAGAATTCTTCTGGAGGGGGCTGTACAACTTAGTGTTTTCTTTAAAATGTTTATATTTTAATCTCAGCATGCTTATCACTGGCCATGCCTTGTTATCTAAGACATCAGGAAAATTAGTAATCGATAGTTGAATGAATGGCAGTTTATTATGTAGAACAGTCTATGAAGGCTATTGCTGTTGCAAAAACACAAAGCTGATTTATCTTAGTATAAGAAATCCCTACCTTCTTCCATCTGTGCAGCCATCCAGTAGTACACCTTTGGGGTTAACTGATTTTTTTCTGTTCAGAAATAGTAGGACTGTACTTAGCATGTTCTAGAAATCTAGCATACTATATTCCAGAATGTGAAAATGTCTGGATTACTGCTTGAGAGCGAATAAACAGTACTATGTAGTTATTTGATAATATTTTAAATCTAGCAATATGAAGCCTTGGGAATATTGGCCTTCAATAAATTAGACTATCCACATGTCATTTTTTCCTCCCCAAAAATGTTTAAAGAGGATTCCTTGGAAGAATGTGAGATATACTCATTTTAGATATTATTATTACTGGGACCCTAACGAGCTGAGTGATAGGAGGTATGAGTATCTCATAAAGATTTCAAATTCTGCTAGTTGAGGAGCAATCAGGCATTTTGTTAATATAATGAAGTGTTGCTGAGGCTGCAGTATCTATAGAAACCTCTAATGTATAAATGTCAGAGGCAAGTCTTCAGTGCTTCATGTACAGTTTAATCAGTAAGTCAAAATTGTTTTTAAGTCATATTAAAATGGAACTCCCATCTCTGACACATAGTTTAAAAATATTAGTGAACTTTTAAATTAAAGAATAAATATGAAGACATATGAGGTAAATTACTCTTTTGGAATTATTAGCAAGGGAATTAAAAATAAAACAGTCAATATAATAATGACCTTTTATAAATCTGTGAAGACTTGGAATACTATGTATACTTCAGGTCTCCACTCCTTAAAAAGGATAGTTTAGAGCCGGAAAAGTTGCAGAAATGGCAATCTAAATAATTACACATTTAGAATGCATCTACTATAAGGAAAGATTTCAGTATTTATTTATTTCATGGATTTATGGGGCTGCACAACTCAAAGTGACTCTGGGTGGCATATAGAACTTTTAGTCAATAGAAGAGAATATGTGTAGCTCCGGGTTGAACTGTGGAGTCCTTGGGGTTCTCTGAGCTTGGCTGTTTTCTTGCAAATGTTTCATTACCTTTTCTAAAGGTTATGAGAGTGGGGGCACACCGCATCTCGGGAGGTAGGTTGTTCCACAGAGCAGGGGCCACAGCAGAAAAGGCCCTCTTCCTAGACCCCACCAGTTGAAATTCCTTGACTGGTGGAATCTGCAACATGCCCCTTCTGCCAGACCGAGTGGGGCAGGCTGATATAACGGGCAAGAAGGCTCCTCAGATAACCTGGTCCTGTTCCATGAAGGGCTTTAAAGGTGATAACCAACACCTTGAATTGGACCAATGCAGCTCGCGTAACAGTGGTGTTACTGTATATGTGCCCCTCCAGGGGCATTCAGAACTGTCTGTGCTGCTGTATTCTGCACTAGCTGTGGCTTCCGGATACTCTTCAAGGGTAGCCCCATGTAGAGCGCATTGCAGTAATCCAACGGGGAGGTGACCAGGGCATGAGTGACCGTGCGGAGGGCCTCCCAATCGAGGAAGGGGTGTAACTGCTGCACAACATGAAGTTGCACATAGGCCCTCCTAGCCATGACTGCCACCTGCTCTTCGAACAGGAGTTGTGAGTCCAGGAGGACCCCCAGATTACACACCCGGTGTGTCTGGGGCAGTGCGACCCTGTCAAGAACCAAAGATGATAAACTTCTAGATCTTGAGGCTCCCTGTACCCACAGCCACTCCGTCTTACCAGGGTTCAGTTGAAGCCTGTTGACCCCCATCCAGGCCCCTACAGCCTCCAGGCACTGCGAGAGGGTAGCCATAGCATCACTTAGGTCACCCAGGATGGAGATGTATAATTAGGTATCATCAGCATACTGATGATACCTCATTCCATGGTGCCGAATGATCTCACCCAACGGTTTCATGTAGATGTTATATACGAGTGGTGAGAGCACCGAACCCTGAGGCACCCCACAAAGTGGACCTCTTGCTCCCTATCAACACCGATTGGGTTCAGCCTTGGAGAAAGGAGCTGAACCAGCACAGCACTGTGCCACCCAGCCCCAACTCCTGCAGCTGACCCAAAAGGATACAATGGTTGATGGTATTGAGAGCCGCTGAGAGATCAAGAAGAGCAAGGATGGATGCACTACCCTCATCCCACTCTCACCAGAGATCCTCCAAAAGTGCGACCAATGCTGTTTCTGTCCCATAACCGGGCCTGAAATCTGACTGATAGGGGTCCAGATAATCCGTTTCCTCCAGGATCCTCTGAAGCTGCCGTGTGACCACCTTTTCCACCACCTTTCCTAGAAAGGGAAGGTGGGAGACTGGACAAAAATTGTCCAGAAGGGTGGGATCTAGCAATGGTTTCTTGAGGAGGGGGCAGACCAAAGCCTCCTTAAAAAGCTTCAAGAATACCCCCTCCTGCAAGGATGAATTGACCACTGCCAGTACCCACCCTAAAGTCACCTCCTTGGTGACATCTTATGCAAGTTTCTGTCAGGTTCAGCCCAAGAAACTCCATGGGATGGTTCTGGAATAGCTCAGTTAATTTATTAGCTTACACGTGCTAGACAGAAGCTCACCAGACTAACTCTAACTCCCAAAGTCTGCAACTAAACACTACGAATTCCTTAGGGTGGTACCAGTCTCATCCTCTTTGCTTTCACACGCTCAGGCTGTGGGCTGAGGAGATGCTTCTCCCCATGACCTTGAACCCCCTCATCCAAGTCCTCCATCATGGTTCCATTGCTGACAGCTATTATATAAACTACTTTTTAGTGTTCTAATATAAAACATTATTTCATTGCATTAAAAAAAAATTATATGCTTTGTGCCACAAGTAAGTAGCTTTAAATAAAACATTTCCTGCATTTGCTGATCAATAGATTCATATTTGAAAGTGATCACTGGATTGTTTTCTTTTTTTAATAGTAATTTTATTAAATATTATGATTAAAAAGATAAACAAAAAATAAAAGTATAAAAAGAAAAAATAGAAAGTGCAGAAAAGAAAAAAAAACAGAAAAGAAAGATAAGAATATAGTAAAGAAAAAGAAAAGAAATATATAAAGAAATGACTTCCCCCTTCATCACAACAAATATAAAGAATTTTAGTAACTTATCACCTTCTCTTAAAATGCAATAAATGATATCTTCTTCCCATATCTCATCTCTTATCTATAAATAAATCTTTAAAGCTTTGTTGTTTCAGTCCTGGTCATCAAAATTCTATTAAGGGTTACCAGAGATAACAACATATCTATTTTAACCTTGATCAGAGAAATCAACTTTATATTCCTTCCTTTTACTTTTAACAATCTTGATCTTTAATCTCATAAATACTGTCCTAGCTTGATTTCTTTTCATTTTTTCTTTGTTCCTTCTCACAAAATCCTTCAAAACTTTAACAAGTCTCTTTTGTAAATCCAATATAGGAAAGTTATCCATGTTACTCTTTTGGTTTGTTATTTGTATATTAACAAATACACAAATTTAATTATTAAGACATCAGCCGGTTTCATTTGTATATCCATTGGATCATCTATTTCCATATCATTCTTATAGCCTGTCATTTTAAAATCCACTTTCAGATCAATCTCAATATTGTTTGGTAAAACTTGTTCCTCTTCCATAACTTTTTTTAAATATAGTCTATCTATAATGGCAGACATTTTGAAATTAACTTCTGGGTCCATTGCTCACAAATATCCCTCAATACATCCAGTGTTAAAGCATTTTGCTCCATTCTGCATTAGTAAATCAAATTTAAGTATTCTTCTCCTTTATTTGTAATCTTAGATCCTTCTGGTTCCCTCTAGTGTCCCACCTTCCGTCTCATCCTATCATTTTTTTTTAAGAGTTCAAAACAACAGCATTTTCCCATGGGAGGGATTCTTATAATTAATTTCAAAATCTTATGTCAAATCCATCTGAACCCTTAATCTGTTTGTAACTTTCCAAAATCAACATTCTAATCACCCTTTTTCTGTTTATTCCAAAAAAAGAGATTTTTTTAAAGTCCTTAAACTTATATTTAAAACCTCTTTCACAAAGGATTGAAGGAGACTCACCTGGTGGTCTAAAACATGCCATTGCAAAGGTTCCTAATAGCTAAAAAGCAGTTAAGAAGCAATTTCCAAAAATGATTAAGAAATGAGGCTCAGCGAACATTGTGTCCATACAAGCTACATTATGGCTGTGAGCTTGGTTGAAATCTGGATTGTTTTCTGAATGAGTGTAGTGGTGGTGTAGTGATTAAGGTGAGTAAAGCTGAAGTCCACGCTCAGCCATGGAAGCTCACTGGAAGAGTTTGGGTCAGTCACTCTCTGTTGATCCAATTTATCCCACAGAATTGTTTTGTGTGAAAAGTGGGAGGAGTGAGCATTATGCGCACTACCTTGAGCAACAGAAGGATGGGATATAAATTTAATAAATCATTGAATAAACAAGAGAAGACAGTGATGGTGCCATGAAGTGGTATGTCTTGCCATAGAATTCATGTCCAACTGTGTCCATTCAGATTTTTTTTAAATTATATGTGGCTGGTTTTTTTTTGGTTGATGTCTACTTTATAAACCATTGTGCAGTAAATTTAAAGCATTTAACACTTCATTCCTGAGATGAGTATCTTTTCAAAGCCTGACCACATAAGCATTTGAGATGAATTGTTTCCGTATGCTTCCTGAAACTGTTGTTCTTTTCTAAAAGCTATTGGCACTCGCTTAATCTAGAAGGAGGAAGAATTCTTTGGCAAAGCTTCTCTCCAAGATATTCTCAGGATAAAAATATCAGCTACAAGAGGATGTTAAAAAAAACAGAAATGGAGTTTCTCAAATAGTGAAAATTTAAAACGCCTAATAGCCAATATTTGTAGAACCACAAAGGTTGCCAGATCACTCTCTGGCCTAATGAAGAAATCTTAACTCGAGTCTTTTTCCCTTATGTACTTGTTTCTGAATGCTGCCAAGCAACAGTTTTCTGGTAAATTGTTTTTGTTTCAACATGCTTTGCTGTTGATTTCAGTCATGCTTACATTAAAAAGAATACCAATAAGATTTCAGACAATTAAGCTGTGTGTGCAAATTCCCAGGAATAAACCTCACTTGAGTATAATGGAGTGTACTTGTGAGAGATATAGTGACATAAACCCTTTTTTCTACTTGTCCTCTGATTTATAGAGGTTTTTCATTAGCCTTCTCCTTATATTCATGGGGAATACAACATTATTCCTCCATTATAGAATTCACAAACCTGTATATACAACAATAAGTTTCTATATAGAAAAAGTGACATAAATGTTGCCTCTAAATGAATTTTACATTATGTTGTTGTTTGTAACAGTGATATATGACTCTCCATTTTAATATTCAATAGTCCACAGTTTGCAGTCTGACTTCGAAAAACAAGAATAATCATAATTTCTTAAGGGGAAAAAACAGTGAGGCTGGTGGAAACAGAAATCATCCTTAACCTTTAAATATCTTTGCCATCATTAATACGATGAATCCATGGGAGCTGGGCAGCTAATGAACTTAAATAAGTAAATAAATTCTTCTCACTTTTTCCTCTAAATATATGATTGCAGAGAGAATGATTCTAAAATGTTGAAAGAATGCCCATTCTCTGTTAGTTATACTGTATAGTGGAATAAAGATTTCACCCTTGTTTGGTATATTTGAACAAGCTTTTGATCTCCAAGAATCTGGTTTGGAGAAGTTTTACTTCTCCCAGGTTGCTGGGAGGATAATCTTCAAAGCCATCCTCAGCAGCACCATCTGCAGCCAGGTGTACCTCCTGCCCAGTCCCTTCTTTTCAGCAACTTTTCAGTTGTCAGCAAATGCAAGACCATTCACAAATTATTCTTTGGAGAAAATAAGGAATTATTTGGTCTATTCATAAGTGCATGGAATAAATATACAGTACTGTGCAAAAGTTTTAGGCAGGTGTGAAAAAATGCTGTAACGTAAGAATGCTTTCAGAAAGATATATTGTATTTGTTTATGTTTATCAATTTACAAAATGCAAAGTGAGCGATCAGAAGAGAAATCGAAATCAAATCAATATTTGGCGTGACCCTTTGCCTTCAAAAGAGTATCAATTCTTCTAGGTGCACCTCCACAGTTTTTGAAGGAACTCGGCAGGTAAGTTGTTCCAAACATCTTGGAGAACTAACCACAGACCTCCTGTGGATGGAGGCTGCCTCAAATCCTTCTGTCTCTTCATGGAATCCCAGACAGACTCAATGATGTTGAGATCAGGGCTTTGTGGGAGCCAAACCATCACTTCCAGGACTCCTTGTTCTTCTTTATGCTGAAGATTAATGACATTGGCTGTATGTTTGGGGTTGTTGTCCTGCTGCAGAATAAATTTGGGGCCAGTCACAGACCTCCCTGATGGTATGGCATGATGGATAAGTATCTGCCTGTATTTCTCCGCATTGAGGACACCATTGATCCTGAGCAAATCTCCAACTCCATTTGCAGAAATGCAGCCCCAAATGTGCAAGGAACCTCCACCATGCTTCACTGTTACCTGCAGACACCCATTCTTGTACCGCTCTCCAGCTCTTCGGTGAACAAACTGCCTCCTTCTATAGCCAAATCTTTTAAATTTTGACTCATCAGTCCAGAGCACCTGCTGCCATTTTTCTGCACCCCAGTTCCTATGTTTTCATGCATAGTTGAGTCGTTTAGCCTTGTTTCCACGCTGGAGGTATGGCTTTTTGGCCGCAATTCTTCCATGAAGACCACTTCTGGCCAGACTTCTCCAGGCAGTAGATGGGTGTACCTGGGTCCCACTGGTTTCCACCAGTTCTGTGCTGATGGCACTGCTGGACATCTTCCAGTGTCAAAGGGAAGTAAGCATGATGTGTCTTCCATCCGCTGCATTGTTTCCTTGGCCGACCACTGTGTCTCTGGTCCTCAACATTGCCCATTTCTTTGTGATTCTTCAAAAGAGCTCGAACAGCACATCTTGAAACCCCAGTCTGCTTTGAAAGTTTTGCCTGGGAGAGACCTTGCTGATGTGGTATAACTACCTTGTGTCTTGCCATGGTGTATGACCTGTGACATGAAACTGTCTTCCACAACCTCACCTTAGTAGCAGAGTTTGGCTGTTCCTCACCCAGTTTTAAGCCTCCTACACAGCTGTTTCGGTTTCAGTTAATGACTGTGTTTCAACCTACATATGAAATTGATGATCATTAGCACCTGCTTGGTATAATTGGTTGGTATAATAATAAGAGTTCCCCCACTGGGGGGAGATGGGCGGCTGAAAAATTGAATGAATGAATGAATGGTTAATCATACACCTGACTCTAATCCTACAAGATCCCTGACTTTGTGCAAGTGTACAAAGTGTGCAAGTGTAAGAATTGATGCTGGTTTGAAGGCAAAGGGTGGTCACACCAAATATTGATTTGATTTGCTCACTTTGCATTTTGTAAATTGATAAACATAAACAAATACAATATATATTTTTGAAAGCATTCTTACTTTACAGCATTTTTTCACACCTGCCTAAAACCTTTCCACAGTACTGTAAATCCATGATTGAATTGATTGTTCATGATAAAACATTGAGAGAATTAATGAATAATATAAAGGTGATGAGAAGTTCTGAATGTGGGACAGACATTTCTTTTGTAGTGTCGAGTGGATCTTGGGAAAAAATAGACATGGAAGGAAAGGAAAGAAATTAAAGAAGCAAGAGTGAAGTTAGTACAACCACAAGAGAAGAAGGTACAAGTCTTATATGAAAAAGTTATATCTGGACAGAATGAATGGAAAATGGATGTAAGGAAAGAAGATATGGAAGCTGGTTGGAACACAATGAAAAGAAGCCAGAAATGTGTGGAGTTCCACCAATGGGAAGTATGAGAAAGGATATTTGGTGGAATGATGAAGTGAAATAGTCAATTTATTTAAAAAAAAATTAAGATGGAATAAAGAAAGAATGCATATTATAAATGATTACTGCAAAAATGAGGACGAGACAAAGGCTGTATAATGTATACAGAGAGAAAAAGATATTTATATATTGTATAATGTGTATACAGAGCAGTGTTTCTCAGCCTTAGCGACTTTAAGATGTGTGGACTTCAACTCCCAGAATTCCATAGCCAGCATGGAATTCTGGGAGTTAGTCCATGCATCTTAAAGTTGCCAAGGTTGAGAAACATTGATAAAGAGGAAAAGAGAGTTCCAAAATGGTTGCAGAGTCAAAGAAAGCAAGGAATCATTATGATTAAAAGAGGCAGAGAAAATGCCAAGCAATTCTGATGGAAATAAAAAAAAATTATTTAAAAGTCAGGGAAGAGTGCTAAGCAAGGAGCCACCAGCTGGAAATTAATAATGAAAATAGTGGAATGATTGGGATGAAGTAAGGGAATGCTGAAAGGAGTATTTTGGAGATTTACATGGGAATGATAGTGATATGTTAAAGAGGGGAATTGGAATGAATGTGATAAATGTTAGTGTCCAAGAAAAAAAAACGATGAAAAGGAAATCATAAGGGTTGTTGAGAATCCTGAAAAAATGGTA
This sequence comes from Python bivittatus, assembly GCF_059951505.1. Lineage (NCBI taxonomy): Eukaryota > Metazoa > Chordata > Lepidosauria > Squamata > Pythonidae > Python > Python bivittatus. The sequence goes on along the minus strand of NW_028277087.1, from coordinate 21,533,106 downwards.
AGGCTGCAGGAATAGATGGTATAACTAGAGAAATATTAAAATATCAGTGTGTTTTGCTTCTGGAATAGCTGTGCAAGTTATTTAACATGAGTGAGAAGGCCGCTGGTTGAAGAAATACCATTATTGTCCCTCTTGCAAAGAGATAGGTAGCAAGAGTAAATGCACAAACTGTAGGGGGATTATGACTTTATTAAGTGCTCCTGGGAAGGTGTTCAACAGTTGGAAAGTTTGGAGTTGCAAAGTTTATAAAGGGATGACAATGAATAAAATTCAGGAAATGCAGTGTGGCTTTACGCCAGGCAGGAAATGTGCAGAGCAGATTTTTGTTCTTCAATGGGTCACTGAGAATGTATTGACTTGAGAAGTTTATTGTACATTTATTGATTTAGAGAAAGTGTATGATAAAGTAAATAGGCTAGCATTATGGAATGTTTTACATGAAGGTAGAGTTGAAGGTGGTTGCTGAAAGCAACAAGAACAATATATGAAGGTAGCAAACCATACATGAGAATAAATTGATTACTTAGTGAATGCTTTAGCACTGAACAAGGAGTCAGAAGAGAATCAGTCCTGTCCCCTTCTATATTTAATGTGTTTATGGATAAATGTCGACAGAATGCTGGTGGTGGGTGTATTGATTGGGGGTATAAATGTTCATCCAAATGTGTGCAGATGATGCTGAGAACTTGAATAATTTGTGGCAAATATTAGATAGAATGTACGATGTGTTGTGTCCAAAACTGGCTCACCTAACACAACCAAATCACTTTGAAGATACAACATAATTTTATTTGCATGCATACAAGCAATAATACAGTATATACTGAACCCCCAGCAAAGCTTTGATACTTTGCTGAGTGGCCATGAGCAAAAGGAGAACCAAGGCTTATGTATCTTTGGCCCACTACATTGCAAAGGCAAGACAAAGAAAAAGGCAGACACAGTGGAAATTACAGCATGACAGTGGAGTATGTTAGGCAAACCCATTTATCCCTTCCTACTAGGTCAGCATGCTAGCCATACTACCTTCGAGATATGGTCAGTGAATAGAAACAATCTGGTTTACTGGGCCACCGGTTTCTGGCTGGGTCTTCTCCCTGTCACCACTCAGGGTCACTTCAGCTTGCTGTGACTGTTTTCTTACAAGGGCACTTTAAGCAGTTCATATGTGCAGGTTGGGGGGAGGGACTTATAGGTTTGGTAGTGAATGCGGCTTACATGTGTGCGTAGAAGGGTACCTTTTACCATCACAGATGAAATGAGGAGCCTGGATCTGAAAATTACATTAAAAACTAAGGTAGTCGTGTTTGACTGGGAAAATAATGAACACAGTGAACAATTGTAAGCTACACATAAAACTAAAAGTAGGTGATTTGGTATACCTTGTCAGAATATTTACTAAAAGTGAAAAAATTACTGCAAGGGAGAAAATTTAAGAAATGAAAAGGCTGGTAGAAGGGTAATGGGTAGTATGTGGTCTCAGTAAAGGTGAATATGTGTAGCTCAGGGTTGAACTGTGGAGTCCTTGGGGTTCTCTGAGCTTGGTTCTTTTCTTGCAAACAGTGTGTTCATACAGTTATATATGTTATATGTGATGTGAACAGCATGGTTCATACAATACACTGTTAAGCCAGAATTTGGTTTTAGTTTTGGCTTAATGTTTACTTGTTTCTAAACCATGATTTATGGCTTGTGTATAAATTGTCCAATTAATTGTGTGTTCTTCAGTAAATCATAGTTAAGCATGATGTAGGAAATGGACCAGGACTTAGATTATTTATTTGCTGAAGTTTTATCTATATAGGCCCTAGTTTCTTTACAGAAGTATAGCTTTCAGAGTTTCCTGAAAAAGAATTTATATTTAAATGAACCTCTTGCGGGGCTGATTGGTTTGTGAGAATTCTGTGTTATTTTTCTGGACATTTTTTGGTATTGTTTGTATTCTGCTGTGTTAAATTGATACTTTATGCTGTCCAGAGTCATAATGGAATTAGGCAGCCTATAAATTAAACGAAACACTAAATTTCTAAACCAGTGAATTAAGTTTGACAAATAATGTGGTAGTTTCCAACTGTCTAGATGTTTTCTCTCAAGGCTGTGATTGTGTGATCAAAGTTTTTATTTGTGAAACTGGACACAGTCCCTCTTTGGTGATCTTCTGTACATTATCCTTAGCTTAATTTTTTTCTTTTAAAATTGTCTGGGTTCTGACACACATATACATGACTTTTTGAAAGAAGAAAGGGAAACAGTCCATGCCAATTCATGCTAATCTTTGGGGAAATTAGTATGAGGAGACATAGAAGAAAATAATGACTAGGTAGCTGGTGTGGGTCTTCCGGGCTGTGTGGCCGTGTTCTGGAAGTTTTGTTTCCTAACGTTTCGTCAGCATCTGTGACTGGCATTTTCAGAGAGCAGGAGCACAGACAGGGCACAGAGAGAACTGCTCCTGTCTGTGCTCCTGCTCTCTGAAGATGCCAGTCACAGATGCTGGCGAAACGTTAGGAAACAAAACTTCCAGAACACGGCCACACAGCCCGGAAGACCCACATCAGCCATCGTATTCCGGCCGTGAAAGCCTTCGACAATACAATAACTAGGTAGTTAGGTGGTTTATATAGAAAAGAGAGAGGCTACAAATTGCCAATAAGTACGTTATTATAGGATTGCATTTTAATCTTATGGCATGGAAATAGGGAACAACAGCTGAGATAGATCAGTGGAAGTCTCTAAAGGAACTATTAGTAGCATTTGCTACTTTATGTATGCCTGAGAATACTCAACACATAATTGCTTTCTAGCTGAGCCAGTGTTTTTCTCTGTCCTTGGAAGGTCACAGATGGTCATAGGAACATTATTGTTGGTTCAGACCAAAGGTCTTTTTAGTCCAACACTGTTGTCACAATGAAAAACCAGATGACTATCAGAAGCTCACAAGCAAGACATGAGTATAATAGCACTTTTGCTTCCAGGAACTGGTATTGACAGCAATCACTAGTCAGATAATCTTATCCTCCACGAATTGGATCTTTTTAATTATCTTATGATAGTGAGTTTCATGCTTTAACTTTATGGTATATGGAAAGGAAAATATCTTATGTCCCTTTATGTGCAACAGCCCTTCAGAATTCACATCATGTTCTGTATTAACTAGCCCTGGTACTTGCATTTCTCATAAGCCATAGTTACTTATTCCTTAGGGAGAGATGTGGTACAAACACAAGGTTTTGAAAGCAAGACAGCCTGTTAATATTAGAGCAGATAGGCAAAATAATGGTAAAGAAAAGTTGGAGTGTTCCAACAACTCCTAAAATGCTTTCAGCTGCAGACAAGCAGAATGGACTTTGCAAATGATAACTGTTCATGTTTGTGATCATTCTCTGTATCAGAAATATGGTGAGTGTGTGTTGTTCCCTATTTTTCTGAATACTAGATTGTAACCCTGGACTTAATTCACCAGTTTATTGCAAGGTTGAGCTTTTGAATTTGATGACTTCTGTGATAATAAAAGAGGACAAAAGAAGAGGACGAGCAACAGCAAGATGGACAGACTCAGTTACAGTGGCGATGAGTGCACCATTGGGAGACCTGAAGGACTAGGTTAGGGATAGATCATCATGGAGAAAATCTATCTATGTGGTTGCTAGGAGTCGAGAATGACTTGATGGCACATAATCAATGATAATAAATCAAACAAAATAATCTAATACATTTTGATTTCCATGTAGAAAGTTTGCCTTTAACTGAGAAACAGTCCTTTTGTTGAAAGAAGAATAGAATGTAAGAACTGATTCTGTTTCTTTCCTTAGGCGGATAGTTTCACTAACTCCAATAAAGCAGTACCATTTACTTTCTACAGTTGAAGTGTTATCTTGTTGTTGTTGAGTTGTTAAGTTGTGTCTGACTCTTCGTGACCCCATGAACCATATCGCACCAGGCCTTCCTGTCCTGAAGTGTTATCTACCTACATTAAAAGTAGCAAATACTGAGAATATAAGATGAAATCAAGAGAACAACTGGTTGCAGAGGGATTTAGATTTCATTGGTTTCTGTATGCATGGTTAAGAGAAAGATTCAAGGTAGATAACAGGACATTTGGAACTGAGCAACAGAAGACAGAATTTGAGGTTTAATTATGCACAAATGATGAACATGTAATTGCTAAAATGTATAAACTTTTGCTGAAATTTAAACGGAAGAAGAGCAAGTAAAAGACTGTATGATAAAATGGGCTAAGATCTTTGGACACAGTATACTAATGGAACATTGGAAAATATGTGGTTAAAAGGATTGAAATTCACATTATGTTATAATCTAAAAGAGAATTTTTATAAAATGATGTACCGTTAGTATATGACTCCAGAAAAATTATCTAGAATGTATAAAGGTACCTCAAATTTATGTTGGAAATGTGGACAACATGAAGGGTCATTTTATCATGCTTGGTGGGCCTGTAAAAAAGCCAGAAAAATTTGGGTTCAAATACTGATACAAAGAATTTTAAAGACTAACACTAACTGAAACCAGAACTTCTTGTTGGGATTAATGGACAGACAACTAGAAAAAAAACATGGAAGATTATTTTTATATATGATCACTGCTGCAGGATAAATATATGCGCAAAAATGGAAAGATTCTGAAATACCCACAAAGGAGGAACGGTTTGCGAAGATGACGGAACTAGCAGAGATGGCAAAATTAACTTGTTTGCTTAGAGAAAGATCAATTACTACATTTATTAGTGACTGGAAACCCCTTATGGAGTTTTTGTTAAAAAAGAAAAAAATGAACTGATGATTTATGGATTTGATGATTAGAAATGGTAGATTATGGAAAGAAGGAAACTTTGATGTAACCTTAGAGAGAGAGGGTACTGCTGTCATAAATTATAACTGCTGGTAAGAATGTCGGAAGTGACTTCTTTATTCTTTCTTTTTTTCTTTTTCCTTCTTTTCTTTTTCTTTTTCACTTTTCTATTGCTTTACTCTATTTTTCTTATCTTTAACTTAAAATTTGTATTGTTTTTACTCTGTAGAAAAATGTCTTTAATACTATATATATATATATAGAGAGAGAGAGAGAGCGAGTGAGCAAAGGCCAAAACTTTTGGTGTTTAGATGTATAAATATGATAATGAATAGGTAACCATCTCTTCAATCCCATACTGTCCTCATTCATTTTTGTTATTTGCCACATTTGTGTTTCATTTTGCCTGCAAGGGACTGGTTTTATTAACCTCATAAGCATGAGTAGGCTAATAGGCAAGTAACTCTAATTACACAATGAGTTTCTTGGCTACGAGTTTATGGCTGTAAGAGTTTTGGCTGTGGGTTTTCCACATCTGAGCCAAACGTTGCTTCAGTGCAGATGTCATACTGAAAGGAAAGAAAGGAACTTTTTGGCATAGTGTGCAGGTCCTGAAATTGTCCTCTTCTAAATGATATTTGGTGCCCATTTCTATCTTTGGGATGTTCTGGAACTGCTTTTTCATTCTTTCAGAAATATTTGGCACTTTTTACTTATCATTTACTGCTAGGTTTTTTGGGGGAGGGGGGATTGTTGACTAGCCTTGGCAGTTTTTTATTTACTGCTCCTTTTTCTGTTTCTTTTACTGTTTTTAATAAAATGCCCAAGATATCACACTTTAATTATATTTTATGCTTGTACTGTTTTGAATGAGGGTGTTCATGTATTCTAAACATTCAGTTGCAAATAGTTTGGAAATTATACAGTTATCTGGTTCTAAGCAGTGTTTCTTCTTTTTCTTTCCCTAGTATCCTTTCACATATGGACTGATTCTTACAATCTGCTGGTCTTCTCTCGTTTGTTTTAGTCGAATATATATGGGAATGCATTCAGTTCTGGTAAGAAAAACTCATATATTCTAAAAGCGACTTTAACATTCAGTACTGGTCTTATTGTATTGCATAATGTTCTGAATAATTATGTCAATTTAAACTCTAGTATAAAAGGTAATGCTGATGATATCCCTTACAGCAACATGTAGGCTCTGCCATGTTTGGTCATTTGGTAATGGAGATGATAGGAAGGAGTTAAATCCACCTAGAAGACCAGTCTAAATGTCTTGCCATCCTGTAGAGCAGTGTTTTTCAAACTTGGCAACTTTAAAATGTGTGGACTTCAAGTCCCAGAATTCCCCAGCCAGTTAAAGTTGCCGAGTTTGAAAAACACTGCTGTAGAGGCTAAGCCCTCCTCCTCTGCACTTTTCCCCTTTGGCTCCATTTCAAGGCTGAAGGTCCAACACTCTGAATGCAGGCTGTTTTTATATTCCATCTGTGGAGTGGATCCACAGAAAGCAACCATGCTGGACCATGATTAGGCTGGAGACTCCTGTAGAGTATTTTCCCTCCAGACCAACAAGTTGTGTCACAATGAGCAGGGAAGCCCAGTTCTTTCCTTTTTTGGCCTTCTTTTTAACCTCTGGCCGCAGTTCCCCTTTTTTCCCGTCAGAGCCCAGAACAACCGATTGTGTAGAGGCGGCAGCATGTACCTGCACTTGGCTGATCTTGAAAAAGCTAGATAAGTGTTCGATCTGGTTAGTATTTTGTGGGACCATCAGAAAACCCCAGCCCTGGGACTAGGTTGAGAAATGAGGAAGAAAAGGCTACTTTTCTTACTACTGTGTTGCTGCCAAGAACAATACATGAGCTCAACTTGAAGGAGTCTTTGCTTTTACCACAGATCAATGAAAGATATTGCATCGACTTCAGAATTCTACTCAACTTATTTGCTTCCCTGAACTAAGGAAGCTTAAAATGGCCAAAGTCTTGAGCACAGGCACTTATACTACAGGCTTGATCATTCTTGCCAGTATGTGTGCATGCATACCACACACATGCACTCGCACTTCAGATTATGCATATATAATATTTAATTAATTAATTAATAATCTGGAGTTCGTTTCCTTTTCTAGACCATTTTGAGATGTAGACCTAAACTGTCTTAATAATCATAGTCATTCCATCTCTTTCCCACAGGGATAATTTATGTGTTAACAGGTTATTTAATCCTTTCTGTCATTTGGGGCAGAAATGGTGTGCACCAGATTATCCTTTGCGAATGCCCTTTTTTCATTGTATTATATTCCCACCCCTCCCATTTTCTAAAAGAAGGTAGACCATAAAAACAATTTTCTTTCCTTTTCAAAGAGGGACAAGTTGTTAAATGAAAGATGGTACTAAAAAATGGGCTAGATCTGGCTGGAGCTGTGGAGAAAAAAGATCCAGGAAAGATTCCTGCAAATGGAATCATGTATCCCTGTGGGAGAGCCAATAGGTAGCAGTTCAGAACATTGTGGATTGCTCCATTCTAAACACTCGTCCTTCCTGGTCATGTGACTCAGGGGAGCATCTGCAGCCTGCCCTTGTAGGGAGCCAGGGAGATGACCTTGGAGAAGGAGTCCAGGTGCCATCAGGGAAACATCAAGTGCAGAAGAAAGTTGTGTTAGATTCAGAGAGGCAGGAAATTATTGCAAAGATTGCCCCCCACCCCACTGCCAGGGTATTAAAGGGAAGACACAGGCAGATTTGCACATTTCTGTTATAGCCCATCTCAAGTATAGCTTTAGTCATCCTGTGGAGTCTGTTTCCTGATCTGGTTTACCTTGAAGGGGTGATAGCCCTTTACTTCCCAGAGTACACACACACACACATCCATAAACACACTCAAGTGCAACCTTAGGGGAGAGCAGAAATACGCACATAGATTGAACACACTTTTTTGTAGAAGAAAATATGGGACCTCTTCTGCTTCTGAAGGGGTTGGAAAGAATTCCAGGAATCAGGCTCCACATGCTTTCCTTACTCAGTTTGTATATGAATAGTAAAGAGGAATTGAAAATGCCAGTAGAATTATTTATATGTCATTTTTAAAAATATCATTCCTCAGCTTGATGTAGTTTTTGTACATAAAGTTGCATTGCTCATTTTGTCCATAAAGTTTGTCCATCTCATTTTGTCACTGAATTAATCTATTAATTCAAATTAATCTATTTAATCTAAATATTTTGCAGCTACTCTCTGCAGTTCTTCTGGAGGAACAGTTTCCTCCTACTGTTTCTTTGTTCTCATTGGATATCCTGGGGCTCCTGCTGGTTTCCTTCCTCAAATAAATATAGCCCCCTTTCTGTCATGAGCAGCTGTGCACACAGGGACGGCACCAAACACTCTGTACTTGGAGTAATGTTGTCATTAGGGGAAATAAACCTCTGCCTAGATCTACAAATGTTCAGATTTCTCATGGTAACTAGAGACACAACATGGTTGAGATTATTTAAATTTTGCACAGGAAACTATTTTCAGGGATGTGGAAGCTCTGTTGACATCTTGTTCTACAAATACTTCATTTATGAATAATCAGCATTACTATTCTGGCCCAGTAACTGTCAGGTACTGTTGATATTAAAATCTTTCTCCAAAAGAGCACATAATTGTTCTATGTTGGAAAAACATGCTGTATGTTTTCGCATAATGAACATGAGCACATATTATCTATTTGTCCCTCCTTTGTTTTGAATGTGTAATTTCAGAACCATTTCTAAATTTTCTGGGGAATGTAGTTTGAAAATACCTAATTTATATTCAGTAAAACTGTCATAATTCTTAAAATGTTATTAACTAACCTATTTTTTTCTATCTCTTGCAACAGGATGTTATTGCTGGATTTTTTTATGCTATTCTCATCTTGGCAGTCTTCCTTCCAACTGTGGATCTGGTTGATCATTTCAACTTAACTTTCCAATATGCACCACTAGTCATTTTGAGTCTTCATCTTGCCTTGGGGGTGTTTTCCTTCACACTAGACACCTGGAGCACATCCCGAGGAGATACAGCTGAAATCCTGGGCAGTGGTGCTGGAATTGCCTGTGGCTCTCATGTTAACTACATGCTGAATCTGATGCCAGATCCCTCGCAAGAAATGCTTCCATTTGTTCCCTCCCTCACCATACATCTCTTTGGAAAGGCTGTACTGCGATTATTGATTGGATTAGTGTTTCTGTTGCTAGTCAGAATGATCATGAAGAAGGTCACCATCCCACTGGCCTGTAAAGTCTTTGGTGTTCCTTGTACAGATATTCGAGAAGCCCGACAGCACATGGAGGTTGAACTGCCTTATCGCTATATTACTTACGGAGCAGTGGGATTCTCAGTGACTTTCTTGGTTCCTTCCTTATTTTGCATAATGGGACTGTCCTGATGTGTTTTCTTCATATGGAAAGAGTGATGGACAGTTGACCTAAGGGAGAAATGGTATACCTTTTGAGAAATGCTATGGTATCACCTCTGCTAAAATAATATGTAGCAGGCAGTAAGCTCAAATCTTTGATACTGGTTAAAAACCTTATAGATTCAGGTCCTTGAGAAATGCCATGTCTAGTCTTACCATTGTAACAACATTATAAACAGCGTGTGGGTTTATGTGTATGGATAAATACAGTTGCTGCCTCAGATTACAAATGCACCATTTTCTCTTTATTTGAATATGTTAAAACAATTATGTTTACAGCTGATCCAGAAGCTCTGTCTGTGGTCAATTAAAGCCATGTCATATACCTGCACGGCAAATGGCTATACTGTAATGAAAAAGCTTTTTTCCATTTATATATACATTTTTTTAACACAAGAAGGGAGCTGTGCTAGTGAACCTTAATGAAATTTGGCTTACAACACCTGGTGGCTTTAGATCCTTTTCTGTACTCCAAATTTTAATTTGTGAACATAAACCACTTACTTCCATGTACTGTATTTTTTGCTTCATAATTGTGCCTTTCTGTTGCTAAATTAGAATGCACCATATACTGTGAGAGAGAGATATATACAAACACATCTACTAGAAACTGGTATAAACATATACTAAATGAGGTAGATATTTTAAAATGTAGGTTGCAACATGATTAATAAAAATAAAAGTTTTGTATTCTGTAAACTAAAACTTATATTGGGGTTTACCCACTTTAATCCAGATTCTAGTACTGTTTTAATGGGTATTTTTTAAGTGCAATATATGTTGTTGGAAGAAATATATTTTTGCTGATTCTATTTTTAATTAGGCATTTTATTTTTTATTTTATCCGCACTCAGTCGTTACCGACTCTGCGGTGACTGCTTTGGACGAGTCCTTGCAGTTTTCAAGGCAAGGTGTTTTGGAAGTGGTTTGCCAGTTCCTCCTTCCTAGAGCAGAGCCCAGCTGGCGAGCACAGGAGGCAGGGTTTCCATTGCTTCACACCTTTTTCAGGTGAGCGCGGCTTCTGCGCTACTGGCAACTGCTCCCGACTCCTTTTGCAAGGCGCTGCCAGCATTTTTCCTCCCACCGGAGTGAGAGTACTCATTTATCTACTCACGTAAGTTTGCAAGCTGCTGGGTTGACAGGAGCTGGGGAGGAAGCAGGAGCTCACTCTGCTGAGCGAAGCTGGGCTCGAACTGCTGAAGTGTCGACCATTTCTGGCTGGCAACTTTCAGCGTCATTAAGCCGCTGCACCACCGCGTCCCCCAATTAGGCATTAATTATATCCAAAATTAATACAATGTTAAATTACATTTTTTTTCAACATAAATTTTCTTGATTTCAAATAAAATCATATTCTTAACAATGGTGGCTTTAACAAGAAACATATAACAGACTTGCATTGTGCATTGTATTTCTCATGCTATTAGATTGGTTAGCATCAACTTGTGAAAAAGGGTTCTCTCTTGTTCATTTTTGTTTGGAAACTCCTCCACATAATGATCAGATGTATTATTATGGTAGCAATTACATCCAAGGCCATGCAGCCTATTAGTTCTTAGCGGTGACATGATACCTAGAGAAAAACCAGTGAGGGAAAGCCATTATTTTTCTTGTGCCATATTGACATCTGACATGGTCTTTGTTGTCCTAGGGATCTTTGGAGATCAGCAGGGTATGTAGAAGAAAGATATACAGAAGGAGGAAGACCAGACATAAGAGCGTATTCTCTCATATGTCTGACTTCGTATGATACCAGCAGAACTAAAACACTTTTCACACTTCTAGAGTGTACAGTGAATGCACTTGGGGGGTGGGCGAGTTCTGCTCGTTTATGTGTTGTTTACATATGTAAATTGCATTCATGGACATCTCCACTAGGGCTACACAGCAATCCAGATTCAGAGGGCAAATGATGATTTGTTGCATGTGGGACATGCATGGAGCACCTGATGGAAACCCATTAAATCAAATACACCTTTTCCTGCGATTACATAGCATCTGCGAAAGGCACTTGGGTGAGCCCAGGAAAAGACACAGTGTTTTGAATTGTTCTGAACAGGCACTCCAAATCCCATTTTGCTTTTTGAATCTGTAGTGCTGCACAGACCTCATCTCTATTCCCGGCTGTTCAGAAAGTGCCTACCTGTGTACAGTGTTCGCGTGGAGCGTACAGATAGGCAAATGATCATCAACTGTACGGATTACTGAGTAAAGGCAAAATTTGCTGCTGCTATCATGTTCTTACCTATAGATGTTCACGGTACATCCAATTGTGTAAATGAAGGGCGACTGGGCCTTTGAAATGGGTAGTTTGGGTCATTGTAGAAGCCTGTTTTGGGTTCCTGTGGGAACCCTTTGCAATCATGAACTTGCTTTTGGTTATCTTTTTGCAATTCATAAAGGGATTCGGAAGACTGAATCATTTTTCTATTATTTTAATTTCCTTTGGGCCATATGATTTGCAAAATTACTTTATACATGGTATGAGATCTAATGTAGGTAGTGTTTCCTGTTGCACAGAATGTAACTGTCAGCTCTTACTAGGCCTCAGCCAAAAGGCTGGAAATGAATCAGGAACTTATATTTTGACAGTACACCAGAACTCTCAAATAATGCAAACGTTCTCCAGAACTCTTAAACAAGTTGAATGCTCAGGAATTAATGTCTCTGTGTTGGGGATGTGGAAGGGGTGCATATGTTGCTTTTATCCCAGAGTCTATAATTTATAATAAAAAAGAGCCCAGGAGCACGAGGTCTTGCGAAGGTATAATTGAATTACCCGCACTGGGTGCTAGGCACCGTGTACTCAGAGGTACTCAGATAAAAAGGAATAATGATTGTTCTCCAATGTTTAGAAGTATACACATCTAGTTGTAGTTACTTGGCTTTGTTTTCCTGTCATAGTCTCAAATATTTTGTCATAGTTTTGAAAGGTCGCTAAGTTCATTTATTGTTTGGGAAAAGGAAAATGTTCCATTTTGCTTGGCCTCGTTCTCTTATAGATGAGACCGGGACACTGGGGCCTTTGTGTCACTGGGGCCTTTTCTGTGCAGTGTCTTTCTATAGTAGCTATGTTCAGTTACAGTAAATATCAGTTATCTCCTTATATGTGCATTTGGCATTTGTGCTCTGAACTGCATTGTTACAAATGTAGTCCAGAATATTGGCTTGGACACAGAGAACTTAAACTACTTTCATGACATTGGGAGGATGTCCTCCCCCCCGATCATATTTATTCCTACCATCCTGGTAAGGCTCGGGCGTCTGGGGCAGGGAGGCAGGGGAAGGGGAGTTAGGTGTCAAAATCTGCAAGATGGTCTGCCCGCCATCTTACAGGGTTTGACCAGATGCCTGTGGCTACTTTTAACATTGAGGTGAGATCTAAAGGCAGTTTGATATTGATCAGGGCTTACTATTTAAAGCTTCCAAAACTAAAGAAGAAGAAAATTATTTGCATGAACCTAAGCAGGTCTCTGAATTATAATCAGTGAATCATTATTTTTCATTTTTAAAATTAAAAAAGATTTTGCTTAAAAAATATTCCCTCAGTACTAGTACATTTTCTTCTACAATTCTATCCAGATGCTAAGAGTTACTTCTGATTATGCACACATTAGCTCCTCCAACTAGTATGGTTTTTCTTGCATATGTACCAGAAAAAAGAGAGTTTCAGAAGAAATTGGGTAATTACAAAAACATTTTTTTGCATGAAATTGACAGTTCTCATCAGCCACTGGAAAACAAAAGTTCTTTTTTTACATTCCTGAAAATGCAATTAATCTTAATGAAAGCACAAAAATTAAATATTTTTAAAATTACATTCTCATTTATTGCCATGCTTTTTAAAAACAAAAAATATTAATAAAAATAGGTAGATTTGAATGACTGTTGCAAGTAACTTGCAATTCTGGGTGGGATTTATTTTTCAAGTGGCATAGCACTATTTTAATTAATATAGAAAGGAACAATTTTGCTGAAAGAGTTCATTTCATTGGTTATATATTTTAATGAACAAATAATTGTCTCCAAAGTTTTAAAAACATGCACTGTAGCATATTCTATTACTCTGTATATTTTTTTACGCTATCTTTAGGCAAAATTAAATACCACATTGACATTTTACATTTATTTGGTGTTACTTTGCTTAACTTGGAACTTGAAAACTCTCATCAAATAGCCAAGTACATATATATGATTTGAAAATGAAATAGTGGAGTCTCTATTTTAAAATGCTTGGCTGTTCATAGGAACATGTTCCAGTTTGAGTGGGGATTAGTACAGAAATGTGACCCTTACAAAGTTATTTAAGAAAAAGATAAGCGGTTGAGGCCCTGTCATTATGGTTATTTTAGCAAAGTTTGATTAGTCCCTTGAGTGGTTCCATTGACCTGAATTATGCAGAAATGGAAAAGAAAAATAAAAAATTGCATATTTATTAACTTTATAGGCGTAAAGTGGTGGCAACAGTGGGCCTTGTCAGCAAGAAGATTTATGTAAATTACTTTCAGGTTGCAATGCAGAATGAAATACAGTTGTAGTTGGGGGATCAGAAGAAGAAACCTTTTTGCTAACGCATTCAAGCACATCATGAATTGATTTTAAAAAATCAGCTACAAGAGTTTCCAGTGTAGCTACAAACTAAATTATAAAACATACAATACAAAATTTAGAATAACACTTAACATATACTGAAGGACAGCAGCAAAAATGGTGATACAACTTATTAAAGATTTTTAAAAGTTTGGGAAATGAAAAGTATTGTTGCCCATTTCACTGACGCTGACAAAAACACCAGGCAAGTCATGCTAAAATATTGCATCATCGCAGGCTACTGGTGCGAGAAGAATTGGCCCGTCATTCAGCGTGACAGCATGTGCCTTGCAAGTGGAAGGTTCCTCATTTAACCTGTCATCTCTATGTAACCCTGGGGGGAAAAAATGGTCTAAAACAGTGTTTCTTAACCTTGACAACTTTAAGATGCGTGGTCTTCACCTCCCAGAAGTCTGGGAGTTGAAGTCCATGCATCTTAAACTTGCCAAGGTTGAGAAACACTGGTCTAAAAGCACGTAGATGCATTGCCAGTCAGTGTAAGGACTTTCTGGGAATTTCAGTCCTGCCGAGTAGGAAAGAGCCCAGCACATTTAGGAAACGCTTGATTAACGATCTAACGTGGCTAAAAAACAACACAACCTGCCTTGTACTGTACTCTTATTTTTATCTTTTCCCCATACGTTTATCAGTGTGAAACCAAAGCTATTGCTTCTATTGTTTTCACCCATTTAAAAATATTTCATAAAATATCCTTTGAGTGCAGCACATCTGAATAGAAAAGAATCTCTCCATCCCTGAAAACTTGCCAGATTGTATTTATTTATTTTACAGTACAATGCCAGCATCTTCTGGATTAATTTCTAAGAGTTGCCGCTCCCATTCCCTGCTGCTGTTTCTGAGTTTGCTCCCATATTGGTTACTCCCTGCATTAATAGCTCAGAAGTGGGAATGTCCCACCTTATTGCAAGGTCAGTTACGGTTTTCAAACTATTGACACTTGTTTTCCCTGGAAGATCAAAACTGTTGGACGAGTTAACTGAAAAACAAAAACTGCATATCACTATTTGAGCAAGACAACACCGAGAGCCAGCAGGTCTTAGCACACAGAATTATTTTAAGAGTCATCTAGTGTACCCCTCTTGTCGCTGGAGGAATTTAGATCTTCTCTAATGTAGGCTTCTGCTGCTGCTTAAATACCTCCATTGTGAAGGAAAGTCTGCTCCATTGCTAAGCAGTTGTTGCTTTAGGACACTTCTAATGTTTTGCCAAACCTGTTTCCTTATCATTTTAGCCCTTTATTCTATTCCTGCCCTTTAGAGGAAGTCATGTTGCAGAAGTTCCATTTAGGGAATATAAGAATACCCGGGCAGTGAATCAACTTGAAATAGTTCCCTTTAGAAATTAATCTCTACAATTGCATTTGACAAGAGGTTTTGTTTTTGTTTTTAATGGCAATTTAGGAGTGATGACAGTTGAAAACCTTTTGCTGACTGGGTGAAAAAACAAGTGGGAGTTGCAAACTCTTCCAGTCTACAGCAGATGATAGAGAAGTACAGTATGGAAAAAGATTCCAATCAAACTTCTCTGTACAGATGTCAGTTACTTTATTCAATTATGGGGTTCAAATGGTAACACTTTTTCTGGGAGCTCCACCCCCAGGAAAAACTACTACACATGGGGATGGGGGGGATTACAGATAGCAGCACCAGGGTGTCCTTGTCTGTTCTTGGAAGCCAAGCAGAAATAGGTCTATTTAATATTTGATTGGGAGACTATCACAAAACAGTAGGGCTGTAAACTAGATAGGGAAGTTGGAAAACATCCCAGAAGACAACAGTGTCAAACCCATTTCTTATTGCTAAGAAAATTACATGGGTGTGTTTATGCAGACCCCAGAAGTGTAGCTACAAGACTATACCCTCATGAAGTCTTCCCTCAAAAAAAAAAAAAAAAGTTACGTAGAAACATAACTACCATATTTGTTTTCTGGGTCTAAGGAGAATGGTTCATCTGATGCAGTGTTGTTCAAACTTGGCAAGTTTAAGATGTGAGGACTTCATGCTGGCTGGGGAATTCTGGGAGCTGAAGTCCTCACATCTTAAACTTGCCAAGTTTGAAAAACACTGATTTGATGGGAGAGGAAATAATTAAACTCCCTCACTGCAGTCTGAATTGGCTGTAAGCCTACCCTTCCAGACTGGTTTTGTTTCTAACCTTTGAGCCCACCTAGGTATGAGAAGGGTGGAAGAAGACTGGAAGTATTGTGGTAGGGGATTATTGGCAAGGGGATGAAAGCTTAGATATTTCTCTTCCACATTTACTGCCCAGCTCTTAGTACAGCACTACAAAATACAGCTGAGAATCTGTGTTGGTTTTCTAAAATAACACTAGCCTCAGTTTGAATGGATATTCTTCCTTTTCATCCCAGTTCTTAAATGCGAGTGCTAACAAAGACAGGGGCCAGGAACACAGCCAACAAGACAGGCCCTACTAGATCAGAGGATTGAGTGGTTCAGCTTTTGTTGTTCCCAGCCTCAAGCAGAGTCATTCATGTGACAAGGATAATAGCAACTGAGTGCCAGTTTCTTCAGGAACTGACACCAAGAGGCATATCAGTTCTGATACTGGATGTAATAAATAGCTATCACGACTAGTAGCCTTGTCTGCTATAATTTTACTAATATTTTAGTCGGCCGAGTTGGTGGCCATCACTACATCTCTCCAGAAAGCAGGTGAGCAGAGCAATTAACAGGGATAACAGCCCCGGGGCCACTGAAGGCCAAGCTTTGACTCTGTTTGAGATGCAGAGGCTAATCCTGATACTTCCTTACAGACAGCTCTGGATAGATTATCGTTGTCACTATAGATTTCTGCCAACATAGCCTCATTTAAATATGACTATGACAGGTAGATCTGTGTATTGTGCCTAGACCAGTGTTTCTCAACCTCAGCAACTTTAAGATATGTGGACTTCAACTCCCAGAATTCCCCAGCCAGCCATGATTAAATCTTTGCAGTGTCTTTTCAATTTAAGAACAAGCCAGAACCATTCCCTTCCTTGCTTCTTAAGAAATCTATTGTGTAATTCCTCTACGGCAGATTTACTTTTGATCTCTGCCTTTTAATTTTAAAAAGGCAGAATGATTATTTACATTATTTTCCACCCTAACCTAAGGGCTGCAGCTGGATTATGATAATTTATCTCGCTTATTTCTTCAATAAATCCATGAGATAAATTAAGCTGCAAGGAGAGAAACTTGCCCCAAGCTGCTATGTAAGCTTTATGGCTGGGATAGGAAACCTCAACGATAATTTTGTGTGCATCTAAGCCATAGAGTTAGAGTTACATTATTTATTCCACTCGATTAATTTGATTAGAACTATGAGTCGCCCTTCTTCTTTGGAGTTCAGAATGACATATAGTAGCCTTTCCCAAGTTGGTAACTCCTAGATAAGTTGGATTAAAGCTTATCACCACTGGCCCAGCCAAATGCTTTGTTAATTAGAAATGCTGGCAGCTGCAGTCTAAAACAGATGACGCCTGTGAGATTTTGGAAAGCTGGCATTCCATATTTTCTCATGTCATCATTTCAGATGCTTCACAGCCCCAAGAGAAGTTATTTGAGAGAAAGTTCGCATTCTGTGCTATACCCAAATATAACACTTTTGGTAGGTTTGAGCTTAATATGTGATATGAGCCTAGCCAATTTTGATTAATTCACAAATTATTATGTTTATTATATTATATATAAGTTCAAACACGGAAAACTGATTCAGGGAATATGAAAGCTCCAGAAAGTTCCCTCTGCATCTATTAGACTAACCACCTCACCTAGCTTTATTATAAGATTCTTTTAATTAAAACAATCAAATGGGAAGTTGGTAGGTTCAAAATAAAATCCCAGCCTCCCCCAACCTTTTTATTTTCAATAAGTGTTCTTAGAAAATTAAAATGACAGCTGGCTGCAGTCCAGAGCCTTGCTTAGATGGGGTCCACTTGCCACAAAAGTAGGTGGGGCTGCTAGAAGACATTCCAGCAGGGGAAGATTTAGAGGGGATGACAGGTAGAAGCCTATTGGTGAATCGTTGTTTTGTGGCTGGCATATTGACCATGGCATACTCTCCAAATTCCTAATCTCCCTTCCGTGACCTTTCCTAATGCTGGGGTAGTCGAAACTAAAAGTGTTCCCATTCAGAAAATCATTCATGCTTGCTCTTTGCATTGGACAGAAAATTCCCTGTTCTTCCATCAGGAGCTCTTTTTGGAGCAAATAGTGTCCATGATGCATATAGGTGATCCAAAGCAGAACCGCATCTGGAGGTCAATCCTCTGGACCACTGAAATACACTTTCTTTCTCTGTGATCAAAAGAGGATGGAGATTTCTAAATCTTATGAGTCAATCAACATTCAACGGCTTAATGACACTGTAAAAGTTGGGCTTGAGCCTGTCACTGAATTTTGCAAGCAGCCATGACAGTGTGTAAGGCAGTGATTTCTGGCTAATTCTGTAATTCTTGGGATCCCTCCATTTTTATTGTTTAGCACCTCTTTGTCATCATGGAGAACAATTATCTCAATTTTACCTGGCATCTATTTAGGAGAAGGGTCTGTATAGATAAAAGGGAAGCACAGTAGCACGTGTGTTGCTGGTTTATTTTCTCTGACTGCAAGGATTACAGTAATCTGTTCAGATTTAGGAGTGCTACAATACTTCCATTCCAAAAGCGCAAGGAAGCCTTTGAATCAGGCCAGTGAGAAAGCTCTTCAATCTGTTACATGGAAGATTCCTCAAATATCTCATGGATATGAAAAGTTCAGGTTAACCTCATCCTATAAAGTTTATGAGTTATGCCCAATCTTTTTTGATAGTCTATATGAATATGCTTTGATTTCTGCTTTTACTCTAGGGTCAACTTTTAAGTTTCAAATTGTTCATTGACCCCCAAAGGTTTATTATATGAAAATAATTTAATAAATACTACTTTAATTAATAGTACTGTGAATAATAATAACAGATAATAATGACTTCATAAAAATAGGTAATATTTAAAATGTAAAAAATGTAAGATTTAACAAACCTTTTTTACTGAAACTGTTGATATCATTAATGGGAGGGATGCATTTGATGAGCATCAACAAGGGCACTGATATTTAGTTGGATATTGGTGAGGTGGGGGAGTACACTCAGTACAGGAGGTGAACAGGAATACTACATGTAGGTATATCCTTCCCGGGACAGAGAGATGAGACAGACAAGGTGGAGGGTGGAAGATCACAGGCACACAATACAAAGCATGCTGGTAAATGAGGCCAGTAACAACATACAGCTGATAGAGACAACTCAAGGCCGCTCTTGCTGGTGGCTGACTATCCTGTTTCATCGCTAGCCACCTCACCTTCAGGACTAGGGACTGGCATGGGGTTCTATAGAGACCCCAAAAGATTAACTGACCCCAATTGACCTTCCATCATTTATTGACCACCTATTGACCCCCAGCCATTTATCAACCCCTTAGATAGACCCACCGACCCCTGGGGGGGTCGATACTGATCACTTGGAGGAACCCTATCAATTCCAATACTGCAAAATAATGACTTAAAAAGCCACATTGTAAAGTCCTTTTGGACTTCTTCCTCTCGAACCAAGATATAGCCCTTTCTTAAAGGACTGCAAAAGATAGGTGTTTGTGTATGTGTGTGGTCTGTGTGTGGTTAAAAAAAGAAAGATGGCAGTTGTAGCAACAGGATCAAGTCCCACCCCTTTTGAGCATACATCAATACTGTACCCCCATAAAAAGGGGTGGGGCTTTGATCATGCTGCCACCAACTTTCCTTTTTTGACACCCCCCCCACACCCAGTGGATGCCAGTGTAACTTTACACACAGACACTTTTTAATACACACAGACACTTTGTAGTTAGAATAACTTGCTTGATTTATATATTGTTTCTTTCACTGAAATTAACACTCAAGATGACTTCATTTAAAATTATCAAAAATATAGAACATGATCCACCCATAGTTTTCTGTAGCTTGGGAATGACACAAGAGAGGCTCTTCCCTCATGATAGACAGGCCTCCAAAAGTGGAGGCCTTTTCGGAAGAAACACTCTTGCAGATCTTCATGTCTATCCGGCTTATAACAGGAGAGAAGGTCCCTCAAACAGATTGGCCTTCAGCCAGTCAGGATTAACATTAATCCTTTATATTGTACCAGGATGAAATTGGCATTCACTGCAGATATTTCAGACAGATATCCTATGGTTCCTGTACTTTGCACTGTTAGCAGTCTGGCTGCTGCATTTTTCATCAGTTATTACTTTGAGATACTTTTCAAGGACAGCCCCATGGAAAATGAACAATGACAGTCAAGACAGGATGTGGATAACTATTGTTTAGAAAACAATTTATCACACATTACTGAATGGGAGTTCAGTGATAAGCTCAAAAGATCTGGTAATGCACTACCAACCAAGATAGGATGTTGCCTTGTAAGCTATATGAAACAAAAGAATTGCCATTAAGAAAACTAAAACATTTAATTTTACAAAGCCGTACAGTATGCATAAAGCTGAAACATTTTTAAATTTTCAAGTTTAAGCCAGTTCCTTGAAATTACAATTACGGTTACAGTTTAAGCCAGTTCCTTGAAATATCAGTGTTGAAAACTGTAAGGCACCGGGTTTCCACTCTTCTCTGGCTGCAAGAACATAAGTTGCTAAGAAATGAGTTGAATTAAATGTCAGTGGATTTCTTTCATTTCTGGAAGTAAGAGTGTACTTATTGGGAAAAGGGAAAAAAAGGCAAAATGTTAATTGGGATGGTTTTGGGATGGAGGCTAAATCAGTGGAATAGCAGACTGGCAATCTAAAATATGAGTTTATTTCTCAAATGGGGAATTGCAAACCTTTGCATATCTCTTCTTTTCAGCACCTCTTCATTCCTTGGGAAAGCACCTAGCAGAACATAACATGACTCAATGAATCATGGAGGTTTGCAGGGATTTGGAAAAACAAGTACTCCTACCCTCTGCCCTTCTACAGTATCCCTGACAGACAGCCATCTAGCCTTGCTCCCCATCATAGCCTCAATCCAGATCAGGTTTGCAGTTGGCACAGAATAAACCAGGTCCCATTTGCTTCATCTTCTAACTGAACAGTACAGTCATAAAAGATTTAGTCTAGCATCTTGTTCAGTACAGAATCTGCAAGACGAGACACAACTCCTTCAAAGAACAGAACACACACATGGCAATCTGTCAGATCTTTGAAGGCTACTATGATGTCTTTCCTATTATTTACATGTTGTTAATCATTTTACAAATCTGCTTTTCACGTCACATAGCTCCTGGATTTTTCTTACCATTGAAATAGTGATGATAGCTAGATTAGAATAGTTCAAGGACAAACAATTTATTCATGCATTTCATTTATTAGATGCAGGACATTTTGCTTATTTGGAGTGGACAAAAGTGGTCTGTCCAGCATTATATGCTTTGCTCTCCATTAGGGTTTGTAAATTATGGTGGAGGGGCACCAATTTGGGGAGAGGACTGATTAGCTGCATAAGGACATAACTCATGCTGCCAGAGGCATTTCTGGCAAAGGGCCAATATTTTAGTTTACTTAATACACTCATCAAGACCACTGTACTCTCTGCAAGCTCTTTTCAAAAGTCTACTTCTCTTGCCATTGTTCTTCAAAAGCAGAAAGTGCTATTGTGGCATGACAGAAAAAGTCCTTGGAAAGCCAAATAAATAAGAAACATTAGAGCGCATGGGCATGGCAGGATCGGATACTTATAATTAGTTTCATACACTTTCCATAATGCAGCTGGCAAGCGTGGTCAGAGACTGGATTTTAGGCATGTTGGGAATTGTTCTAGTTTCACAACCCTCTCCACCGCCCACACCCTGAGCCTCTGCTTCAGTTTTTGGCACATGTTGCCAACTTGCATCATATGAACAGACAGGGTGATGCCGAGCTAAATTCTATCCTGATTAGCCTGCAGTAATTTGTTATTTTACAAACGTAATGTGAAGCAAACCTGTGATTCTGGTTTCTTTTTTCTCGAATGGAAGAGAATGGGATTTATTCCTCCTTTTTTATAACATGAAAAGATTTAATTTGCATGGGCAGATCCCCAAAGAATAGCTTATGTCCCTCTCACCAGACCAGTGGGCTGTTGAGGAGAGGTCATTGGCCCAGGAGGCTGAGCAAAAGATGGGGACAACTGTCCGGCAAGGAATAAAAGAAAGACGAGAGTATTCCCACTGGTTACTAAAGCATAGGTGGCAAGACAAATAGAAACATATGTTATCTAGTGATTTTGCAGTCTCTGGTACACAAATTTAAGTTGAAGTGATACTCATTATAAAATACACTGACATGCATGAGATCTACCCAATA
Organism: Python bivittatus; assembly: GCF_059951505.1. Classification (NCBI taxonomy): domain Eukaryota; kingdom Metazoa; phylum Chordata; class Lepidosauria; order Squamata; family Pythonidae; genus Python; species Python bivittatus. Next base: position 21,510,899 of record NW_028277087.1, on the reverse strand, counting down.
TTTAGCAACGTAGAAGGAACAGATTAGTCATCTGCATCCATAATAAAACTTTAGTTTCTAAGGTTGTCACCTTATGCCTGTTGGTTAGTTAATTAGTTAATTAATGCCTGCTAAACTGAACATAGTGGGACTTATTTAGGAGTAAGCATGCATATCCCCACAAGACATGCTATGCTGCCTCATCATGGTGGGGGTGGGGTTAGTGAAGAGCACCAGGCGTGTATGCCAAGAGTATACAATACCGGTTGGGTCACCCAAGGCTGCCCAGCCAAAGCAAGCAGGCACCTGTATTGAGCAACAGCAATATAGCAGCAAGAACCCACTGGTATCCCTTGGAAACTGTGGTTTGACCAGGAGTGCATTTCTGCCAGGACAGAACTAATGAGAGTGTTCATAGATCAAGCAATTGCCCATACACTAAAAACCAGCTAATTAAGCAGAAAAGGCATTAAAAAATCCAATTAAAATGAAAACAAAAAGAAAAAACCAAAGTCCAGGCTTTTGCCCAGGCAAACTGGGAGCAACTTTTTCAAGTTACAAGGAATAAGACCATCTCTTTGTTCTGAAGGCTAATGACCTGTTCATCACAGAAGAGAACCCAGAAACCGAAGGCTGTGACATCAGCTGCTAGATGGGAAGAATTCTAAAGAACACTTTATAGTTCTCCTCCTTCCATCTACAGGCCCCCAAATGAAACAATGCATAGCATCCCTCCATGACCCCCAGTCTCCCTACTTCCCTATTTATTTGAAACTAATGAGTCGACTGAAAAGTGGGAAAGCCCCTGGCAGTGACCAAAGGCCACCTGTGGTGGAAGGGAAATGCTGACTGGGGGGTTCCTGTCCTGGCCTCTCTTTTTACCCATGTTAACAACACACTCCAAATGCCAGGGGACTGGAACCGGTTTATAATTATCCCTATTCCTAAGACAGGTAACAGTACAGGACACAATTGGACTATTCCAATGTGCTCTACGTGGGGCTGCCCTTGAAGACCACCCAGAAGCTGCAGTTGGTTCAAAATGCAGTGGCATGATCTGTAAGCTGCCTTTTGGTATGCCTGTGTCACCACTGCTACATGAGCTGCATTGGCTGCCAGGCAGCTTCTGGGTGCAATTTGAGGTGCTGGTTATTACCTATAAAGCTCTGTATGGCATAGGGCCTGGATATCTGAGGGATCACTTGTCTCCAGTAGTTTCTGCCCAGCCAGTACGTTCCAGCAGAGTGGGTGAGCTCCAGGTCCCCTCTATTAAACACTGTCATCTTGTGGGACCAAGGAAGTGTACCTTCTCTGTCGCGGCCCCTACCCTCGGGAATAGCATCCCCCCAGAGATACAAACTGCACCCTCTCTCCTATGGCTTCAGAAAGTTCTGAAAACCTGGCTTTGGTTTGTGGGGCTGATGTATTATTGTCTAGGACCCCTGTTTTGTTTGATTTTTGTTGTCTGTAAGATTATTTCAGTCTGGGCTGTCTGTTTGATTTGATGCTTTTATCTGTTTTTTATGATTTTTCTAGTTTTGTATGCTGCCCAGAGTCCACTGGAGTTGGGTGGCTAATACAGTCAAATAAATAATAAAAATGAAATGAAATGAAATGAAATGAATAAAATAAAATAAAATACAGAACCCCTACCTTATTGTCCGATTAGTCCATTGAGAGCACTCAGCAAGCTGTATGCCCACTTTTTGTACTACAAGGTACTAGACGGGCTGAAATGGGAGAAATTCTGGGTAGATGAGCAAGTGGGATTTAGAGAGGGCAGAGCTACAATGGATCAGTGCAATTCTTAATAGAAAAATACATGGGAACAGCAACGCCCTTTATATGTTGCTTTTATCAATATAAAATCAGCCCTCGATTCCCTCCCAAGAGACAGCCATTGGTGGAAGCTCACCATTACGTCTGTGGACCAACAGCTAATTAGGGTGCTGCATGAAAACACAGTCACTCAAGTTAGGTAGAATAAAGCTGGGTATCTTACAGCAGATATTCCAATCAGCCCAGGAGTGAAATGGGGATGTATTTTACACCCACACACACTCTCACTCAGTGGTTATACACACACATACATACATACTCAGTGGTTGCTGCTCTTACCAAAAAAGAGTTTCATCTCCCTAAGCTCAGGGACAGGCATTTAGCAATGCTGCTGTACACCAACAATGAAGCAATTCTCTTGCTTACACCGGTGGGCTTAGGAGAGGTTTGCAGGCCTTAGCACGGCACTTCTCAATCTCAGTTCTGGGAGTTGAAATCCACCCATCTTAACGCTGCTGAGATTGAGAAATGCCGTCTTAGCAGAATTCTGCAAGGAGGAAGGGCTTACAGCTAATTACTCCAAGACTAAAATTATGGTCTTCTTAGGAAGACCTAGCTGCCGTAAACATCAATGACAAATAGGAACTAACAAAAGGGAACATGTTCCAGCTTTTAAATATCTGGGAGTAATTTTTTAAGCCTCTGGAAATTGGCAGGAACAATCTAGAGTCATTCCCGGCAAAGTCAATAATAGTGCCAAGGCAATTCTGAGCTTTTTCCATTCTAAGGGAGACAGATGCACACCTGTAGCCATAAAGCTGCTTAAAGCTAAATCTATAGCCCAAATGTGGTACAGCATACAGATATGCACCTACAATGATCTAAATCCTGGATGCTGTCCAGTCTAGGTTTGCGTGAGCACTCTTCCAGGTCCCACACTGTGGTCCAAATGTCCTAATTCGCATGGAAAGTGGAATGATCCCACTGGAGGCAGGGGTCCAGGTTTGCCATCTCTCCTTTGGCTCAAACCTCTATACAGTATTCTGTTGGCCCACTGGCTCCACTAATCCTTCTTGATGCTTTCGCATCAAGATGGAAGGTTTTTTAAAAAAATAACTCAGTTATAATGTGGTATGTTTGGCTTATTTTAGTGCGTTGTTTGAATCCATCTGTATTTTTTATAAATCGTGGGGTTAGCATCCTCTGCAAATCCAGCCAACTGCAGCTTACTTGACAAACATGGTTTCGTTTAAATCAGTGTTTCTCAACCTTGGCAGCTTTACGATGTGTGGACTGCAACTCCCAGAATTCCCCAGCCAGCCATGCTGGCTGGGGAATTCTGGGAGTTGCAATCCACACATCGTAAAGTTGCCAAGGTTGAGAAACACTGGTTTAAATCTATTCCTATTTTGTCATACTGTCAGTGAGTATTCTTGACAGAGTTCTGAAAGATGTAAGTCTGCAGTGAAGATACGGCTGGAACAGGCAAGACACAGCTTCCAACAATTGTTTCACTGGGATTATCATTGGCTGGTTCACACACGTTAAATTCTACAAGGTTAAGTAAAAAAAAAAAGCTTTGCCCAAACACATAAACCGTATTATAATTATGCATAATGGTCTGATTGACACAACATGCTAAAGACAATACTGAGTTTGTACCTTAAAATGCTGTGCAAAATCAAAACACAACTCTTCCTAGTGTTAAATACTACAGAACAACAGTTCCCCCTCTGTGCCCCGCTCTCTTTCTAACCTGCTTCGCCGTCTTTAACCAAGAGGAACACCACAGTTGTTTGTTTGTTTGTTTTGCAACTGCAGAAATACTTCTGGTTCTCAATCGAATTTGCGGTACTGTACTACTGAATCTCAAAAAGAGATCGGGGGTGAGTGGGTAAAGAACGACTCCTTCACTCTACGTTCCCTGTTTCAATATCCCCCACGGAGAGGCATCCAAATGAAGATCGGAAGTTATAGTTATTCTTCTCTTTTCCTCTCTATCTCTATTCAGTAACCGGATTACGACTTTGGGTAGTGCTTGAAGCGACTCGCCCCTTTCCTTTCTTGACCAATCAACGCAACGTAGCACTGCTTCTGACGTCGGCGCCGTTGTGCAAGCCAATGGAGTTGCGCCGGGGAGAGAACGCTAGCGCCGGAAGAAACGTGGAGCACGCACCACGCACTACGCACGCAAGCACGCACGAGCAGGACAGAGCTTTCCGTTTTACTCTCTCCGCGAGGTAATAAGCGTGTCTGTTGTAGCACGTGTGAATGCTTGATCTCAGGTGACAGCGTGTACGTCTATTAATTTATTTAAGCCAAAAGATTTTCTTCCAGTTTTCGAACAATTTGTTTTAATGGCAGTTTAGTAAAACAACGATTATAAATCTTACAGCAAACGAAAAGAAAACAATAGCTCGGGTGGGGAATACTGTAAATTGAATGTCCTGACTGGAAGGCACTTGCTTTTTGCTCACATTTTTCTGCCTTCCCTTCTTTCTCCTAATTCCTCAGCTAAAAATTCAGGTCAGGATTGCTGAATGTTTTGGGGTGCAGAAATCTGCAAAAACAGGTTTTCCATCGTTTAAAAAGTTTGAAAGCAACTTTTTAGTGACAAGTGTGTATCAGATATCAGATCAGATTTGGGAGAGAGGGTGTCTGCAAGGGTGCAATGAATATATATCCAACAACAAAAATCTCCTTCCACTCATTCCAATCCACAGTTCGTGTTTAGTTAAGATGTTAGGACTGTGGAGGATCCTAGTTTAGCTTCTTCACTTCCAAAACAACTTATTTCCATTATAATTATCCTGCATTTTTTCTTTTATGATAAATAGCATATGATAAATAAAATTACTACAATTGCTAGTACTTTTTAAAATTATAACTGTTCTTTGCTCTCTGACCACATTCTTTGCAACTCTCACTTTCTCTCCATACACATTATACAAAATTGCTTTCAGACCCATTTTTGCAGCCATCATTCTTTTTGTAAGCATTTTTCTCTCATCTACAGGCAATGCCTGAAAGCAGTTGCATTTTTGCCAGGATGTGGCAGTTGCCTTCCATAATTGAAGTGTAATCCAAAGGAAATATATGTATGCTTTAAGGAGTTGCTTTTAGATGTTATGTGTGTGCCCACAGCATCTTTTTCCTTTCAGATCAAAAACACTGCAGAAACCTAGACTGTTCTTACTGTCAAAATCATGCTTATATTCTATGCAGAATTCTGCAGTGGTTAGGAGTACCTATGATACAAATCTTTGTAATCTGTATGTTATAGATAATAATGTAGATAATTTTTGAGCTCAGAAAGCAAAATCAAAAAGAAAGAGGTGATCATAATTGGGTAAAGTCTTAATGATGGTTGCTATGGCAGTGTCTTATTCAAGCAAATTAATTATTGTTATTTCTATTTTTATATTGGATCAGAAAGAAAAACTAGCAGGTGGATTGCAATGTTGAAAATGTTGCTTAATTTTTCATTGCATTTTTACCTAAAATGGGATGAAAGTTTTAGCAATTTTAAATGGGTAATTTTTAAAATATAGCATATTATTTATTAATGTGCTGTCAATAAAATGATATACATGGGGAAAAAAATCCTGAGCTGATAATGACTGAGCAGTTTTTCTGACATAATTTTATCTCCTTACTTTAAAATAGTAAAGAGAATTTGGCTCTTCTTTCTTGTAGGGCAGGCATGGGTAATGTGTAACCTTCCAGATGTTGTTCAGCTCCAATTCTTCTCTGTTTTAACCAGCTTGGACAGTAGTGATGGTTGATGAGTACTGCAGAGCAAACAATATCTGGAGCATCAAACATTACCTCTCCCTATTTTTAAACAAAAGAAAACAATGTACTTGGTCCAAATTGGGTAGCTTGGCCCAGAGTGATCAATTTCCCATGTAGGAATCAGGTGAAAATATCTGTGTCCTATTGGACTGGAAAGGCATATAAGCCATAGTATGAAAACAAGCACACAAGCAAGCTAGCCTGTTTGGATGGAAATCCTTGCAATAGATAGAGATGACTTTTTCTCTCCTGCACACATTCTCTTTTCATAATGATAAACACTTTGGTTTGTTCTTGTGTGAATCACACCTGAGCTGAGAAGGAAGATTCCTCCCAGCAAAGATGTCTGTTGAAGTTTTGGCTGTATTGTAGTGCTTAGTGCCATCAAGTGGGCTAACTAAGGAATGACATATCATTCCCATTGAGGACAATAATGAAAGAGTCAAGCTTGGGTCCTGGTGACTACAGAGATAGGTAGTTTTCTCGGTAGCAGACTGGCAGTGGTTGGTGGTTGCCTTCTTCCATGGTCTAATCTATAGCTGTGGGTTTTCTCTATGGTCTGGCATCCAAGTGTTAACAAGATCTAATCCTGCTTGGCTGTTTCAGTCAAGGATGGCTATGTGAAGTACCCAATAATGCTTCCAGTAAAAATAATTACAGCAATACAGCATTTAGAAATTTTGCTTAGTTGAAATCATTACCCTGGTTCTGACTGAAGTCTTTGAGGTATTATGTTATTAAGAAAATACTGAAAGCTATTTTTTAAAAATCAAGCCACAGTAGGCCAGTGGAGTAAAAACAAGCAGAATCTAATGTGTCTCCCTATTCTCCCCCCTGGCCCATAACAGTGTCCCCTTCTCCTAAACCCAGGAGACAGCTGGGGTAGTATTGACTGTAATTTTGGAATCTGATTTAAAGCAAAGTTTTCTAGAATTCTTATAATTACATGCATTCTGGATATGATATTGGAACAATCCTTGCACATTTTCTAAGGGAGGTCAGTTCATTGTGAATGTCATCTGCATGCCAGACTGCAGACTCAGACTTACAGTCCTTATCTCCACAAGTGAAAGATTGTTCCTTGTCATCTATATGGACTCAGTCAGATGATCCTGTTCTCTCCCTCTACTGCATGCAGGAAATGTTGTGATTTCCATTGTCTCCAACAGCCTCTGATTAGTGTTGGGAATTCTCCAACAAGCTGAAGAAATCTAAGAAATTGAAGCAGAGCACCCTTTGCTTTAGGAAGCTTTCTGTTCAGATAGATAGATAGATAGATAGATAGATAGATAGATAGATAGATAGATAGATAGATAGATAGACAGACAGACAGACAGACAGACAGACAGACAGATAGATAGAATTGTTTACTATGTTTTTGATTTCTATTTTTAGTGTTATATTAAGTCTCATTTTATCCCTGTACCAGTTAGGGATTGGGTATTTAATTTCAGTCTTCATATATCTCATGAAGGTATGAGAGAGCCTGTATGGTGTAGTGGTTAAGATATTGGCCTGAAATCAGGGAGATTCAGATTCAAGGTCATCTGCAGCCCTGGAAGCTCGCTAGCCAGTCACTTTGGGCCAATTACTCTCTCTCAGCTCAACCAACCTCACAGAGTTGTTGTTGGGAGACTAGGAGGAGGGAACATTATATATACCACCTTGAGTTGTACAAAAAGAAGAAGAAGAAGTGGGATATAAATCTTAATAAATATATGTTTTATTTAAAATCTTCTTGTGACTATAATATTTTAACTTTCCCCAGTGTCTTCATATGTTTTTGGTGGAGACCTCTTCATCTGCAGCACCATTTTATGGTTTGCCCAGAATATTGCATGATCTTTTGGATTTTTCTTAACTAAGTTCTAAGTTGGAATATAACCATGGGCTGGGCAGCTCTGTGATTATTTCCTTCCACATCTAATGATTGCATTTTAATATTTAACATTAAAAACAGCTTTTTTACATTTTATGATATTTTAATAAAATTCATTCCCAAGGAGAAAACCTAGTTAAATTCCCAAGATGGTTCTCTCAAGGGGAGGAAAGACTAAATTCTGTAGTTATGGTTTCTCTTCACTATACACTAGGAGCTGGCTTTATAGTAATTATTTCAATTTTTGCAGTTTGACCTTTTAATTGCAAAAGAGCAACAACAACAACAAAAATGGCACAAGGGATGAGAGTCCAAACTCTCCCTCACACTAGCATTAGAGGGTGGATGCCAGGTGGGGCACCTTCTGAAAGATAGGTGGTAGCAGGAACTACCAAGCTGCTATCCCAAAGCAGGAGGTTGGATCAGGATGGGAAGATTCAAAGAGCTTCTTGGAGAAGGAAGTTGGGACCAACAGTCTTCCATCCTACAGTCCTATGCATCAGTATACAGTTATTTCAGGTTTAAGCCATGAGGAAGAGCTTTTGGTGCGTGGACAACATGCAGTCATGGACCCCTCCTCAGGATTGCATTGCTGAAATTTAGGAAAGAGCAAATGGCTTGTCTGAGCCAGTGTGGTCAGCTATTTGTAGCTGAGTCTCTCATTCATTCTGCTACATCAGCTCCTGTGTTAAAAGTGTGCCTTTGGGTGGCATTTTTGTACATTCTGTGTAAAAATAATAATACTAGGAGGATAAAATAAACATTTTTTTAAAAAAGGCAAGCCAAAAAAAATCACAATCACACCTGCCTAGTTTTTATTGCAAAGGGAAAATATATGTACAACACAAGCATTTATGTTTATATGTTCCACAGACTTTACTGAAATTTACTCCCAGGTAATTAGAGATTGGATGTAGCCATAAAGTATTTATATTAATATAATTACTAAATAGAAAATGGTAAAATAGTAATATATGGGCCAGGTGATACAGCTATTCAATGGATTCATAATTGGCTGAATGAGTATCCTGGGGAGAGTAGTCATAAATGCTCCATATCACGTTGGAGAATAGTATCAAATAGAGTGCCACAGGGCATTATGCTGGGCTCTGTGTGGTACAACATTTTTATTAATGACCTATGAAGGGGTTGTAGGGATGATTATCAGATCTGCAGATGACACAAAACTAGGAGGAGTGGCTATCACTTTAGAAGAAAAAGATGAAATTCAAAAAGATCTGCACAGGCTTAAACAGAGGACTCAAACAGGATGAACTTTATCTGGGAGAAATGTAAAGTTCTGCATCTGGGAAGAAGAAAGGAAAGAAAGAAGTATAGATGGAGGGATTCATATTCAATAAAATTATTGGAACAATCACAAGAATTATACTGTAAAACAGAAAAGGGGGAAATCTACCGATTTTATGATGATTTCACTCTTCATTTTTTATTACGTTCTTATGGTGTTTTTAATTTTTGTGGGAGCGAAGTTGTGTGTGGAGAATTGATGTAGTGATATGGTTGAAAAACAGAACTTTTACTAGGGAAGTTCCTGATTTCAGTCTTCCTGTAATAGTGCACATGATGGACTTTGAAAGAAACTGCTATACAAATATTTAGGGATTTACTTTATCTGAGGCCTATCAGAACATACAGTGTATGGAACAACAGGGCTAGGCATTCAACTGTTAAAGCATTTGGTTTTGAGGTCAGAATTTCCCTGTCCCACAGGGAGGAAAGAAGTAATTTGTCAGGGTTAATTTTTTCATTTACTCAGACAAGAAGCGGATGGGGTATGTGTGTGTGTGGGTGTCTATCAAACAGTTCAGGAGTCAGTAAAGCCAGCAACTGAAAAATATTGAAAGGGGCATTCACAAGATGGTGCCTGAAAAGTTTGCCACAATGTTAGGCGTAATCAAATTCTGGATTTACAATACAAAGCATCTCTCTCTTTCTTTAAAAATAGATCATGCGGCAAACACATCGTATCTGCATAAAGACAGAGAGAGAAAGAGGTTTTGAAAGTTCTTGGAATTATAGGCACAGAATATGTTAACTGCTAGACTGTCTCAAAGAAAGAGCCATTTAAAACAAAGTAGCCCACATTTGTGTGGTACTTCTCAGACCTTCAAACAATAACATGTGACATTTTTAAGTCTGAGCATGACTCATTTTTCACATTGAAATGTTTCTTAGGTTGGACCTTCCAGCTATCTTGTGATTCCCACTCTGATGCACCCTTATTATATAAGCCAGGTTTCCAAGACAATAGGATCGGAAGAAACAACACAACTGGCAATTACAATTAGTCTTTTGTGCCTTTGAGGAACAGCAAGGGCACTGTCAGCAACCTCTGGTGCATCAGATTGCAAATCCAGATTTAAAAATTGCTGTTTATTTCAAGCATTTATACTCTGTTTATAATAAAACTTTAGCTCAAGAGGACTTTACAAATAAATATACATCAATCCATTTTATAGCAAATACAGGTATGTTCAAACCACTGAAAAACAAGAGGGAGGGATCAGTATGGTCAGGAAAATGCCAGAGATTTCTAGAATTATAACATTCTAGAATTACAGAAGCAAAAAAATTAAAATGTAATGAGTCATGCACACATACATGAAACAAATGAAGGAGAAATAGAATAGAATGGCCTCCTTGAGGAGGGCATGTCTGACTGAAATCTAGAACAGAAGTAATGTTCATTTGGATTGTGCAAAATGTTTAAGCTTAGCTAATTTGAGGAGTTACCTTTAGAGGATGAGGATGGTCCTGAGAAAGAATCCAGAACATGTGGATGCCCAAAACCTGAATTTATTGGTAAATATACAGTAGAAGCAGTAGCACTTTAAATGAGAGTTCTGTGCTTCTAAACCACCCATCAGCCTGGTAGAGGCAGGCAGAAGGCTGAGAGATGTATGCTTATAAAAAAGAGCTCCTTGGGAAGAAAGATCTACTTGGAAATCAGTATTGTTACTTACCAGATCTGCATATTACATAAAATTGATGCAGTCCAGCTGTGTGGAGGGTAAAAAGTTGCAGCCTCTGAGATAGTTGAAAAATGATTGGAACTCTGTGGGAAGAATTTTAGCTCTTGTGACCAGCTTCCTAAAACTTTGTCCACATCCTTTGACTGTAATTTTTGAATTTAGCTGTTTGTAGCTTACCTACCTGTTCATGAATTTTGGCTAATATATCAAATGTGTGCGATCATGGTCAAATATCATAAAATTTCAGCATTCTTTTGTGTGAGACTGCCAAAATTGTATAAGCTCTCATGCAAGAATGCTGAAATCTTGCGTTTGACAGATTTGACAATGTTGCAAGATACTGAGTTCTATTACAGATACATTCACTGATTCTGCAGGCATTACACTGGCCACCTGTAGGCTTCAGAGTGCAACTCAAAGTGCTGCCGTTAATATGGGTCATACATCAATGTCATACATGGCTTGGTGCCAGGATACATTTAGGACCACCTCTGGGTGTAGCTCACCCATCCTCTGTGCCCATTCTCCAGGAGGAGAAGCTTAGCTTACTCCGCTGTACTGAGGCGAGAGGTGTAGGGACCCAAAAGGAACCTCTTATACAATGACCCCCACCTTATCGAATAGTCTCCCTCTTGAGGTTAAAATTGTGCCTTCATCGGCAATAGAAAACTGCTGAAAACAGCTCTTTTGCAGAGCGAATATTTGGAACCTTGTAGTTACATGGTTGTCCAGTACCATGGGCTATTCCCCACTTTTTTCTATATTGTACTTTATTATTTTATTGTGTTACTATTGTTTTCATGTTTTATTGTGTTGATTTTATGATTGTGACTACCGAGGGTCAGTTGAAGCTGGGGGTATATAAAACAAACAGATAAATACCATAAACCATGTAAATGCATGAGTACATTACAATGTAAACCCATAATAATCAAAGTGGAAGCATTACTACAAGGCCTTAGTGTGGAGGTATGTTCATATTTTGAATCCTAATGGCCAACTATGATGTTCAACCTAAAGAATTTCATCAAAAGTCTCAAATAATGATAGGACAATGTATCACTCATCTGGGCTACCAGCTCTTCTTGTTCATGGCACTTGGTGGGCAGCTTCTACAAGTAAAAAGATCTTGGGTAGCTGGAGTGAATTAAGCAGTGCTCTGATCTTCCAGGCAAGGCAGAAAGAAGCCAGACAGAAGCAATGCGCTCTGTAGGACTCATTGCTGGATAATCTTAGTTGGCTAGTCATATTTTTTTTTAATTAAATAAGCATTCATCTGCGCATGAACAAAAGCTTTTCAAAGAAAACAAGCATACTTTTCAGATGAGGCATGGCATGTTCTTGCTCTTCACTGTAGAAACAAAGTACCTCTGTTAAGGCAGGGCCTCCATCCTGTGGTTTTTATATGTTCTGGAATTAAAAATATTGAATTTACATTGACTGATTAATTTGGGAACAAGTTCATAATCAGTTTTATAACAGATTAATCTAATTGATTGATTGCTGCTCAACCTTACAAAAGTTAATTCAGAAATGAAAGATTTTGTGTTTATTATGAAAGTGTATTGCAATCCTAATTTGATTCATAGATGAAACAGGACTGACAAACTATTATATGTTCCTATATGGACAGAAGTCATTTTAGTAAATATTAATCATGTAAAAAGTGTGGATGGACATAACATTTTCATCAGGGCGAATGATTGAATGCATTGGTGCTGTTTTCAAACAAATTCACCTTTTCTTTTGGGCGGATTTTTTTTTTACAATCCTCTGTTGTAGGATTGTCAGAGGCAGATGTTGGTAGAAGGACAGCATGGTATAAATTGCAGTTTCACTGAAATAGAAGGACAATACATATCAATTTATGAGACAATTTCCCAATGTAAGATGTATAGTTTAGTACCCATTAAGATGTATGATTTTCTGACTTAAAGTGCATCCTAAAACAATGGTGATTGCATTGTGTACAGAACAGGCTTAAGTCTTTTAAAGCTAAGGTATTGATACATGCATTTTTCTTCTGTAAAGAAGCTGCCTTTTAGATCTCAGAAAAGACTAAGAATACTGTATAAAAGTTTCTAAAGTATCTACAACACTTCACAAACATTGACTCAGTTAACCACAAGAGCTTGATAAAATAAGGTAGGATAATTCATCCTGTTTGGGGCAAGAATGTGGGGAGAGATGTACCTGAATAATCACCTGTCTTTGAATAGGCAGTGTGTGTCCAGACACCTCTCTTAGTACCCATCAGCTTTCCTGTTGTACAAAGATGATTTTAATAGTAGAAATAGCATGTTGCAAAACAAATGCTCCAGTATCATCTTTAATTGCAAGAATATTTCTTGGCCATAGAAAGGCATAGAAAACAAAAATAGTGAGGGGCCCAACTCCCTGCTTTACTTGGATATATGGCCATGAAGACAAACTGGATCTTGGATGGGGTGGAGATGACTAAAAGATATGGAGGTGAGCAATCTCACTGGTCTGCCTACAGGTAAGTGGGTATATTGTGAGTAGTTGTACTTACTGTGCCAGCCATTTTGTGAGCATGTTGAAGATGTGCTCTCAAAATCCAGGTAAGTCCATTGATTTAAAGTGATTTTTAATTGACCTCTGGTTTTGTCTGCTGCTTCAGCTATGTTGGTAGACAGGCATTTTTAGCAGGCACAATCAAAGATTAAATAACCACATCTAAAACAGTATCTGTAGGGTCTATAGAGAAAGGATATAATAGAGCTGGAAAAATGCAGAACTGTGGAATTGAGGGAGGACATGACTGAGGTGCATACAATCACATCTGACATGTAGAAAGCACACAGGGAGCTTTCTTCCTTATCAGAGGTCATCCAATGAAGCCAACTGTCAGGAGATTTAGAATAGAAAAAAGAAAGCACCTTCACACAGCAAATAATTAACCTGTGGAATTCCTTACTACAGTGTTTCCCAACCTTGGCCACTTTAAGATGTGTGGACTTCAATTCCCAGAATTCCCCAGCCAGCATCCTGGCTAGGGAATTCTGAGAGTTGAAGTCCACACATCTTAAAGTGGTCAAGGTTGAGAAACACTGCCTTACCAGAAGATGTGGTGATCACCTCAAATTTGTGTGGCTTTAAAATTGGTCGGATAAACTCATGGAGGATACGACCAATCATGAGCTATCAATCTTAAGACTCAGTAACCTGCTAGGGGCAGCATGCTTCCAAATACCAGTTGCAAAGGGACAACAGTGGGAGGGGTTATATCTGTAACTCCTGCTAGTGAGAACTGTGCTAGAGACATTTGGTGGTCCAGTGTAAAAAAATGAAATGGTTGATCTTGGCCTGCTCTAGTAGGGCTGATCTTACATTTTCTTATTCAACTGCTAATTGGATGTAGGAATTCTTTTTCTTTCAGAATGGGAAGAGAGGTGAGGTCTAGGAAGAACGATGGAAGAAGAGAATGACCATATAGTCATTGCATGATTACCTGAGCTGAATAGTGGACTGAGGTGATACAAGGCAGGCAGCTTCTTGAGTTCCATCTTTGGATATAGTTAGTAGGTGCCATCTTTGGATATAGTTAGTAGGTGATGAAAATATTTACATTTAAGGACAGAAAATTGACACTAAAGCTCAAAGGTACTGGAAAGCCAGAGCAGAGGAGGAGAAAGTTATAATAATGGCAGCATGAGAGAAACTATAACAAAACATTCAGAATGAAGTGAAAAGGGAAGAAGTTAGTGAGAGAATCAGCAAGAATCAAATGTGTTGTATAATCTTGGGTCCTGCTCTTGGCAGATAATAAATAATTTATATATACATTTATATAAATATAAAACTATCTGCTCTTTTGTGGGGTTTACTCTTGTGTGGTTACATGGTCCACTGACATTGCTCTCGGGGATGTGGAAACCATTGTAAAATCTCATCATTGCCAAAATATTCTCTTAAGTGGAGGAGGAAGAATGTAATTTATGAATCACTGGTCTATTTTTGAAAACCTTGTAGGATTAAATGAGTCATAGGTCTCTTTTTAGCCTAAGAAATGGTGCTTATATCCAGTATGTCAAACACTGAACATTACAATATTTGATATTCCAATATCATTAAAGTTCACTTGGGCAAGTTTTTCAGACCTCCTGGAGGTTTCTCAGTCCTTTAGTACTTTCAATGTGCTTTTAAAGAAGACAGCCCTTTGTACCTGTTTTTCAAATGACAATTCAATATTGGAATTCATTATGGATTATTCTTCATTTTGTGTAACTTTTGAGAACCAACTAAAAACTTTATGCCATCTTCTATGCATTGGAAGCCTCTTTCTAGAGCAAATTCCCCATTCCTTCATTTTTCAGCCATGATTTTGTATTGCATGTGAGTCCTCCCAATCCATGGTTCTTTGGGTATCTTTGTTTGCAGTAGTTTCTAAACCACTGTTATGAAAGTTTGTGTTTGGTTACTAAGAGCCACAAAACATGAAGATAGCCATTAGGTTGGCTTTAAAAGGGGATAGGAGAATTTCAAGGATTCAGAATTTCAGGCCTGCCAAGACTATCAGTTTTCAAGACTTGGTGTTATCTTTGGGAGGCAGTATGAACCCACATTCCAGTTGCAGGAGACCAGCCACATCTCCTGCTTTGAACACCCCAGAGGCATCTAGTTGGCCACTATGAGTGAATGAGCTAAGAATGGAAAAAGACAGCTTGCTAAGTCCTTGGAACTGTAACTTGGAAAGGAAGATAAATAAGCTTCTGTTTGCCTCCAGCCTCCTGCACAAATTATGTAGCATGAGGTTAGATGAAGAGCTAAATTCATCTGGAATACAGGAGTGTATCTGAAGAATGTATCCCAGCAAAGAAAAAACTGTATAAATCTTACTATGCTGTAGTTTGCATCATTATGTATTATTTATGGCACTGGAAGAGAAGAAAGGCATATTAATACAATTATAATTACTCTATATTACGTTGAGTTTTTGTGCTAAACCAAAAATTGTGCATTTTTCCCTTGAAACTGACATTCTCAGACCATGATTATATTAAATAAGAAAATATAAATGAGCTGAAAAGAAATTCTGTATATTGGTAAACAGAACTAAAATGTGAAAATGGTAGCCCAAGTTTATTCAGGTTTCATATCTGCCTTACTAATTTCTGCTAGTAAGCAGTGTTCTAACTCTTAATTCCCTACTGTGCATGGAGAACCATGATTTCTTATGTTTCCCATAAATGTTAGGTTTCTTTTCAGATTCTCCCATCAAAGTGTGGCAGCAACTTTCTCTTACAAAGAGGAAGAGTTGCTGGCTACATCCTGGATTTTTTTTTTTTTTTTTACTAGATTGCTTGTTTAAGATTTCATTCCTAAAGAGACCCAGGATCCCGATTTCACCAGTTTGACATTTTTCCACATGTCCAAAACAGGGTTTAATGAGATGTTGGGGTTGATAAAAATGCAGCACTACAGGCTATTCCCCCATTGTTTGGGGGGTTGCTTCTTTCCTATAAAGGTGGCGCCCTCTAATGGTATGGACATGTAAACATTGCTCTAACAACTTCAAAATGAAGCAATGAATTTCAGCCACCCACTACTTCATTGTAGAAGAATGTCCATAGGAATTAACATATTGTGCAGTATTTTGGTTTAAAATTGTGGGTGCTGAAGTCCAACTCTTTTTGAGGCACCAAGTAGGTATAATCTGGGCATAAAAGTCAATATTGTTCACCTAATTTCAGTTGTGCATATTGTTGATCCAGTAAACATAATCTTATTATAAAACTTGTCAGTTAAAGTGCTATTAAAAAAGTACATTTCTCTGTTAACCTCCCCACTACATTCAAGTGAATTATACTTTATGCACGAATTGATCTTTTTAGCAAGAATTACAATGTGCTTCATAGAACACCTTGAAACACATTATTACCTCATATTGCAATTATGGGGGCTGAAGGGAAGACAGCTGCTTGCCTAAAACTATTGAGATTCAAACCACAGACTTTCCATTTCTCAGCTGTCATGTAACTTGCATCCTCTGCTTTTTTACTTTGAGCCTTCCAGATGTTTTGGAGTACATTTCCCATCAGTCCCAGCCAAGGTAGCCAATATGTAGACAGGATTGGAACTGTAGTACAGAATACTTGAGGCACCAATCAGGAAAGCTACAGTGTACTTAAGGATCGACAGTCAGTGGTCTGAGTGTGCCACCCTGACCAATTTTTGGTTTCTCCAGAGTATCCTAGGGACTGCTCATTTCATTCTTTATTTTGCCCCACCACCATCTGTTGAAACAAACGAACAAAAACAAAACAGAAATGTATGCTCCACTTACTTGGATGACATGTTGCTGTTGGGGGCAACCCCCTCAGATTTCTAAGGAGGAAAAATGTGCGCACCCATGACCTAGAACAGGGACAAAAATCATTTGGGCAAACATGCACAAACCTGCAATTGCTGTAGTCTAGTAATGTTGGGAGGGAGACAATCACAGAGAAGGCTTTACAGGGGCAGGTTGCCTCTTTCCACCCCATGCATTTTTCCTGTGCAAAACCTCTTCAGCATTTCTCCCCTCTGCTAATGAACCCTGGTCTTGGAATTGGCTCTCTGGCAAGCTAAATGGGGGGCGGAAGGTGAGGAAGCAGGACATGCATGCTGGAATTCTAGGGAAGAAGTGGTGATTGGTGCCTTTTTGCTTCTTTATTCAACTTGATGAAGGGGGAAACATGTTGAGAATTATGCTTTACTGATAATGGTTTGATCCATCTAAAGAGCAAATCAGTCTTTCAGTGTTTGAAAATGCTTAGTTTAGGTTATTCTCCTACAATTGCCTTGTAGTTCAAAGCTAAATGCAGTTCATGAGGGAAGTGAAATTAACTAATGAGTGTTCTTAACTGTTTATTAAGGTTTACCAAAATACCTTGTACAGCAAATGCTAAATTTGCAAGGAAGTGCATGGTTTTCGGGGGGGGGGGCGCACTCAGGCTACTGAACAGGATTTAGGAGCTGGGCAGTGTTTTGTCATTCTGTTGCCTAATGCAGATTTAGGATGGTTAGGCTGAAGTCAGTTTAGCCTCCATTGCCAGTGTGGCTAGAAGGAAAGTTCCTTGGTGGAAAAGGAGTTTCTGTAGAATGTTCAGTAGAATTGTTAAAAAAAAAAAACCCAAACACTTGTAATTGTGCTGTGTAGGATTCCTTGGATGTAGAAAATTAACTTGGGGGACATCCGTTTCGTGGGACTTTACTGAAGAAATAGTTGAATGGAGTTATTTATAATTTGGAGAAAGCTTTTCCTTGTTGTGTCTTTGTATTTATTTCTGGAGATTGTGTTCTAGTTAGGCTGAGCATATATGCTTCAAAAAAAAAAAAAAACGGAAACAAATGGTTACCCAAGCAGTGAGCAGGAAAATCTAATTCAAATGCATGATTAGATGCTGTCTCTTGGATTGCTCATGTTAATGATGCAGCAGCTTCAAACCTGTGTGGCAACATTTTCCATTCTCTTTCGAAAGACAAAATAAAATCCATCTTGAATTGACAATAAAGTGTCTCAGTAACAACTTTAAAATACTGAACTGACTTGAATCATATTTTTCACAAGTTTGCATATATTTTGGGAAGGTGCCACTTTTTTGCCACTTTTTGTGTCATCTCCATGTATGTTAAGATATGTATACAGATACCTTCTTTTTTTTAACTCTTTTTGAAAAGCAGACTAGATTTTTTGGGGGGTGTAGATCTGAATTTGAATAATTCAGGGCCCACTGGATTCTGACCTGTAGTTTTTACCCAGCTCTTTGCTTGACAACAGTAAAGAACAGTTGTCTTAGCTCTGCACTAAAAATCAATAAGTCAATGGCTTGCCCCCCAGCTGTATGTGGACATTTCTCAGTTTCTCTTAAGCATGGTGTGCATGTGCCCCAACAACCTCTTTCATCGGCCTTCCCCCTCTAATGTTACCTTTATTTTATCTGCAATCAGTACCCGATAGCTTAGAGCAGTGTTCCTTAAACTGTTTGCTCTCAGAACCGCTTACCACTTTAAAAAAATATCACTAAATATAACCCATACAAACAAAAGCCCAAAAGATATTTACCATATTAAAAATTAAAATTGATGCATTTGTAGTATATTTATTTATTGAATCATGTAAAAATAATAATATTAAACCCATTAGATATTAACATAAATAAAATATTTTTCATAAATAAAATAAAACTCTATATTTTTAAACAAATAAATAATAATGAGAAGAGTGTCATTGTTTTAAATTTTTGAAAATATCTTCAATATCTAGCAAATAATTTTGACTTTGAGGACCCCGAGAGGGTCTTGGGAGACCCCCAGGGGTCCTCGGACCACACTTTAAGAAACAGAATTAGCTTAGAATCCTTAGGTGTAACAATATTCAAGTAGTGTTTTCTTCCTGAAGCAAGCAATGAGCTGTGGCAGTTGTACTGGGGGTACAAACTTTCATTGACCAACTGTCAGTAGGAAGTGGGAACAGTCTGGCATCCATTGGCAACATTAGGCTGCTGTGGGCATGCCCCCTTTCCTCTGGTCCCTGAGCACTGTTCCTTAAGGCCATTCTGCTTTCAGCAGCAGTTGAATTCAGTTCTTTCAAGCCAGGTTCCCCCTGCCCCCATATATCCTAGCGTAGGACAGCAGCGGTGATGGTGGTGGTGAGGTTGTATGGTGAAGCTGCTTCACAGTGCAATTCCTCAGCTGTTGTTTTGGCTGCTTTGGTACACAGGTTTACATCTCTTCTAGAGAACTAAGCTGTGTTCAAAAGCAGCCTGAACAACAGCTGGCAGGCATGATGGAATTGTGCGGTGAAGCAGCAGAGAGAGAAACTCATGCCTGTCCTCCCACCCCCGTCAGCCATTGTTTGGGCTGCCAGCTATTCAGGCCAATCCAAATCACTAAGCTGGAAATTGGCTCAGAGACCTAGTGGGCAAAGAGCCTCCTTTCACCCTTTGCCCACCAATTCTGTTAGCCTAGGCAGCTGATTCCTGGCTAGGAGAGGTAGAAGGTGAATGGGGAGTGAGTCCTGATGGATAGCTAAATGTAAAGACTTAATCATCTGTCAAAATCATTGCCCATCACAGCACTGCTTTGAGTAGCAGATGATTTTCCTGCAAGCTGGTGGTGTTGAAAAGGGGGTGGATGGCATCCTTCTATGGCAGGGTGAGTTGCCCTGATGGGGCAATTGGGATGATACAGTGGTCTCAAGGTTAAAATATTTTTTTTTCTTCTCTGTGAATAAGATCAGGCTTAGTGTTGTATAGACACCAAGAAACTTCATGCCTGATTAAAACACATGTTTGCCTTATAGCTGAAAACATAAAAGGGCAGAAGCATTGAGTAATGGAGGAAGAAGTTGTTGGGCGTTCCTGGAGGTTTTGTATGGTGTTGTTGTTGTTCAGTCGTTAAGTCGTGTCCGACTCTTCGTGACCCCATGAACCATATTGCGCCAGGCCTTCCTGTTCTTCACTGCCTCCCTGAGTTTGCTCAATTTCATGCTCATTGCTTCAGTGATGCTATCTAACCATCTCATCCTCTGCCGTCCTCTTCTCCTTTTGCCTTCAATCTTTCCCAGCATCAGGGTCTTCTCCAAAGAGATCTCTCTTCGCATTAGGTGACCAAAATATCTGAGCTTGAGCTTCATTATCAATCCTTCCAATGAGCAATCAGGGTTGATTTCCTTTAAGATTGACTGGTTTGACCTCCTAGCAGTCCAGGGGACTCTCAAGAGTCTTCTCCAGCACCACAGTTCAAAGGCATCAATTCTTCGGCGCTCGGCCTTCTTTATGGTCCAGCTCTCACAGCCATACATTACTACTGGAAAAACCATAGCTTTGACTATGCGGATCTTTGTCGGCAAGGTGACGTCTCTGCTTTTTAATATGCTATCTAGGCTTGCCATAGCTTTCCTCCCAAGGAGCAAGCGTCTTTTAATTTCATGGCTGCAGTCTCCGTCTGCGGTGATCTTGGAGCCCAAATAAATGACGTCTGTTACTGCTTCCATTTCTACCCCTTCTATTTGCCAGGAATTGATGGGTCCAGATGCCATGATCTTAGTTTTTTTAATGTTGAGTTTCAAGCCAGCTTTTGCACTCTCCTCTTTCACCCTCATCAAGAGGCTCTTTAGTTCTTCTTCACTTTCTGCCATTAGGGTGGTATCGTCCGCATATCTGAGGTTGTTGATGATTCTCCCTGCAATCTTAATTCCGGCTTGTGATTCTTCCAGCCTGGCATTTCTCATGATGTACTCTGCATATAGGTTAAATAAGCAGGGTGACAGTATACAGCCTTGTCGTACACCTTTCCCTATTTTGAACCAATCGGTTGTTCCATGACCGGTTCTAACTGTTGCTTCTTGGCCCGCATACAGATTTCTCAGGAGATAGGTAAGGTGGTCTGGTATTCCCATCTCTTTAAGAATTTGCCACAGTTTGTTGTGATCCACACAATCAAAGGCTTTTGCATAGTCAATGAAGCAGAAGTAGATATTTTTCTGGAACTCTCGTGCTTTCTCCATGATCCAGCGAATGTTGGCGATTTGATCTCTAGTTCCTCTGCCTCTTCGAAACCCAGCTTGTACATCCGGTAGTTCTCGGTTCATGTATTGCTGAAGCCTAGCTTGTAGGATTTTGAGCATAACCTTGCTAGCATGTGAAATGAGTGCAATTGTGCGATAGTTTGAGCATTCTTTGGCGTTGCCCTTCTTTGGAATTGGAACGTAAACTGACCTTTTCCAATCCCGTGGCCACTGTTGCGTTTTCCAAACTTGCTGGCATATTGAGTGCAGCACTTTAACACCATCATCTTTTAGTATTTTAAATAACTCAGCTGGAATACTGTCATCTCCACTAGCTTTGTTGTTAGCAATGCTTCCTAAGGCCCACTTGACTTCACTCTCTAGGATGTCTGGCTCAAGGTCAGTGATCACACCAGCGTGGACATCAGGGACATTAAGATCTTTCTTGTATAGTTCTTCTGTGTATTCTTGCCACCTGTTCTTAATCTCTTCTGCTTCTGTTAGGTCCCTGCCTTTTTGTCCTTTATCATGCCCATCTTTGCACTAAACGTTCCTTTCATATCTCCAATTTTCTTGTAGAGATCTCTAGTCTTCCCCATTCTATTGTTTTCCTCAATTTCTTTGCATTGTTCATTTAAGAAGGCCTTCTTATCTCTCCTTGCTATTCTCTGGAAATCTGCATTCAGTTGCTTATATCTTTCCCTTTCACCCTTGCTTTTCGCATTCCTTCTTTCCACAGCTATTTGTAAAGCCTCATCAGACAGCCATTTTGCTTTCTTGCATTTCTTTTTCTTTGGGATGGTTTTAGTTGCTGCCTCCTGTACAATGTTACGGACCTCCGTCCATAGTTCTTCAGGCACTCTGTCTACCAAATCTAATCCTCTAAATCTATTCATCACCTTCACTGTGTACTCACAAGGAATATGATCTAAGTCATACCTGAGTGGTCTAGTGGTTTTCCCTACATTCTTCAATTTAAGCCTAAATTTTGCAGTAAGAAGCTCATGATCTGAGCCACAGTCAGCTCCTGGTCTTGTTTTTGCTGTCTGTATAGAGCTTCTCCATCTTTGGCTGCAAAGTATATAATCAATCTGGTTTCGGTATTGACCATCTGGTGATGTCCATGTGTAGAGTCGTCTCTTGTGTTGTTGGAAAAGAGTGTTTGCTATGACTAGCTTGTTCTCTTGACAGAACTCTATTAGCCTTTGCCCTGCTTCATTTTGTACTCCAAGGCCAAATTTGCCTGTTATTCCGATTACTCCTTGACTTCCTACTTTAGCATTCCAATCCCCTATGATGAAAAGGACATCTTTTTTTGGTGCTAGTTCTAGAAGGTGTTGTAGGTCTTCATAGAAGCGGTCAACTTCAGCTTCTTCAGCATCAGTGGTTGGGGCATAGACTTGGATGACTGTGATATTGAATGGTTTGCCTTGGATACGCACTGAGATCATTCTGTCGTTTTTGAGGTTGTACCCCATTACTGCCTTTCCCACTCTCTTATTCACTATGAGTGCAACTCCATTTCTTCTAAGGGTTTCTTGCCCACAGTAGTAGATATAATGGTCACCCGAATTAAATTCACCCATTCCCGTCCATTTCAATTCGCTGATTCCCAAGATATCGACGTTCAATCTTGTCATCTCATGTTTGACCACATCCAGCTTGCCTTGGTTCATAGATCTTACATTCCAGGTACCTATACAATATTGTTCTTTACAGCATCGGACCTTCTTTTCGCTTCCAGATACATCCACAGCTGAACGTCCTTTCGGCTTTGGCCCAGCCGCTTCACTCTTTCTGGAGCTACTTGGAAATGCCCTCCGCTCTTCCCCAGTAGCATATTGGACACCTTCCGACCTGA
Organism: Python bivittatus; assembly: GCF_059951505.1. Taxonomy (NCBI): domain Eukaryota; kingdom Metazoa; phylum Chordata; class Lepidosauria; order Squamata; family Pythonidae; genus Python; species Python bivittatus. The sequence goes on along the minus strand of NW_028277087.1, from coordinate 21,488,100 downwards.
GGGGCTCATCTTCCGGCGTCACATCTTTTAGCCTTTTGACATTGTCCATGGGGTTTTCTTGGCAAGGATACTGGAGTGGGTTGCCATTTCCTTCTCCAGTGGACCACATTTTGTCAGAACTCTCTGTCATGACCTGTCCGTCTTGGGTGGCCCTGCACGGTATAGCTCATGGCTTCACTGAGTTATGCAAGCCCCTTCGCCACGACAAGGCAGTGATCCATGAAGGTATGGTGTGGATGGCAATATTATATGTGTCAAGGGGGAATCTGGAGACCCAGGAAGAGACAGCAATTTCTATTGCTTTTAATGTTGTAGACCATCCAGAGTCATCTGAGTTGGGTGGCTTTCTAAATAAATAGCAAGCAAGCAAGCAAGCAGGACCTATGACAGAGATCCACTGAGCAAAACAGTTGATGGAAAGGACTGCAGTTTTCAGAGAACAGACTAGATGTCATCAGTAGATACTGTACGATCTGGTAATATCTGCTTTGGTAATTACTCTGGGTGGTATCAGACTCTCCTCAAAGGAGTTGGCTCGTGACTTAGAGAATCTTCTGAATTGGTGGCTCTTGCTTAAACACCAGGAGGAAGTCATGGTCTGGAGAGCTTTGCCCAAAGCTGAAGCAAGATGCCCTGGCAATGGTAACTTGTTCTTTGTTCACTACCTAGCTGTGCTCTATGTGGTGCTGCCTTTGGAGATGATCCAGAAGCTACAGTTGTTAAAAAAATGCAGAGTTTAGACCCTCTTAGGCTAAAATAATGTGTATTTTAAAGTAGCTGCATTGGATGCCAATACACTTCTGGGCTCAGTTTAGAGATTTTGGTTATAGACTTTGAAGCCTTTTACACTGCAGCACTGGGATACTTCAGGCAACACCTTGCCAAAATTAAATCTGCTTGTCCAGTTGGGTAATCTAAAATTGCAGGTTGCCCCTCCTTGTGAGGTTCATGGAGCGTGAGGCCAAGTGACAGGTCTTCTCAGCAGTGACCCCCTTTTTATGGAACACTCTCTCCCCAGATGTATGAATGGCCCCCTACTCTACAGATGTTTTGAAAAATAGCCAAAATAATGTTGAAGATTCCCTAAGTCCATCAGGTATTTAGTCTTTAGGCTAGTTTAATTGAATGATGGATGTATTAGATTTTTACTGATGATTTTTATTATCTGTATATGATATTTAATGTCTTGCTTTTGTTCTAATGTTGAGAGTCTGCCCAGAGTCTGTTTGGAGTGGTTTAACAGTTATAAATATTGTTAAATAAATAAATGAATGCATTGTTTTGTGCTGTAAATGTGCATAATATGTGGCCATTTGGTTAGGAAGTTGTAACTGAATAACATCTGGAGGATTGCTCATTGTGCAAATGTTAATGTTAAGATCTAGGTTGGTGTGGTGAATTAAACTGACTTTTGAGTTTTGGCAAGGCCTAGAGCTAAGGAATATTCAGAGCTGCCCAAAGATATATTACTGTTTGCTATTCAACATCAAGCAATTCCCCCACTAACCCTAAATCCAAGGCCCTGCCAAGCTATTTTATTCATTCAATTTTGGTACTGCCCAACTCCAAATCTATTCTGGGCAGCTCACTATATTACAAAAGTGAAATAAAAATACTATAGAGCAAGTGAACAAGTGGAACGTCTCATCACAAAACACCCATACACATGCAAACATAAACCAAATACGTCTAACCAAGGGCTCCCCTCACCTTACCCCAAGGCCTGGGAGAACAGCCAGTTCTTTAAAGCCTTCTAGAACGCCATCCAGGTGGGAGCCACCTAGATCTCATGGGGGACCTCATTCCAGGGGACTGGTGCTGCACCAGAGAGGGATGTGTTCTGGGTCCCAAAAGATAACACTGTTTAATCAAGGGGGCCCAGAGCACACCCACTCTACCATTTTTTACCAGCTGGGCAGAAGCCATGAGAGATAGGTGGTCCCTCAAATATAAATGCCACATAAGGCTTTATAGGTCATAACTAGCACACTGAATTGCATACCAAAAACCAGTGCAGCTTGTGAAGGAGGGGTGTCACATGAGCACCCCAAGGCAAACCCACCACTGCCTGGGCCACTGCATTCTGCACCAATTGAAGTTTCTGAGTGGTCTTGAAGGGCAGCCCTATATGGATTGTGTTGCAATATTCAAGCTATAAGATGACAAGGGCATGAGTTACTGTTTGGAGGGCCTCCTGATCCAGGGAGGCATTCAACTGGTGACTCAAAGAGGCTGACACCACAGCATGGACCCAATTACAGGGCACCTCCTTGGCTTCCTTAATGATCCAAGAGGGACCTGGATCCAAGAAGCAGGTGGTTGAGCTAACAGCACAGAAAGCCCTATCCACTTCCTCGAGAGTCACGGACTCAAACTCATCCAAGATCACACCACCAGAGCGAGTCTCAGGCACCTCAGCCAGTCCTATCCAGTTGGAGTCCAACTCTGTGCGGATCTGAGTGACTTTATCTGTCAAATAGCCACAATATTCTTCACAGCAGCCCTGCAAATGATCCTGTGGCCCAACCCTACCTGGCAGGGCCTGGGTCACCCTAAGTAAGGCCACTGAATAGCTATTGGCAGACGCAATAAGGGCAGAGAAATATTGATGTTTCACTGCCCTTACTGCCATAAGATAATTTCTGTTATGGGCTCTTACCCATATTTGACCAGATTTGCTCCTAGTCTTCTTCCAGTGGTGCTCCATGTGTCTCTTCTGACACTTCATTTTCTAGAGCTCCTCAGCAAACCCTAGGTATGCCCCAGGATGAGCACATAGAGAGAGGTTGGATACAGGCAATATGGTCTAAGTCCCCACCCACCCACCCATTCCAGGTGGCAACAAAGGCCTCAGCAAAGCTGCCCACCAGATCCTCAAGGAAAATTCCACTGGGGCCATCAGTTGCCTGGGGTGGGCTGATCAAATAGGTCCTGCCTTCCTGTGGAGGAGGGTAACTCCAGTCAGCTGGAAAGCAATCAGAGAGTGATTTGTCCATGGTAAGACTGATGTTAATGTCCTCCCCTGCAGATCACATTGCAACTGCCCCAAGACCAAAACCAGATCTAACATGCGGCTACTGGGATGCATTGGGCCTTGAATATCTCATTAAAAAGTGGCATATAAATTGATATTTAGTAAGGTGATCATGTTTTTCCTGTGATGGTGCAATGTTGATAGAAGTTTTTTTTCCAGATAGGATAATCTCATATTTTTTCTTGAGTTCTCGGGGCCTTGCCAGAACGGTTTTATTCACCTTGCTGCCAGTGGACAATGATATGTCATGCTACAGCTAATACTGATTGTATTCAATTTGTTGTTATCTTGATCTTTTATATAATTTTAAAAATACTTGTTCATATTTGGGTTTAAATTGCTTTGTAGAACTTGGGATATAAATATCTTAAATAAACTATGGCTTGGCAGATTAAAGTCCAGGGGCCATATCTGTTCTTGAAGATAATTTTATTTGGTTTCTAAAAGTTCCACTGAGTTTAATTCAGGCTGTAGTAATGGTTTCATTCGTTGGGTGGATGGGGAGCATTGCGAACTTGAATATTCCTGTTTTTATTGGGGGTTTTGTGTGTGTGTGGGTAATTATTATCAGCACAAATGGATCCACTGTAGGATATATAGGTTATGGATCATAATCTACTACACTGGGTCCAGTGTGGGCCGGAAAATAGATATTTTTCAACTTCCCAGTCTAGGGCTGAGTGAGAGTGCCTGGCCCAAGTCATACAGCCAGCTTGTTTTAGGAAAGACTACAACCTGGATCTCCCCTCCCCTCTTTCAGCACCTTAATCACTATACCACACTGGCTTTCATGTATGTATGTGTGTGTGTGTAGATATACCTATATATAAGTTATAATAGTCTTTTATAACCTGGTGCCGTCCAGATGAGATGGGTAGCGCATCCGACTGGTGCTAGGATGTGGAAGACTGTGCCATCCCTTGCTTTACAATACCAAACTTTTATGGAATGCAGATAAGTACCCTGATTCCCTATGCACTGAGTAATGAGTGGTTCTCAGATGTAGAGAAATTGTCCATTCAGGTCTAAAGTACTAAATTGGAAGGTGAAATGAGGTTAGAGGTGCAAGCTTTTCTGTGCTGAAAAATATTATTGAAATGATTAATAATATAAAGTTGATTTATTTTGGTCTATTTATTTATTGCAGACCTTTACTTTCCTGGATGCAGCTGTAGTCACAGTTGCTATGGAGAAGATCAAGGAGCAGTTTTCTAGCCTTCAAATAGCAAAACGGTGTTCACTAACAGAAGACTCATCTTACTTATTGGACATAGATATTTCAAGAGGAGAAGGGAGCCATTTAGTGGCTGTTTCTTGCTCCAATAAATCAATCAGAGTTTACAACAGGGAGACATTGTGCTTGCTACAAGAATATAATAGCCATCCTGCATTGCTAAATGGTGTCAGATTTGCACATGCAAATGAAAATGTGTTATTTTCAGCTTGTAGTGATGGATCAGTGAAGTGTTGGGATATTCGTTCATCTGTTGTCAAGCCTGTACAGTTGTTTTGTGGCTATCCTTCAAATGTTTTCATTAGCTGTGATATAAGCTGCAATGACCTCATAGTGTGTGCTGGCACAGAGAAAGTGGAAGAAGATGCATACATAACATTCTGGGATGCAAGAGGCTGCACAAATAGTGTTGCTTCCAGCAAACAGCCATTAGGTGTCTATTCAGAGTCTCATAATGATGATGTTACTAAAGTATGTTTTCACCCCATCAAACCACATTTGCTTATTTCAGGCTCAACTGATGGATTGGTAAATGTGTTTGATATTAACAAAGACAATGAAGAAGATGCTCTGATTTCCACTTGTAACTCTGATTCTTCTGTAAGTTTTATTGGATGGGCTGGAAAAGATTATTGGCAGATTTACTGCATGACACATGATGAAGGATTTTGTTGGTGGGATCTTACTCAACTGGATTCTGAAAAGTCAGTTACATTACTTCATATTCCAGATGTCAGGGAAGTAGAAAATATCAAACTGGATTACTTAATTGGTGGTGTGTATCATGAAAAAGTGGATGAATTGTTTGTTGTTGGGGGAATGTCAACAGGAAGCATTTGTTTCATGGAGTGTTGTGCTAATGAGCTGAATTCTGTGGGAATACTTCAAGGAGGACACTCTGGCACCATCCGCTCTTTCTGCTGGAATACGGTTGATAATTCTCTGTTGACAGGAGGAGAGGATGCGGAGTTGTTGCTATGGAAACCAGGAGCTACAGAAAAAGCCTCGAGTAAGAAGACTCCTATGAAAGTGGTTTCCTCTGTCTATCAGCGAGTAAAAGTTCATCAACATTCCTTGAAAAACAAGAAAAAATGAAAGAGTTGAAGAGGAGGGAATTCCATTTTTAATACTTCAAAAGAGATGGCTGTGTGCGTGTGTGCTGTAGCAGAAACAAAAAAAGAGTGGATGCAATTTAAAGGCAGTTGAATGTGATAACTTGTGTGTGGACAAGAATCTACTTCATTGTGCACAGAAATTTACGCTATAATAAATTTTTTTCTATGGTGCAACCTGCTTGTATGAGCTGACTTTTCAAAAAGTTGTGGTACTTTTAAAAGGCTGAGTTTTCTAAACTTGGGTACTGTTTATGCTTTTACCCTGAACAATGTTTACTCACTCAACTGACACCAATGGGTCCCAGCTTCCAGGTAGGATTGATCTTCCAGTATGAGGAACATACACAAGAATGTATCACTTTACTATTTAGTACCCAAGTTGCTACTTGTAGTTTCACTTGTATGCTGCAGTGAATGGTATTTTTGCAAATCATTGGAGTATTGATACATGCAGGGAGGTGGGACTTGAAGCAGTCCTGGTCTGTGATAGTGAGGAAGCTGCAGCAGAGTGCTTGGTGGTCTGTAGGCCATACTTGGGGGAAAATGGGCTTAAATTTTATCTCAGTATTCTTAAAAAATGGATGCCAGTAGTGAGGAGGAGGAGGAGGAGGAGGAGGAGGAGGAGGAGGAAAGTCTGCTTAAATAACCTGATGAAGCAGACTTCCCCCTTACCCACCAAAAGAGATGAAATTACTTAAAGAACAATAATGATACTTAAGGACACTTCAAATGAGATATGAATTGTAATTAGTTAAACATGTTATTTCCACTCCATCCCTAGATTCTGTAAAATTTGATCTTTATTCTGATTTGAAATATATTTTGATCTAAGATGGGAAAAGAATTGCATCTCTTTTTCTGAAAAAAAAAAACAATTTGGAGAGTAAAATCAAAGGACTTTAGGGTGATGGATTGGGATTTTTTGCCTCTTGAATATTTAGTAGTAGAGTATCCAGTTTTTCTTTGTTGTGTAGTCATCTATATGGTGGAGGCTGGCAAATTGGTGCCCACACTGTCAGGGCCTGCATCGCCACTAGATGGCACCCCCTATTCTATATTTTGAAAAAAATATTGAGAGATAGCCAAGTTTTGCAAGACTATTCAGTGTTGTTATGTCAGTGCTTATGAAATTTCGTTGTGTTTTTTTTTTCTATTTCCAAAATTGAGTTTTTAATATTTTATTTGTGTGAAGAAGCCTGCTATCTGATAAGGTGGTTGAGCCTTGATTTATATGGAACAGATAATATTTTGGGGAGGCTATTCTATTTTGTGTACTTTCTTTTGAAGACTTGTCTGTAACTCAGCTTGCACAAGGCACCACCATCACTACACTAGGATTCACCTATCTGGAACTCTTCACTTTAACCTAAGATTTAAGCAACAATCTAGAAAACTTTTATTCTGAGTGGAGGGAGAAGAGAACTTTAAGCTTAAGAATTTTTTAAAACCGTTTTTGGTGGAGGGAGGAGGAAAACCCTAATCTGCCAGAATGTTGACTGCCTTTAAGATCAGAACTTTTTAAACTATATGTACTCCAAGTGGCTATCCAATCATACTTTTATTATGCAATAAGTTCTGTCTCCAGCATTAGATCATTACAATATATCACACCGCTACAATATACTATACCACTTCAAATCTTTGGCGGCTTCTGATTCCCCCATTCAGTTCCAAATCAAGAAGAAAAACTCTTTGTTTTAACCTGTGCAGAGCTTTCCATGCCTTCTCTGTAGCAGCACCTGCCTTCTAAAATGAGGTTCCCCCCAAGATCGAGATGGACCCCACTCTGCTGTTGTTTAGAAGAGCAGTGAAGACCTGGCTCTTCACCCAAGTCTTCGGCAAGGGAGAGTGAGACCACTCATTTCATTGTGCTTGCCATCCTTCTTTATGTTTTATTTTAATTTGTTTGATTGTTAAGTCATTGAGAGTCAGGGGGCATACAAGTTTAACAGATGATGATGATGATGATGATGATGATGGTTGGTCGCACAGTCAGCCAGATGTTTATACTGGATTTGGCATTTTTATCCACCTATCAAGTCCTTCCCAAGTACTTGGGGTAGGCAGATGTTTGATGGTGTTAAAGGTATCGTCACAGGATATAAACTGTTCCAAGTAAAACTGCCTTTCGCAATTGATGGATGGTGATTTTCTCAATTATTATCATTATTAGTCCATGATGATAAAACCAACCAGAATCAGTACTTACTGATCTCCAGAACCCATTTTTTGATAAGAGAAGTTTGAGATGATAGAATTTAAGAATAACATATATTAAATATTAAGTAGATGATATATGACTTCCTTATGGCTAATTTTGTTCAAAGATTCAGCTGCATATGAGAGTGTTACAAAATTTCTAGTAGTCTAAAAATATTTGCAGTTCCACAAGTTTCACCCCTGATAATTAGAAGCAATTTAAAAGAAGCCTTGTGGTATATAACTTTAGGACTCTTGGTTATGGTAAATGGATGCTGCAGGTTTGTGTAGTTTCTTCTATTTTTGTATAATGGTAAGATCAAAGCTCCCATCTCCCTCCTTGTTGCAGTCCCTCACTCCTTTTCTCTTCCCTGACATAACTTTACATTCTTCATTTCCATAGGCTTCAACTGTTTTTGCTGCCTCTCTAGCACTAGATTTGTTTTAATTAAGAAACTATGTACTTTAACATGTTATAATGCACTCAGAGTATGCTCACAATGTTCTTTAAGTATTTATGTTAGTATTTTCCTTTACTTTAGAATTGTCAGCAGCTCTATGGTTCAGATTATTCTCTCTGCCATGGATAGACTTCTGTTTGCTGAAGGGTTGAAATCAAGCAGATAAGACCTAGCTGCAGGGGTGAGATTTTAGCAGATCCTCCACTGTAGCTCCTCTCACACTGTTCCACTGGGGCTTACAGTCTTCAGGGCAGATTTTAGGGGGCACAGAAAGGAGAAGTCATTGAGATGTGCCCCTGTCCCTCCAATGAGTGTCCTTTGAGTGGACTATGGGAGCTTTCTTTTTGAAAAATAATACGGCAAAAAGGTTTAAGTAAAAATGCATTCTTAGGATTGTCAGGAAGTTTGGAGCTTCTTGGCCAGTAGACCTGGCATAAAATACTAGGTGTTTCATTTATGTAATTGCCTAATCAACAGAGCATCTTTTTTGCTGTATTTCAGGTTCTAACATTGACTACTGACCCCTGGTGACTATGTATTGGCTTAAATAGGTCTGAATTTAGCTTTGGCCTCCTTCCAAACTGCCGTGATCTTCCCCTGCTTGAGGACAGAAAGAATAAAAGAGTTTAAGGTTATTGCTAGATGTCCTGACTGTAACAGAGTTTTAATAGATTTGAAGCTACGTGTTATCTATTTCAAGGAATGTGCTTCAGCATAACTGTGGAGGGAATCAGTTGATATTTTTATTTCCTTAACCTTATGGTGATATCTTCATAGAACTGGGCATGTGGAAGGTTACATACAGTATTGCCTGATGAACTTTGTAAACACTTGTCAAGAACTCGGAGGTATCAGTGTCCATTTTTTCAACAAGAAGAAATATGTTTCACTTAATGTCTAAATAAACAAATTTGTACTTGCCTTTTAGCTTTCTTTTGCAATTGAATGTGGAAAACATTCTTTCAACTTGAAAAAGGATAGAAAAATCTAAATATTGGACAGGATGTCAAATTTTATAATCACAAATTTTAAAACCATATGTAAACATTATATCATTTAAGTATTGTGGAAATAAATGCATTTTGAGACAGTGCTGTGTGTAGATGTTAGTTAAAACATAAGGATGTAATACAAGAGCCATGAAGTTAGATCAAAGGTGACAGGAGCACATTGCAGTAAAGCAAATTTCCTAAATTTTGTTGACAGCTAAGAAATGTTCCCTGTGTGTAGATGAAGTCCTCTCCTGCTTCACTGCACTTCATTTCAGACAACTCTCTCTCTTCCCGTAATGGTCACTGCTACTATCACTCTGAGTCCACCCATAATTTTCACTGCTCCTACTTTAAGTAGCGTTGGCTATTGTGTATGAAGGGGGATAGCTGTAGCCACAAAAAGCCTTGTTATATAGAAATGTCTCTAATATAAAAAGTCACCTGCAGAAGACTGATTTTAAGGAATTTTACATAGTTGGGAAGCTATCTTACTGTTGCAAAGCAGCTAATAGAATATAGCTGGAGTCTACCCAGCAGCTAATAGAATATAGCGAGTCCTATAATGTTATGGGGGGGTGTCTGCACATGTCTGTTTTGCAGGAGCTTGTTTAGCAATAAATCATTCACAGTAAATCCAGTTAAAGCTTTATAAGCAGTGCCTGTTCAAATAGAAAATGAAAAATATTTTGGAGTTATTCAACTTGTACATTGAGTTTTTCATTCATTTATGAAAGGATGGCTTTGCTAGTCATGAAGCTTGAAGATTGTGTCTCAGTATGCTGAGAATATTATCCAAATACTTATACTGGAGTGAAAGCTAAAAAAGAGACTCCAAGAAAAGTAACTTACTTGACCCATTTAGTTTATTGTATCTACAATAAGGATGCAGAGATACCTAATTCAGATTCAAAATCAACACACTAGAAAATCTGATGAAGTAGATATAAAGTTAATAATTTGATTTGTAATATTTACATCTCATGTTTTTCATTAGAGGTAGTCCTCACTTACTGACCGCTTTCAGCAACCATTTGAAGTTACAATGGCACTGAAAAAGATTTACGACCGGTCCTTGAAATTGCGGCTGTTGTAGCATCCCTGCGGTTAAGTGTTCACAATTTGGGTGCTTGGTAACCAGCACACATTTATGATGGTCGCAGTGCCCTGTGGTCATGCGATCGTCATTTGTGGCCTTCACAGCCAGCTTCTGACAAGCAAAGTCAATGGGGAAACTGACAAGAAGTTGCAAGTCACAGTCGTGACATCACATTTAACAACCGTGGGTGATTTACTTAATGACTGCAGCCGGAACTGATGTTGTAAGTTGGTGCAGTCACATGACGTTTCACTTTATGACCACGTTTCTTAGTGATGGAGTCGGTCCCAATTGTGGTCAGTAAGTGAGGACTACCTGTACTTATAAAACTTATATACCATTTACCATATCAAAAAAGTATTTCAAAGTTGTGCCCACCTTTAATAATATTTAATAACATATTAATAAATTAATAACATAAATTAATAACATAAACATAAATAAGAGTGCCTTTTCTGCCGTAGTGCCTGCCCTACAGAAGTGCCTGCCCTACAGAACATCCTCCAAAGATTAGGATGGCCCTGACCCTGCTGACCCTAAGACCCTAAAGACCTGGTTATGTGCCCGGGCCTGGGGCTCAAGTGTGTGAAGGGTCCCATCTCCTGGTTCTCTTAACAACCATGGATTGTAACACTTTCCTCAGCTGCTATATTTTAATTTTTGTATTATGATGGAAATTTGTTTTTAATTTATTTTATGATTGTTCGCTGGCCAGAGTCACATGTTGAGATGGATGGCCATACAAATTGAATAAATAAATAATGTTATTTATAAATAATGTAAATAATGTTAACCAACCAGTATACTCCATTGCTACTTCAGAAATTTCTCCATTAGTAAAAGACAAGTAATCTGTAGATGCTATTATTCGTATTGAAGCTATTTCCCAACAGAAAATGTATGTGAGAAAACCAGTCCTAATGCAGATTATTTCCTTCTGACAGACCTCCTACTGAGTAGCTTTTTCCACTATCCCTCACTATATAGCTTTCTGGGTTGAGGATGATGGTGAAAATAATGTTCTGTACTTTTTCAGGGCTAGGAGTCTGTATTTAGTGTGGGGATGAAGCAGTTCAAGTAGCAGAGGGCTGAGTTTTAAAGAGACAAGCCTGGCCCCATTCTCTGTCTTTATCTGTGAGAAGAATTTCAATTCATTCCAACTTGATGTGGAGCCATTGATATATGATCATTGGGTATGATTGCTTACCCAGCTCTGTAGCCACATTTTGGCATTTCTCTACTAGGGCTGTATGGGAGACATTGTTGTATGCTTTGCTGAAATAAAGAGGAAGAGGGAAGGGAAGTTGGAGAACAGATTGAAAATTCCACCTTTCCTCCTGTAACAGATCAGGCTTTGTAAACCCAGTAGATTACAACAAGATAATAGAAATAATAAAATCTAAGCATTTAAAAGGACTTTGGAGATTATCTAGTCCAACCTTCTACCCAGTACAGGAATCCATTCCTACAACATCCCTGATAGATAGCCATTTAGGTTCAGGAAGTTAGCATCCAGAGAAGAAAAGTCCATTACCTCCCAAGGCAGTCTGTTCCATTCTTGAATGGCTCTTAAAAAAAATTTTTTTCCTAGTGGCCAAGCAAAATCTCCTACTTTGTAATTTACAACCATTGCTTCTTGTCCTGTCTTCTTGAACAACCCTGAACAATTTTTCGTCTTCTATATGACATCCCTTCAGATACTTGATTAGCACGATGACTCTCTTCTCCATGTTAAACTTACTCAGTGCCTCTACTTGTTCCCCATAAGTTTTTCTTTCAGGCTCCTTATTATCTTGATTGCTGTCTTGTGACTATACTCTTTGTCAATGTCCTTCCTAAAATGCAGTGCCTAGAACTGGACACAATATTCAGGGTGTGATCTGACCAGTGAAGAATAGCAAGGGTTAATAACTTCCCTTGTTTCTGACACTCTACAACAGGGGTTCCCAACCTGGGGTGCCCACACCCCAGGGGGTGTGAGATGGAATTTCAGGGGGTGTGACAAAGAGTGGCTTGTGTCCCTTAGTGACGAGTCACGAGTCATTACTCAGCCAGCTGCCAGTGTGCCTTGAGCACCACATCTTCAAGTGTGAACATTAATCAAACATTTCCTAGGAGTGTGGGGTATAGAAAAGGTTGGGAACCACTGCTATACAAGAACTTGTTTAGAATTGCTTTTTTTTTTTTTACAAGTGTGTCACACCCTTGGCTTAGGGAGCTATTAGCTGAGGTAAGAATTAATAGGGACATGTATAGAAATTGGAAGATAGTTGTAATCACCAAATTGTCTACCAAATGCTTGTCATTACACTGTTCCTGAGCTCTCTTCTCCTTTCTCCATAGGACTCTGTTGAAAACCCTCCAGACCAGTTTTACAGGTTCCCCAAGTTTCTTCACTTTCCTGCCCAGTGCTTCATAATGCCTTGCAGTGTCTAAACTAAGTCTGCCTATGTATTTGTTCCCATATGCATTGATAGAGATTTCTCAGTGGGCTTAAAGACTTGGTAGTCTTTCTGTTACATTCTCCAAGTGTGCCCCAGGAAGGTGATATACATTTATTGACAGACTGTCAAGATGATAGATTGCAGCTTTGATTCCTCTCTATAGGAGATCTCCAGTCACCACTACCTATTGCTTCTTTCTCTTCAGGGCACAGATAGGAATCTTTCCCTTTGCAGAGCCTGGAGAGTCCACTTTCTCAGTCCTTGAGAGTTGTCCAGCTGTTCCTCATCCAGGGGTCCAGAAACATCATCAACAAAGGAGTCTGGAAAATTCTGAAGCTCAAGAGCATAAGAATTCTTTTTAACAGGCTTGGTCCTTTGTGTTACATTCCACCATCCCCTCTGGCAGCCTTCTATCTTCTGTAAGATTGTTTGGTAATATTCCTCCATATGTGCTTTCCTGGTCTGGTCTACCTAGTGGGGCTGACATTCACAATGCTGTGGCACAAGTAGTCATAGGCACACCTTGGTACACCTGTGTAAAATCATGCTCTGTGAGCTGCACTGGTTCCCAATAGACTTCAGGTGCAATTCAAGATGCTAGTTTGCAACCTATGAAACCCTTCATGACACAGAGCCAGGTATTTGCAGGACACTGTCTCCTCCTCTGAATGTGCCCATCCCATGAGAGCTGACAGACTGGGCATGCTCTAGGTTCCCTCTTTACAACAGTGTCATCTGGTGGCAGACAGGTAGCATGCCTCCTTTGCTGGGATGTCTGCCCTCTGGAAACCTTCTCCTTGGGATTTGGATAGCCTCAAGCTTGCTGGCTTTCAGTAAGGCCTTAAAGTCCTGGCCTTTCTCCCAGGCTTTAGGCCAGGACAGTAGATGAGCCCATGAGAAGTGGGTGGATAATCAATTGTTGTGGGCTAGCCTCAATTATATCTTATTTTTTAAATTTTCTTTGTTTTTTGTATTGGTTTTAGTTCTTTGTTAGCTGATCAAAGTTGCAATTTGTGAGTTGGGCCACCATCTAAATTGAACAAACAAATAAGTCCCAAACACTGCCTAAAACAATATCACTTCACCCATGTGCATGGCCTGCCTTACTATGGCAAAGAATAGGTGTTCCAGAATATTTAGGAAATGATAACGGTCCATAATTTGTAACTGAACAGTTTCAGACATCCTCCCCCAAAAAGAATGGAATCAGATATACAAACATAAACTCTGTATTGGCCACATTCGAACTGATTGGCAGAGACATTTGTTCAGAGTTTCAAGTGTTTATGAGCAAGTACTGCAGAAAACATCACACTGAATCAAAAGCTTGCAAATTTTCTATTTGCATATTTCAGTGCAGGGCACCACATGACAAAACAGTGATATTCTAAGGTTGTACCTTACAGTCATAGTTGGAGCTTCTCTAATTCAAGACAAATAGCTGTTCAAGACAAATAGCTGAAACAAGTTGAGCAATCTCATGTTGAAACATGACATACTGATATCCAAAGAGGACAGAGGTAAAGAAAAGTTTTGCATGAGATGGTTGGAGACTCAACTGTAATTCCTGTTATCACTAATAGTTACCCCTGACGTACACACAGATCCAGTGGCTGCTCCACAGTTACCAAAGTATCATGCTGAGTGTTCCCATTTGTAGTGACAGAGGTTATTCCATTTGCATACAAAAGCTTCCACAGGACCCAGATTTGTAAATATAATATAGGATCTGTATGTTGGTGGGGAGGGGTATAGCATACTGGATTATTATCACTGATTGATCAAGCATGCCCATGATCTATTATTCTAACTCAATTACTCAATGCTGCCTGTATATGTTGTAATTCTTGCAGTTGGTTATTCTAGAAGTTTCAGAACAGGAAGCACCAGAAAACTCTATTCTTGGCTCTAGTGTCTTTTGTTTGATAAGTAAAAAAAGACACAACATGGGCCACTCCTGGTTCACATATACTATATAACAACTCCAGAAGCTCAAAGGTACCTACTTAAACAAGGTCGACAATAATGTATACACCCAACTCTTGCTTGTTCTAGATTGTAATAAGGATATGGTTAGCTGAGGCAAGAAGTTGTACATTTTTGTTTAAAAGATTACATAACAGCTTCTGTGAAAGAGCAGCAGCCACGTTGCTTGCAAAAAGAAAAAAATCCAACATGGTCTCAGAGATGGAAAATAAAGACAGGCTGATTTTGGAAAAGAAACTGTTTTGGTCACCCTTAACAAGAAATAACTACTGGACAAGAAGAGACTTTTCTCTATTTCTCTTTCAAGAAAGGTCATTCCACATTTCTATAAGTTTGAAGTTAACTGCTTGGATACAGATAACATTCAGCAGGGCTGTTTTTCTCTCTCTTCCATTCAATATGATAAATCTTGTAAGCTAGAGCAAAAGAATTCCAGTTCCCCCACCCCATTGCTTCACCTAGTCAACATCATTCTCATGTCAAATGAATTAATAATGTGGAAACATGTTTTATACATCACCTGAAATAACCCTAAAAAAGTGTTCCTGATTACTAAAATATGGTGAATCGATTCACATGATATAACTTGTATGGTTAAAATCAAAAACATATGAATAGTGCCTTCTTTGAACTATCATAATGTATGTTATGTATGAACTGTGTTTGCTGGTATCACTGTTAGTTGCTATTAGATTCTTAGTGAACTATTTACATTCCTACTTAACAAGTAGCCTGATGCTATTCAGTAAATCTATTCTCATTAGTGAGATGTGCAGGGGTTATAATTTTATAAAGCATAGAGTAAAGCAAGCATAATGCAGCAAAAAGAAATGATTTTGCTGGTAAAAATGGCCTTGTTCAAAAACTGAAATGGTGGGATAGAGAACTAGCTCAAATACCAGTTTAATAAGGTTATAATTTATAAAATACAGTACAGAGTATATATCCCACAAATCAGGTTTCTGCATTAATCACATTCTTTAGAAATTATGATTTAAAAAGTCAAGCTAAGGATGTAAAGAAACTGAGTGCTTCTACAGCAGCTTTCAGTCAGTGAGGGACATAGAACAATTACAGTATAATTTTCAGAGTGGACATATCATTGAACACATCAGAGAACACTCTGTAAGGACTATGATCACTCCTTACTTACAGAAAGAATAAACCCAAGCAGGGAATTTTTTTTTCGAAAGGCTACCCAGTAGGCTACTGACGAGATTAAGATTAAACAGCAGGGATTGCTTAATCCTGAAACTGCTATCATATCATGCTATATCTAGAATATATACAGTATACAGAATATATATACTGTACATCGAGTTAGAAAAGAGTCTGAACTTGTTTATTTATTAGGGCAAAATTGAAAATATAAAAGTGACTAAATTTGGGTTGCTAATATGCTTTATCTGATAGGATTTGTTGCAAGCAAAATGACATGTCTTGGAGAAAAATTAACTTCATCCTCTTTGCATCTCTTCAAAAAATCCATTGTGGAAGATTAGGGGATCATTTGGACCAAATTTGGAGAAGATACAGGACAAGTAGGGAAATGTTTAGTACTGTTATGTGAACTGAAACTCTTTTGCATTAGTGTTGCCCCACAACATGTAATACAACCATTATAGTGCTTTGCATTTTGTTTTAAAAAGAGGGGGGGAGGAAAGACGTATAAGGTTATCTTTATAAACAGAATCCAGAAGCTGCTGGCTGTGCCAGGCCTTTATTCTCGAGGTTGCACACACCATGCTCCAAATCGTGCATGCCCTTCTCAAGATGCTTCTCTCTTCTTCTCAGGCATTCTGAAGCATTGCATAGAACCAGGGCAGGCATGCCTCGTCAGCAGTGAGAGGAAGAAGACAGTGAAGGTCAGTCAGGCTCGTCAGGGCTGGTGGACCACAGGGTGGCAGGGGAGGCTAGGGCTTTGCGCTATGGTGCTGGGGTGGGTGTCTGTGGCACAGGGCCTGAGGTGGCACTCCTCGGCAGTGGTGGTGGTGCTGGGATGAAGTAGAGGCCTGAGGGTGGCAGCAGCTGGCTTAGACTGATGAAAGCCCTGGGCCTCTACTTCAGCCCTAGTGCCAGCACTGCCAAGGAGCTGCTGTGCAGGGTGCCAAAAGGGCAGAGATGGGGGAAGATAGGTGCATGGGGGAGTTGCAGAGGAGGCAGTCCCTTACCTTACTGAGGCTCATGGCTGAGAGGTACCAAGCCAGGAATGGCTTGGATCGGGGTGGGTCTTTGCCTGGTGGGATTTGGTTAACCATGGCAACGGAGACTGCTGGATTTCCGCCGCTAAGCAATGTGATCAAGTAATGTCACGCTTTATGACTGCATCACTTAGCAATGTAAATTCTGTCGCAGTTACTGTCATTACCTGAGGACTACCTGTATGCAAAAGTAGTTGGAAACAAAGAAAGAAAACTGTAAGAAAAGCAAGAATTATAATGCAGGGCCAAGCTATTCATATGAAATACCTACAGGACAGCCTGCTCTGGTCAGTATGAGTCTGATTGATTATGGGGAGCAAGGAGAAACAGTTGCAAATCCCACATTTGTGGGGAGGTTTGGGGGGTTGAAATGAGATAGTGTTGCTTTTCTGTTGTAGAACAACTTCCCTCCCAGGCAGTTTTTACTTTTGTATTGTTTTAGTGATTATTTTTATTTACCATAGATAATTTAACTTATATCTTTTCTATGTAAGCCACAGAGAGTTTTTTTTACTGCGGTGTCATAGAAATATGTTTAATAAATAATAATAAATAAATTGTATGGAAAAAAGAACAAGCAGCCCAAGATGTTGTATGTATGGCATAGGACCTGGATAACTGAGACATAATTTCTGCCCGCTCAGTATGTTCCAGCAGAAAGGGTGCAATCCAGGTCCCCGCCGTTAAACATCGTCATCTTGTGGGACCTAGGAAGTGTGCCTTCTCTGTTCTGGCCCCCACCCTCTGGAATAGCATCCCGCCAGAGATATGAACAGTGTCCCTTCTCCTAGGGTTCAGGAAAGGTTTGAAAACCTGGCTTTGGCTCCAGGCCTGGGGGTTGATGTTTATTATTTATGTAAGGCCCATGTTTTGTTTTGTTAAATTTATTGTTTATTAGATTATTTTAGTCTGGGCTGTCTGTCTGATTTAATATTTTTAGCTGTTTTTATGCTTTTTTCTAGTTTTGTAGGCCACCCAGAGTCACTGGAATTGAGTGGCCAATAAATTTCAATAAATAATAAATAATAATGCTGCAGTATTAAAGCAATGCCAAAAATTAATGGTTTGAAGAGCTAAATCTTTTCCCTGCTGACTGCTTTTATGATCAGCTCTCCATTTCCTAATCATTTTTCCCCCCAAAATGATTTGAAAATTCATGAATCTATTCTTAAGTTCTTTGTTCCTGGGCAAAACATTTTTTTTAAAGTGGAAGGAAAATCAATTCTGCCATAATATTCTGATTATCTCTAGACAAGAAAATACATTATACTCATTGCAACCTACTCACTGTTCTATTTACAATCTTGGTGTCAATTATCGATAATATTTCAGATAAAACTTCATGAATCTGAAGTTCACAAAAACTTATATTACAATAACTGTGCCACTTTTTAAGGTGCTACAACAGTATTTCCTTTCAATAACATATAAGAGATCTCTAGTTTTCATGTATCTTTCCTTTCACTACCCTGATTGTGAATAAAACAGAACAGGTAAAGCATTGTAGTGTCTCACACCAATGTATGGTTGTAGAGTACTGTGCTTAGACTCTTCTATATGAGAAGCTATGTCACAAACAAGGTCACAAAGAAAACAGATGGTATGAATTTGAGAATGGTAAGCATAATTCCTTTTTAAAAAAGGGAATTTAGAGGGATTTAGTTGTCTTTAATATCTTTAGAAATGTTCCTTTCTAAGCAAAAAATGTATTTGTGTGCATCTCCATTTTAAAATTCAGTATGACTTCAGAGGATTTTTCACCCAGAATATTTCAAACAGAATTGTTTTTCAATTAGTTTCAGTGGGATTATCCCTGTTTAATAGGCTGAGAGCCACATTATGAAAAGTAAACTATAATATTTCAGATTTTAGAAGACCTTGGAAGATATAGGACAGCCATAGGATATAGTGTGAGATTTAAAGTTCTGTGTGCGTTTTTTTTTTTAGGCTGCTCACTTTACATTTACTTTTTTTCTTGATAAAGATATATTTTCTATTGCAGGATAATACTTTGTCAAATAATGCCAGATGATTTTCCCAAATGTAAATCAAATATAAATTGGCAACAATGAAGCTGCTGTTGTTAAAGATAGCCAGTTTTTTCCCTTAAGAAATGGATACCTCATGCTGATGACATAACACAACTGAACACAGCTTCCTTTTTTAAAACATAAAAGCAAGAATTCATGGGACATGTTCTAGAAAGAAACAAAGTCAGTAAGAAAAAAGAAACCAGGAGAAAATTTGCTGGTTAGAATACAAGGTATAATGTAAACATCATTAATATGCTGCTGCTCCAGAAAAGATCTGTGCAAATAAGCAGGGTTACAGAGTTTCTTAGGAACTGGGAATATAAACAATATATACATCCAAGTATATATTTGGAAGTTGGTTGATGTTTGTATGAACTGCAATACTTTTTATATGTTGCTTATTATAGTTACATTCCAATTCTAAATGAAATGAAATTTGAATTGGATCACAGTATTTTATGTTTTTGATATGAAAAAATACTAATTACAATTAACTTAAGTTATTCTCACCAATTTGCAGCCTGTTTTTATCCAGAGGGTGGCAGCTAATCCTCCTCTGAGCAAACCTATCCAATGGCTTTTGTTGCCTTATGCTTCAGCATCTCCTTACCTATCACTTGGGAAAAGCTGGTGAGAATACTCAGCTGTATAACACTGCTCAGTTGTTCACACTGCACTTGTAACCACTGTTGTGCAAAACAGTTTCCCCCAGTGGAAATATTACAGGAGAGCACCTGGTTTAGTACTACTGCATAGAGACTCTCCATATATTACTTTCTTGGCACCAAAAGCACTTACAGTGGTACCTCGGGTTATGAACGCCTCTACTAACGAACATTTCGGGTTACGACCAGCTTCGGCAGGAAAAATTTACCTCGGGTTACAAACTCGCCTCGACTTACAAACCGGATCCGCGGCCATTTTCCCTGCTGGCACGTGGTCGCGGCTTCCTGTGGGCGAGGTCACGGTAGCAAGGAGACGTTCAGTGAGGCTTGTGGTGTGTTTTGTGGTGTTTTGCGAAGGTTTTTGGTATGCGTGTTAGCATGGCTCCAAAGAAAATGCAGAGCAGGCTTGGCAGGAGTAAGGCTCTGAAGAGAAAATTGCCTCGGGTTGCGACCAAATTCGGGCGGAGGGTGGAACGGATTAACTGGATTTACATTGAACCCTATGGGGAAATTTGCCTCGGGTTGCGACCAAATTCGGAGGGCGGAACGGATTAACCAGATTTACATTGAACCTTATGGGAAACTTTACCTCGACTTGAGACCAACTCGAGTTGCAACCAGAGTCACGGAACGGATTAAGTTCGTATCCCGAGGTACCACTGTACTTGAAAATAGTGTTACTGTATTCAGTGCAGTATATTTGTACATATCCTGTAGAACCAGGTCCTGATGGCATCTATTTGAATGTTCTTATAGAATTCACATGTAAAATTGCTGGCCTTCTAGTAAAAGTAATTGATTTGCCCCTCATATCTTGCTCAATGCTAATATAACACCAAATTTAAAAAAAGATATAAAAGAGATTGAAGAAATTGGTTGAAATGGATGGTAATTAAAAAACCTTTCTGCTGGGAATTCTGCTTTTAAACTTATTTGCAAAGGTTCTTGACTTGAATAAGCAATGAGCAGGAGAACACTGCAGATGGTGCTGAATTACTGCAAGTGGTAAATACCAAAGCGGCATGAAAAATTTCAGAAGAATCTTTTTAAAACAGATGAATGGTCAACCAAATGGCAAAGGTGGGTTCAGTTTAAGTAACAATAAAGTGATGTGTGCTGAGGCAAAATATCCAAATTTCACATGTACACTGGTGGCATCTAAGCTGGATCTTGGGGTCTTAGTAGATAACTCAATGACAATGTTGATTTAGTGTGCAGTGACTGAAAAAAAGGCAAATTCCACATTAGGGATCATTAGGAAAAGGATTTAAAATAAAATAGCCAATGCTTTTATGCAAAGTTTTGGTATAGCCACATCTAAAATACTCCTTTGAGGAAGGATATAATCGAGCTGGAAAATATGCAAAACTGTGAACCGAGGAAGGACATGACTGACATGCATAAAATCACACCTCGCATGAAGAAAGCAGCCAGAAAGATTGTTCCTCACCAGAGGTCATCCAATAAAATTCATAGATTTAAAATAGGCAAAAAAAAAAAAAAAAGTACCTCCACGCAACACCTAATTAACTTGTGGAATTTGTTACAAGATGATGTGGTGATAATCTAAAACTTGTATGGCTTTAAAAGTGGTTTGCAAAAATTCATGGAGGACAGGTTTCATCATGGGTTATCAGTCTTAATTAATATCATTACATACCTGCTGGAGCAGCATACTTCCAAATACTAGTTGCAGGGGAATAATAGCAAATGAAGGGTATATTTTCACCTCCTGGTTTGACATTGGCATCTGGTTAGCCAGTGTGAGAAACAAAATGGTGGAATTAGATGAGCTGTGGCCTGATCCCTCAAAACTGTTCTTAACAAAACAAAGATTGTTTCAGATTAGCAGCTAAAAATATAACAGAAATTTTATGCTGAAATGTGTCTGGAAATGAAGTTCACAAAAGTAATTTCTTAAGAAAGTAATGGCTTCCAGAATCAGACCCAGGGTTTGAAACTGCCAGGAATGATTATTCAGGAAGAAATTAAACAATAAAAAATAGGATTTGAAATAACTAAAGTTATATTTTATCTTTCCTTTGTCATCGAATTCAAAACTGCAGATACACGATTCCTAAGTGGGCTTTCATTCAGAGAAAGTCTACTTATATAGAGCTGGTGACTGCATCACATGCCTTAAAACTATGCTTTGTATGTTGTATGAGGTTAAATGTATTTATCTTCATTGTGCAGAGAGTTAATATTTTCATTGAATTCCCACTCCAAACCTTTAATTACTTAGTTCAGTAATTAAAGTAGTTTTGTCAATACAGATGTGAATTTAATTAATGTAGTCTTTTCAACCCCAGGAAAAATGATTAAACCAAAACAGTTTTCTTAAATTATGAGTTTGGAGAATGAATATATGTATATATGTATGTATGCATGAAGGTATCTCTAAGAAAATCATTATAAATGTTAATATTTCTATATCAGCCAAGTATGGTACCCTTAGAAGATTGTAAGATTTGGGGCAAATGTTTCCTGATCCTTGCAAGTTGATCTAAGAGCTATTTTTGGATCAAGAATAGGTAAAAATGTTTAAAAGAAGTGGAGAGGTTACTCATTCGAATGATGCCAACAGGTAGGATTTATGCAAATTATCTCAGAACCTTTGGCTATGACAGTTGGAAATATAACTGCTGTTTCTAGTTTTCTAGAACCTGTCTATTCTCAGGAAATTTCATTTGCAACTTTAGTCAGTGTGCACAGTCAACTGAAATCCACAGTCTGGCTAAGCAAAGTTTCCTAGCAAAAGGTGAATATCTCAACTACTAGGTTATAACTTTAATGTTAAATTCCTGTTTTGAAAAAAAAAAAATCCACAAGTGTCAAAATATGAATGAAAATTGTAAAATGAAAACCCCACATTCCTGTAATTTTTATCTTGCAGGTCCTAAATATTAAACAAATTCAAATAATCAAGTCACATTTCAATTAGCTTAACTTCTTGCAATTGTACAATGCTCTACAATGTAAATATTGTAGAGTGCTCTACAATTCTAGACACTCTATTATAATTGTTAATTTAGGGATCATTATTAACTTGGAATATTTAAAATGATTTTGAAAACATGACCATTTTTGGATTCTGGCAATATATAAATAAGATATATACAATTAAAAGGTACAACTTAAAGAAGTAATTTGAGATGCATTACTAATCTCTGGAAAGTGTTTCTAAGACTGCAATTTTTCTACAATTTGTTTTGAACATGGTGATAATTAATGTTGCTCAGAAAGATCTGATCCCCAACACTTAAAAAACCCTATAAATGTCATTACATAAGCACATAATCTTTGCTTATCATGTGTTTTGTGTTTGCTCATTTAAATCAAGGACAGACATCTACATGTTATGTGATGGAAGAACAAGCAGTATAGTACCCTGCTACACCTTCTACATAAACTATGTTGCTTTCAGAGATAATTCTGAGATAACCTCAGAATTATATAAATCAGAGCAAGATAAAATGGACAGGCAGATACAGTTATTATTTGTATTTGTTGTCCTCATGTATAATGAATTTATGGTTAGTTTTTATATATAAGAAAGAAAACTCCACTGCCACTTATGTTCCATAGCACCCAGTCTAATTTCAGTACTATAGATGAGAAAACTGCATGAAGCAGTAGATAGGAGATTATAATAAAGGAATAGAATAAGGTTACATTTTTGTGTATCTTGTCTTGTAAAACTTAGGCTGCTCACTCTATGTTTTTATACAGGATAACCATGTGAACAAATAAATATGGTTGTTTCCCCTGAATGACTTAATTGACTCCCAACTTCGAGGCCCAGTCTTTTCAAGTGGAAGAACTGTTCTGTACCATACAGGATAAAATTGTTCTATGTATACAAATAGCAATTTCATTTTCCTCCAGTTAGAAGCAATGTATCATGAAGTAAGCAAGAACAAAATCTTCTGTGTAAAAAAACCTGCTAATGTGATTAGTTTACATCATATTAACAGCACATGTAATCAGAATTGAACACAGACATAGGATTACCATCTCAGTGTGAATGAGGTTTGCTTATGTGTGTAGACTGGGCATTTTCCAACTGAATACTCTATGATCCAAATCAGAGGGTTTACTGACAGATCACATGTACATACACACACAAGCACTCTCTTCCTCTCTCTTTCTGTATGAATATTGCAAAATAAATCATAATAAAGCTCACTTAACCAAGATGGTGTACTTCAAACATACCAAGAATTGCTCTTTTTGAAGTTCAAATCTATATATTTATTTATAAATACTGTCTCTAAGAAAACTTTTAATACATCTCCAACAGATTTCAGAATTTATGTATTTATTTAGGTAAATGGATACAAACGATGGATGGATAGATGGATGGATAGATATCTCAGTGAGGTACTCCTTCGTATCTTTGGCTTCTGCCATTGACAATGGTTGTGGAAGCCCACAAGGTAACTACATTAGACTTGAGATCAACCTCAGTATTTCCCTCCCCCCCAATACTGTTTGATCAACATCTTTACAAACTGTAGGCACGTTCACTGCATTCCCCCTCCATTTTCATTACACCATCCAGAGTGTCTTCTTGTGAGTGGCCATATAAATGTGATAAATAAATAAATGAAAATAAATATGTTTTCCAAACAGGGATTGTAGTCTGTTCATCTTTATTTTCTTTCAAGTCCTTTGCAACTTTATAAAAGGTTCAGTTTTAATAGTATCAAATGGTTGCCCTAAATTTTGTTTTCCTTTGTACTATTTGGTTGAGGAATTTGTTTTACTGTAATTAAGCCTGCTTTTAATAATGTAAGCTATTGGCTGCATGAAGTCATAGGAATAATCTTATGTTATATAAACATTTTATGTTATATAAACATTTTGAAAAATTTGTTATATAAACATTTTAATTTTTTTCCAAAGAAGTTCTAATGTTTTAGTAAATTAAATCATAAATTACCAAACAATTTTGTCTTAAAAAGAAATCTGAGTTCTTGTTCATTTTTTGCCTGATAAATTCCCATGTCCAAAAATTTTTGCCTACTGTGGAGATAACCCATCATGGAGTATAACTGGTGTGATATACTATTACAGTGTACATAAATTTGCAAAGGTAACTAAATAACCAAAATCATAACAACAAAAGACCATTAAAACAGGGGAAACTATTAAAACCACAAAAAAAATAATCTGCAGGGCACAGCAATCAATCTCACTCAGTCCAGCCATTTTGCGAGCTCCATACTGCAAGACCCACAGGCCAGATGGCAAAGCCATGTCCTCAAGCCCTTCTGGAAATCCAGTAAGGTCAGGGCCTGATTGGTGGGTGAAACTCACTGGTAGGCAAAAAAGGAACAGGAGAAGAAATCTGTGTTAATGAGAGGCTAATATGATATAATAGTTAATGCTGGATTGTGCTGCAGGAAAGTGAGGCTTTAAATCGATATTCAGTGAAACTTACTATATTTTATTGGCTCTTTCTTTACATCTAAAAAAAATGTAAAGATGATAGAGATTTATCTCAACCATGCTAATAAACAACATTTGTATCCCCAGATTAACTACAAATGCCTTCAGCCAATGACTACCTTTTTAAGCAGCTGATTGAAATCACCACCACTTAAACAATTTCTAAGCAGCCAATATAGGAATCTTCTAATCCACGTTACTCATTTCATATGGATTATTCAAGTGAAAAAGGACAAAAATCAAGGTGTAACGTAACAGACACTATATCTGACCAGCCTAATTGTAACTGGTTTTTTATTTTCTCAGATGGAAAAGTTGGTCTCACAGAAATCACTTCACTCATCTTTAAAGTGACAAAGGCATTTTGTTAATACACATGATAGCTATGTACATGTCAAAATTCAGTGCTACTTCATACCACCGTATTTAAAACCTTCAATTTGAAAATGTTCTGCCAGTTATAAATTGCTAGCTAGGGGATAATGCAATGTATTACTTGCATTAATTAAATTTCCAACTTTCAATAGATAACAGACAACAGCAACTCATTTCTTATTTGAAAAGAACCATACAGAAACAGAGCAGTTCCCTAGCGCAGAAAAGTTATTGTGGCAGCCTACAAGCAAGCCTTTTCTTTCAGGAAGCGCATAACGCGTGAAGTGCCCGGTACGCTTCCCTGAATTTTCCCATAAAATTTATGGGTGGAATTCAAATTCAGCACACCTTTTCACTCCAGGCCCAGAAAAAATGTGGTTCAATTTGTAAAAATTATTATTGTTACTATGACATGACAGCCCTTTAATCTGAAAAGGACCGGCCGAAACTGACCATTCACTGAGGCGGGCGGCGCGCGCAACTCCGTTGTCGAAGCTCTTCTTTGCCTCGCGATATTGTCCGCCTCCGAGTGAAGAAATTCCCATGGCAATTCCAAGGGAAATCGGACTCTTCCCAACGAGTCAGTCAGCAGGCAAGTCGTTCATTTTTTCAGATGAAAAGCGAGGGCTCCTCAATCGCCATACAATATGCACTTTGCCGCAGGGAACTCTTCCTTTCACGCCGGGCTCCTTCCCATCAGCACGACCACCCCTGCGGCCCGTCTAACAACTGCGGAGAGAGGCGGGAGGAAGAGTCTGTTTGAGTGATTTTCTCGCCCAATGAAGCCGCGCGTCGCAGTCTGCTGACAGGCGGCGCGCGCGGCCCAACGGCTCCACCTCCTCCCTCTCTGTCCCGTGGGCGTGTGCTCGAGGCGGAGCGGTGAGGGTAGCATGTTCGGCTGCGAGTGAACGGCTGGTTTGGGTGACGGCGTGAGCGCGAGCGAACGAAGGAGCGCGCTCCAGCGAGAGAGAGCGGGAGAGGGCGCGAGTGAGCGGGCCATGGCCGGAGCTCAGTGACTGACTGACTGACAATAGAAACGAGCGAGAACTGCAGAAACGCCCGCAGTCCCAGCAACAGAAGAGGAAGGCCTCAGCCGCCAACAGAACCCCTCTTATTAGCTCTCGCCGCTCCTTCTTCCTTCCCTCCTCCTCCTCCTCGCCCCCCGCAGGCAGCTCGGGCCGCGCTCGCTTGGCGCCCCTCCTTTCCCCAGGCCGACTCGCCGGGAATGTGAGAGAAGCAGCCGCGGAGAAGAAGGAGGAGGAGGAGGCCTGACAAGCGGCAGTCGGGTCGTTAGGAGAAGAAAGGCGGGAGAGGGCCGAGCCCGGAGCGTTGCATGGGACCGAGTGGAAGCCGCCGCTGCCGCCGCCGTTCTTGACTTCGCCGCCAACGTCGTTTTGCGCTGGGGAGGCCGACGAGGCCTACCAAGCTGCGGCTGCTGCTTCTGCGGCAGGGAGCGCACCGCAGAAAGAGAGAGGGAGGGAGGAACACGCGCCGACTAGGCTTGCCGCCTTCGCTTCAACCAGGGATCGACCCCCTCCTTTTCTCTCCTTCTTGTCTCCGGATTCTCTACCAGGAGGGTTCAAGGTAACTTCCTCGAAGCCGACGACCCGCCTGCCGACAGGGAGAAATGGGGGAACATTACAGAGGGGGCGGGGAAAAGGGAGCCGGTGGAGGGAGAGCGACTCCGGGTTTTCTGCACAGAACCCAGCACGCGAGATCTTTTAGGACTTGATCTCTTCCTTCTTGGGGGGCATCTAGTACAGGGAATAGTAAGCCGCTGATCGCACCTTGGCATTGGTGTCTCCTGTGTCTCTTTCCTTTTAATGTCCTTGGTATTTTTTCAGCAACATTTCCTAATTTTCCCTTCCCCCATCTCTGGCGACTGCGACGAATCAGTTGCTTTATAGTAATCAAAACCTTTCCATCACCTCCTTCACTTTAAAAATAATGTGTCTCAACTCATTATTGGTGGTGGTGGAGGGAGAAAATGCTGCAGTTCACCATAATAAATAACAAAATTTAAATGGCAGTTATTCCAAGAATGATTTGTTATTCTTATTTTTAAAGAATGAGATCCTGTTTTAGAAGATCTGAAAGGGGGAACCCCTCCATGATCAGTGTTTATCTATTTAAGTTAGAATTAGGCATTAATAATTTATAAAGCAGGAGGGAAGAACTGTTACTAAATTTATAGCTGAGAAGTGTTGCTAAAGCTTCTTGTTGACACAGTAATTCTGCAGGTGAACTGATCTTGAGGAGTTGACTGTTAATATGGTGAGCGGTTCTATTCTGAGGCTGTGGGAATATTTCTGGAGGGATGGAGATACTATATTCTAAGAGTTATGGGCAGTGCAAACATAAACCATTCTTAATAGGTTCAGAACCTAAGACTGTAGCCCAAGTACAGTTGGGAATAAGATGTGTAGAACTTTTGGATTTAATAGCCGAAATTGTGCTGTCCATATGGCAGTATTTTGAGGCGTTTCCAATTCCCAGTGGAATAAAAGTAGTATTTTTGTTATTCTTTGAAGAACATTTCTCTCTGTTCAGTATGCATTAGGTGCTGGATTCATACAACTAAAATACTGATAGCAATGTCACTCTTGCAGAAAGCCTTACATATACATTGTTTATGTCATATTTAAATTGACAACTCTTATAATAATCCAGTATCACTATATTTTCATGCTAGGCTATGTAACTTGGGATAACAGTGCGATGGTGGCGATGAGAATGATGACTTGATAAAGTAACAATTGATGCTGATAAATCTTCTCTTACCACTGAGCAACAGTTGATGTGATTCCTTGTAGAAGTGGAAAAATAGCTCTTATGCGCACAATTGTGGTTTGTGCCTCTTAA
Source organism: Python bivittatus (assembly GCF_059951505.1). Classification (NCBI taxonomy): domain Eukaryota; kingdom Metazoa; phylum Chordata; class Lepidosauria; order Squamata; family Pythonidae; genus Python; species Python bivittatus. Next base: position 21,459,949 of record NW_028277087.1, on the reverse strand, counting down.
ACTTTAATACATATGTTAGTTGTCACACTAAAAGTTTATAATACTCAGATATGAAAGTTCCAGTTTGATGAGATATATTTAAATTAGTGTTCAGAAGTATTTCATCATTGCAATAATGCCCTTTGTCTTAAAAAAGATTTGTGTAGATGTCTTATTGTGTGGTCTTATTGACCTGATTAAATTTACTAAATAAATAAATGAATTTACAGTGATTTTAGTGAGATTATTTCCATATGTAATTTTACTATTATGTTTAGTAGTACTTGAAAATCTGCTGTGGGCAAAAGCCTTGTTTTAAAAGCTTGATATTTTTAATATATCGTCTCACACCTTTCCTTACTGAGTTCTCTACAAATAAGGAGGAAGTAAGGTAATAAACAATTTTGTTACAAAAATTAGATCATGAAAAGATAAAACATAATGTTTTACTGAAAAAACTGAAACCTGAATAGTTCAATAGTGGAACATGTTACTTAACGAAACTGTTAATTCTTTTCCTGGAGATCTCTGAAGATAGTGGTTCTCAACCTTTCATATCTTGAATCCAACCAATCACTTTATCAAAGGACCTGTATTTCTCCTATCAAAGAAACAAAAAGCCACTTTTTTCTAGGAGAGGATATAAATATATATATATATATATAAATATATATATATATATATATAAATATATATATATATATATATTGAGGCACTATAAAAGATAAAATATTTTTATTTAGGCATTCTGTTACTATATTTACTTTTCCATCTTTATCATTATTGACATTATTGTAAGGTGGCAGCACACAAAGGCTTTCTCTCAGATTCTGAGCAGTGTAGAGCTAAACTTGTCTGAATGCCAAGGTGCTCTAAGAATCTCCTCAGCCTTCATGTGTTTGCTGTATAAATGATATGCTTTTGTTTGAATGGACTGAAAAAGGTAGAGGAGAAAGTCCCTAAATATGCATCAGAGAGGAGGAGCCAATGGAAATGCTACGTAGTTATGAGTTTGAAAAAAACTAACCCTGTGCATATCAGGATGTCACTGCTGCAACTTTCTTTTTCTCTTTCCCAGGCTATTCCCTACAGTTTGCTCAACTGATATAGTGTGGTATGGTTGGCCCACAGAGAAGGGTGACCTGGTGCAGTATGCCAAAGTCTAGGAAGGAAGCAGTTAGTGGACTGATAATGCTCATAGAGATAAGACAGATGAAAAGCAAAAGTAGAAATCTGGCCCAGCAGCTCCTCCCAGGTCTGAAATAGCAGTCCATAATGGGGCTGGGAGTACAAGTAATGGGGGTGGGGTGGATTTAAGGACTTAACTTGCAACTGACTTAGACCACTTCTATGGTCCAACAGCATACATCTGATTGAAAATGATTATCTTAAGAGAAAGCTACATAATGAAACAGCTTTAGTTTCAGGTTTAAACAGGAGATTGAGTTATGTACCATATAGTATTTTCCCCAATTTCTGTGAGGCAAAAGAGAAAAGTAGCATAATTAATAATGGATATATTAACTGTATAATTGTCTTTCAGAATTTGCACTGAAAATACACTTTTGAATAAAATGTTGTTGGATAGATAAGCCTTGAATGTGGCATTTAACATTGTGATGACTGGAAGACGCATTGTACTTCTGCCAAAATATAATAATTGTAGAAGAAAAGTATGTGTTACCTATTTTAAGATATTACAGACTTGTTTTCTCTGCACTGTTAGTGACAGATGAATGTAATGTATGCAAGAAAACATTGAAGTATAACTCAGAAGGAGAATATAGTGGTAATAAAATAAATCCAAGACACAGGAAGCTGAGATACTGGTATATCCAGACAATATTGGAAAGTTCGGGTGGTCTCTTACTGTTGATTGATAGATCTGACTAGTTGCTTGCAGGATAGCGCGATCAGAATTGGATGAGGGTTATGGGGCTTAAAATAAGGTTACTGCATATGCCCAGTGTATTAAAGTCACTGTTCCTCAAATATATTGAGTTCATCTTCTTGAATTGTCAGCATTGGCCAAGCTGGCTGGAGAATTCTGGATTAAAGTCCACACAATTGGAAGGTATGCAGTTTGAGGAAGGAGAAACTAAACTATACACAGTAGTGGAATATTTCTTGGTACTGTGATCTTTAAGAGAGGGTGAAATATGGAGAGATTGGGACTTTTTTCTTAATTTTTACTTGAGAATAATGTCTGTTCTTTTTAGTAGGGATATGTCCTCAGCACCAACCACTCCTCCATCAGTGGATAAAGTAGACGGATTTTCTCGGAAGTCCGTCAGAAAAGCTAGGCAGAAGAGGTCGCAAAGCTCCTCCCAGTTTCGGTCTCAGGGCAAGCCTATTGAGTTAACTCCACTGCCTCTGCTGAAAGGTAAGGTTCTATAACCCTTTTAAATAAGGAGAAACAATTTTGTTAAAGTCTGTTGTGTTAGTAGATTTGAATGATATTTGTTGTTCACTGAAAGAAAATTCTTTATGCATCATGCGTACAGATATGCTGTTCTTTAAGTATGGAACAGTTGTATGACTTAGACAAATACTTACGTTGAAGAACCAGATATTTTAGGCATTTGATCTTTAATAACTTTTGTAGCTTAAGTAGAAGGAAAATGTGTGAAAAATATAAAATTAAGGGGAATGTTTGTTTGTTTTGTATTCCTGGCACAATTTTACTTTCAAATATTTCAGCCTATGGAAAAGCATGGTCCTCACTACATGTTATATTTCGTAAATATGGAAAATAGGCATTAGAATATTCTGTTTCAGTTACTTGAACCTGTCTTAATTTTCTTCAGCAGCTGCTCACATTTTCCCTTCCATCTGGTTATCTAGTTCATTTGCAAAGAGCAAGGTATAGAATGTTTAATAATTGAACAAGGATGATACATCCTCATTTTGCTAGACATAAGCAAAAAAAAAAAAGTTTATATGTACCTCACATACAGTAATGAAAGTCTGATCGTGACGTATGGCAGAATTGGCTTATGTTGGACTTATGAACATATCTTGTTGATTGAGAGAGGCTGGGTCCTTAGTCAAGCTCAAGCTTGATTACCGTGTCTACTTTTAAACAAACATCAGACATTGGAGAAGAGGGCTATATTGTGTCCTTTCCTAGTGCTATATAGTGTGTCCTGAGGCAAAATAGCCAGATCCTCTGAAAATCTAATTGCAGTTGTTTTGTATGCTTTCTCCAGTTTTCTCTGTGTGCATGCATATGTGCAGAAAACACTTCTGTTGGGACTGACTCATTATTTTAATATTTTGAGGGGGGTGCTTTGCTTGCACCAGCAGGTTTTGTGAAGTGTCCTTTGCATAGCTCTACTAAAACACTGCAGTCAAAGTTCTTGTTTCAAAATGTCTGACTTCCAACTGTTTTGGTTGGTCTTTATAGCTTTATGTTAAATGAATTAGTATTTATTTGTATATTGAGTATTTTTCAAGTTTGTAGCATAAAATTCTGTATGAAAGTTGCATTTTATTTAAGTGTACCAAAACCAAATGCTTAGAATGGAACGGGGCTGACTTGCCTTTAAGGTGGGTCAAAAAACTTGCAATTTGACTGATGATTGAGACTAAGAGAGGATGGTGGTAATTATAAAACTCTTGCTTCACAGATTTATAATGGCTAAGCAAAATTCTAAACTATTATGACTTAATTATTATGAATAATTTATGGATTGTTACAGATACCAGGAATTTAATCTGGAACCTTCTGCATGCAAGATATTTACTTTATAACTCAGTACATTTTGCAAGTCTCATTGCATGTTTTTTGAGAAAGTGAATTATTTTTATTAATTTTTGTTTACCACAAGAATATTCTAAAGCTTTAGCTAAATTAAAATTGAACTACAATAGACAAACTACCTCCATAAACAGAATCATTTTTAATGTGGAAGTAGTAATGGTCAGGAAGTTTCTTCTTGTGATTAAAAAGGATCAAGATGTTTGTGTGTGTCCAGTCCTTTGTGCAACTGGGTAGTGAAGAGCATTGACTTCTTCTGTAATTGTTAGAGAAACATGGCACATTTCTCATAAGAGATATTCTTGACTTCATAGAATATTTATTTATTTATGGGGGCTTATATGCCTCTCCAGTCCTACAGGACTTTTGAGTGCCTTAGATTCCTTTCCTACAGTAAGAGGGTTAAAATACAAAACTGGTATAATGAAATGGGGTACTTGATCATGGACAACATTTGATTAGGCAAAATGAACTTGAAAATCCTTGAATGCTGGCCTTAAAACTGGATTTGAGAATTACTGCTTAGGAATTTTTCTTGGTCATTATAATATGAATTCTGAGCTACATACATTGTATAATTTCTCAGGTCTCTATAATGGAGAAACTCATTATTGAATTGCTGGGATAAGAGAATGTTTCTGATTCCTCAATACCACCATTACATTGCACAAGGCTCAATAAATATTTAATAATAGTGTTTAGTATTTCTTCAGTGTTCAAAACATACAACCTACTTAATGGGGATGTGGTAACAGTTGCTGAGATAATGTAGTTCTATATTGTTCCTATGATGGGGGATTCTGTATTCATGATTAAAAATTGAACTGTATTCTCATTTATAATTCAGTCTACCTATTGCTACATTAAATTTGGTTTCAAGTTCTTACTGTCTAGGAAAACATTCCTACTTGAGATTTGCAGATTTAGGACAGAATTGGGGCATCAAAAATTTTCAGGTCTTCATCACAAATTTGTAGATAAATATTGTTTATTAATAATAATAAAAGGACATGTCAGAAGTTGTTGAGGACAACAGTGAAATAGTTTTTGACACTAGAGCTATGTTGTACTTAATGGGTAACTTGTAAAGATATGAGTGAGATGGGCGGTGACTAAATTTGAAATATAAATAAATGAAGGTGTGATATAGCAATTTACCTTTTAATTCTAGCATGTTAGCCTGAATTATTGACCACCTGCCAGAACTTCATTGATTTAGGTAGAACATTACATATTTAAAGAGCTAATAATTGTGTTAGCAGCAGGTATAATTAAGTCATCTGAAGAATTCATCTATCAAAGGAAGACTACTGAACTTGCAGATTCATGTTTATATTAATTTTGTGTTCTAAAAATAAGTTTACCAATTACTTCAGGATTCCCTCTCTTATGGAAAATATGCTTGATATTTCTAAAGTTATATTGCATGCATTTCTGATTTGATTATTCATGATATCAGAGTAATATTAATTGCTCAGATGAAAGGCTCATGGTAGATAATGGGCAAAAAGAATATATACTTCTACTGAATTATCAGAATTTTATTCAGTCATGGAATCTTTCAGATCAGCTCAGAAGATCTGGTTGTGCTGATTTTAACACTTTCCAGAAGAACATAGTCATAGAAAGTTGTGGAAATAAATCAGCAAACCTGGACCGGGGTGGGGGGTGGGACTATGTGAATGTATATTTTTTTCCATTTTCCTCATTTTTTTCTGAGCCTTTTATAACTTCACATCTTTAGTTAGTGCTGTTGGAAGTTATGCAAAACTTTAGGTATTATGAATTGTGTAAATGAATATATTCAGGCAAAATAACCTAACTTAACATAGATGCTGGTGGGATTTGACCTAGGACTGCTTGGCTAAGGGAAAGATATTGGGTTTCTGCGGGATGGCTTGAATATGTTTATCCAGTGTCTGGCTGTTGTGAAAAAGGCAAATTCCATACTGGGAATAATTGAAGATACTGATATCAGTATCATAATGCTGATATAAGCCTGTATTATCCTATCATCATTCTGTGTCTCAAGCAAATATATGATGCAGAATAAACTTCTGCAACAACTCCTGTTACAACATTACAATATTTGGATTTTTAACTTAAAAAGATTATAGGTTGATATGTTAGGAATGTATTATGCACAGTGAGAGCTGGGAAGGAAGATTTTCTGAAGGAACCACATTTCATTTATAGATTGTTTTGGTGTTGCTCTTGAATATTTATATCTGGTAAGAATGTTGCGAGAAGGCCTGTGTAGAACTAGGCACAGTATTCCAAGTGGGGTCTGACAAAAATAGAATTGAGTAGTACAAGTTCTTGTTAACATATTCCAAAAGAAGATTTGGCTTTTTAGCATCACACCGTTGGGTCATGGTCAGTCTATTATTCTTTTCATGATTACTACTACTACTGCCAAGCCAGGCAAATCTCCCCTATACTGTAATTATGCCTTTCATTTTTTCTCCCCAGGTGCAGGACTTTATATTTCTGACTGTTAAATTTCATCCTGATTGTTTCAGCCCACTGTATAAGCTTCTGTAGATCTTTTTAAATCTTTGCTTTATCTTCTGAAGGAATAGCTACTTCTCCTATTTTTGTGTCATCTGCAAATTTGATAATCATCTCCTCAATCCAAGTCATTAATAAAAATGTACAATTCAGGATACTTCATTTAGTACTACTATCTAATATGATGTGGAGCCGTATGTCAGCACTTTCTGGATGTGAATGTTCAGCCAGTTATGAAGCCATCTAATAGATCTATCATCTAGCTTATATTTTACCATTTTATTAATGAAGACATTATAAGATATTTTGTTGAGTGCTTTGCTGAGGTCAAGATAAACTATGTCATTGACATTCCCCAAATCTATTAAACTTGTAACTCTCTCAAAGGAGGAGATAAAGCTCATGTGACTTGACTTGTCCGTGACAGACCTATGATGGCCTTTCTTAATTGTTGCATTCTAATCTTGCTCTGTTTAACAATCTCCTCAAAGAGGTTGCCCAATATAGATGTTAAGTTGACAAATTTGTAATTTCCTGATCCTCCTCTTTTCCTTTTTTAAACTTAAGGACATTTGCTCTCTTCCATTCTTATGAGACTTTACTGGTCCTCCAGGAGCTCAGTTAGCAGATTTGCAGTCTGGAGAAGTACAGAGATTATCTTGGAGAAAGAATGTGGCATTTAGCAGAATATTAGAAAGAAACTGGCTCTGTCTTAACTCTTTTCAGCATAAGAGGGAGGGAGAGAAATGCTGCCAGGCTTTCACAATTCTGTTACTATAGTCTATGGCAGTTCCAGTATTTCTTGAGATTTCTTGACCTGGCCTACCTCAAAGGGCTGGCACACAGTCATCTCTGTCATTTCCTTGAATACCTTAGGATGTAATTCATCTAGCTCTGGAAACTTGAATTCATTTAAATTAGCCAAGTGCTTTTTTTTACCCTTCTTTTTCAATCATGAGTGGCAGTTCTTTCTACTAATGGTGCAATGATGGTCAGTTAGGGCTTCATTTCTCTTCTGAGAGAGGACATAAAACATGAGTTAAGAAAGTCTACTTTCTTACCATCAACTGTTACCAATCCACCCCTTTCTCCTCGCAACAGATCTATAGCCTCTTTGCCTTGGGAGAGGTTTGACATAGCTGAATACACCTGTTTTTGTTGTTTTGGACATTTTTTGCAAGCCTTAGCTCATTCAGCACTTTAACCTTTCTGACATAATAGCTAAAATGTAGGGTAATTGTCTTGTATTCTGCTTTGGATATGGGCTACCTACTGAGTTCATCAAACTCCTGAAATCTAGTATACTAGTCTGACTCTTCTCTATTCTACTTCTCCTTAATATACTGAATTCAAGGAAAGCATGGTTACAGGTAGTCCTCGTTTAACACCCACTCGTTCAGTGACCATTTGAAGTTATGATGGCACTGAATGAGGGGTACTTACAACTGGTCCTCATAGTTGTGGCCATCACAGCATCCCCATGGTCATGTGATCATGATTCGGGTGCTTAGCAACTGGCTCGCAATTACATCACAGTGTCCTGTGGTCATATGATCACCATTTCCAGCTTTCACTGCCAGCTTCCAACAAGCAAGTCAGTGGGGAAGCCAGCAGGAGGTCGTAAATGGCGATCACATGACTGTGGGACACTCCAACTGCGTGAGATTCACCTAATGACGGCAACTGGGATTGTTGGAACTGCCGTCGTTAGTCAGCATGGTTATGTGACACCTCACCTTATGAGTGCATTGCTTAGTTGCCAGTCCCAATTACCATCAGTAAGTGAGGACTACCTGTACTTTCTTCTAACATTCCAGTCATTCTCAGTTCTTCGACCAGTTCTTCCCTGTTGGTAAGTATTAGGTCCAGGATAGCAGATCCACTTGTTCCTTCTATCCCCTGATAAATGAAGTTGACAGGAAGAGAGAACAAGAATTTGTTGGACTTCTAACTTTCAACTGAGTTCAATTTTCAGAAGATGTCAGGGTAGTTGAGATCCCCCAGTGTCACTATTTAACTCTTCTTCCATATATTGGTCATTTTCTGTTGAGGTTTTGACTTCCAGTGTTTTTTTCCCTTTACAAGGATTGGAATCCTAAAAAAGTGATTTGTTGTCTGGGCATGAATAGATTATATTGCACCTGAGAGGGCTCGGTGGGATATATCTATTGCTATGGTTGCCACTGAGGTCAGTTCTCAGGTCATTGAACTGAGAGTGGTGAAGAATGACTTTCAATCACTATTGCAGTGTTGTTATGTTATGGTGCCTGTTGCAGTGTGGCTGAGAGAAAATATTTGATTGTACCCTAAGGGAGTACATGTTGACAAATTTGTAAGGAAACTTGTATTTTGTAGTTTTAAAAATTAGGAATCCACCATTATTTCTTCATTCCAACAGTCCAAGAGCAATCTTGGTTGTCACATGAAACTGTCAGAACACCAGGTAGAGCTACATGCTAGGGCTGTGGTCATGCAGGCATCATGGGTTCAACATCAGGTTCACTCCTCCCTTTCTCCCACCTGTTTTTTGTAGTATGTATAAGGTAAAGATCTTGAAAGTTTGCACTTTTTGTGACCTTTGAAGTAGATTAAAATGCTAATGTCATACTACAAATTTTCTATGGCAAAATACTGTTGCTTTGGCTTTTTGAAAATACAGTAAGTTATTTATGTCTGTCCTAACTTTGACTCCATAATTAGTGCAATTCTAGCAGTGCAAGTATAGGCAACTGGGTTCCTTTTTAATGTTTTAGGCCATAGTGCCTACAAATGGCCAGAGGAGGCTTTGTGTATCTTTGGCTAGTGTGCCAGATACCATGCTAATTAAACCAGGATGCCCTGAACCAGGATGCCCTGACTGTAGTAATCATGCCCTAATTAGTACCCATTTGGATTACTGCAATGCAGTCTGTGTAGGGCTGCCTTTGGAGGAGACCCAGAAGCTACAGCTGGTATAAAATGCAGCAGCAAGACTATTGTCAGGATAGCCCCCCACCAATAAAGAAAAACATTTATCCTAAAATTGCTGCATTGTTTGCCAGTAGGCTTCAAGGCCCAGTTCAAAGTGCTGGTCATTGGCCTTTAAGCTGCATACGACACAACACCAGGATATATCAGGTAACACTTTGCCAAGATAGAATCTACCAGTCTGATCTGGTCATCTGGAGATAGTCTGTTGAATGTCCCCCCTCCATGTGAGGTTCATGGATGTGGGCTAGATGACAGGCTGTCTCTGTTACAGTCTGTACTTTACGGAACTCTCTCCCCCTAGAGGTACGTGCAGTCCGAACCTTGTTAATATTCCATAAGCAAGCCATGGCTGAATTGTAATTTGATTCAGCGAGCCTTTGATCCTTAGTAGTCCTGAGTGGGTGTGTTCATTTTCTATATTTAATTTTTGGATTTTATGACGCCGTATTTGTTTTTCATGTATTGTGTACTGTTGTACCCACCCAGAGTCCTCCAGGATTGGGGCAGATCATAAATATTGCAAATTAATAAATTAATGCTTGGTGCTAATTATACCGGTTGTCACTGAAGGGGGTTGAAATTCAAAACATGTAAAGGGCACAAGGTTATTCATCTCTGTGGAAACAGAATATCCATAACATTGTCTGATCAGTTATATTGGATATGTTTCATTTGCTGAAATATGCTTGTTCATATTCAAAAACCCATTGTATGCTTGCCCTTTGCCTCTCTTAGCTTATTTCATTTAAGGCTGAATCCAGGAGGTATAAATTTTTATTTGAGAGAGGGGCACTTTAATCTGACCTGAAGAAACTAACCTGAACTTCAGCTATAAAAATAACTATAAATCACTTGCCAGTATAAGAAGAGCCAAACTGGATCAGATCAAAGGTCTGTTTAGTGTTGTATTTTCTCATAGTGGCCAGCCAGAGATCTATCTGAAACTAATAAAGAAGACACAAAGGCAGTGGTACCCTCTTGCTCATGATTTCTAGCAGTTGGTTTTGCCTCAGATACTGAGGTATCACTAGAGCTGTGCAGTGCTTTGGCTTCAGTTTCAAAAGCTGCTTCAGAGTGCACAGGAGGGCAAATATAAGACCTATGTACAGTTCCAAGAAAAGATGCAGCTGGATTATGTTATTGCAAATAGGTGATACATTCAAGCTCTTGCACGCTCTGGAACACCTTTTGTAGACTGAAGATAAACTGCTCCATAGTCTTACATGTAATCCATCTTTTTATTACCAAAATGTGGGGCTTGAGTGGTGCTTCATCAAAAATAAACAGAACTTCAATCATGGCAATATCTTTATTTATCTTTACTTAGTAGAATAGCAGCAGTTAAAATGACAATTTTCTTAAAATTCTACTCTTAATTTCAGAGACTTGTAATTGCCTTGCTTATAACTTAATTTTGTATATCATAAAAAATTCTTCATTTATGTATTATAAAACAGTAGGATCATGCAAATGATAAGCAGAAGTATAATATAAATTTAGTGTACCAAGTCTGTGTTTTTTGGTTAAAGCAATTTGGCTATTCAGAAATAAAAAAATATTAAATGGCTATAAATTGGACCCCCAGTTTGTTAGGTCAATTCCATTCGTCTCCAGTATTAAGACATTAATAACTATTATCACAAACCCATATTTAAAACTTTAGGAAGAGGTGAAAACAATTCTGAACCTTGAGCTTTCCCTCTGTTTCCCATTTCTTGATCACCTAAGTTTGAAGCATGTGGTTTAATATGATCAAGGAATGGGAAGATAGATGTCTTTATGGATAGTCCTTGCTTACTGACCACTTGTTCAGGGACCATTCAAAATTATGATGGCACTGAAAATAAGACTTATGTCTTGTCCTTGAAGTTGTGGCCATTGCAGCATCCCTGTGGCCACATGATTGTGATTCGGGTGCTTGGCAACTGGCGCACATTTATGAGAGTTGCAGCATCCTGTGGTCACATGATTGTCATATGCAACCTTCACAGCTGGCTTCCAGCAAGCAAAGTCAATGGAAGTCACAAGTTGTGGTCAGGTGACATTGCGCTTAGCGACCTATGGTGTTTCGCTTAATAACTGCAGCCGGAACTGATGCCATAAGTTGGTGCAGTCATGTGACATCGTGCTTAACAACCACACCACTTAGCGATGGAGTTGCCAGTCCCTATTGTGGTTGGTAAGTGAGGACTACCTGTATAGAATTAGAGAATTATTAATGGGAAATCTATTACCTCAACTTACCTTGCAGAAGAATTAGTCACAAATACCAGCCTGATTTCATATAAGACACACATAATCATTTATTTTTAAGCTCATGTGATCTTACCAATTTATTGATGGATTATGTACTGTACATCATTTTAAATCAAAGGAACATCTTCGGTATTATACAAGACTTTTAATGTCAAACACAGCAGGCTTTCTTCAAAGTATGGGGAAAAGATTTGGGATCAGGTTTGCTCCTTAAATCCCTCATCCTTTCATTTTACCATTAAAGCCCCAAACTGGCTGAAAAATAGACCCTATCCACTCCAGCAACACTGTTATATCACTGGCTCCTGTGGTGTAGTTTGATGTAATATCTGATCTCTTTAAGCCTATCCCCCAGACATTTAATAGTGCACTAACTATAGTGTAAGCCCGCAGCCTTTGTAAGAAATTGGAAATTCTGTCTCAATGTGCAACCTACTTAACGTATTTCATTTGCCATATAGTAACTTAGTGACTATATTTTATAATCTAAATTATTTAATCTCTCTAAAACATTACCATATAGAGTGTTTATTAGTTGTGGATCTATGATTCCTGTGTTTTAAGCAGTATGAAAACTTATCTTCTCCTATGAATATTAATATGTTTAGGTGCTTTTGGTAAGGAGTTTCGTCAAAAGCCACTTGGAAATCTAAGTATATAATATAATATATTCTGAAATCCAATTCTAATAAGTTGGTAGGGAAGATTGAAGATGCTGTGCTGCTTCTTTCTTTAAATGGTCAGCTATTTAAAAAGGACAAGCACTTAGAGTAACAGGATAGCTTTCCTAGATTCATCAAGATTTTTTTTTTAATTTGCCAGTCACTTTTGATAAGTTTGATTTCAGTATTTCACTACAGAGAACCAACAGTGTCATACTTCTTCAAAAAATTATTGGGGAAAGGTCATAGCTAGATGATTTAATTTTTAATTTTTTTAAAGCTTCATCCACTGTTATCTCTGTTTGATACAGTCCTTCAAATATGTTCTCTGGAAATAGTGATTCAAGAAATAAGTATAATTTCGCCAACAAAATCTTTTCTGCAGTTTCTCTTTTTTCTCAGCATTCCTTTGAATCTGTAATCATTTAATAGTCTGTTGCCTCTGTGCCTAACAAATTGTTTGTGGCCACATGTCCTGTTAAAATCCTGGGAATCCACTTGTCACTTAAAAGTATGGTTGTAAAGATAAACTTTAAAAGGAGATGATACTGTGCCTTTTGAAATAACAAATAAAAGGTACCCCACACAATAGTTTCATGCTTTGCTGTTTCAGGATCAAATCATTATTTTATACTATAACAATAATTGACAGTAACATCTGTATTATCAACTTCACAGTAAAGGTCCCTCGTGTGTCTACCTGTATATTCCCTGCCAGTTTTACTGGTTCCAGTTCTCCCATGGCTGTTTGGAGCATTAGGCATGGATTCCTAAGACCAGTCAGACAAAATCTGTTTCTTATGGTTCAATCTTCTTTGACCACTCCCAGGTAGAATTGCTCAGGAATAAAGAAATTTTTCACTTTCTCTGCTTTTGAATCCCACTCCCTGTCCCTCATTGGAAGAGGATATGGCTGTGTTTTTATAAATACTTAAGGATTCTCAGCTAGCCAGCAGTGCATTCATTTTAAAAGACATCCAGTTAGCTTTCAAACCACTGGTCTGCTACAGGGATATAAATAACTTATTAGTTATTTTACTGTGTTTCATTTCTAATTTGCCTGATAACAAAGGCAGATTTAAAAGTTCTTAAAATATTAAAAATAATGCAATATATTAATAAGCAGAGAAAAATATAATACAATTATATAAAAGCGTATATTTCAGTATAATATGATCACTTAAAACAAAAGCCTATAAAAAACTATTAAAATTCCTTGAAGAAAAAGAATGGCTTAGTTCAGCATTGAGAAATTACCATTGAGGCCATCAGGCTTCCTTTGGGTAGCCATCTCATAAAGCCACATCTGAGAAAGCCCTTTCCTTTGAGGTCATATATCTATTTCTTTTTATAGTTATACATGAAAAACAAGCAGAAACAGAATCTGGTTCTTCCTTAGGATTGAGTGAACAAGACAGTTGACTGGTGTATCTGCCATCTGATGTACTGACAAGAAACTGGTATTTTGTTTCTTGTTTCTTCATTTTGGTATACTGAATTGTTATGACCTGACAAAACCGTTCAGTCAACAGTAGAAAAGTAGTACTTGAATATATTACTTTCACACATTTTCTTTATGGTCCTTACATTTCCAAGGCCCTCCAGAGTAGAATTTGAGATAGACAGTGTGTGTGTTGGAGGAGAGCTGCAGTCAGGAAGGGGTATAATCAATTCTGTTGTTAGAAAATTGACATCAGAATCTATCCAGTGTAATTGGTGTGTACCCTGATTTTTAAGCATTGTTGTTTGGCTGCCATTTCTATAATTAAATTTACAACTGGTAAGATAAATTTTGAGCATGAAACTGAGCAAACTGAGCAAACTCAGGGAGGCAGTGAAGGACAGGAAGGCCTGGCGCAATATGGTTCATGGGGTCACGAAGAATCGGACACGACTTAACGACTAAACAACAACAAAATAAATTTGTAATCTTAAATGTGTTTGAATATTTTAGAGGCAGGGATTGATTATTTTTATATTTTAGTTTGTGTTGTATTGTTTACATGGCAGTTACAAATCAGGATTATAACACTGGCTTTCTTCCATTTTATTATTTTTACTATCCACTAATACCTTTTACCAATGTTCTTGCTTATTTCTTATAAAGAGGTTTCTCATAAGCTTTGTCATTTTGGGGGCTCTAAATATCTTCTGTCAGCTGCAGTGATTTGCTGTAGCCACTAGAGAGTGACATATAACACTTATTATGATATGCTGCCTTAAACCTCTATTTTATGAAGTATTTCAGATCAGTCAAAAATTTTGTGTGTTCAGCAAACATACAGTAACTTCTGTAATTTTTTTAAGATAATGAAATGTTGCATAATATGTTTTTAGATATGCTAAGTTTTAACAATTTAACCATTGTTATTTTTTAGTGGAAAATGCATTTTAAATGGTTGTGTGTTATGTTATAAAAGTTTGATTTTTTTTTTTACAGAATGTTGTATATAATAAAAAGTACATTCTTTGAAAAATTAAATGTCTTCTGATGTCAGGGACTCCAAAATTTGAATGAAATGTTGAAAAATGTAGAGACGAGTAAACAAGTTTTTCTATTAGTACTTTTCAGTTGGCAGAATCTTGCTAGTGATATTATGCCATTTCTTTTTTTCTAGTGTGTGGAATGTCTGCCTTATTTCAAAGACTTCAGGATACCTTGGTGAACTGGAGTTTGGTTAGAAATATTTGTGGGAATACAAAACTAGAAATGCTGCCTCTATTTCCTGTTGAGATCTACATTAATGGGGGTGGGGGGTGGGGTTTGGCCCTTATTTTATAAAACAGAAAAGAGAAGGAAAAAACAACAACAAAAGTAAAGTGGAAGGGAAGCAATGCAAAAAAAAAAATTGTATGTGTAAAGGCTTCTCATACATGTATATATGTTTATAAAATTCTACACATTTTCAACAAAGGATAACCATATTTCATTATTACTTGCAACTTGTAATGAGTTGCTTATAGACATCATTTATAGAATATATTTGGATGATTATAGTGAAATATGGTTATATTTTGGAATGAGAACTAAGGGAGGTTCCTCAGTCCTTAGTTATAATAATTCTGTTGATGTATTTGATGTACTTTTTCACACAGATAGTAGCAAACCTGCTTTTCCCAACAAAGTATGCTTTTAGAAAACCATAGAGAATCCCAATTTCTAAGTACAGGAAATAGTTACTTGTAACCACATGGTGGTTGTGTCCATGTTCTGAAGGCTATGGATGTTGCATACACATAGGCTTTAGATTATGCTCAGATATTTTCATTGTTAAAGGGTATGCTGTTATTGGTGACATGAAGAACTATAATCATGATGTTCTGGGAAGCAAATTTAGTAACTAGTTGGGATATTTGAAAACAGTGGCATCCATAAGGTATGTGTATGTCAAAATCAGCAAGATGGTGAATGGAGCAAGCCCTGCCTCTTTTGTATGTGTTTTGACATTGCTTGCAGTTTCAAAAGAGGCAGGGCTTGCATTGCAACTCTCTGTCATCTTTTCAGTTTTGATTATCCCTTCCTCCTGCACACATCACTTTTTGAAAATCAGGTCTTCCAAGATTTCAAGATTGTTTTCTTGTGGATGGCCAGCACAAGATAGATGAAACAGAGAGGCTCTAACATGGATGAGATAATGGCATAAGGAGGAAGGATATTTAAATGTAATTATATAGGATTGCAGCTGTAGTGGTTTATAAACTTGGTATGTGCATTGGATTTGGTGAGATCCTATAATGACAGGCCAATTAGAATAAATTCACTAGAAAACGGAATTAAAGCAAGATTCCTCTGAGACAGACTAAATTTGCTAATGTTTTGGAGATTTAGAAATCTAGAAAATGTGTCTTCAATAGTGGGTAATTTTGGGAAATGTTACAGGGAAAATGCCGGCATGAGGAAAGTTGCAAGGGAAATGTTACAGTTTTAAGAATGTATAGGACTCAATCTAATCTCAGTGTTTGGGAAACAGGGTATTTCAGTAATTTATTATAGGACTCTTAGAGTTCACTAATTTTGGTGTTTTGTTTGTTTGTTTGTTTCAGAAGGAGGAAGTGGTTTGGTGGAGTCTTAGAAGAGGCTTGGTATAGTTTGTGGGATCTGGAAGGGTGTAGCATTGGGTGTTTGCTTAGAGAATTCTGGATGTTCAGGTCCTTCTGCTTCTACCATTGTTTGCTCATATCAGTCATCCAACTCTATCCTATTGCACTTTCTGTGACTTCAGTTCTAATTGAGAATTAAACCCAAAAAGCCTTAAATTATTTTTCATTCTTCACTTATTACCTTGAAATGTTGCTGGCTTCTTTCCAAATAGGACATTCCAGTATGTCAGTTTCATATGAATTGCCAATAGGTTAGGCAAAAAGAGTAGTTGATTCTGCTAAGTCAGCTGAGATTGGAGATGGGATTATTCTGTAGTAGTTCTGCTCCTACCTCAGTCAGTTCCAGGTGATGGCTTAAGGGCTTCTTTCCCCTCCAAATACATAGGCTAATTGCCCACCACTCTTGGGGGTGGGAGTGAGACTTTAAGGGGCATAATGGATGCCTTAAACTTGCAAAATCACATATTTTACCCTTAAAATTCCCATTTTCCCCATTCCCACATCAGCCTACATTAAGATGCTGCTCTGGCCCATTTTTTAAATATGTCCTATATACCAAAGAAAGGTTGGTATGGCTTTTGAGTCAATGAATGTTGCACATGACTGCTGTTGTATACCATACTAGGCTCCAACTCTGTTGTATGTTAGGAATAGCCAAACAATTCCAAACTAGTGGGAATTTTGAAAATATAGTACTGCGCAAAAGTTTTAGGCAGGTGTGAAAAAATGCTGTAACATAAGAATGCTTTCAAAAATATATATTGTAATTGTTTATGTTTATCAGTTTACAAAATGCAAAGTGAGTGAACAGAAGAAAAACCCAAATCAAATCAATATTTGGTGTGACCACCCTTTGCCTTCAAAAGAGCATTAATTCAAGGTACACTTGCACACAGTTTTTGAGGGAACTCGGCAGGTAGGTTGTTCCAAACATCTTGGAGAACTAACCACAGATCTCCTGTGGATGTAAGCTGCCTCAAATTCTTCTGTCTCTTCATGTAATCTCAGACTGACTCGATGATGTTGACATCAGGACTCTGTGGGGGCCAAACCATCACTTCTAGTACTCCTTGTTCTTCTTTACACTGAAGATAGTTCTTAATGACATTGGCTGTATGTTTGGGGTTGTTGTCCTGCTGCAGAATAAATTTGGGGCCAGTCACATGCCTCCCTGATGGTATGGCATGATGGATAAGAATCTGCCTGTATTTCTCCGCATTGAGGACACCATTGATCCTGAGCAAATCTCCAACTCCATTTGCAGAAATGCAGTCCCAAACTTGCAAGGAACCTCCACCAGCCTTCGCTGTTGCCTGCAGACCCTCATTCTTGTACTGCTCTCCAGCCCTTCGGCAAACAAACTGCCCCCTGCTACAGCCAAATCTTTCAAATTTTGACTCATCAGTCCAGAGCACCTGCTGCCATTTTTCTGCACCCCAGTTCCTATGTTTTCATGCATAATTGAGTTGCTTAGCCTTGTTTCCACATTGGAGGTATGGCTTTTTGGCCGCAATTCTTCCATGAAGACCACTTCTGGCCAGACTTCTCCAAACAGTAGATTGGGTGTACCTGGGCCCCACTGGTTTCCACCAGTTCTGATGTCGAAGGGAAGTAAGCATGATGTGACTTCCATCTGCTGCATTAAGTTTCCTTGGCCGGCCACTGCATATATGGTCCTCAATGTTGCCCGTTTCTTTGTACTTCTTCAAAAGAGCTTGAACAGCACATCTTGAAACCCCAGTCTGCTTTGAAATTTTTGCCTGGGAGAGACCTTGCTGATGCAGTATAATTACCTTGTGTCTTGTTGCTGTGCTCAGTCTTGCCATGATGTGTGACCTGTGACATGAAACTGTCTTCCACAACCTCACCTTAGTAGCAGAGTTTGGCTGTTCCTCACCCAGTTTTAAGCCTCCTACATAGCTGTTTCTATTTCAGTTAATGACTGTGTTTCAACCTACATATGAAATTGATGATCATTAGCACCTGCTTGGTATAGTTGGTTAATCATATACCTGACTCTAATCCTACAAGATCCCTGACTTTGTGCAAGTGTACAAAGTGTGCAAGTGTAAGAATTGATGCTGTTTTGAAGCCAAAGGGTAGTCACACCAAATATTGATTTGATTTAGATTTTTCTTCTGTTTGTTCACTTTGCATTTTGTAAACTGATAAACATAAACAATTACAATATATATTTTTGAAAGCATTCTTATTTTACAGCATTTTTTCACATCTACCTAAAACTTTTGTACAGTACTGTACCTTGTAGGCCTTTTGCCAAATAACTATCTTGAGGGGCTTGCCTACCAACAAAATGGATGTCATTGTGGGTGTGACTAATTATTAACATCATTTATCAGAAAGCAGATTAGTAAGATGATGTTTCACTATTTCTGTACCTCCTCAGCTTTTTTCTGTTCTGGTGTTCATACTTCCCAGCAGAGTATTAGGTAAATTCATTTCTCAGTTTCTTAAGGATGGTCTAGGGACCAAGTAAATAAATATGCTAATGCTAATTTTCCAGAATTTTCAGTTGAAATCCATACATCTGATAGGTGCCCAGTTTGGGGAAGGCTGTACTAGAGGCTAGCAGTTTTCAGCAGGTCAAGCACTTATTTTAGTTCAACAGCCTCCCATAAACTGGATGACAACCATGTCAGGTCCTGGGTATCATTCTTGCATGATGGACTGGTCCTATAACAGATTCCTTTTGAAATGTTGTGAGATTGCTAATCTCGTCTGATTTCTCTAATCTCATAAGAATGCAGAATCTTGTGAAATCTTGCAAAGGATTTTTCCATTTTTAAAAATAATTCGAATTTAATTTTGGAGTTTTGTGTGCTATATTTAGAGATGTAAGATATTTTTGAGCTCTTTTGCTGGTCTCTGCTATAAATCAACTAAAAGTACAACTCATTGTTAGAAAGGAAAGGTGTGTATTATACATTTGTGTACGTGTAACCTTTTTTCCTATTCTCATCAGTCCCCTGTGCCTCTTCCACAGTATTCCATCAGATTTGCCATAAGTGCATCCACCCCCTATTTTTAATTGTTCTTCCAGTGTCAACCATTTGTTAGGCCATTGACAGTGCTCTGCTATTGCTTGTTATCCCCTTTATTTTTCTTTCTTTCTGAGCTTTCGCTAACTTAATGGTAGGTTACTCCAAGCATACTGTTTCTTGTTTCTTTCTCTTGTCTCTGAATATTGTATCTTGTCTTTGATTATTGTCTGTTTCTGTTGCTGATTTTGCTGCATGATTGTAGGCATTCTTCTCTTTAAAATCAGAAGTAGAATATAACTTGTTTTCTATTATAGAAACACATCAAGAAAAAGAAATAGAAGTGAGCTTAATTTTCACCCTTACTAATTAAGATTAATGATAATTCTGGTGATGATTTATAGTTTATTGTATCTGGCCAATGTGAAAAGAATCATTGGAAAAATCATGTGCAAGGATGGTCCCATTAAAAAAAGCATGTTGCTTTTCTTTTCTGCTTGATACAATACTGCTACTTAATTAATACAGTTCAAATAAATGGTTTCAGGAAGACAGATGGGGTCTGACTCCTGTTCTTAAAAATTTGGGTCTTTTATTTGAACTTTGGATCTAACCTTCGATTGTGTATGCAGATATGGAGTTGTTGTCTTGGTTTCTATAATTAAGAAACAGAATTTGAAGAAATTTCATAGCAGTCTTTGACATGATAAATAGAATTGCAGTGTTGCAATTTAAAATAGAAATAATACATAATTATTTATAAGCATCTTCTATGTGAATAATACGTTGCTAATCATCAAATTGGTATAACTTCCTTTTGACTTATACTTGTATCATACTATCACCATAGAATTGTATTCATCATCTTGTTCAGTGAATTTTCAATGGATACTTTAAATAAATTATCAAAACTATCCATTCCATATATTAACTATTGAAACAAGAAAAAAGATTTTAACAATTACACTTTAAAACGAATATCTTATTTTAAATATTTTGTTTATGGCATTTCTGTTGTTAGCTGTCCCTTGCCAGAACATTTTATGTACATTTTATTCATGTCTTGTCATCTTTTGTTAATTGTCTGGTTTTGCACCTCCCATTTGTTTAATATGCAGAAATGTAGACTTGGTAGAATTCTGTTTTAGACAGAAAAACTTACAGACGGCTAGAAGTTATATTGATGATGACTGATTAAATTTGGCATACGTTGATTTGAAAATCAGAGTAGAAACAGTAACTTATCATTCCAGAGGTATTCTCCTGTATGAAACCATGCAAGCTTTGTAAAGGACTCTTAACAGGTAATTAGAAGTATGATGGTATTTATGCTGAGATATTAGCATTTTCGAGGAACAGTAACATGGAAGGATGGTGTTTTTCACTTAAAAGACACAATCTGCATGTTGATGCGTATTTACTAGAGGTGATTTGTTCAAAAGAGGACTAAAAGTAAACTAGAAAATCTGACGCTGATGTTTTGAATATGTGTGGTGTTAAGGAATTTTTTTTTTGTTTTCTTGATGTTAAATATTGTCGTTAAATAAACAGGTAATTAAATTTGGAAACATTTTTCTCCCATTTTCTCAGTTATTTTTATACATTTATCTGTAGGGTTAGGTGCAATTATTGTTGAAAACACAGAGTTGCCTTTTAAAAAATGAAGAGAAAAGAGAAAATAAAGTCAAACAAAAAACTAAGTTTATTTTTGTTTCTTTACTGCTATGATTCTTGCAATTTTAAAACTATAAAACATATAGAACATAATTTATTTTGTACATGAAAATTGACACAAATACAAATGTATTTGTATTCCCCCATCCTGTTATAATTCCCAGCCATACCTTTTTCAAGCAGGCACTGTATTGTTATAATCTCCTTGAGCGAAGAAACCACAGGCATACCCCATAGCACCTTTAGGTTCAAGCAAGTAATTATTTTCCTTGAGGAGGAAAAGAGTTTGTTGTAAATTGGAACATTTTTTTTCACTCTAATTCTTTTTTGTTTGTTTGAATACTCTTAGGGAGTACTTGATGCTATGGTGTTACTAGTCTCTACCATTCTCTTAATTCAAATTTCAGTTTTTTTAAACTGAAACTGCAAGAGTCTTGCTGCTGTATGAGTAACAAACATTCTAAATACTGTATTGTGGATGAGAAGGAAGTCAAGGTGCATATGTTTGAAAAAACATATCAGATTAATGGTTGGTTAATTGAAGTGTGACAAGTAATTTTTATATTAGTCACTACTTAATAATGGGAATATTTCTGTAAAAGAATGTATGCATCACTTACACTGGTTGGAAAAGGGAAGTATTCAGTTAGTGTGAAGCGCTAGAAACTAGGAACAGTATCCATAATGGGAGTTTGAGAAAATACAGTATTTTTTCATGGAGCAGTGTGAATCTACTTCTTTTGATTTGGATTCAAAGAACAGTGTCAGTAACCAAAGGAACTTCCATTTATGCAAGTGAGAGTTGCTGATACTCTTTTCTGGCTGTATTTCATGATGCATAGAGGTTGTTCTGTAGAGTCCTTGAGTTTTCTAGAGCAGCTCTTTGGGAGATGTAAAAGATAGTAGGAATGCCTGGTAGAAATGTGGTATTTGCATTAGTTTTGTAAGTCATATGCAACATTCATTCAAATTGCTTTTTTAAACTTGATTGTATTATAGCAGATGGCAGCACCTAGCCAACCTTTGTTATCTCAAAGAAGCTAAGGTGGGTCAGGCCACTGGGAAATCCTGGAGCCTGGAAAGTTGAAAAAAAAAAATTGGAAGAAGGCAGTGTACTTCTGTATGTTGTCATGAAAACAATACCGACATGTCCATTTAGTGAACAGGAGTCAAGGGAAGCTTTACTCTTTTTTTGATCAAATAATTAGAGAGCTCAAAGCTGTTTAAATTTGAGCAGTTAAAATACAATAGTATAAGCAGTACATTAAAGCAATATAAAATAACATCCATTTAAAAGGGGGGGGGGATAAAAGCAGAAACAAAATAGACATTTATACAGGGAGGCCTGGATGAAGAGATAGGTTATTATAAGTGCTTCTCATATTTCAGAGGTGCGGAAGGCACATGAGAATGTGGGCAACTCCTAAAAAAACTGTAGTGATAATTTGCATTCTTTTAATCCCTTCTAATAAGGGATTAATAGTCTGTATTAGAGTTATGATCTGTTCACAGATTCCTGCTAGTGGGAAACATCCTCATGGAGGAGGGTAGAAGTGGTTTCAACTTTCTTCACTCTTCCTTCCTGCCTCTGAAAAAACTGCATTAGAGAGCAAGAGACTCTTTTGAAACAGCATGAAAGAAGGTTTTGAGCTGCACAGAAAGTAGAAATGGGTGAAAAACAAATTTCTACAACTTTTTCTATAGTGAAGAGCATGTGCTGGTCCTTGTTTCCTTCTTTGAACAAAAGAAGACCTTTGTGTGTAGAAAGAACAGTGCAAAATTCAAATGTTTTTAGTGCTCTGTAGCTACAGTGGTACCTTGGGTCACGAACGCTTCTGTTCACGAACAATTCGGGTCACGAACAGCACCGTTTGCAAAATTTTGCTTCCGTTTGCGAACTCCGCATCGGGTGACGAACAGGATCCGCGGCCATTTTCCCTGCTGTGACACGGGGTCGTGGCTTTCTGTAGGGAGGGGGACTCTCCCTCCAAACAGTAACCGCCTCGCCACCCGCCTTCCTGTCCTCCACGCCAGAAGTCGCCTCGAGCAAGGTTAGTGTCCTCTCTCTTCATACTGTACTGTACTTTGTTTCATATTTTTGTGGTTTAAAAAAAAATACATATGGTTCAGAACGGATTAACCGTATTTACATTGAACCTTATGGGAAAATTTGATTCGGGTCGCGACCAATGTTGCGGAACAAATTAAGTTCGTGACCCGAGGTACCACTGTATTTCATTTTTTGTGAGCATACGCACACACTTGCATGTACACTGTATTTTCTTTCAAGCAGTCTTAAAAAGATAAAAATGACTCTGTTGAATAAAACTATTTAAACCAGTATTTTACAAAGTATTTTACAACCAGCAGCAATGTGGATGGGCTTAATTTCAGCAGCAGTGGACGTGCCACCAAAGAACCAAAACGATCAAGTTGAAGACAGATCATCCTGGAAAGAATCAATTTTTGTGGTTGCAAAGAGTTCACCCTGACTTGATGATACTTAATCAATTCTAGAAGGAACTTTTTTTTAGTATACTTACTATAGGATATAAAGAGTTGTAACTGAAAAAATAAAAGCATATGTTTTGCTTCCTCTGTGTCCAAGTTAAATCCTAAGCATCTCCAAGTAGGCCTAAACAGACTTCTGTATGTAACCCTAGAGAGTCACTGCCGGACAGTGCATATAAAACAGAATTAGATGGATTACTGGACTTACTTTGTATAAGACAGCTTCTCTGTTATTTATTAAATTTTTGATTTATTCAGCAAACAGATAATTGGCACAAAATAAGTTGTTCAGCATCCACAACCCCAACATTATCTTGGCATGAGTTTTGCTCGATTCTTTAGATCTCACTAATATCTTTAAGGAAAAAATGTTATAAGTTTTGCATAATGTAAATTTTAGAAACAAGTTTAATATTTTCTAAGTTCAAGGACTGAAAAAGATATAATTTCTACAAAGTATATTTGTTTGTAGAAGCACATACATACAGTATACTCAGATAGACCTAGTGTTATGTTAAGCCAGTCTTTCTCAACCTTTTGACCCTGGAGGACCCTTGAAATATTTTTCAGGCCTTGGGAAACTCCTACACATTCAGGCTCAAATATAGGCCAGAAGTTACAAAACTATTATATTCACTTCATGTGTAGGTCTGTATACATGCATTGACAGTGTTCTTAAACTAAAAATAAGGAATGAAACTTACCTCTTTAGTGTGAAACCTGTGCTTGTTTTTTGCTGCACAAATAATTCTGGGCCAAACAAGGTAAGCATACATGGATTTCATCTTTACCTGAAATAAGACAATTTCTGTATTTGCTTTAGATGCTTTTTAAATAAGAAAAAGCTTGCTCACACATGTAAGAAGTTGAAAACTGCAGCAAAATGTTCAGTGCTTTCCTATGAATGGCAGAATACTCTTCTTTCACAGAAATCCGGAACTTGTCCATGGGCAGATCAGTGAATCTCATCTTGAGTGTACGATCAGACTGCAGCTCACAAAGTTCTTCCTCTTCCTTCCTTCAAAGTGAAGTTCTCAGGCTGAGCAGAAGATACAGAGAAAGGATCCCGCACCCAGTCGTACATTTGGGTTGAAAGGGAGGGAAGTACTGATCAGTTTTGTTGTGTAGTACTTCCAGGTGGTTTTCAATTAGATTTGAGACTTTCTGGTATTCTTCCTCACTCTCAAGCCCAAGCAGCAGTGTTTCCTTTTGCAACATTTTTCCAAACATTCGATTTTCTTTTAAATCCAAGAATCTTATCACTTGAAGTCAAAACATTTTCTCCAGTGCCTTGCAGAGACTTGTTCAGCTGGTTCATGTGATGAAAGATGTCTGCTAAGTATGCTAGTTTCTGCAACCATGCTCCATCTTCAAAGCACTCAGCAAAACATGGAATACTATTTTCTTGAAAATACTCTTGCAATTTTGCCTTCAGCTCAAACACCCTGTTGAGAACTCTTCTGTGCCACTGTATTTCTGTGTGTAACAGGAGACTTATGTGCTTTTTGTCAAGGTTTTCACACAGTTTTTTAAGGATTCTTGAGTGAACTGGTCTTTGTTTAATAAAGTTAACCATTTTTGTAGCATCATCCAGAACTTTTTTTCATTTCATCTCCAAGAGTTTTTGACACCAGCACCTCTCTGTGAACGAAGTAGTGTGTTGTGGCAACATCAGGATTTTCTTTTCTTACAAGAGAAATGAAACCTCTCATGGAGCCAACCATTGATGGAGCACCATCAGTACAGATGCCAACATAATTCCTCCAAGACAGACTTTTTGCTTCCAGATATGAAGACAAAGCATTAAATACATCTTGGCCTTTGCATGTTTTATATAGTTCTTTGCAGCAGAAAAAGTTTTCTTGAATTTCACCTTCATTTACAAATCTTACAAATGCCATAACATGACATTCATTGGTGAAATCTGTTGACTCATCAACTTGGATAGAAAAGCTGCTTTCTTCAGTTTATCACACAAAACCTTTTCAGCATCATGTGACATGTCATCAATATGTCAACTTATTGTACTGTTTGACAGTGGAACCTTTTCAATTTCTTATACTGCATCTGGTCCTAGCATTTTCCCCACTATTCTTTTACATGATGGCATGATTACTTTCTCACTGAAAGTGTGACTTTTCCTTTGCTGTGTAATAAGTTCTGCTACTAAATAATTTGCTTTTTGGGCTTTTTTACTGACTGTCATTTTATTAACAAAGGTTTACTCTGTTCTGTGATTCCAATAGCCATTTAAAATAATCAGAACTTGTCATATGGCTGTGATATGTAGTTAAGTGTCTTTTTAAAGTTGTTGGAGCCATTGCTGCATTTGTAAGTTGTTTGCTAAAGATGAGGCACAATGGAATAGGACAACTTGGATCACCAGTCCATGTAAAACCCATTAATAAATAGTGTTCATTGTAAAGACAGACTTTTTTTTTTAGTCCATTGATGTACCAGTGCAAGGGAAATGCCTGAGGAGATTTAAATTCTTCATTATCATTATCATCATTAAACGTATCGGTATTGTCCGTTCTAGAATCCTCCTCTTCTCTCTCACACCTCCTCTTCAAAAATCGCCACATCGGACATGATTGAATAAATGTTTACAAAATTTATTTAAAATAATGGGATAAAATAACTACAGGAAAACCGCAGGGAAAAGATGTGGGAAGGAAAGACTGATTTCACAGACTAAGTTGGATGAGTCCATTAATTTCTTGAAAAATGCACTTCTCCTTCTTGCAATATATTCCTCCCTTCCTCCCTGTTATCAAGAGTTTCCCCTATCCTGTGTCAAAAATTAAGAATGGATTCAACCAAATAAACACACTCCTACAGTGCACTACCAGAGAGCTCAGAAAGAGTTGTAACTAGATTTTTGTTCTGTCTCTACTCATCACTGCAAGAGCATTTTGCTCAAATTTGAAATAATTTTTAAAATTATGATCTCCCAGGGAACCTAGTAACCTCTCGCGGAAACCTATGGCTCCATGGAACCCTGGTTGAAAAGCCCTGTGTTAAGCTTTCATGTCTGTGTTGATTGCTTCTGAGGAGATGTCTAGGTACAAAAGGTCTCTATTTTGCAAACTGAGTTCATTCTAAATCTAGTTATTCCAGTACTGTTTCTCCAAGATAGTAAGTCTTTGCTTGAACTGCTTGAAGGGCTGTTGGCATTCTGTTTGGCTATGGAGGAAGTAAGTTGTAGGCCTGATGGAAAATCTACATTCCAGTCATAGCTAATTCAAGGGTGTGTATTTGCACATCCAGAAGAGAAGGAAGTCATCAATCTAACTAATGAAATAAAGAGGCACTATTTCAAATGTTTTTTTTTTCACCTTTAAATATAAAATGCCTTTTAAAATCACTTGCCCAACAAAGAGATTATCATGTTTTCTTATTACAAGAACACAAATGTATTTATTTCTCCTGAAAAAAATAAAAGAATATTATTAGACCAAAATCACAGCCGATTTAGCCATTTGTTTATAGCATAAACTGATGCAGCAAAATAGTAGGTATGCCCTAGCTTTAAAGTGCTTTTCTGTACTTCTCTCTAGTTTATGTAGAATAAATATATTTCTCTTCCAAATACTCCATTAATATGGGATGGAACAAAAGCTGTTCGTTTGCTGCTGAAAATTGGCAGAAAATTGTGCCAACCCTTTTCAGAGTTGCTAAATTTCAGCAGCACGACCTTGACGGAACCAGGGCTGCAGATTAAATGCTAGGGGCTGCAAATGGCCTACAGATTATCCATCCTTCTATCTCTTAAGGGCCTAGTGTATCCCCTCTGCCTCATGCCTGGGGGTCTGGCAGTAGTGGTGAGCCTTGGCAATGGCTATATTAAATGAATGTATATTCACCACCTGACTGTGATTATGTTTTATTAAATTTTTAATTGTGGTTTTAGGATAGTTCCATGCTGTTGTGTTTATTTTTTACTGTTTCTGTTGTTTTAATTATTGTGATTGCCCAGAGTCACACTTGTGAGATGGGTAACTATACAAATTTAATACATTTATTTATTTATCACAGTTATGTAGCCACCTATCTCACGTAGTGATTGATAGATAGATAGATAGATAGATAGATAGATAGATAGATAGATAGATAGATAGCCTGTTTTTCAATTGATTTCAGTGAGATGTTTTAAGAATCAACATAGGGTGAATATCAACAGATAAACACAGCTGTCTTTTTTGCAAAATGGATAAGAGGTAAGAGCTTCTCTGATATTTGACAAAGCTGTTGTTATTATTTCTCTTCTATTTCAAAGGTGTTTTTTTTTAATCAAAGTGTTTTTTTTTAAATCATGTCTTCTTCCTAGGATGTCAGGACAATATATAAGATAATATATTAAATATATAAGATATTAAACGGGTGTAATACAATAAAAGCATAAAACAAATAAAATATAAAACATAAAACAGAGGGATGCATAAAATGTATATAATTTTAAACTAGGCATTAAAATGATAGTAGCATTAATAGGAAGCAAATTTGAGTGGGCAGAGTATTTGAAAACCATCACTGAGGTAGAACACATGCTTTTCATTCCTACTAGGATTTCCCACTTGAAATTCTAGAGTTCAGCTTCAGAGGTAGATCCAAGATTTGTATAAGGAACCTTCCTATGTTTTTATATAAAAACAAAGAGTCTTATATGATACCTTAAAGATTAACCAATGTTATTATTAAAAAAAAAGGTTATAATTCATTCCATTAGATGCATTGAATTTAGACACTGAGAGAAGAACATTTTATAGATACACAGTTGTTTAGCAGGGAGGGAGAAGGGAAAAGGTAAAATGATGAGGAGAGAGGTCAGGGACAGGAATAGAATAATTTACATAGTGACTATAAATAAACAGATTTTTTGTTTCCAAGGAAGCAGCCTTGTCAGTATGTTGCAGTAAAAATAACCAAGAATCCTGTAATATTACAGACAAATCAATTTTGCCATGAGCTTATTGTTCATATATATTCTTAAGACTGGATGCCAACACAGAGAAGGTCCTCTTCTAGTCTCTCATAGTAAACTTCTTTACAAACCAAACCAAGAAAAGAGTTCCTTTAGTAGGGTAGAGTTACTCTCTTCTAAATGTTTGGGTCCAAAGCACGAGCACTTAGAATAGGCAGTAAATACAACTGCTAGTATGGAACTGGTACCAGGTACAATATTTATGGCAGCATTCTTACTATTTGAGGCTTCCAAGTCATCTTCAAATACAATCTTGTATTTTCCCGGGCAACATGAGAAATTTTATGTGAATTCAGATAAGATTTAGAATGTTGAATGGATGTGATAGTGTAGTGGTGAAGCATGATGGCCATGTTGGAGCTGGAGAGGAATTGTCTGACAGAGAATGGAGGCAGAAGCCAAGGCTAGCATGATGTGGTTCTCTAATGTAATGGACAATGTGGGTGAAGTGGGGGTAGGGGATGTCATTGCTTCCCTTGCTGGTGCAGTTGGAGGAAGTGCCCCCACACCAGTGATGGTGAATAAGACTGGATGAAAGCATATTGTTTAGTTGGGGATCCGCGGGTGGTACTCTGACACAGCTTACAAAAGCCATGGTGCTTCCATTGGCCATAGTGCCTGCTGGCATGAGGATGGAGGTAATATAGAGGGATTGCCATCTGTATAGGAACTGGCACCATTGGCAATCTCCCTTTCTCTATAGTTGCAGCTGGGTTAAATACTTGCAGTGACCCTCTCCCTGAATAAGAAACAGGAAGTGAGGTGAGAGTGTTCACCCCAGAGCAAGAGGTTGGGATGGTGACTTCTCTGTTGATGGAGCTCTTAGTGAGGGGGACCTGTTGCAGTCCATGTGGTTATAAGATGGAGGGGAGCTATTGGGTTAGACAGAGTAGTCTTGTTCATGTTGTTGGTTTGCTGAAGTATATCTGGAGGTGACTGATGGTAAGTGTTGTGATTGGGATGGCTCAAGATGAGTGTAGTTCCTTAGGTGTTTTGGCAAGAAGCCACATATCAGGAAGTGTTTTGGGGGGGGCTGAAGGTGAGAGGGAAAAAGGACAAGTGAATTTTGGTAATGATGGGATGGAGATAATACAGTGAATGGTATGGAGAATGCCACCACATGACAAGGGAGACCAATAATTTAATGCTGATCCAAGCTTCTCCCTTGGAGACTCATTCCTCAGTTCAGAAGTCATAGAATTATAGAATCATAGGGTTGGAAGGGACCTTGGAGGTCTTCTAGTCCAACCCCCTGCCCAAGGCAGAAGTCCTCATACCATCTTGGACAAATGGTCATTCAATCTTTTCTTGAAAACCTTCAATGATGGAGCACCCACAACTCCAGGAGGCAAGCTGTTCCACTACTTAATAGTTCTCACTGTCAGGAAATTCCTCCTTATTTCCAGGTTGGATCTCCCTCTGACGAGCTTCCACCCATTGTTTCTTATCCTACCCTCAGGTGCTATGGAGAATAAATTGATGCCCTCTTCTCTGTGGCAGCCCTTCAAGTATTGAGGACTGGTATCATGTCCCCCTTCAGTCTTCTCTTCGTTAAGCTAAACATACCTAGTTCTTTTAGCCATTCTTCATAGGATTTAGCCTCCAGACCCCTTATCATCTTAGTTGCTCTTCTCTGCACTCTTTCTAGGGCCTCAGCATCTTTTTTGTATTGTGGTAACCAGATCTGGATGCAGTATACCAAATGTGGCCTTACCAGTGCGGTGTAGAGTGGTACTGTCACTTCCCTTGATCTTGATACTGTTTCTCTGTTGATGCAGCCCAGGACTGTGTTGGCTTTTTTGGTAGCTGCAGCACACTGCTGACACATACTTAAATGGTGGTACACCAGGACACCTAGATCCCTCTCGTAGGCACTACTGTTGAGCCAGGTACTACCTATCCTGTACCTGTGCATCTGGTTTTTCCTGCCTAAGTGCAGCACCTTATTTTTCTCTCCACTGAACTGCATCTTGTTAGATAGGGCCCAATGCTCAAGTCTGTCAAGATCTTTCTGAATCTTGAATCTATCTTCTGAAGTGTTAGCAATTCCCCCCAGCTTTGTGTCATCCGCAAATTTGATGAGCTCCCCTTCAATCCCCTCATCTAGGTCATTTATGAACATGTTGAAGAGCACTGGGCCCAAGACAACCTTGAGGCACCCCACTGCATATTTCCCTCCATGTAGATCTAGTTCCATTAGTCATTCACTGACAGTGTCTGCTGTTGGAAAGCACCAGATCTGTCTGCGATAAGACCATTTTCATCTGTAATCTGGTGGTAGATGTGTGAGTGGACCTGGAGTATATTACTGATATCTGGTTGGATGAGAACAGGGATATAGGACTCTTGATTATTTGCACTTCTTGGGTTTGGGTTTGGGTTGGGTTGTGCAGCAGCTTTAATGGCAAGGTGGTGGTAAGGATGATCTCGAAGAAAACTTGCCTGTGATCCTGTTCT
Source organism: Python bivittatus (assembly GCF_059951505.1). Classification (NCBI taxonomy): domain Eukaryota; kingdom Metazoa; phylum Chordata; class Lepidosauria; order Squamata; family Pythonidae; genus Python; species Python bivittatus. Next base: position 21,429,085 of record NW_028277087.1, on the reverse strand, counting down.
TGGGGTGATAGTGTGAAAGTCAGACTGTAGTGACAGGTTGGAGAACTTGCTCATTTACCATCCTGCTGCCTAACTGGATTCCTTCCTGAGCTATAGGACCTCATGTTGTTGGACTGTCCTATTGGTATTTGGGGATTTCAGCTTCCATGCTCTGGGAGTGGCTTCTGGGAAGTCTCCGCAATTAATTATCTCCATAGCATCTATGGATTTGGGCTAGGTAATTGGGGGCCCAGTGCACACATATTAGACCTTGTTTTTGCTTCAGAGCAGTTGATATAGATCTGAGTCCTTTGCCTCAGATCATTTTTTGGTTCAGATGAGATTTGTTGCCTTCTGCTTTTGAGACGCTTTATGATCTTCAGGAATTTCCGAGCAACCTGGAAGGCATATATGTGGAATATGAAAGTGAGCAGGTGCTGGACAAAACTGCTCTTGAGAATAGTGACTGTTTGGTGAGCATCTGCTTAGGGAAATGCCTGTTTTGAATACGTGGAAGGAAGGAATGAAGTGGGGGAAAAAACTGGAGTGAAAGCAAAATTGCTGTATGAGTCCTATATGAAGACAGATGAGAAGCTAGATTAATCTGTGAACAGAATGAATGGAAAGAGGATTGGAACCCGCTTGGAACAGAATAAAAGTAATTACATCATAGAATGCCATAGAACTTTGTGGAGGCACATAAGCCAATTCTAATTGTTATAGTGTAGTGTTAACAGTTCACCTTATAAGAAACAATTATGAAAAAAAACCAAAGCTGCTTTAGATACACTTTGTCTGAGAATATAGGCAAAAACATGGTAAAATATGCCAAATAAAAAAGAAAAGACACTTTTTTACAACCACATCTTTGGCATCTTTAAGTCTTAATACTTTTGATATTAAGGATTCAGAAGAGCTCAGTCCTTCCATAAGTGAGTTTTGATGTATTCAACAAAGACACCACAAAAACTTTCAGAGTATGTTATAGTCAGTTGTAGGCTGAGTTATTAAATAGCCCTAAGTGCTCAAGACTGTGCACTTTAGCCTTGACTGTAGAGGCTGAATTAGTAGTAAACTAGAGGCACAACTTGAGGCTTCTCTTGGTTCACTTGTGCTTTAATTTTCTATTTTATTTCAGTTCTTCTTATTTCATTATATATTTCTGGCTGCTGGTGGTTAAGGATGTCAGTGAATAGCTTACTGCTGCTCTGTGGATCTCAGTTGTTAGATATAAACAAGATATCCATGAAGAACAAAAAAAAATTGACTCCTGGCCAACCTGGAGACATGTTGAACTGCAGTTTGTTCTTCTCTCCCTCTGTGAGCTGCTGAAAACTGTATCTGGACTGCTTGTTAAAAATAATTGGTAAGCAGACATATTAATTAAACAATTTTCTATTTTCTAAGTTTTGAATTGGGGGAGATAGAATGCCTTGTAAACACATGAAACAGACTCTTCCTGCTTCCATTTCACCCACTGGGGTGGTATTGTCTCAGATGGAGATAGAACAATCCCTACCAGCTGCTGATCCAATTATTTCTGTGCCTAAGAGCTTGGCTTCAACAGAAGAGGCAATTGTTTTGGCTGATGATATTATTGAATATCAGATTCGAGATGCGTAGCAAGCAATATTAACTTAAGACCTGCCACCTGGAATTGAGCCAGGAGAAGTAACTAATTTTGAGCTGATTATCGTTATACAATCCATAAGCAGGAGGATGACAAAATATGAGTAAAGTTGATATACTAGAAAGTTGATTCTATGGAGAAGAAAACTAAAGAGCTTAAGAAAATATTTGAATTGCACAAGAGAAGAATCCAAGCACCTCAAATGAAAGACATAACAATTAGAAAGGAGTTGGTGGCCTATGAAGAGGAAGTGACACCGATTCAAGGTCAACTGGTAAAGAGTATTATGTTTTTGATAAGTAGAGGATGAACAGCTTATAGTAGTTCTTATGAAGAAATGTTTTCAGGAGCTGAAAGAAGATAGTTATCCTTCCTGATTTGGCTTCCAAGCTTGTTAAAAAGTATAAATAATTTAACTATGACAGCAAGACAACAAGAGACAATTAGACAGCAAAGGTTTCTTTCCATATTTTGCAATTTTTCTCTAAACTTTGGATGGTGGAGCAACAACATTTTATTTATTTAATTTACTTAAAAGGTTTATATAGCTGCCTAACTCACTTAAGTGTAACTGCAGGGAGTGTATCTGGACTCCCTTCAGTTGGCTTCAGGCTCAGACGTGGAACCAAAACAACATTGGTTGCATGTGTGGATAACCTCTAGCAAGAGTGGAATGGCAGTAGTGTGTCCATTCTTGTTCTTTTGACTTCTCAGTGACATTTGATACCCTCTATTATTGTATCCTATCCGACTCCAGGAGCTGGGAGTTTGGGCACAGTATTGTACTTGTTCTCCTCCTCTGGGGTTGGTTTCAGTCAGTGTTGATAGGGTTAGGGTTAGGTTAGGACTGCTCTTTCTAGTTGTCTCTACTTGCCCCACCAAATCTGGCAGGAGGAGCATGATCCAGGCAGCATCTATTAAAGAGTGTCATCTAGTGGGAGCCAGAATGTGTGCCTTTGGAACATCATCGCACCTGAGATTAAGATTGGCCTCAACCCTGATGGTGTCTTGGAAAACCCCTAAAACCTTGCTATTCTCTCAGGCATAGGGGTTGGGAAATTAGTTGAGCCTGTGTGGTATTATTAATTTATTGTTGATAAGTTATCTTTGGTTGCCATTTTTTCATTTTTTTGCTTTTGATATGTTTATATATCTATTTTTTTATTGTTATATTGATCTTTTAAATTATGCTTGCTGCCCAGAGTTGCCTTGCTGAGATGGGTGGCCATAGGCATAAAATAAAATATCCCCTCTAACAATATTGCAAATAAAAATCATACAGTGTCAACAAAAATGAATCCATAAGCCAGCATAACAACATAGAGCCAGGGCTCACCAATCATGTACTTCAACTTGTGGAGAATGGGCTCATCTATCATTCAGTCCCAAAGCCAAATTTTAAAGCTTTGCTAAAGGCTAACATGGTCAGGGCCACCCAAATTTTGGGGGGTAATGGAAATCATTGCAGAGGGCAAATGCTGCAACATTAAAGTATGGCTCCTAGCTTTCATCAGATGACATTGCCTCAAAGAGGGCACTTGGAGCATGCTGGTCTTGTGAGAGTCTCTGGAATGGGCAGAAATAACCAGACAGGTGGTCCCACAAATAACATAACCCAGTTGTGTACCATGTAAGACTTTATAGGTGATAACAAATACCTTGAATTGTACTCTGAAGCCTCTTGTGAGCCAGCACAGCTCACAGAGTAGCAGTGCTACATGGGTGCCCCTAACTACCCATGTTGCTGAATTTGGGACCAATTGCAGCTTCTGGATGGTCTTCCAGAGCAACCCCATGTGGAGTGTGTTGCAATAGTCCATACAAGAGGTGACCAAGGTGTGAGTGACCATGGGCAGGGCCTCCTCATTCAGGAACAGGTGCAATTGCTGCCCAAAATGGAGTGGCCATAGCTCCCACCTCCACCAGCAGGATTTGGGAATCTAGGAGGACCCCCAAATTGCATATCAGTTCTGAGTTCATGGTTCAGAGGGCCTCAAGCCCTCAGCCACTAGGTCTTGCCAGGATTGAGTTGAAACCTGCTCTTTCCCATCCAGCCTCCCCAGTCTTCAGACACTGGGAAAGAATCTTGTCGGCATCACCTGGCCTGGAGATGAGATATGGAACTGAGTATCATCAGCATACTGATGATACTTTGCCCCATACTGACAAATAATTTCACTCAGTGGCTTCACATACATGATAAACAAAAGGAGGGAGTGAATACAGCCTGAGGCAAGCATGGGTCTAGGGCTGGGGCTCCCTCCCCCCATACTGGCTGGAACCAACCCTGGAGGAAGGAGAAAAACACCATAACACCATGCCTTTCACTTCGTATGATCCTTAGGTTGCTACCAATTACTTGAAAATAAGATCTGAAACCCATGTTGATGTTGAAATACAACAGCTGTCTTCAAATAATTATGTAACTATCACAAGGACAAATGTCTTTCTTTTATATGTAATTATGAAGTAGATAATGTTTTTTAATATATTTTAGCTTAGGAGGAAGAATAAGGATTAGTCAAGGGATACCTTTGCCTTTAGTCCTTTTAGAACTTTCATTTACTTTTTTTTTTTTTGGTTACAGTTTTTCTTCTTTTTCTTTTTTACAGGTGTTTTTTGGGGTGTCTTTTCTGTAACTGGATTTTGCTGAATTTGTTTTTTTTCATTTTTATCTTTGTTTAATTTCAACCTCATGGTTTTCTTTTTTTAAGTTGCAAGTTAAAACAGGATGTAGTAGCAGTGAAACAAAAAATGCTGATAACTAGGGGACCAATTTACCCAGGACATTAATAAAATTTCGTTCAAAAGGCCTACCCTAACCCAGAACCTGCAGAAAAAGCAAAGGGAAGTCCAAGATGATTTATTTTTAATAAATTGAAGTTTTATAAATATATTTTTTTTAAAAAAATAAAGTGGTAGATATTGAAGCTGAAGTAGTATTTCTGCAAGAAACCCATATTCTCCCTAATGAAAAATATTTACTTGCATGGAACTGATCAGATTCTTGTTAATGGCAATTTGAAAATATCAAGAGGAGTTGCTCTGTTAAGTCTTCGGATTTTACAGTTGAGCAAGACGTTTTAGATATTCATGGTCACTACATAATTTTGGTTGCTAAAAATGGTGATATTCACATGACTTTTATTAATATTTATGGTCCAGTCAAAGATAAATGAGGTGTTCTATAAAGTTATCTTTAGTTCACAAGTAGACAGTATAATGGTTACTGGGTTTTACTGTCCCTTTACGGTCCCTTTAATTGATTGAAATGAACTTTCTAAGAAAAATACAGGTAGCCCTTGACTTAGGATGGTAATTGGGACCAGAATTTCCATCACTAAGTGATGCGGTTGTAAAGTGCGACATCACGTGACCTTATCGCTTAGTGATGGCAACCCCGGCACTCCCTGTTGCTGTTGTTAACTGAATTCCACCAGTTGTTAGCTGAGGATCCACCCCAATCCAAGCCGTTCCAGGCTTGGTCCCTCCCAGCCTCGAATCTTGGTAAGGTAAGGGACTGCCTTCTCTTCAACTCCCCCCCACCTATCTCCCCCCCATCTCTGCCCTTTTTACCACTCTGCACCCACCCTTGTGGGCTGGCAAGCAGCCCAGAACTGTGTGGGTCTGGGGCTGCTTGCCATGCTGCAGCTCAGGGGCTTGGTGAGGCACGGCTCTGGGGCTGCAAGAAGCCCCTGAGCTGCAGCGCAGGGTGAAGCCGCAGCTACCCCTTGAAGTCTCAGCCACCCCACCCCAGCCCAGAAGTGTGGCATGACGCCATAGAGCCTCGGGAAGTCTGAGCAGCGCCCTGGGAAGTCGCAGCGCCCTAGGAAGCTGCAGCTGCCCCAGCCCAGTCTCAGTCACCCTTGCAACCCTGCACTCTGAGGCCCCTGCTGCCCTGCACTTCTCTGCCCCAGCTGACTTTCACTGTCTTCTTGCTCCTGCTGATGACAAGGTGTGCCCACCCGGGCCCTTCGCGAGGCAGCTGCTGGCCACGTGAGGCCATCTTCTCCAGGTCTCACAAGGAAACCACCATGTGCGACCTTGTGAAGAAAACCTCGTGCAGCCAGTAACTGCCTCTTGAAGGGCCAGGCTGGGCATGCTTGGTCAGCTGGGGCAGCAGGAGCTGCAGAGTACAGGGTGCCAAAAGAGCATAGATGGGGGGAGATATGATGGAAGGGAGAGTTGAAGCACCCCTGTGGCCATAAGTGCAGGCGGGCTGCAAAGCACCCAGTTTGATCACGTGACTGAGGGGGCATTGCAATGGCTGTAACTTTGGGGACTGGCCCTTTGCTCAGCACTGCTGTAACTTTGAATGGTCGCTGAACAAATGGTCATAAGTCAAGGACTACCTGTAGAGTATAGAACTGAGGTGCCCTTTTTGTTTGTGTTCAAGAATTTAATTTAATTGCTATATGGAGACAATAAAATCTGAACAAGATATACTTTTTTTCAACTTCTCATGGCACATATTCACTTGAACCATAGTTAATCAAATCTGTTTTACTGGTTCTGTTGCAAAATTGGATCATGATCTGGTTATATTATCCATTGTTAATAAGAAAAGTCAAGCTGATGTAAGGTTGCATTTTAATATATCACTGTTAGGGAACCCACAGTTCATTGACTGACACAAAAAGATTGAGATTTTTTTTTCCAAATAGCTAACAAAAAATATGTTGGCTAGTTTGGAAAGTGTTTAAAGCTAATATATGGATTAAGAATATAGCATATAAAAGAAAAAAAATCTTACTATAGTGTAAAGGAAAGGAAATTTTGAATATGTATATGAGAAATTGTATCTTGACACTATATAGTGCCTTTAGGTTGACTAAGCTAACAATCTAATGGTCTTATACAATTGTCTGTGCTTGTTATATGCTTCTATTATGGAATTTTCATTAAAGTATATATAGTAGACATTCTGGGAACAGAAAAAAAACCAGGGAAACTGTTGGCTTCTCTATTGAAACAGTGTAACATCACTAAAATAAGATATTCCTGGGAGATATTACATAAGGATAAATGGATTTGTATGTATCTTTTTATAGTGTAAATGCAGATACATCTGTTGAGATTGAAAGTTTTTTAAATAAAATAATTTTTTCAATATTTTTCACATTCATTTGAAGGATTTAGCTGCATCTCTAATGTTGTGGAAATATTTGATACAAATGATTCCGTGAAATCCAGGAAGGCCCCAAAGTGGTACAAAAAATATATATTTATAATAATTATAGGACCAAATGTTTATAACAAGTGTTAGGGTTTTTCTTAATATGGTACAGAACACAGACTGCATTTGTTTTTCCCACAAAATTGTTTTATTGTACAAAATTAAACTCCTACTTCTAAACTTAATGCTAATTCTATGCTTGTTTCTACTTATTCTACTGTCTTATTACTGTAAGTTTACAACTGTTTCTATTTTATTCAGTTTATAAATTTCTATCTCTATGTCTATGGTCCTATCTCTGTTTTTTGTAGCATTATCTTTTCTTAACTATTTCTTAGCTCTAAATCTTTCTTTTCCCCCCAGGTCTTCAGCTCTTGTAGCCAATCTCAGTCTATTTGCATATGAAAACCTTTTTTACTCCTCTGTAGATTTGCGAATGGGCTTTTCTCTCCCCACCCCCCCACCCCTCCCCCAAGACTCACAGTCCTCTGTTTTTGGAGTGGATTTGTAGAGCTCTGCACCTGGGCAGCTGCATGCAGTGGGCTTGTTTTGGTTTGCAGACTCTGGTCAGGCTCTTTTCCTCCCCTCTCAGTTCTGCCTCTCCGCCAGTCTTGCAGCTCAAGGAGCTGAAGTTTTCTCTTGCTGTCTGAAGATTGCTGCTGCGGTACTTGCCTTTGGGTTGGAGATTTCTCTTTCCAGTGTCTCTACTGGCTTTCTGGTTTGACTCCTTTCTTGACACATCCACACATATGCTTGCTTTCAGTTCCCTTTTATGAAACAGACTCTCCAATTAAGGAGAGGGTGGGGCTGTTTTAACCCTTCTTCTCAGGCAGTACCAAAACTCTAGATCCTAGGAAGGGGGGGGAAATGCCTATGCACTCTGGGTGGTGAGTTCACTCTTCCACAATGAGTCTTTAAAAAAAAAAAAGGGTATTTCCTGTACCATTATATGACATCTATAGTTTGGTTATCTTAAAAATTGGAAAGGACCCTATAGGGCATACTCCCTGTAACCTTGTTAAGTGTGGATGCAAAAACATTGACTGCCACTGTAGCAAATAGGTTATGTAAGGTTTTACCATCAATAATACTTCTTCTATAATCTGGTTTTGTGAAAGGATGGCAAACTTATTGGTGAATATTCTAGCAGCTCATTCGAACACTCCTGAAATTGTTGTAGTGTCATTGGATCTACAAAAAGCCTTTGAAATGAGACAGATTAAATGTTGAGAACATTTTATGGAAAATGGTTTTCCCTCTTGGATTAAAAATCATTATTCTATTTTTTATTCTTGAGTTATTACAAATGGAATTATTTCCTTCCCCACAATCAGAATGCAACATGGAATCTGTCAGTTGATGCCTGTCTTGTTTTTGGAACGTTTGATTTGTCTTATTACGCAATCTAGCAATATTTAGGATATACAGATACAGCCACTCCTCATTTAGCAGCTACCTCATGTAGTGATCGTTTGCTGGTAAAATGTGTTGGTAATATTTTAAAAAATAATTTTGCGACCAAGGCATACATTGACAACCAAATTTCCTGCACTTAACAAAAGCTTTTAGTGTGAAACTGATTACAATCTTGTCAGTTTCAGGCAGCAGGGCTGGGGCTGGAGGATTTTAATCAACAATTAAGGTCACAGAGCTGAGCTTGTTAAATTGTGGTTAGCATTTTTTAGAGAATCACTATGTTTTGGAGGAAAACAGCTCAGGAAGAAATAGCTTGTTTAAGCAATCTCTCTGCCCTTTGAGGGGGCAAAAAAAGAAAAAAATGGGTCAGGCACAGGACTGTAGGAGAGAACTTTAAATGAGATAGCAGCAATCAGTGATCTTTACAGTCTCTCTCTCTCTCTCTCTCTCTCAGTCATATGTTTGCTTAGCAACGATTTTGCTTCCAATTTAAGGAACAGATTGCAGTTGTTAAAGGAGTAGAGGGTGTAACTAGTGTAGGACTCAAGTTATTGTATGCAGAAAATGTATTGGACTTTGTTAATGATTACCAAAACTCTGTCTAATTTCATGGAAGTTGTACAACAATATGGTTAATTTTCCTCATATACAATAAATTAGAACAAATCTAACGTATTGCCTATTAGTAATGTAGTTTTATGGAAACATGTAAAGATGGGTTTTATTGTTTGTTTGAACTGTCTTAAATATTTGGGGAAACCTGAACATCTCAAATTGTGTACACACAGATTAACTGTGATATTGCTACTTGGTTAAAAATACCAGGGAGACGATGAGAAAAAATAAATGCTGTTAAAATGAATATAATCTCTAATTGGTACATATTTAAAGAGAGGTATTTGTGTTAATTCCACTTAGATGTTTTAGACAAATTACTGATTCAATTATTACTTTTATATTGAATACTTGGAACCCACGGTTCTTTTTTTCAAAGTTGAAGCTGCCTGGGTTTTTAATTTTCCTGATTTTCAATTATATGTTGGACATATTTATTGGCCTTTGTTTTTCATTGGAATATAAATGATATTTTCCAATTAATGAGTTATTATTTTTCACCTTAGTTTTTGGTTCAAATTGTAGCCAAAATTCTATTGTATTTCCAGCACTGAAGGCAGCTGGATATATTTGGATGTAATTGGGAAAGACATTCAGGTTTTCATGAGAAATTGGCTCTTTGGAATAATCCTTATTTTAAAATGGCAGGTAATTTTTTACAGGAATATTTGGGCTAAAAATGAGATTGTTATCAAAGACGTTTGAGAGTTACAAGAAGAATATAACCTGCCTAAAACCATTGAATGGCAGCACATTCAAATAAAACACTATGTTTTCATTTTGGACCAGATGTATTGCATTCTCAGAAATTTCTATGATTTTGAGCATATTAGGTAAAGCTTTCTTAAGGCTAAGCTAACAAATCAGTTTTGTTAGCAATTAAAGAATTTTATTAAAATAAATATTGATAATTCACAAGAAGTTTGGAATAAAGAATTGGTGCTATTCACCAAGTCTATTGGTCTCTGGTTTTTAAAAGCGTTGGAAAGATACTAATGTACCAGATAACAAAAGCTGGCTTGACAAAATGTATGAACTCTCAGCCTTTGAATTGACTATGCATCATTGCAGAGAAAAGACTGAACAATATGATTGTGTGTGGTCAAGGTTCAATTTGTTGTTTAAAAATTGAGTTATATAAATTTGTGTGTGTGTGTAGTTGCTTTCTATTTAGTTCTTTTTCTGTCTTGTATTTTCTGTCTTTTTTAATCTATTCTATTAAAGCAATACAATAAAAAATGAAGAACAAAAAGTTAATATGTCATGTTTCTCTTTATTTCTTTACTTTTTCACACAAGTTACATATAAAATCTACTAAATGTTGTAGGAGATGAAGTTACTGCATGCCATGATTACATATGCATAGCATCTTTTATACTCCATCTTGAAACTATTACAAATAGCAGATTGATTTGCTTATCATCAAGCCCACCAAAGAGTTTTGGAGAATGTGAAAATTTATTCAATACTTTCTCCCCCTTGCACTGTTATATCTTTAGTAATATTATAAAAAGTAGGGGGTTTTTTATTCAATAAAGAATTTTTAAGCTATTAGTTAAAAATATAACCTGTGCAACTAGCCTGCAGAATGTTGGTTATTGGGTTGATTAAAAATATAATAAGTTAATGAGTAAATACGTGACTAGGTAAATCGATAATATTGTAATAAAATTACTATAGAATATTGGGACTTTGTTGCTTATTACTCTGTATTGAATACTATATTGAGGATTATTAAATGTCACTGTCAAAAGTAAACAACCACCTGTGTTTGTTGTTAAGTTTTTTCCTCTTTGAGTTATATTGAGTTGTGTAGCATTTTCTACTTCTATTAGGTGGGAATTTAGAATGTTAGTTCCTTTTCCAGGATTTAGGCTGTTCAAGCTTCCATTAATTTGACTCCAAATCAGTGACCTAGCTATATTTCTGAAATAATATAAGTATTACAAATTAATAACTAAATATGTAATTCTCTCTCCAAAATATTAAGTATCAAAACTCACTAATTTAGTCCCTATTTTGCAAAAAATGGATATTATTAGTTTCTGTTATTGTCTTCTTAATCACAACTTGTTTTATGCAACAGTGTTAGAATTCTTCTTTTCATCTTGCAGACGTTCCATCTTCAGATCAACCTGAATTGTTTCTAAAGAAACTTCAGCAGTGCTGTGTAATTTTTGACTTCATGGACACGCTATCAGATCTTAAAATGAAAGAATACAAGCGTTCAACTCTTAATGAACTTGTGGATTACATTACAATAAGCAGAGGGTGTTTGACTGAGCAGACTTACCCTGAAGTAGTTAGAATGGTAAGTTTTTTTTAAAAACATAATTGCTTTATACATTCCATTATTTGATAAGCAGGTTTAATAAGGATGTTACATTTGTGTGCCAGTATTCCACAGTAGTGTTTCAAATGTAAAATGGGAAACACATTTTTCACTTTAGTCATTTAAATTGCAGTTATTCTCAGTTGGAATAGAGTCAGATAATATGCCTAGTAGAAGAAGTGGGGGAATATAAAGGCATCTTTTATTCTTAGCTTTATTTATATCTAGGACTTTCAAATACTGAGTTAATTTGCTACAGTTCAGAAAGATTTTATGCTGGTTTAAAAACTGCATAGTATTTAGGAAAATACTAGTCTAGGAAATTTTCTTTGCAGGCAGATATAATTATAAATCAGTGTTTTTTAAGTGTTGTTTGGATTGCATCTTGTATTACTAACTACTTTGATTTCCCAAGTACTGTAGTGAGATTCCTCTAGGCTGATCCCCAGCAACTAGCAATAATCTTAGTTGCTGTAGTTAACAATTTGGGATTAATATATCATTTCTGGATGCTCAAGGGGGCACTACTAACTGGAAGTGCTTTGTACTAGTTTTAGCTGGTACAACTGCTATTCCTTTTCCTGAAAATGGACAGCTGTAGCCACAAACATTCAGATAATAGTGATTCCCAGACTCAGTTTCTTTAATGAACTTTATGTGGAGTTAACTTTATAACATATCTGGAACTTTATTTGGTGGAATGCGGTCCACTACTTCTCTACAAGGAAAAGAGCTATCGGGAAAGATGGCAGCACAGATTATTTTCTATATGAACTATGCACATATTAGTGGTTATGTCTTCCCTGATTATAATGATGAATAGTTGCTTTGGTGCCTGGCCAAATGTATCACTACATTGTTGTTACTGGAATCTGCTAAGTCACCTCTTTAACTCCAGATGTTCTTCAGATAACTACCAACATCAGAAGAACAAAGACCTCTGCGTAACTCAGAGTCCCATTTCCCTACATTGTGTCTCTCCCAAAGTTATGTTGTACGTAGCAGACTTTTAGCAAATACTCTATGTATATTTGGAGCATATGCTATAAGATCTAGAAATGTTTGTGTTTGTCATAGAAGAGAGGAATTTGAAAATAGAATTCTATAAAAATATTTTTGTGAAATCTAGAAATAACTTGAAATAAGGTGAAACTGGATACCTTTATTTTGAAAAAATGAAAATATATTTAAAGTACATTACAATGGTGGGAAAGTGAGCCTGGCAGGTGCAGGGGATATCCACAAGAATGTGGGTAACCAAGATACTAGCTTGTTTACTTTGGCCATATTTTGATAATGGCTTAGTGATATTATATTCAACTCGTCGAAATAAAGAAATATTCTCCTTACCTGATTTTTAATCATATCTATTTAACTTGTTATTAAATTATTGCAAAGAATGTATTGATTTCTGTTAAATAAAGCCTTTGTTCAACCTATGCATTATATAAAACTCCTTTTTATTCCAGTCCCTCATAATACATTATAGGGAGAACTAAAAGTTGTAGCCTAGATTTTCATTTTTATATAGCTGTTGTCTACATAGAACTATATTATACAACTAATTATATAATGGGGAAGCCAGCAGAGAAGATTGCAAATGGTGATCACATGATTGCGGGGTGCTTGGCAACTGGTCGTAAATGCAAGTCCGTTGCCAAGCACCTAAAATGCAGCCATGTGATTGTGGGGGGGGGGGGCAGTGCTACATTTTATAATGGCTGGAAGTGCTTTATAGGCCATCAAGCACCTTTTCTGAGACCGTTGTAATTTCGAACCATTGTTAAATGAATGGTCATTAAGCAATGACTACCTGTAAAGACAAAACAAGTAGTCATGCCCAAAAGATGTTTATTTTAACTGGAATATACCTGTATCTATTCCATTTATACAGTCAGATGGTTACAAGATTTGTATAGAGCGGGAGTAGCAATTTTGGGGTCAGAGGCCACAGTGTAACTCCTGATCTGCCTGTGGCCCACAAGATCTTTTGTTGATGTGTTTGTCACTGGAATGGACAGAGCTCAAAATGTCCAGCTTTTTTACTTGTTTGGGGTTTTCTTTTTTAGGACGGGAATGGAAGGATTTTCCTTAATCCAAAACTTGTGTACCCATTACTACCCTTAAAACTGACCAGAACTTCAACATTGACTGAAAATTACACTGATGAAAATTGGCTATTTTCCTACACTGTTTCAGCAGCATGAAATCTATGAGGCTACATTCTGATGCTGGGGGCCTTATACTTGAAATTTTAATGAATATATTTTGTATGTGATGTCTATGCATAAATAATGTTTTGCTTTTTATGGAATTTTCTGGCAGAGGCTCAGAATATTTTTATGGTCCATGGGGTCTTTGAATGTTGTATTCTAAAAAGTGGCAAGTTAGACAGGACAAATTGGATTTGAACTCATTAACAGTTTAGTTAAAACAAATACAATTAATATAGTTAGTCCCCAGTGAATAATATTTCTCTTCTGTTAAGGATTCTAATTTGGTAAGAACTTTTGGAGGCCCTTGGGGCTCACTTTAAAGGCTTTTGGGGGCTACATGTGTGTCTGAAGTCACAGGTTATGCATTTTGCTTTACAGTATAACTGACTATGGTAATATATTATTCAACCTGCTTGTCAAAATGTTAGTCCTAATGTTTGCATCCTATAAATGTTAAACAGTATACTTGTCATTTGATTGCTGGTGTATCAATTGACAAATGTTCCTATGAGTAATAAAGCAGATTACTTCAAGAATTGCAAAAAATATCTATCCAATGATATATATTTAGCATAAAAATCCTCAAAACTAGTGTTTAGTTTTGAGTAAGGGTCTATACCAGATATTTTAAAGAATATAATTTCAGATTATGTTTAAAATGTAATTTTCACACACAAAAACATTTTGAATATTATTCATGCAACACATAACGAGAAGGGGGTGCCATGCGAGTGAGCGAAGGAAGGAAGGAGGGTGTGGTGCATGCATGGATATGGGCGAGTGAAGGGGAAGGAGGGTGCTGGTGTGTACGAGTGAGGGAAGGAGGATATGGTGCAAGCGAGTGAAGGGGGAAGTAGGGCACTTGTGCATGCAAGCGAGTGAACGGGGAAGAGGGTGCAGTGCATGCGAGCGAGTGAAGAGGGGAAGGAGGGTGCGATGCGTGCAAGCAAAGGCTGGGGAGGGTGGGGGAGATTTACCCAAGCGACTTGCAACTTCCTCTGCCAGCTTACCCATTGACTTTGCTTGTGGTAAGCCATCAGGGAAGGTTGCATATGGCGATCACCGGATCACTAGGTGCTTGGCAACTGGTTGTAAGTGTGAAGAGGTTGCCAAGCACCTAGATTGCAAACACGTGAACGCGGGGGTGCTGCAATGGCTATAACTTTTGGGGACCAATTGCAAGTCCATTTCTTCAGCACTGTTGTAACTTTAAATGGTCACTGAACGAATGGTCATAACTCAAGGACTACCTGTATAGAGGCTGCTTCTGCCCTCAGAAGCATGCCTCATTGTTAATTTTTATTTTGGAGGTGGGTAGGGAAATTTAGGGACATATTCAGATTGGATATATGACTTCTCTAGAAAGTGGAATTCTTATATAACACAGAGGACAATATATTCTGGTTTGCAAAATAGTTAATCATTGTTTGAAGCGATTTATTACTATCAATTTTCTCAGCTTCAGTAGTTTTGTTGATTTTTTTTTACATGCTTTTACAAATTAGAATTGTCTTGATTACTATGATAAGGGCCAGTGTTAAGTTATATTTGTAGGTATAAATGGCAAATGCCATGTCCGTTGGAGACATAAAGCTGTTGGAAACAGGCATTGTAGGGAATCCTCCTTCATTTCTCCCAAACTGCCTAATTTGATTCCGGATTTCATTGAATCTGATATACCAGATCCTGTGAGATGGATCTAAATTTATAGAAAACAGAACATACATTTTATTAACAAATATATCCCAAAGGAAGATTAAATGAGTTGTGGTATTTATTACTAACAGGCTTCTTTCTTCTAAGAATAACATGCTGTGAGATACATTCCAAAGATCTCAGTAAAAGTAATTAAGTTTTTACTAGCAACAGTATATTAGAATGCACCCTCTTGTGGTGAGGAGATATAAATTACAGAAAAAATTATTCCTAGTTACTGTTTCTCAATTTTAATTCTTCTCAATGTGACTTTTATTTCTGTATCCTTAGAACTCTGTAGAGGTACTTTTCTCCTTGGTCCAAATCTGTTTTATTGGTGAAAAATCCATAGAAGTGTTTAATAAAAACTGAAATGCCTATCAAATTCTGCACCTGTATTTCTTTTATTTACATGTACAAAAGTATATGAGTTATTATTTGTTACTTTAAATAAATAATAAGCCTTTAAATACTCTATACTAATGCTGTGCTTCAACAAATGGCGGCACTTACTCAATATTGGCTAATCTGAGAAGCTAAGCAGGGAATAGAAAAAGGCAGTGGCAGACCAGTTAGGGTTAGGGCTAGGGTTTTAGAAAGACACCATATTCAAGGATAACATTCTCCTGTTCTCTCCTATTCAGTACTGTAGCTCCTTCAGACTGGAATTTAAAGGTGCTAATCAGATTAGAGCAGTGGCAAAAAAGTAGTCTCTTTAGTGTTGTCAGAAGCTGTTACCTGCTTTTATTACAAGGGTAAAAATCAGACAAGGATCATTAGTGCACCTGTTAATCATAAAGTGCTATAGAAATTGTTATTATCTAAGAATGATTCTCCAGAATCTTGAGTGGAATGAATTCTAGTAATTTGTAAATTATCCAAAAAGTGTTATATTTTAGTTGCTGCATCTCAGGCCTTGTAATTGGCCGATATTTGTAGTAGAGATTTTAATGTTCTTTCTTTACCATTTCAAGGTTTCTTGCAATATATTCCGAACGCTTCCTCCAAGTGATAGCAATGAGTTTGATCCGGAAGAAGATGAACCTACTCTTGAGGCATCATGGCCACATTTACAGGTGATTGTATTAATAAATTATGTCACTTGGAAAGCAGAATCTTCAGACATCCCCAAATGCCTGCTGAAGAGCCATGCTTTCTTGGCTCTCAAAACTATAATAGAAAGGGGTGGGCTATTCCACAGGTTCAGGGAGCATCAGTAAGAAATCTGATATCCCAGATAGCAGGGACAGGCTATTCCAGAGGTTGGGGGAGCATCAGTGAGATGTTTGAAGCAAGGACTTTCTTTGGAGGGCATTCCCTCAGATTTGGTACCCCCAGCAAGCCCTCCCTCACTTAGGTAGGCAGATGAAACCTGGAGAAAGTAGTCTTAGGGATACCGAGCTCTAAGGCATATCAGGCTTTAAAGATGATAACTAGCACATTAAATCGCATCCAGGAGCTTACTGGCAACCAGTGTGGCTCCCACAATAGTGCATATTGCATAGGTGAACCTAGGTACTCGAATAACTACTTGGGCCATTGCATACTGAACAACTGAACCTTCCAAACAGTCTTCAGGGGCAGCCCCATTCAGAGTGAATTGCAGCTGCAACCATGATTGTGTGAAGGCAATCTGCTTGCTGATCAACTAAGAACTGTGAGTCAGGAAGAATCCCCAGTTTGTGAGACAGCTCCATTTGAGCAAGCACACCCTGTCAAGAGTAAAAAATAAACTGTCTCTGAATAAATTTCTTTAAAATGCATCTGAGAGGGAATTTTATTAGAGAAGTGGCAGTGAAGAAGGGTTGTATAAATCTTTCTTCCGTATTGTGTGGACCCAATAATTTTTTTATTCTGCAGGCTTTAAAGAAAGAGAATGTAAATATAAGTGACCTTCAGGTGGAAAGAAGCCAAATCTTTGTACTATGCAACAGACTCCTGATTAAATCAGATTGCTCTGTAACAGGCATCTCTATTGCTGTAGTGTAGAATGCTCCTGAACATTTTCTGATTACTATTAAATGAATCCAAACTGTTTAATCAACTCTCGTCAACATTGTAATTGCTTTATTTTATGTGATTTCAAAAGTCTGGAGGGCAGAAGGAATATGCTGTTGATTACCTGTGGGAGACAACTCAGTGAACAAGTATAGAGGTGGAGAGTGCCTGCTCTTAGCATGAGTTCTTCTGATGATAAATAACAATTAATGAGCACTAGGTTTCAGTCACTCAGATTCACGTGAATACATGGAAATAAGATACTCTTTGGATTTATATCCCAGTATTTTTAAAAATTTGGACTGAACAGTAGTGTCAACAACAGAATTTGTATAAATGGGAACATTTAGGGCTTTTATGTATGGAAAGTGGGGCAGCAGATGGGCAGCTCAAGTGATCTAGGATGATATCTTTTTCTATGTTAATTTACTTTCTCTTAGTAAAAACCAAAATAATAGTGTATTGATATGTTCAGTAGAATTACAGCATGCATTTAGTCAGGACTAACCTGTGTTTTTATTTTTTACAGCTTGTATATGAATTTTTCATACGATTTTTGGAAAGCCAAGAATTTCAGCCCAGCATTGCCAAAAAGTATATAGATCAGAAATTTGTATTACAGGTACAGAGCTCTGTTTTATTTAATTGTATGGTATTAATAATTATACTAGCTTTTATTAATCCCGATGAATAGCAGTGTTTAGTTACTTGTGCTCATTCATTTCAGGGGTATTTCTTATGAATATTTCATATTCAATATTTAATATTGAAGGATCGTAGCTATGTTCACTGGATGTGAACTTCAAGAAATGGTAAATGTTGGCACTAAGAAACTTGACAAAAATTTTACATAAGAATTTGCCAGAATCCACTGATTGAAAAATTTCTTGCCCCATATGAATATACCTTAAGTCCTACAGCAAGTCTGAAGTCGGATCCTCCTCTGTTATCATTTGCTAATATAGAACCAGGTGGCAAGGATCAGGCAGAAAAGACAAAAACTAATGATGTGCTAAATGATTTCAGAACATATAGTAAATAGAAAAAGAGAACTGCAGTTTTTGGACAGATCAAAGCGTTTCAGATATATTAAAGCTTAGAGTCAAATAATGTCTGTGACCTGTTGTGTTTTGCTTTATTTTAATAGCTTTTGGAGTTATTTGACAGTGAAGATCCTCGGGAACGGGACTATTTAAAAACAGTCTTACACAGAATTTATGGCAAGTTCCTTGGTCTTAGAGCATTTATCAGAAAACAGATTAACAATATTTTTCTACGGTAAGTTTTAGGAGGATAGAGGCACAGGAAACTTTCTTTGGAGTTATATGATGGTATCACTGAATAAGTATGAATGTTTAATCTATGCAATTTGCTTTTGCAGGTTTGTTTATGAAACTGAACACTTTAATGGTGTGGCTGAACTGCTGGAAATATTAGGAAGGTAATGAAGTCTCAATCTTACAATTAATGTGGCCTATAGCACTCCTGCATTAGTGTCAATTGTGACTTGTGAAGAATATTTTAAATTCGGGGAAGATTAGTATGGAAATATCCAAACATACTTACTTGGAAAAAAGGAACGTCATTATCATTGTACTGTTATTACATTTACTCCATCTGAATGTTTGCTCTGTGGCACTTATATTTACCAGATGTAAATATAGTAATATTATGTAAATATACTGCCTTTTTTCAGAGTTTATGGCTTCTGAATTCTTAGCTGCAAAGCATCCATTTAACTATATATTTCTTTATTTATTAGCAAAAGCTTACTTCATTCAAAGTAATGTAAAAGCTAAATTTAGATGCCAGGTCACACAGTTACATTTCCATTATATCCTGACCCTCATTCACTCATTCATTCATTCATTCATTCATTCACTCATTCATTCATTCATTCATTCATTCATAGGACAAGAAGACAGGTGACCACTTCCAGGATTTGATCTAATTTGATTTAAATTAAATTTATTTAATTTAGTATACTGTCCAGTACCAAAGTCTCTTGCTACCTTACAAGAAATATAAAATATAAAAAACAGTTAAACTAGCAATTAATGCAAATGAAGCAAGTATAATAAATGATCAAAATCAGTCAAAGCCTTTACAAAAAATATGTTTTCAGGGCCTTTTTAAGAGCTAATAAATTAGTTTTTGTTATAACATCCATGTATGCTGTCTTGAGCTCCCAGAGAAAAGGTGAAATATAAATATGAATAATGGATAATAATGAGAGAAAAGTCTCTAGCTTATTTGGTTATTTATCAGTATTTATAAACTTCCCTGTTCTGGCCAAATGAGCAGTATACATGAGCGAACCAGTACAGAACATCTCAGGAATTAAAGCAGTCGGAAACAGTAAATTAATCAGTCATCATTATAATAGAATAATATGCACTGCTTGTACATATCAATATATTGATACGTTGTGGTCTTTTCAATGTCTAATCCTATATAGATGTGATTAGTGATTAGGAATGTGCAGTATTTGGATCCAAAGGCAGCAGAGGTGTTTCAGATTTGACATAGTCATTCTCTTTGTACCTGTTCACAGCTCCTCAAAAGGAGTCACACCTTTTACTGGTCTTACAGAATAGTCATGAAGTCTCAGTTGGAACTAAGGAGGTATTAAGAAAGTGGCAACAAGGCAGTGACTGCATCTGTCATTACCTCCGTAACATCTCCTGAGTTCAAAGAGTATTTTCTCGAACCTGCGCAGCTTCTGTGCAATGTCATGGAAAGGTGTGACTCTTTTAAGGAGTTGCTCACAGGTGCAGAAAATGCACCTGTGCCAGATTAGAAGCAGTTTTGCCCATTTCAGATCTCAGTATTACATACCTCTGCTAATAATATTCTGATTGGTGTATATTGAGGATGCCATGGGTAAGATGTTGGATGAGCTCCAGGGAGATCCAGGTTCAAGTCCACCCTTAGCCATGGACACTGACTGGGTGACTTTGGACCAGTCGCACTCTCTCAGCCCAACCTACCTCACAAGGTTGCTGTGGTGGGGATAAAATGAAGGTTGAGCCCAATGTAAGCTTGGAGGAAAAGCAAGTTATACATCAAATAAACCTAGATAACAAATAAATAAAATGTTTCTTTTTTTCTTGTTTCTAGTATTATCAATGGCTTTGCTTTACCTCTTAAAGCAGAGCATAAACAGTTTTTGGTGAAAGTACTGATCCCTCTACATACCGTTAGAAGTCTATCGCTGTTCCATGCACAGGTAGAAACATTAGTACTATTTTTTGTATTATATTTTTGTAAGAACTGTGCCACATTCTGTTCTATACTGAATGTACAACATCACTAAGTAAGAAGAATTTATCTACCACCATGCATAATGAAGCATAGACTGGGTTCACAAATTGTACTAACCCATGGATTGTTGTAAGCTTGGTTTATTAAATAAGCCACATTTGGCTGGATTCTTATAATACACTAAGCCATAAAACATTACTTGTAAGTCACAGTCACTAAATTTTCACAATTTGCTAAGCCAAACCAAAGAAGTCAATGCTTTGTGTGAACCTAGCTATAGTATATAGTAATTCAGAGTGTGAAAGTTGTCTAAGATGTGAGTTGTTGGTGGAAGGAAATCTCTAGTCCATTTTATTATCACCCATTATGCAGAGGATCTTGGCCCCATTTTCAGGTAAAGATCTTTGTCATGATTGGTATTTGAAACTTTTGACTTCATGCGTATAAATATATTGTACAATCCGTAGACTTCAATATCTTGGTAAAATCCCTCAAATAATTGCTGTTAATTTTTATTTTTAGTATAATGTGGGGGAGGCATTTTTAAAATGTATGGGAAGATAATAACACAAATCTTACTAATTAGATCTTACGAATATTTTTTTAAACATTGTTTAATGTTGCATTGAGAGATACATCTAGCAGAAAGATGAATGATGTTTTGCTAGCTGTGCCACAGTGAATGATATTGCGTGGCCACATCAGTATGATTGAAATTTGGGGATGGGTAGGTTTCCTTAGTTTTTTAAGAGTTAAACCTATTAGGGCTTCTGATGCATTTCTGTATCCTACCTTAAAGTCATGGAAAACTGTCACTGATTTATAGCAATCACATTAGCAAAATTCAATAGTTGTTTGGAAGGCTACAAAAGAAAAACTTTGAATCCTTGTGTAGCTTTGGAGTCACAAGTTTCCCACCCCTGAATTAACACATTTGGATAAGAGCAAAATAGAATGGGTTCTGTCATAAAAAATAGAACAGGTTCTGAATCAAGCATCTGTCTGTCTGTCTGTCTGTCTGTCTCTCTCTCTCTCTCTGCTGTCTTCCTTTTGAAGTTGGAAATTCAGAAGTTAGATGTCCCCCCTAGTTGATTAGGGTGGAACAGATGGTCATAATCATATACTTTTCTACCTTTCTTTTTCCTTAATTTTCTTTTGGTAAACTCTGTGTCAGTTGAAAGTTGTATTGTTATCTATCTGAAATGGGAGGAACTGTAGAAAATAAGGGGTTTAAAACTTTTGTCTTATGTTCTTATGGAGAGAAAACCCTTCTCTCCAGTAAGGAGATTAGATAGAGCTAAAAACTTGTTTCTGGTGTTGTAAAATTGACTCTGTGTCAGATGTGACTGCATGGGCTGTTTGCATTGCATTAGTGGAAATATGCAGCATGAATTCTGAATTGGCTCCTGTACCTTAGGTTGTATAATATTCTTCTTTTCTTAAACTGATAATAATTCTTACCATATGGTATGTCTACCCTTTTCCTGAGTCACAGAAAGTATTGTTTGGTAAACTTTTCCTCTAATGTTTATGCAGGTTAGTCTTTTTATATACCTATTTTCTACAGAGCCACTAGCTCATCTCATAAAATCTCACAAGATGCTTAGTGCTGCCAAAAAAATGTAAAGAAAACACATCCTCAAGACAAGCCATTCAAGGCTGAATTGTAAATGTTATTAAATTCACATTTATGTAGTTGCTCTGGTATACTGTAGAATGTGATTTAGACCAAATGTGTTTCAGTCTTGCTTGGAGCAGAATATGACTTGTGATGAAATATAAACTATATCCCAAACAGCCCACTTGCAGACAAGGCAGTAGAGGAAGACAGGAATGCCTGATCTGCCCTTTTCTATTACAGCTCCCTGCATAACTCCTTACGGTGTTTCAAAGGGATCCCCCAGACTACAGTTGCAGTTGATGAAAGGTGCAAGACACTGTGGCAAAAAGTAGGATGAAAGAGCCAGGAAGTACAATGAGCAGTCTCCCCTTAGTAGTTACAATTCAAATTATACGTCAAGATTAGTCACTATAACAATTTTTGATTTCTTTTCCTTTCAGTTAAAGATTTTAATGCACACGTTCTTTTTTGTTTCTGCAGTTGGCGTATTGCATCGTGCAGTTTCTAGAGAAAGACCCTTCACTCACAGAACCTGTAAATATAAGATATATATGCACAGATCAGCATTTTAAAATCTTGAATAAAAATTTTGCAGACTGGTATATTACCATATCTAATTGGTCTGTTTACTTTTTCTGCTTTAATTTAGGTCATTAGAGGTTTAATGAAATTCTGGCCGAAAACTTGCAGTCAAAAAGAGGTATATTTGATGAGCTTAGATTGCTTTCCTATTTAAAATAGAATACTTAGGAAAAAGGGGAATCTTGGGACAGAAATTAATTGTATTTCTTCACACAGTGAAGAATATAATGCCTAGAGGAACATAAAGCCATGGTTGTCCATAGCAAATAGAACTTTTGTCAAAATGTGAATTGCTCCTTATGTATTTGCATACAACTTCATCCCAAAGTGGTGTATTTTGTGTTGTGATGTCACAACAAATGTTTTCTCATTTGCTTCCAGTCTCAATGACACACATGTGAAAAGTAGAACACGCTTCTTAATTTTTATGTATGTGTAGTTTCATCATTGACTACTCAGATGCCAAAAGTCCATTACTTTGTTTAAAGTTAGACAGCAGTCCAACTTAGATTTTGACATAAGCAATATTATTAGGTTCCATATTGTGGTAGGAATAAAATAATAGTTACTTTCTTAATGCCATCTGGAAAAAGTAAAGAGATGTTCTTAAATGTATTTAAACCCTTATATTTAATGTTAGGTGCCAATCTGAAATACAGTCTTATAATGATAAAGCATATTGAAACATGCGTTACATGATATTTCTCTATCAGTTAAAAATACTGTTTTTAGCATATATTTCTTGAGAAACAGCCTGATAATTGCAGCTAGTATTAGCAAATAAACATTCCTTTTGTTCATAAAATTCAGCTGAATTAATGCTTTCTTGGAAACTTAATAGACAGATTATAAGGAAAACATGTTCGTATTTAATAGTTTTTAAAACATTTATTTTAGGTCATGTTCCTTGGAGAGCTGGAAGAAATATTGGATGTGATTGAACCTTCACAGTTTGTCAAAATTCAGGAACCATTGTTTAAACAATTAGCTAAATGTGTCTCTAGCCCTCATTTTCAGGTCAGTATTGCAACTAGACAAGGCTAATTATTATAAATGTGTCATGTCTGCAAGATTAGGTACAGACTGGGTTTTGGGAAACAACTCAAATTGCCTCACATTAATGTGGAGTCTAATTGGAATTGACATCCTCACTAGATCTAGTTCTTTTTCAGAAACCCAAACCTTCATTTCTATCATTTTTATTATAAATTAATTACAAGGAGTGGATTGGACAAATTTCAGTCAAATTGATGTAAATGGCTTTGTGTGATATTATTATTATACTACTAGTAGTAGTAGTTGCAGCTGTTATTACTATTATTGTTATATTTGTTATTATTTCTTCAAGAAAAATATTGGTAGTTGTATTTGCTGGAAAAATATAATGAAATTTGCAAGCATATTTGCTCCTTTTAGGTGAATAGGTTCAGGGTTTTTGTTCCTTGTTTTTATTCATGAAAGAGCTTTACAGTTTGTAAAAAGCAAGTTCCACATACAGTATTCCCCTACCCCTCAGACCTTTAACTTTTGGTAGGCGATTGTTATGAAAGAAACAGCACAGAATCAGTTCGAGTAAAATTCTTGCAGATTACTGAAAAATAAATGCAAATAGGTGTTAAAAAGTTTAAGTTTTTTTTTAATTGCTCTGTTGGCCTGGAAGTCCTAGAAAACATTCTTCATATTTCTGTGTCAACAGACTCCATCAAATGTAATTTAATATTTCTGCTCCCCAGAGAGGGAAATAATTAAAAGCATTTAATAGGAATGTACAAAATTAACAGTCCTAGGGATGGAATGTTTTAATGTTCTGTAAAACATTCAGTTTTTCTTCTGGTATATTACCAGTCCAGCTGTTCTGAGGGTAGTTTGATAGTTTTCTGGAAGTAAATAATCTGGAATAGGAAGTGATTTATAATGTTTCAGTTGTGGTTCTGAGAATTCTGTCCTTGCCTCATTCCCCTTTCCAAGTTTGAGCTAGTAATTTTGAATGGAGTTTGCCTTGCCTTACTTAATTTTCTCTCTTCTCAGCTCCCCCCAGCACAGCAGTATCTGCAGGGGTGGGGTCAAAATTGACAAGATGGTGGATGGAGTGTTGCAATGCAAGCAGGAGGGGCAGATAGTTATGGCCCAGTATGTGCACACATATACGTGCATGCCCAGAAAACTCCTTTATCAGATTTCTGGGGAGACAACTAAGAAAACTTCTCTATACACAAGCAAATTTCTTCTTTCATCAGTTGGGTGTTACCTAATTTCTTCTTGGGCATGTTTTTCACTTGTTTTTGTTTGCATTTAGGCATAAACAGTTTTGAAAATACTAATTTTTTTTCCCCAAGGTGGCTGAAAGAGCACTGTACTATTGGAATAATGAATACATAATGAGTTTGATAGAGGAGAATTCCAATGTAATACTTCCTATCATGTTTTCCAGTCTGTACAGGATTTCCAAAGAACATTGGAATCCGTAAGTTGTTCTGGTTGTTATTACTGCTTATTTTTCAGTACATTTGTTTCTTCTTTTGAATTCAGTGCTGTCTTTTGTATTGTAATATGGAGAACTACATTGAACTGAATGGTGGTAATGTTATCAGTAGTATACTATAGTTACTCAGTAACATGCCAGCACCAGCTAGGAAAATGTAGTCCATAATATTATTTCAACCATCTGACAAACAGTAAAATATCCCTTTACTACTTAAAAATGCATCAGTATTTTCTGTTGAACCTGATTAGACTTGTTTTTACAAGAATCTTCAGAACAATGCTTTAATAAAGTGCTGTTTTGTTGAGTGTGATCTGTAGTAAAAAAACAACTTTGAGGAACTGAATAAGAAACATGTTATGAAAGAAAATCTGTGAAGAATGTGAAAACTAAAGCTTCAGAATAGTGCCCACTTATACTTAAGTGTGAGCCTAATAAGCTCAGTATTTTTTTTTTTATGATAAACATGAGTTTACTACGTTTTTAAAGAATGTAATGTGGAAAATTCAATTTTACATGTAACATTTTTTTGCTCTTCTGTCTTCAAGTAACTGTTTTATCTTCTTTCTGTTTTTCTAATTTTAGTTTTGCCTGTCAGCATAATTGAAATACAAGGCTAAATTTCTTTTTCTAGTATTTGGCCATGATTGCAAATTCTCATCACAAAAATAGTTAGCATGGAATTCTGATAGATTTGGGGTAGTGAAGAAAGACCATATCTCAGAAGATCCATGAAAATTGTTGTCTTCTATGGTCAGTGCAGCAGGAACATTTGTTTAATCAATTTTAATAATGTTGCAGGTGCACAAAAGCCTGAAACATTGTAGGCATAGAAGCTGACATAAATCATTCAGCAGAGATAATGGTGTCTCAAAGGGGCTATAATGGTAGCTTAGATTAGAATATTCTATCTTTTGTGAGATAGAAAACAAAATGCATTTGAATATTGCAAACATGTGAGCGTAGAATAATTTCTTTCATATTTCACAGGGCTATTGTGGCGTTAGTATACAATGTGCTGAAGGCATTTATGGAAATGAATAGCGCCATGTTTGATGAGCTCACAGCAACTTACAAGTCAGATCGCCAGCGGTAACTTTTTAAAGCTTTTTGTCAGCTTTGCATAAAACCTGCAGTTTTTGGTTCGTCCCCTTCCCTTCCCTTCCCTTCCCTTCCCTTCCCTTCCCTTCCCTTCCCTTCCCTTCCCTTCCCTTCCCTTCCCTTCCCTTCCCTTCCCTTCCCTTCCCTTCCCTTCCCTTCCCTTCCCCTCCCCTCCCCTCCCCTCCCCTCCCCTCCCCTCCCCTCCCCTCCCCTCCCTTCTTTGCAGTAATTGCATACTTTTCACACACAATTGATTGCAATGCCTCATTTTTCCCCCTGCATGCTCATTAGCCTGGCCCTTGCAAGACATAGATGGTTGTTTTTTCCCCCTTTATGAGATACAGTACCCATTGCGTAGCTTGTGAACTTGCATTCCTCACAGAACTTCTTTTGGCTCTATGTTCTTAAAGACTTACATGTATCAAGAATTTTGGTCTAATAAAACCATACAGTTACCAAACCAAACCAAAACAAAACCCTCAACAATTTAACCATCACTTTGCTTGAAGATAGTGTTCAGAATATACTTGACTTTTTGGTGGGGTGAGAAAGCATTTGACACTAACCCTTGTGACTTCTACCTGATCATTTACTGAAATCTCTGAGCAAAGTGACACATTTTCAGTCCTGCCTTTCTGCTTCTGTTATCTTGATACATCCAAGGCTTTGACATTGCAGGATCTAGAAGAAGTGCCATTCATACAATCATTAGTTGCACCCTAGATAAAATGTTTCTCTGTCTTTTTCTTAATAATCCTTCTCCAATTATAGTTCATCTTTTGTCTGAAATTTCAGCTTATCCAAAGCAGCAGGTGAAACTAATGAGGAAACTTCGGGAACTCTGGGCAGTTTGCGACTTGGTGAAAGTCGTTTCTTTTGTGAGACTTGGGGTTCCCACAAGCAAAGCGAAGGGTACTGTATGTCATCAAGCCTTGTTAGGTTAGTATAGCCTCTCACATATTTTTGGAGGCCACAATGTTGTTTAATTCGAACACCAGTCTCTCATAGCTCACTGCTTATTTATTTTTTTAAAATTTAAAAATATGAAATGTGGTGGGGTACTAGGTGCCCTTAGTTTTATGTACACTTTATGCCTCCTAGTATAGACCAATTGATTCTAAATTATGCTTGCTTATTAACTTTTTCTTTAAAATAGACAGAATATATAATGTTCGGGAATTTCTAGGAAAACTCATATAAGAAGGATGCTACTAATGTGACATAATATGAATCTTTTTGTAAACATGATTCATATTCATTGAGAAATTATACAACCTTGGATATTAAGCATGCACTGATCATGTTTTTGGCATCTCTGCTGGAATCTTGTATTTGATAAACACAGATTGTCAAAATATAATTTCACCAATTTTCCATCAAATACATTTTAAAGCTATGATTTTTATATAATAATCCAGAAAATTATTTATTTTATAACTTAATGATTCTTCACTGGTATAGTTTGTTTTTTTCTTTTTTTAAAATAAAGCCAATTTCAATTATTACAAATCCAACCACAATATTCTTTAGAACCAGGCACTTAATAGCAACATGATTCTTATAAATACAGAAAACCTTGATCAGCTATAGGGTACAATTTAGTAGAGAGTGAGGCCTTTTGTTTTTGCTTTGGCTTTTATTAAAAGAAGAGTTCTAGAATTTCAGATTGTTCATGAATTCACAATACTATAGTTTCTACATGTGTTTGGTATGTATTATTTTTAGTCACTCTAGGGCATTACAAAAAACAGAATTAGATGGTAGATTATTTGGATTCTGAAAAATGGAAAATGAAGTAGTTACAGAGGTCGCAAACTGGAGAAATACAAATCTAAAATAGCAGTTCCTGTTTTGTGAAAAGCTGGGCTCAAAAATTTTGATAACCATTCAATTACAATTAAATGTGAAAACTAATACTAATAGTTGTTTTCATAAATAATTAAACATAAGAATGTATAAGTAAGGAGAGAATAAAAACAGAATAATTCTTAGAGATGAAATGTACTCCTCTGATGCAGGTTTATACTAGACTTTATGTGTGATGTTGACTTCTCAGTGAAGAGATATACTAAACACAGTATAGGTTTGAAGGCCTTTAAATGCAGCAGTTATAACAAACTCCTCCTCTCTTTTAAAAAATCCACAGTATATACTTGATACATAGTTTCATTTTGTTAACTTTTAGCAATTTTTATTTTATTATCTAAAGCTCATTTTCGTTTAACGGTTAAGAAATTCAAATAAGTTATGGGACTAGAGTTGCCAATATTGCAACTTTCAGACTTGAAATAACTGGATATTACAAGGCACCACTTGCTTGTATTCTTGTTTAAATCCATGACATTACTATGAAGTTTCTCTTTTTATGTTCAGTCTTAGAATTTTTCAGAGAAAATTGGATACTTAGTGCATTATTTACCTCTAAATCTTGCCATTAATTTTATTTTTTATTTTGCTAGTGAGAAGAAAAAAGAGAAAGAACGTGAAGAGCTATGGAAGAAACTGGAAGATTTGGAACTGAAAAGAGGTCTTAGACGTGATGGAATAATTCCAACTTAACAAAAAGAAACAAAGCAGCATTAATTAACCTGTGGAGTCACACATGTATGTAGTAGAAGATGGAGCAACAGTTTTCTGTATTGTGCAACTTTACAGTAGATTTCACATTTGTTTCATTATTACAACAGCACTGTATATATCTGTCTCTAAGTAAAAAAAAAAAAAAAAAAAAAAAATAAGGACTTCAATCCAAAGTTTGGACAACAGATGGACTTTTCAGAACTTTAAAAAAAATCATTGTTTTAACCCTTCTTTAAACCAGTCTTCAAAAGATCTGTTGATGAAATTGCTATGTCCAAATTCCATTGTCAGGACCTGTTCCTTATTTATCATTAGCCGAGAGTGATACAACTTCAAATGTGAACAATCTTAAATTTAGCTTGTGTTTCTGCTAAACTGTTAAATGTATTTATAGTAAAAGAGAAAAAAAGATTGTCATTTCTTATGAGTTTGTGTACCATCTTTTTCCTCTGATAACTATGATGTAATTTGACTTTATTTTTTTTTCTCCTTTTTGCACATCTTCTTGAGTTGAATGTTTATACAGAACAGGGCCATGAAAAATAGAGGTCCTTAATGCTAAGACTTTTTTTTTTTCCTGGTATAAGCAACTTTTGAGTACCAGACTAGCTTTGGTGCTCCTTCAGTGTGAACATTATAAGTAAGTATGAGGTGGTTATAATCAGGATTGGGAAACATGCTCTGAATTTGTCAATGAATTAATTGACAATGAATCAAAGCTCATCTCACCAATCCTTAACTAAGTGTGCAGTGGCAACAACGCAGACTTCGATATATGATCAGTATTAGTTGTACACTGTTGATCATATGACCAGATTTGTGTTAGTAATACTGAGACTAAATTATTGTATTGCTATACTTTTCTTTAGGCCATTTGAAAATAATTAAAAAAGAATACACCAATGAAATGGGTCTAAGATGGTCATGATGGATTGAATATGTGTTATAGGTGGGGGATGAGTTAAGTAAAGAGTTTGAATTATTTGAAGTTGTTGCCTTCCCTTTCTAGATATATATTTATTAAACATTCCACAGCCAAAAAGAAGAACAAGAAAAGATGTAATCTTTGGGGAGGAAAGATTTAGTGGTGAGTTTGCACCCTAATGCTATTTCTCATCATAGTAACATCTTTTTTGCTTTGAGCTGGAATGGATTATGGATAACATGCTTCAGCATCCTAAAGTTGGATGCCATTCCCAGTTACTGTATTTGTTATCAAAAATGGTTCTCAAGATGCTGTTGAAAGAAGAATACCCCAATTCTGGCAATCCTAATGTCCTGAGTATTAATAATAAAATTTAAAATTATTTTATATCAAAGGTGCATTGTGACCAAATTGTTCAAGGTTTGAAAACAAAGGAAAAAAGAGGGCTGTATTATAAGTATACATTACTGGCTATCTGCTTTGTATTTAAAAGTGGAATCTCACATCTTTGGTAGATAAAATGCTGATAAGACTTGTGTACAGTATATATTTAGCTAATGCAGGTGCATTATTATATACCGTAAGGTATGTGTTTTTCAGGATTTTTCTCCAGGATGCTTTTGAACTGTTATAGACAGCATATGACAACAGTGATTGATAATCCTAAACCATTGATCCAGCGTTACTTACAGTATAAAACTGAGTTGTTGTTCATGAGTCTTTTGTGATATTTGCAAACATGAATTTACAACTTGTTGACATTGGCAAAAATGTATTAATTATAAGCTTATATATTTTTCTTCCTGCCATTTAAATATTTGGTAGACTTTGTGGGTTTATTGTTTTCACCCCCAGCCCCAGCCCCCAACACAACTGGGAGAGAGAGAAAGAGAAAAATCCTATCTGACTTACTATTTTGGGATTATCAGGTCACAGTTTGTACATATGGGTCTTTCATACTGATGTTGTGAACTGAAGAGCTTTGTAAAAACTTGACACTGCTAAATCAGGGTGGGTTGGGGGATTCAAAATTAAACTAGTCATATATAACACTGAACACAACATGGTTTAATGGTATTAATCTAAGCCTCTTTTAAGAACATTGACTGGGACTCAATGTAAACTTGGCAGATGTTGCCATAGGTGAAATGTTCTATTTTAAAAAGTGCTGGAGCAAAGGTGCAAGCTGAAATTCTGAAGATGAAATAAATTTATAACAAATTGTATCCCTTAGACCTTCTTGATTTTGACCGGTCTTTTTTTTTTATTATAGGTTTTGGATTTAACCTGTTTCTCTTAGTCTCTCTGGCTTAAAATATTTTAAAGTAGCAAAAAATTAAAAATCCATGTTTTATTTGATAGAGCAAAGCAACAACTGGCAAATTAGGAAACAATGTCTCATGTACCTAAAACTTTGAAAAATCCTTTTGTAATTGAGGCCATCTATGGTACTATTTATGTGTGTGTGTGTGGTTTTTTTTTTTTTTTACATAGTTTATTATCTTTAATGTTAAATGTTGGGGAGGACTTAAAGATTATTTATTATTTTCAAAAAGGAACAACAAATAGTTATATTGTTGTAGACTTAAGGACTTCCATTTGTTTTCAGCAGTATGGTTGTTACCTTAGGGACAGTTTTCAGATCATTTTTTCTTTAGAGACAAAATTGTATTATTCTCCAGCCAGGCTTATATCTGAAGAGGTATGAATATGTAATGTGAGAAGCAGCCTATTAAGTGGCTTTCTCTGAGTAAAGAACAAAGATGGCTCTGATTACTCAAGCCTGATTCCATAGCATTTCCTTCACAGGCATTAGGTTTGTAGATGCCACATTGTTGGACTAGAGTAAAAAAGCTACTCACAAACAGAAACAAGTTCATCCCAACCCTATATTTTCAGTTTGGTAAAATAAGGAGCAAAATATTAAATGAATGCTAGGAAGACATGGGCAGACAATGGTATTACAAAAGGATATTACGATATAAGTGCTAGGCTGTAACTGTCCCCTCATGAAAAAATTATATCACTTCTACAAGTCCGAGCCTCTGCTGTAGCCGTAATGGTGGAACACATTTAATAGTTTTATAGCAAATTGCAAAAAGTGCTAAATGCAACATCTTTTTAGGCTGGAAAAATATAAATATAGAAGTAAAGAGATAATGAGGAGGAAGGCAGTAACAAATCTAAACAAGACTGTGGAGGAAAAGATGATTGCTATATCAACACTAAAACAATAGTT
The DNA here is from genome assembly GCF_059951505.1 of Python bivittatus. NCBI lineage: Eukaryota > Metazoa > Chordata > Lepidosauria > Squamata > Pythonidae > Python > Python bivittatus. The sequence goes on along the minus strand of NW_028277087.1, from coordinate 21,397,234 downwards.
ATAATTGACAACTGGGAAAGTATACATACTGAAAAAGAGAAAAAAAACCCTTCAAATAATGAATTCGGAGTTAATTACTGAGAGTAATGTGGACTTCTTGAAGAACCAGTAAGTCTTGGATAAAATAAATGCTGAGGTGATGATGAGCAAGCAGAAATTCACATACTTTGGTCATGTGATATGAGTAAATGATGGACCAGAAAAAATGGCTATGCTTAGCAAGTTTGGGGAAAGGGAGAAAAACAGACAATGAGTCAGACAGATGGATCAAGGAGACCACTGGAATGTTCATGAAAGAGCTTCAGATTATAGCCAAGAACAGGTTAAGATGAGGGGCATTTGTCCATTCAAATATCAGCGACCAGGTGTTCAGGGCACCTAATAATTAATGTATTATTTTTTAAAAGTCTTATTTGAAAAGTAGTTGCTTGTGCAGTAATAAAGATGCCAAGGGAACAAACTGCTCTGGAGAGTGTTGGATTGCTGGAGTCCATTACTAAAACTGCCTTTTCTCTAACAGCCACCCCCTTGCCTGATCTCACTTGATGATGGATACTGGAAACAAACCTTTGCCCATCAGACGTAACTCTGTAAACAAGAAATTCTGCATTTTTCAAGGACGAAATTGGCTCCTTTTTGAAAGTAAAAGTTTTCCCCAGATGTTAAATTATCTAAATAGCATTTAAATATAGTGCTTAGAGATAAGAAATTAGAATCAAAATCCCAGAAAATTGAAACCAAATTAATTGACTGATCTTTTTCAAGTACTCAGGAACCAAGATACTGGTATGCCTATTTTGGCTTACAATCACAGCTTGGTAAACATTTCATTGCATATATTGTTACGTGTCTTTTAAACTTAATTAAATGCTTTAGGTCTGTAATCTCCAATGTGGCACACTTGGACACCAATACATAGAGATCTTTCTTGGGATCCATCAGAGTCCTACCCACTCTTTAATATTTTTTAATATTTAATTTAAACAAAATGAAACCTAAAGGAATAACTCCAACTAAGGAAGGGCTCTGTCAGATGCCAGTACAAATTCACCATTATCTCCCACTAGCAGATAGATCATAATATCTTTCTCCAATCTCTTCAGCATCTCTCCATTCCTTTCTCTAATCCAGCTGTTCATTCAATCCAGTAAAATCAGTATTGTGGCCCCAGGCACAATGTGCAGCCAGGTGCTTAAAACGCTTGTTTGCTTTCAAAAAACTCAAACTTCATTCATGGTACACAAAGCCCCAATAATCAAAAAGCATTTATACTTGGACTCCTAACAAAAGCAATTCATAATATAAATCCATCTAAACAAGCAAGCAAGCAAATATTACTTTTTAGTCCAGTCCAAGGGCTTTCTGATTTAGAATGTTTTGAAAATCTTAATTGCTGTACTATGTTATGCCTAAAAAAAAATCTAAGCAAAACATATTAAGTTCTTCATATTCTGCTGAGAGCAGCCACACAGAAGAGAAAATGCATATATGTTTTTATGAAACATTTCCCTGTGCTTTTGCAATATCCCATGGTGGGATTTGTGACAGAAGAACTAGATTACATAGGAAATTTGCAGTAAATCAATTTAAAATTGTTGTTCAGTCATTAAGTCGTGTCCAACTCTTCGTGACCACATGAACCATATCGTGCCAGGCCTTCCAGGCCTTCACTGCCTCCCGGAGTTTTCTCAGTTTCATGCTCATTGCTTCAGTGATGCTATCTAACCATCTCATCCTCTGCCGTCCCCTTCTCCTTTTGCCTTCAATCTTTCCCAGCATCAGGGTCTTTTCCAAAGAGTCCTCTCTTTGCATTAGGTGGCCAAAGTATCTGAGCTTGAGCTTCAGTATCAATCCTTACAATGAGCAGTCGGGGTTGATTTCCTTTAGGATTGACTGGTTTGACCTACTAGCAGTCCAGGGGAGTCCTAAGAGTCTTCTCCAGCACCAATGTTCAAAGGCATCAATTCTTTGGTGCTCAGCCTTCCTTATGGTCCAGCTCTCACAGCCATACATTGCTATTGGAAAAACCATAGCTTTGATTATGTGGATCTTTGTCAGCAAGGTGATGTCTCTGCTTTTTAATATGCTATCTAGATTTGCCATAGCTTTCCTCCCAAGGAGCAAGCGTCTTTTAATTTCATGATTGCAGTCTCTGTCTGCGGTGATCTTCAAACCCAAATAAATGAAGTCAGTTACTGCTTCCATTTCTACCCCTTCTATTTGCCAGGAGTTTAAAATTGATTTGCATTAAATCAATTTAAAATCCTCCATCCAAACATGGTGTCTACAGGGATGGGTGTGTCAAAATCTGCAAGATATCAGGTGAGGTATTGCAATCAAACTCAGTCCTTTTTGTATGCATGGCAATGTTGCACAGGGGAGGGACTCGGATTGCGATCCTGTGCCTACCACCTTGCAGATTTTGACCCCACTGCCACAAACAACCATGTTTAGATGCATGTTTTTGTTTGGGCTTAAAGTAAACGCTGCTTCAGCCTCAGCTACTAATGCCTTCTTCCTTTGGATCTATTTTTGAAGGCTTGAGAAAATGAATGAATCCTGGGAGAAAGAACTCAAATGTATATCACATGAGCAGTTTGGGATGGGAAAGGAGTTTTTTTTTTTTTTTTGCTTCTTGTTCTGCATGTTTCTAAGTTAGCAGAGGTTGGAATAATTAGGCTGTTTTGGGGTGATGGAGTGGAAGTACCTCAGAGTTACAGGCCAGTGTGGGTAAATAAGGATCTCTATAGCAAATATTGTTAGAGGACCTCAAAATTCTAGTGTCCTGAGGAGGTTAAAAGTGCACCATCTCCCTCTGTCTCTAAATCATTCATCATTTCAAAAGCTTGTAGCATGTCTATACAGAATGACCAAGTCCTAACGTTTAGAGCTTTTGGGGGGCATACATCAGCTTTCTCTAACTTGGTGTCCCACAGATGCATTCAACTTTCTTTATCCTGTGTTGGCTGAGAATTATGGGAATTGTATTTTACTTATTTATTTATGTACATTGTATGCTGTTTTTTTAGTAAGTACTTGAAGCAGTTAACAATTTTTTTTTAAATATAAGAAGATACATAGGTAAAATAAGATGGGGGCAACCTGAGAGTAAGGGGCTGGGGGAAGACTGGTATATTTGTACCCTTTACTCAGTCTTGATTCCTGGCAACCACTTAAGCAAGTCCATGCAATTTTTTTGGCAATACTTTCAGAAGAGGTTTGCCATTGCCTTCTTCCTAGGGCTGAGAAACAGTCACCAGCACACCTGTCTTTGGTGCCTAAGGCAAGACTAGGACTCAGGTTTCCCATTCTTAGCCCAGCTCCTTAACTGCTAGATCAGATCTTTGATTTTAGTGGCTTATTAACCTTTTTGAATAGTGTTGCAGTTGATGGCTTCAGCACAAGAGGGCAGCAGAAGCTTAATTTCTACTTTGTAAAAGCTGCAATCCATTGCATTTTTTTTTTTAATCCATGATAACTATGGAAGCTGGTGGAACGAGTGCATAGGAATGAATGAATGAATGAATGAATGAATGAATGAATGAATGAATGAATAAATGAATGAATGGTTTCTGTTACTGTTTTCTTGATTATTATTTTTTTTTTTTAAATAAAAGAAAAGTTACCCAGCACCAGTATTTGCATGAGCATTTCCAAAAGAGGACTTGTATTATTTGCTAGTTACTGGCTATTGAGGTTTTTAGCCAAATTATAAGCTTCTTCCTTGGATGTTGCTGTAGCACAAATTCTCAATCTTGGCCCTCATTTGCTCATAAGGTGTATATTGATAAATTTAAAAGGAGTAAATCGCTCATTGCAATCAAAGACAGATTTCCTTTCAGGTTCAGGCCTGTTTTATAATTGAACCACCATTATTTAAGTTTGATTTGCTATTATTACTAAACCCTTGTGTTTCCTTGCTCTAGTGGGAGAAGTGGATAATATTATTTTTCCAGCTATGTTCAGCAATAACTGGGCCTCAGCAAATTTAATTACAATGGTTCCTAGGAGCCTCACAAGCATGGTTGGCAACATCCCAAATGTAAGATTCTATAAGAACTGTTTCTCCCCACAGTTCCTGATGCCCTGGGTTTGTGCGATGAATGCTGTGGCAATCATTCAGCTTGGGGTATAGCAAATAATCTTTTAGGAAGATAGAAACAAGGTATGCCGCACTGCTTCTAGTGCACAGGCAGGAGGAAATAAGATGGTTTGAATGGAGAGAGAAAGGGTTGTAGATTTCCCACATGTTAACTTTTGGTGGGAGTTTGATGGGGCCTAAACTTTGAATCGTCTTGGAAATTAAATTGGAGTATTCAATAAAGGGTAGCCAGAATTTAAATATTTTCTCTACTTCATTCCAATTTTTTCTGAGGACATTTGGTCCTTCGCCAGAGTTGACCTTCATCAGAACAGATGGTTTAGTGATGGAGCTTTGCCTGTAGAAAGTTTCAGGTAGAATCCCAAACATCCCCAGTTAAATTAATCTCAAATAGCAAATGATGGGGAAAATCCTGTAATACTGCTGTTGGTCAGAATACTGGATGTTTTAATACGAAAAGTGCCATGTGTTATGTAGATAGTACTAGTAAATGGGCAATATGCACTAATAACTTTCCCTTTCCTACTGGACATAGTTCAGGCTATCATATCTGAATTGCAAGAATCTGCATCGTCTCTAGATGACATCATTTTATATATCTCCTTGCTGCCCTTTCTGTAGCTGAATTTCTGTAGCCTAGCTATGTTAGTCCTAAAATAGTTCCTGAAATCTAGCCATAAAACTTAGTTTTCAAGAAGACATCTGAACTATCCAAACAAACAATGTTAGCTGGAGGATGAACTCATAAAGACATCATTGTCCTCAACATAGCCTTTGGAGAAAAGTGTCATTCAGCACCTGCCAAAAATCAAATTTCCTGCTCTTGGCTGCTGGGAATTACATATATATTCCTGAATTGTTTTGTCTCCATGCTGAAGAAATCTAATGAAATCAGATGGATGTGATGAAGTTGAATGCAGTTTAATAGTGCATTATTAAAGTGGAGCCTGTATGGCTGAATTACAGACAATAAGTTTCTTTTGCCATGAGAAGTGCCATCAGTTCAGTGATCACTGACACCTTGAATTTACTACTTAGTTAAACACCAAGACAAGACTGAGTTGTGCAAATAACTGTTTAAGGACAGATATGCTCTCTCCTCAGAGTATTATACATAATAGGTTCTTTGTATTTCTGAGGTAATCTGTGAACTAATAACTAATTTGTGCTGTCTGAGTTCCGTATTTCCTCATTCAAACTGGGAACATTTACCTGAAAATTCTCAAAAATCAGGATTAAGCCCTCTGCCCCAACTCACCAAGCCACCAACTCAATAGGATTTCAACACTTCAGGATGAGACCACAGAAGCTAATTTTCTGCATAATGCAAAAGAGGAAGAATTACTTTACCCCAATTCCTGGGGAAAACAGAATGTTTTTTCTGTGGTCTGTGTTGAATGGGGCAGTTGCCTTTAGACTGCCTTTTGCAAATGAACTAAATGAACTTAGTTTTAATGTCTGTATTTAGGTGATTTAATATTGTGTCCATATTTCTGCTTTTTTATTATCTTTGTATGACATACTGTTTACTATAAATATAATGCTGGAGAAATTTCCAGGGTCTTTATAAAACTTAGTTTGCATGTTAATAGGGCCATTTCCAAAGTTCCTTTGGCTACTTCATGGGCGTAAGGAAATGCAGGCTGCATGTAGACAAGTGAGACCCCTTGCATCATTCCATCTGATCTGTTGCGTTACCCATCTTTTAGCTTTATTTTTTAAAACAATTATTTCTTTGTTTTGATTGTTGTGAGTCCCCCAGAGTCATTGAGAATCAGGTGGCATACAAGTTTAATCAATTATTATTGTTGGTTGCACAGTCAGCCAGATGTTTACACTGAATTTGGCATTTTTATCCACCTATCGAGTCCTTCCCAAGGACTGGGATAGGCAAATGTTATTGTTTGATGGTGTTAAAGGTATTGTTGCAGGATGTAAGCTGTTCCAAGTAAAGCTGCCTTTTGCAACTGACTGATGGTGATTTTGTCAGTGCCGATGGTCTACAAGTGGTACTCCAGACATTTTGGGATTGCACCCAAGGCACCTATTACTATTGGTGCTGTCTTTGCTTTCTTTTGCCACAGTCATTGTATTTTGTGATTTTCTCCAGTTCTTTCTCTTCTTTTCTGCTGTCTCCAGGTATTGCAAAGTCCACTATCCAGACTTTTTGTCTTTCTTATCAACAATTGTTAAGTCTGGGGTGTTGTGTGACAGGCACGTGTCTGTTTGAATTCTAAAGTTCCAGAGCTTAAGGCTTGGTCTTTTGCAGCCAGAATTAGCCCCTCTGTCTCTTTCTTCAACTTTCCTGCTCTTAACCATTGCTAGATCTTGTTATCTGCTTTGCCTGCTTGTTTGTGTGTGTGTGTGTACACTGGGTATGTAATACTCTGCCTTGCCATGTCTCTTTTCTATTCTTTATTTGGTCTTTCTTGTAGGCCAGTTTGGTCTCTTCAGTATTCAGCAAGCCTTCATGGTACACTAGTTTCAATGCATCTTCTTCACTGTCCTTCAGCTATTCTTCCAATGCCCTTTTTTCTTCTTCAAATGTCTAGTGTACTTGCAACATTCCACATCCACTTATGCTCCTTGGTAAGTAGAGTCTGTCAATGTTGCTGCATGGATGAAGGGCATGATTCACTGTCATTATTTTTCTGGTCTCCCTATCCAGGGCTTCTAGTTCTGCTTGAGTCTAGTCCACCATTCCAGCTGTATATCTAATGACTGGAATTGCCTAGGTGTTAATTGCCTTGATGGTATTTTCTCCGCTGAGTTTGGACTTTAAGATATGCTTCACTCTCATGATGTATTCACTACCAACTTTCTTCTTGATTTCAATGTGCTTGATGTTGTCAGCTTGAAGGATGCTCATGTATTTGTAGTGAACTTCTTCATGGAGACTCTTGATGTTATTTCCATATGACATCTTGATTCCTTCAATTTTCACTAATTTTCCCTTGTTGATGGTAAGGGTGACACATTTGTCTAGTCCAAACTCTATTGCAATATCTTGGCTATATATTCAGACAGCGTTGAGCAGAGATTCTGTTTCAGATGATGTTTTTCCATACAGCTTCAGATCGTCCATTTAAAGGAGGTGGGATAACCTGGCAGATGTTTTTCATGTTTGATAGCCATGGACTGACTTTTCAGTATTGTAGATGGAGGAATCAATGCAATGACAAACAGTAATGGTGATAGTAAGTCTCCTTGAAAGATTCCTGTCTTGATGTTAACCTCTCCTCGTCTATCACCATTGACCAGCAACTGTGTCTTCCATTGTGCCATTGAGCTTTGCACAAAGCTTCTGATGTTTCTACTGACTCCTGTTATTTCTAGGCATTTGATTATCCTATCATGTGGCAGAGAGTCAAATGCCTTCTTGTAATCAATCCAAGTACATTCAAGTTGGTCTTCCTTCTCCTGCAGTTTTCAAAAATCATCTTGTCATTTAGGAGCTGATCTTTTGTTCCTCTGCTGTTTGGGCGGTCTCCTTTCTGCTCAGATGGAACGAGCTTGTTTTCAACTAGATGCTGTTGGACTGTATCAGCTAGCACACCAGTTAGCACTTTGAAAGTTGTTGGCAAGCAGGTAATTGGCCTGTAGTTGCCTGGTGCTGCCCCTTTTGTTGGATCTTTCATTATCAGGTAGGTTTTGCCAGATGTTAATCAACCTTCAATTTCACCTCCTTGCAGTATGTTGTTAAACTGCTTGGCAATGAGTGGGTGCAGACCAATCAGATGTTTCAACCAAAACCCATGAAGTTCATCTTCACCTGGTACTGACCAATTCTTGATCTTCCTTGCCCCTTTCTCCACCATTTCTGCTGTTATTACAAGTTCTTTCATTTCAGCTTCTTTTTATTCTTAACCACCTCCTTTATCCAAGCTGCATTCTTGTATTTCTTTGGGTTGTCCCATAGCTGAGCCCAGAACTGCACTGTTTCTTCTTCGACAGGTGTTGATTAGTTCAATGCAGTCTCTCCATTGGTAGAAACATTTCTGATTCAACTGAAATTGGAGATTCTGCCTGTGGTGTGCAATTCAAGCTTTGTATCTGCTGATCTTTTTGGCTAAGGCTGTTATTTGCTGCTTTATTATTTCCAGTGCTTCTTTGATCTTCCTAGTTTCTAGGTGATATTTCTTCATCAGGTATTCTTTGGTCTTTTTGTTCTTCAGCTTCTTTTCTTTCATCTGTTCTAGCTTGTTTGCATCTGATCTTAGCATGCTGATCTTATTTTCCAACCTGATCTTCTATTTTGGTGGTGCACTGTTTGGCTTTTTTTCTTGTTTGTTGATTTTGCATCCAAGGTATTCAGTTATATCTGCAGTCGTGCTGTACATTAGTTAGTTTGTTTCTTGCAGTGAGCTGGTGTTTCTATTTGATATTACAGTATTGGCATCTTTTAATACATGTGCCAGCTGTTTCTTTGTAACAAGCTTCAATGCAGGCAACCTTATTCTGTTGTTTTTGTGCTCTTCTAAATGCTCAATTATTCTTTGTTTCAATTCCTCTAGATTTTTAGTTAGAGAGCTTTGTTCTTTCTGAGAAGGCAGAGGAGAGGATGCCTGGTTTGGGAATGAAAATGATTCAATAGCTAAAATCCTCCTCCTCCTCCTCCTCCTCCTCCTCCTCCTCCTCCTCCTCCTCCTCCTCCTCCTCCTCCAGTCTGAGGTATTAGAGGAAATGAAAAGAGTTGCTCTTGTCCTTTTGCAGTACTGCAGCTTGACAGAGTTTTGCACAATGCTTTCTGCAGTTTGCTATTTTGTACATCTAGGGATGCTGATTTTTTCCCCCTTTGGGCCATATTTTTTTCAAAGAAAAAATGGCCTATATAAATTTAAGGTGGATTTAGTTATATGATAACTCTTGTTATCATATATTATTTACATTAATAACATTTTTCATAATAAATTAGACTTGCCAATACAATTTTTTCCTTGGGTGGAAATATTGAATATAGATGATTGAAAAGGTTGTATTCCTTCTTAAGTATATATGTATTCTCTGTGTGTGTGTGTCTTTCCACATCTGCATATGCACACACACATACCACACACACACTAACAGATAATTTGTACATGTCTCTGAATTTTACAGTGGATTCTTCAGTGCAAAACATTAATATATTAAGGGAAGTGCATAAAATCCACAGATTATAAATGTGTACAAAGATTATGCAAATTTCCAAAGTTTTTAAATAAATGGAAAATTATGCAGAAATTGAAAAAAATTCAATTTGGGACTAGATCCAAGAGAAACTGACATTGATTCTGTGTGTGTGTGTGTGTGTTTACACCTAATCAGAAGAAATGGCTGAACAATGCACAAAATGTTGTTTTCTCATTTCAGTATTTCATAAGTGCTACAGAGTTGATCAAACATAATTTTTCAAGTTTTGTGATAGAAAGTGGTAAGTAAAAATACAGGTAGTCCTTTGTTAATGAGGGCAATTGAGACTGAAATTTCCATTGCTAAACGACACAGTTGTAAAGCACGATATCATGTGACCACATTGCTTAGATCACATGACTGTGGGACACTGCAAAGTTGTAATTGCGAGCTGGTTGTGGAGTGCCTGGATCACAATTATGTGACTGCAGGGATGCTGCGACGGCCACAACTACGAGGACCAGATGTAAGTACCATTTGTTCAGCACCATTGTAAGTTTGAACAGTCATTGAATGATTGGTCATTAAGTGAGGGCCACCCGTAGTCCTATTCCAAAAATTAGTCTCCATTTTTTTTTAACCATTCTTATTCAATTACATGAAAAATAAATTTCTCCCAAATGAGAACGTTTTGCTCAACTTCTCATAGGTGGAGAATGGTGCTATCTTAGAAGGTAGGTGAAGGGTTACTATGCCACTTAGCTCTGTGAGGCCACCTTCAGCTGGCAGGAAGATTTGGTGCAGTTTATTCAAAAGAGTCAGCAATGAACCAGGTGTATTCATCTCAGCACTTGATGGAACACCATTCAAACTGCTATTGTGAATGTGAATATATGTGTTTGGCTTAATTGCCAGGGAAAACGGAAATTCTTAGGTAAGCCATTAAAAGGATTCTCTTGTGATGGGAACTGAATTAGTTACTACGGCAAGAAATCCAACGTCCATTGCCTCATGCCTGGAAAACCTAGGCAGGGTGTGGGTGAGCTGGAAGGGAGGTGGTTATTTTCACTAAAAGAAAGGCTGTATTTTTAAAGTCTTCCCTTGCCCCTCCCATGATTTCAAGTGATAATTCTTTTTAACCATTTCTGAAATAAGTTGGAAATATTTTATAGCAAATTTAGAGCTGATTTTGCTGAAGGTGCATCCCAGCATTGGGGCTAGTGGGAAGGCCTTTCCAATGGCTGATCATAGGCCAAGGGTAGACAAGGTGATATATACACACTGCCCTGGGCATCCACCAACTTCCTTCAGTTGCTTTAATTTTTGTTAGAGCCTTTGAATGATGATGAGAAATAGAGAGAGAGGGAGGGGGGGAAAGAGGGAGGGAACTAGCATGCTGGAAAGCATGAGCCTCCAGCATCATTACTTACATAACTTGACCCCTTCCCTGGGCACTCTCAGAATAGCTGCTGCCCAATGACCTCCCGTCTGGAAATGTGCCCAACTGACCAGCAGCCCAAAAAAAGGATAGTGGGAAAATGAGCAAAGTAAACAGGATTAGACTCAACCAGTATAATATATCTGAGTGGAAGAAATCAAAGTCACAAATGTAAGTTGGGAGGAAATGTGTTATATATAAAATGCTGGTGGGTGCATTAAAGGATTGCTAGCAAAATATGAGCCAGCAGTTTGATGTTGCTACTGGAAAAGTTGATGTAGCATTAAGCCACATCACCTGAAACCCAGTGCCCAAGTCACAAGACCTCTGTTCTGTTCTGTTCTGTTCTATTCTAGCCACATTTTAGACACTAAGTGCAGATTGGGGTATCACATTTTAAGCATGTATTGATCAACTGGTGCATGTCCAGAAAAGAAGAACCAAGGAGTCGAAGAGTCTGGAAATCAAGTCGTAAAAGGAATAGCTAAGACCACTTCTTCATTTACTTCTATTTGGAGTAGACAAGATATGACAACAATCATATTTGAAAAGCAGCCTTATAAAAGATGGGACTAAAGGGCAGGATTAGGACCTGTGGGTGGAAATTGCAGGGAATCAGGAATCACCTTTTGGAAGAAACATGCTAAAACCAAGTATTGTTTGGCAGAAGAACAACTTACTTTCATATGGATGGGCCTCAATTTTGCCTTAAGCAAAAAGGAGTGCGCTTTTGGGAAGCCAAGAGTTACTGTCTATAAACTAGCCAAGGTCAGGACTGTGAATGGCGTCAGAGCAAAAATTAAATCTGATGTACTGTACTTTAATTTACCTTAAACCTAAACCAAAGGAAATTATTTTGCAAAAAACCTTTGAAGCATGAAATGCCCCCTGTAGTCAGCTATAGCTCACCCCTCCCAAATTACTTACTGTCTTTTTGCAAATTCTTGAATTGTGCCAAAAAGTAATTTTGTTCTTATCAGGTTTTGATCTGCAATTAATTCAAACATAAAAAGGCCACTAAGAAAAAGACAAAATGGGAAAGAGTAAAATATACAATGAGCCCATTGTGTAATTGAACTTGTTTTCCTCTTTCAATTAATCAGTTCTGAGCTGAAGAGGTCTTGTGTCTCTTTTCAGGAAATGTAATGGTATTCTCCAAAGCTATATTTTTGACTTATTTTCATTGGCGTAAAATGTTGTCATGTGGCACCTTCTGAAATAATCACGCAACAGAGATGAATTTGTTGAGTCCCTTGGTTAGAAAGGATTGGTAAAGTGAGATATAGGAAGAGTCTGAGTGAGGCTAGTCCAACTCCTTTAAGATTATTTTAAAATTGTCACCATGGCTAAACTGTCTTAGCTATGATCCCAGGGACTTCTTAAAAAGGAACAATACACATATAACACATCTGTGACAGAGCTGTCAGAACATGGATTTTTAGAAATATATTTGACCAGTTCAGGGCCTGGGGTCCATTTCCTATTTTGTCATTTTAGATCAAAGTAATTAATAGAACTACGTTCAGTTCAGTTAATGGTGAGCAGATCATCTCAAGATAGGGTTTGTTTTAAGCTTATCTGTTGGGTTTATATCTTGTTCATAATACTACAGTTGTAAACCCATTAAAATGACTCATTAACACATAAACAAGTATCAGAATAAAGGAAGAGTTCTATGTGTGTCTACAAAACTCTCAAACAGGGCATAAAGGTATTAGCCTTCTCCTGCCATTGTGTGGCAACCTCTGTGAATCAGTGGCATTCTACCTTGGAAGATGGAGGGTCTATGAAACCACCATAGCTAATAGCCATCAATAGGTCCTCCTCCATTAATTTTTATAATTTCCCTTTTAAAACCATATAAACTACTGATCTCATGTGATATCATGGCAACCTATTCCATATGGTAAATTATTTAGGGCACGGAGCTTAATTTTGATTCTCTTGCTTTTATTATCATTCAGTTCATTGGATGATTCTGGGTTTCCATAGGCAACTAAGTCTCTGATTCAACTCTCCATTAATTTATATTTTCCTATTTGTTCTTTTGGAAGGAAGCTGTTGAGAGTAATGTTCCACACATCAATAGGATGTGGCAGAAAGTATCTCCACCTTCAGATTTTAACTTGTTTGCTGTCTTTCAGTTTTAACTGTAAGCTGTATTGATTTTTCTTTTTCCAGATAGAAAGGTGGGATATGCATCTCAGTAATAAGTTAATCTGATGTTGTGTGTGCAAAGGAGTAAGATGATTAGGAAAATTGTGGCTTTCCTATCTTGGGAGGTCATTATCAGAAGCTTAGAAGGATAAGAAAGCTGGGAACAAATTTCTGTTGGATGAGACACATTAAGTTTCACAAGTATCGCCACTGCCATTCAGCATAGCAGTTTCCAGGGCAATGTTTATATACAACAGAATTAAAAAGGGGGAGGAGGATCAAGCAAGTGTTTATGTCTGTGTGTGTGTCTGTGTGTGTGTGTGAGAGAGAGAGAGTTTGCATGCAAAAAAAACTTTTTCCACAGTTCAGATTATTTTTCTCCAATCTGATCCCCTGCAGGTATATCAGAGCAGATTCCTATCACCCTCAGTAAACATGCTGATTGAGGATGATGGGAAATATAGTCCAACACATCTGAAGGACATCAAGTCGGGAAAGGCTTATTTATATGCATGGGTGGAAAGCAGGGGTTTTATTATCTTCTCTAGAATACATTCACTTAATTCCATTTTTCCTGCCCTCTGCTTTTTAACTATATATACCTACAGGTCACAGCAGATGAAACAGTTTCATCCTCTTACTTTGGCTGCTACCATTTTCCAGATTATTCATTTTTGGTATAAGTGAAGTAAAGATGGAAACTGTTCTATTTCAAACTTTGGGCTAGTTATAATTAGCAAGGGGTTCATTCTTCTTGTCTTTTTCTGAAATTTTTGAAAAAAAAATTTTTTTAAGGAAACTTGATAAAAAAAAAAAAAAAGGATTTCTGTGTGTCCCACAGTCCTTCCTGCATAGCCACTCATAACTGGAGAAAGGTTGAGCAGAGACTGAAAAGGTCTGGAAATGGCCTTTTTCCTGTGGGGAGGATAGGGTTGGTAGTTTCTTCTACTCACAGTCAGAACACTGCTTTTCCTGGCAGGAGAGGATGGTAGTGAAACAAGCATTCATAGCAATTATTCCTCAACTCCTTCTCCTTTTTAAAAATGAAAGATTTAGGGAAAAACAACCCTTCAGTTATGCACATCAGTCCATCAAAGGAAGAAGCTGGCAATGGAGGCAAACCCCATTTTGAGGCAGATGTGAATTTGAAGGGTTTGACTTGAAAAGAGGGAAGGTTTTTGAAGGTTACACAGACCGGGATGATTTTAAGACATCTGGGTGCCTGAAACATGGGCAGCCAATTAATTTTGTTGCTTGATATGGAAAATCTTATAAATCCCTCTCCCCCTCCTTGGCCTTAAAAAAACAGTGATATGTTAAATCATTTCTTTTCATGATATGCCAGATAAACTGTCTGAGAGGGTTACCTTATTCTGCCCAATGGTATGGCCAGTTTAGGACTTCCTCAGCATGGTCCCTCCAGCTGTCATTTACAAATCAGACTATTTGGATATGCAACCATGGGAGAGGGCAGTGAGGAATTTGCCCTGTGGGGTGTTGATTTGGGGAAGACCTCAGTTCTGCATGGTGAGATTTTTTTTATTGCCAATTCCTTAGTGCAGGGACAGACGCCCCCGTTGCTGGCTGGGGGTTGTGCTTAACATCCTTGGCCAGGATTGGGGCTGAAATTCTGTAAAGTATGTATTGCTATGTAAAGCACATGGGGGGTGGGGTGGGATTTCTTTGTCTTCTGGTTTTTGGGGGGAGTTCTGGTGGTTTTCTTCTTAAAACTATTTTAAACCCATTTTAGGACTTATACTGATTTTACTATTTTCCACCTCAAAAAGGTAGGACTCTTGACATTTATGGTTGGAAGGAATTCTTGGGGTCATAAAAAGGGGACTTGAGCTTGCAGCTCTGAGGCCTTTGGTTGCTTGTTCCCACCTTAGCATTGGGAGACATAGTCAAGTCAGGTTCCTAGAAATGCATGCTATGGCCTTCCTCTTTCTCCTGTCTTTCAGATGGTGCTTCCTTCTCCACTGACAGCAGAGCAAAAGAGGAGATGATGGATGGGCGCTCTTTCAAATGAGATTTCTGGAATGTTTTACATAGAAAGAAAGAGTGATCAGGACATTTATGCCCTTGGAATTTCTCACATTCCCTAAGGGACACTTATTCCTCTCTTTCTTGACATTCATTCCATAAATTGATTAAAACAACTCTATTCCACCAGGCTTTTAACTCTAGTTGACTGTTTCATGGCATCCCTCTTGGGTGGGTTGATTAATCTTATATGCTGTTTGTATGTGTTTATTCGGTTGTTACACTACCCAGAGTCTTTGGATTAGGCTGAGTTAAAAAAACTGTAAATAATGAATGAATAAATAAATTCATTGGTGATTGTTTCCAGAGCTGCACAAATATACCCAAAACACACACACACACACACAGAGGTAATACCTTTGAATAATCACTGCACAAAATTCAAAACAACAAAGCAAACTAAAATCCATACATGCAAACTAAAAAAAGTGTCAAGAGCATTCAAGTTAACCTAGGATTTTCTTTGTGGATCCATTCTTTTTTTGTCTAACTGGCTCAGCTCTTTTTTTTTCCCCAGGGGTAATGGATAACTGAGAGACTGACTTCACACCGTTCAGAACTGCAAGACTTTGAAAATGCCACGAAGGCGGGGGAGATCCAGTGGCCTGCTCATTCTTTCCTTAGGAGGATTCTGCAGCCCCACCAAGGTGTTCCTTTTGTTTCAGTCGGGTGATGCTGGAGAACAAACAATACTCCTGAAGTCAATAAGCACTGAAAAAGAGCACCTCATTTTCTAGCCCAGTGCCTTTGATGCTGCTTGTTCATGTAAGGATCTGCCTCCATTGTGATTTGACTGACACAGCCCTTGCCTATAAATTTGAGCAATTAAGCAGGCTAGGTGGCAGCTGGTAAGGAGAGGTGCAGAGAGAAAAACCCTGCAAGAAGTTGCAGCTTCAGGTCTCCTGACTTGCAAACAACCATCTTCAGCACAGTACAACAGAGGGAGAAAACAGTGCTGACCATCAAGCTAGGTAAGAGATTTTGCTACCTTTTGCTGGATGCAAATCACTCCTTCAGCTTCTTTGGAGACAAACAGGAGATGACAAAGAGCAAGTCAGTTAAAGACCCAAAGTATTCATAATAATAATATACTATGTTTTATTTAAAAATTAGGTTTGTGAACCAATGACTCAATTTCTAGATATAAGGTATGTACACTATACACACAGAGCCAGTGTGGTGTAGTAGATGGACTAGGAGCAGGGAGACTTGTGTACTATCCCTCCCTTAGGCACAGAAGCCCGCTGATGACCTTGGGCCAGTCCCCCTCAGTACAAATCAGAGTCAGACTCTGACATACTGGCTGATAAAACTCCTTATTGTGTCATACGCTGATCATTTTGCTGTTCAGAACTAGGGGAGTACAGTGCAAAAACAATGGAACCTGCAATCAAGTAGGATAAATGCTAAGAAAAAAACACCATCACCACCATATGTGTGTGTGTGTGTGTACACACATACACACACACACACACACACACACACACAAGACTTTTGTAATAAAAACATCTCTAGTAAGAAAACTAAACTGCTTAAGCTTCCCCATTTTCCTAAAAGAAACTTAGATGTTAAGGACTTGGTATGTAATTCTCATAGTAAGGGTAGAGACAATTCAGAATAGGTTTTGAATTATGTCACACTGGAAACTCTTTGAGATGAGAAAAAACTGAAGGGATATAAAAATAAGGGTGAATTGACTATTTTATGGTTTCAATTTTCAAGATGAAGGAATTTCAGGAAAATAGAAATCCTTTGGATTGTGCAAATATTCTTTCTTGAAATCCTGTTTTACACTCTCTCATTCAGGTCTCATTCTAGGGCCCTTAATAATTTTCTGTTATGTTTCCCCTGGCTGATGCTCTTTCTACCTGCCCCTTGATGGTTTCATCAGATGATAAGCAGGTTGATATCAGAATTACTTCATCACATATCAATCAGTGAGACTGATTGGTTGATTATGTGCCATCAAGCCGTTTTGTACTCCTAGTGACCACATAGATCAGTGTTGTCCAAACTTGGCCACTTTAAGATGAGTGGACTTCAACTCCCAGAATTCTTAAAAATTCTTAAAAAGTTTAAGTTTTTCAACACTGAAATGGTGACAGCCCAAAACCTAGAGGTGTTGGCCCAAACATTTACAGTTTTAATTTACTACAAGGCTTCTTTCTTGCATGCAAACCTCTTTATGGTCTGCTTGTCTGTGTAGCAAGGAATTTTACTGGGCCAGCCTGCTTCTCCTAACTAACTAGTAGAAAGTACCGTGAGCAAGAACAAACTGACACAACCAAATTCTTGTCTGGAAGGACCGATCTTGCAAATAACTGTCTCAGTTCTCCTGGCACTCCAGAAATCCACTCAACAAGCATAAATCATTGGTCATTCTTCAGTAACTTGCCAAGCCTGGCACCCAGGAAAGGCAAGTAGAAAAGTAACAGCTGTTTTTTTTTCAGCAGTTGTACTTTTAAGTTAGAATAAGATACTTTCTGCATTGTTTCAGTATAACTTCTCTATAGGTCAGTGTTGTCCAAACTTGGCCACTTTAAGATGAGTGGACTTCAACTCCCAGAATTCCCCAGCCAGCCATGCTGGCTGGGGAATTCTGGGAGTTGAAGTCCACATCTTAAAGTGGCCAAGTTTGGACAACACTGACATAGATAGATCATCTCCATGAGGATCTATTTCTAACCCATTCTTCCAGGACTCCCAAGAGTACACTCATGTGGCTGTAACTGGGTCCCTCCACCTTGCTACTGAAGTACTTATAATAAACAAAATAATTAATAAATCAATTACATTGACTAATCAGTAAGATTAGTCAATGTAATTGATTTATTATTTTGTTTATTATGAGTACTTCTACACCCTTTAAATCCCTAGGGAAGCTTGAGAAGGTTCCTTGTTTGATATCACTAAGACTAAATGAGGACAAAGAAAGGTGATTGAGAGATATAGCTTTAAATAATACCTGACTCCAAATGATTCTGGGTGCTTTATAGTCTAAAAAAAAGCTAGACATTAAAATAAAACAACAAAAAGATATATGTCCAGAAAAAGAAGAATCATACAAACAAAACAAGATTTTATAGGGGCTCACCAACCACTTTTCCCCAAGGCCCGGGAAAATACTGCAACCATTTTTCAGTGTTTTTCAGAATGTCATCAAGATGGGAGCCATACAGATCTCTGGAGGGATACTATTCCAGAGGGCAAGTGTTGCAACAGACAATGAGTTAGTGACCTTACCCTCAGACAGTACTTAAGGTTTTCTCTCTCTCTCTCTCTCTCTCTCTCTCTCTCTCTCTCTTCCTCCCTCCCTCCCTCCCTCCCTCCCTCTCTCTCTCTCAGCTGTTTCCAGCTCTGTCTGAAGTAGTCACACAATACATACAATTGTATGCACTGGGTTCCTATGACAAACAAATTACCTATGACATCAACAACAGGATGCAGCTGCAGTTTTTACCCAAGGCTATGATGTAATCCCTGCATCTTTACTCAGTTGAACAAATCCTAGTCCAATTCTTCACCTAGTCTCTTTCTTTTGCTACTTCTGTTACAGCATGAAATGCCACAGGTTGATCCAGATCATCTTGTCTCTCTTGATCTTGGCCAGCTGCATCACTACACTCAAATCTTCCAACACTAACTTGCAGACATTCATTGGCTGTGCTGTGCGAGAGTTCACTTTTCTGGCCAAGAAGCCTGGATGCAAGGGACTGCGCATTACCACAGATGCCTGCTGGGGCCGCTGTGAGACATGGGAGGTGAGACCAGTGGCCTATGGGCTCATTGTATGGATAACATTTCACTCTCTTATCCAAGTTACTAGTGGTCATGGTTCAAAGGGGGTGCAGGTGGGGGTGCAGCTTAGTGGCAGAGGACTATTTGGGTATAGGAGATCCCAAGCCCAACATCTCCATGTAAAAGGAGCAGGGAGCAGTTAACAGGAGTTCCTGTTTAAAGTGCTGGAGAACTGTGATCCAGCAGTGTACAGTGGTCCATTCTATGCTGTGTAACAGGTCTCCAGCATTTCAGGCAGAGGTATTTCTCATTACCTGATCCATTCAGATAGATAGATAGACAGACAGACAGACAGACAAAATCTTCACATGATATTAGGAAGTGTTCAAACGGTTAATTCATTTCTTTGAATATATATTTCTTAAATACTGTGTAATATATATTTCTTACATACCCTATAATCAAATACCCTGTATATATTATAATAGGATAAATAAATGCATAAAATCCCACACCTAGACAATGACTACATTATGCAAATTGAGGAATACTTCCTAATTTTCTATTTTGCATAATTTGTTCTATCAGCTAATTATGTGAGAAGGCCAGGATACTGAAACCCTACCTGCAACTTTCCCTTTCTGGTTTTAGAGACATCAGAAGGTATCTCACTTAAATTTCAGTAGACATTACAATTACAGTAAACACTGGAAACATATTTGCTTTTTAAATGAAAGCTAAAATTCTTAGGAAGCTAAGCTATGTGTTCAGCATTACATTTTCTGTTTGTTTTTTTGTACTTCCATGGAACTGTATCAGGTACATATTGGTATATACACAGGACTAAAGTCAACAGGTGAGACAGATATCTTTACCCCAATGTTGTATAAATACATGGGTGCAGTTGGAAGACTCTGCATTCTCCACAAATGTTTGCTGCTTAGAACCTTATTTGGATTAGAGTGGCATATAAATTGTAAATTTATAAATAAATAAATGTCAGAAGGCAGAAGTTCTTTCTGTGAAGAGCTTTACACAAGAAGGTATTAACCTGATTCAGAATCCTGATCACACTGGGTTACAGATTGCTTGGAAGTCTATAGTTATGCAGCCCTACATACAAATGTCCCTTTCCTTCTGAAGAAGTCTCGAGAGTCTGTGTCATATGTATGATATGGAGGTAAGGAATGGGAGTAGTCAGCCCTCAACTCACATGCTGCAGTAATCTGTTTCCATAACTCCTGAATAGGGTTTCTCCTCCAGTTATGAGGTTTTGGCAATCCTATATGTATCTGCTCAGCACTAAGGCCCATTGGATTCTGTGATATCTATTTACAGGTAAATGCATATAAGATTACAAGTTTCATCAATTAAGAAGGAAAGGTCAAATCAACACCTAGTATTTCTGCTGGGTTTTCAGGGGTTGAGAAATGTGGCTGTGGATAAGTTTAGCCAGCATGTTTCACTGATGTTCTGTGATTCAACTGGTGCTGCAAAGCCATGGCTGAAAGGAAGTGGGCCTGATCCACCATATAAGCAAGATTTACAGCAATGTTTCAGCAGTCCTTAGTGGCTGCTTTTGGCCCACAACTCAGTGACCTCATAGACATCCAGGCAGCTGAAGTGAGCTTCTATCCTTAATGAGAATCAATTGCTTTAAAATTTCATATGGCAGGTTCCCCCTGCCCCCTTCATTTTTTTTAATCCTTGGTGCTGTGTGACAAACTATTTCTGAAGAGTTTATGTAATGCTTTAATTACATAATTCGGAAAGCTTCTTATGACTTAAACACTTAAGGGGAAACAGTCCTTTATTGCTCCACTGACAGAAAATTTCCTGGAGATTAAAATAGAGCCCCTGATTCACAAGTGATACATTTTATTACATATCCTAATAATATGCCTGTTTCTAATTTTAAGTTGCCTTAGAACGGTGGTAATTGTACTGTTATGGGTGGAAGTGACAGGAGAGGCAAGCAAGTCCACACACATTGAGTAGAGAGAAAGTGGTGACTAATTTTAGCCTTCTTTTTTAAAGGCACCAGTAAGCCCAATTTGTTTTGGCAGTGCAGTGATTTTATGAGAGAGAGAGAGAGAGAGCGAGCGAGCGGGAGCGCATACTTGTGAAGAGTGCTATAATTGCCATAATGCTGGTATTCCAAAGCATAACATTTTACCCAACAGATTACTTTATTTAAAACTTTAAGAAAACTATGTAAGGCAGCCCAGGACCTTATCTTGTGTGACAGTGAGTACCATGGATGACCACCTGCTTTTCAGGGACAAGGTCCTATGTTGAGTCCTTGGCATCTCCAGTAAAATGAATGAGTAGAAGTAATAAAGATTCTGGCCTGAAACACTGGAGAGTCACTGTCATCAGACTAGATAAGCCAGCCCAATGCTAATTTTTCTGGGTTTTTTTTCTCCTTTATGAATAGAAACCAGTCCTGGATCCCCCTTATATTGAAGCCCACCACCGAGTCTGTACCTACAATGAGACCAAACTGGTTACAGTGAACCTGCCAAACTGTACGGCCAATGTTGATCCTTTCTTCACATACCCAAAAGCCATCCGCTGTGACTGCAGTGTGTGCCTCACCACCACCACAGAATGTGAGACCTTCTGAATACTTCAACTTATCAAGAACGCCTTCTGGGTCAAAGTCTGCCCAGGTGAAGACTACAATATGGCAATGGTAATAGATCATAGTGATGCACATCAGGGTAGGATGTAGCTACTTAGTTTTGAAGTTTTCTGCCCCTTATTTACAGATCAGCTTTGAATGCATCTGAGTAACTTGCAATTTTCATGGTCCTTTCAGTATAGTTGTACAGTCAGTGTCTTTTCAACTGTTGTCAATTTTGTACAGAATAGATTTTCTTTGGGATCCTTGCATCAAAATTTGCATAAACCACAAACTATATTCTGTATTTGCCTCCTGATATTATCCTCAGTATGTTTTGAAAGTAGGATAAGCATGACCCAAGCTTGCATTTGCACTTTAACACTTTCAGAGGTCCAGTTAAAACAACTGAAATGAATACCAAAGGGCTGTTCACACACTACATTTGGTGCATAGACTGTTTACATTTTCAACAGCTAGATTTGCCTAACATTCTTAATTTGACTACTAAATTAATTCATTGTTGGGGATTTGTGCAATACACTGAATAATAAGCTAAACAAATATCAGCTACTATATCAGTAGCCACAAAACACCATAATTTAAACTAAACAGGTTTAGCATGTTGTGCAAACACAGCCATTTGATCTTTGGCTGACTTGATAAAGCATGTATGAATACAGCCATGTACTTATTTATATGCTCTGTTTATTAGAGTTCTAATCAAGCTATGTTGATATACAAGATATAAGAACATGTAAAAGAGACACAAGACAACCATATTTGCTCTGTCCCCCCAGTCCTTGCATATGCCAGCCTGTCTTCTAAGTCTACAACCTCCCTTTGCTGGATAGGAAGATCTGCAAGTGGAAATCCAGAATTTATTAATTTTCAGTTCTGCAAATAAGTCTTCTTGCACATGAAAACAAATGTGAGGAGACATCTCCAGAAGATTTTCTTGTTCAATCCAGGAGATTGGGAACAAAGCTGGGCTGGTATAGGAGGTGTGTGAGAGGCATGTGTTGCCCCTCCCACTTATATCTTTTTCTCTACTTTTATTAGTAGACTAGGCTTCAGATGTACAGTTTAGATGAATTATACATTGACTATTGATCTGCGTACCAGAACAATTTTCAGATACAAAGGATCAAGTATCTTTTTTCCTACCAAAAGATGTTCCTACATTGAAAGGACTGGCACAGAATATTGAATCCTTTACAATGCTGAAACATTATTCATTATTCTTAATTAACAAGCAGGGGGGCATTCAGTCTCATAAAAGTACTGCAGCTCTTGTATACAGAAAGAGTTCCTACTTTGTTCATTAAGGCTTGGGTGGATAAGATTGTGACTCTGGAAAAATATTCATTAAGCTGGAAGGTAGTTTGGCTATATGTAATTTAATTTATCTATTAATTAAAAACATTACTTTGAAAATTGAATAAAAAGTCAAGAGATTTTATTGCCAAGAATTTATTCAATAATGGAAGAGAGAATATAAAGCAATAAGAACAATTAAGATAATATACAATTTAAGATAGGTCTAAAAAAAGGTGGGGAGAAAGGTGTTAAAAAATTAATTATCTGTGAGTGAGCATTTAGGACAGGATCTGGCAACTTTTTAGGTACTGAGTCCCATCATCCAATTGTGCACCCTGGCAATTCTTCCTGCACAGAAAATTTCATGAGATTGTTCCAGTGCATATCGTTGCCTCTCTCACCATAGGGCCTCGATGTGGATAATGATAAAACATAACAAAAGATGAATCTACCTTAATATCATTAATTTAATTCAAAAAAGCTTTTATTGACTGTAAAAGTTCTGACACCTTTTCAGAACGTGGAAGATCTTGGGGTGAAGCTTAACATTGGAGGCAGTGAATTCCATAGCTTGAGAGTAATGCTGGAGGCAACCTCTTCTGCATTCTCAGCAAACAGACCTCTGTTAGTAGAGACATTCTTAAGCAGGCTTCTTCTGCTGATCTTTGATCCTAGACAGGTTTACACCAAGATGTACAGTCCCTCAGACAGTCAGGTTCTAAGCTGTTCAAAAATCTAAAACAGCGTTTCTCAACCTTGGCAACTTTCAGATGTGTGGACTTCAACTCCCAGAATTCCCCAGCTAGCATGGCTGGCTGGGGAATTCTGAGAGTTGAAGTCCACACATCTTAAAGTTGCCAAGGTTGAGAAACACTGATCTAAAGCTTAAAATCAAGTTCTTGAATTGCAGCTGGATAGCAGTTGTCAACTAGTGCAGGTCTTCTAACATGAACCTAATGTGTTCCTGAGATCATGTACCAGTTTGCACCTGCTGAGCCTTCTTGATATTCTTCATATGTCTTCCCTCACAGTAGTCTAGTTATGAAGTAACCATGCAATACTGCAATTGATAGCACATGCCTAAACTGCTATTTTGTAAAGTGCCTTGCACACTGCTGATGTAACAACAACAATGCTAGTAAGAATGAGTCCTCCTGTTGGTGGAAGGGGAGGTAGTAGGTGGATGTGACTAAATTCTACAGAAACTGAAAGACTTTCGACTTGGCAAAACTTTGGGGGATTCAGCTCTCAAACCCAGGACCTGCTGGGGCTCCATGAGCATATCCTTAAAGGCCAAATGGTTTAGATATTCCATTACTCCTATGACTGGATTATCCTCACTCTTAACTCTAGTAACTGGCTTGCTTGAAATGAGGATAAGATGCTTTCCAATTTGTGTTTTTTTTTTTAAGTATTCCTGCTGTACTTTCAAAAGGCTTTGTAAGAGAAAAGCGGTGTTAGATCCAGAAGGACTCAGTTAGCATCTTTTTAGACTAACACAATTTATTAAAGGCATGTAGCCCATAAAAGCTTTTGTCTTTTAATAAAACATGTTAGTCTGAAAAGGTGCTACCAGACTCTTTCTGATTTTTGGAAGGCTTGTAAAGCATCTTCTTTATTTTTCTCCCTTTACCCTGTCAGGTGAATGTTGTATAATTAATTAGGATTCTCATCCTCCATAAGCTGCTTGTCAGAAGGGTTATTTCCCTTAGTTAGTTACATTTGTGAGGGGACCGCTGAAAACCAACATTTAAAATCAACAGGGTATTTACAGGGAATATCCTAGGCTCTAATTACACTGGCTTCAGTCCACTCAACTGAGCAGCTTATTGCTACCTATCAAAGAACGTCATGTGGCTGAGGAGATGTTGTACACTGCTATGATGAATGCATCCCCATCAATTATGAATGGTGTCTCAACCCTAGCCCTAACCTTCAGGATGAATGACATAGTATTCTCATGTAGCTGCTAGGAATCCAACATGGTGATATTTGTGAATTAGGTTGACTTATCTGCCTAATTTCCCTGACTTGGTTTGGCCCTGTGGTGGCAACCGAGAGCTGTCCATCAGTTAACAGTTCCTGTAGAGATGCTGGTGATGCAGTATTGAAATTTTGCATAGAATGCAAAATGCAACTTGCTCACAATGTCCCCTGGGGCCAGATTATTACTGCTGTCACTTCCAAGAGTAGGAGGAGGGGAATGAAGAAAGAATCTGCACCACACCACAGTGGCCTTCTCCTCCCACCCTTCTTGACTAACAAGACAATTTGCTGTCTGAGACAAAGGCAAGATGGCATCCTTTTCCATTCTGTTTAGAGAAACAATCTGGATGGGCAGTTGAATCTCACTTAAATGTTGGCAGTGACAAAGTTTCTCCACCACATCAGTGGAAATGGGGTAGTTTAAGGGATGCAGGTAAAAACTGTGGCCCAAAATACTGTTATTGCCTTCCTAAGTGACTACTGCCTGAGGCTGTTGCTTCATTCTGTCTTTGGTTCCCAATCAACAGTTTGAGAATTTCATCTCCTTCAAGCATTTTTGATGAAATTATTCTGTTACATGGACCTCTTGAATTTTGCTTTCATCCCCATCTCCATGTACTGAGGACTTTTACACTAGGTCAGCAATATTTCAAGTACCTTGGCTCCCAACCTGGATAGATTTTAAAATATAAAAACAACATTTTGTACATGCTGTTTTATTTGCAGCAGCCTATAATGTCTTCATAGTCAAGCTGGCCTTAGCTATGAAAATCTAGGGAGGACAACAAATTTGTATGGCTTATTTCAGCCATATAATACTGGGAGTGAGTAGCAGGGCTGTGGGGAAAGGCAGGCTAAAACCATAGTAGTCACTGCATCTGATTAACCTGAACATCTGTTTGCTAAAGACATCATCATGATTTAGTTATACCATCATTTTTGTAGAGTATAGTTACCTTGTCTCAGCAGAGAAACTGGGAATCTTTTTGATTTACATCTCTTAAAAGTCATCTTGTCTGATGTCTGTTGAAACAAGTTTGCTCTTCCTTTTATACCTGCTGTTTTTGCGAGAAGATCATCTCCCAGGAAAGCGAGGTGTCAGAATGCATTCACCAGCTGGCAAGCAGAGTCCTTGTGCATTCCATCCAGCTGTTCAGCCTTTGCTTTCTGAGTTAAAATTTTGCAGAATATTTCACTATGACAATGAGCTTTGCACCTCTTTTGGGGGGTAGGGACTGGCCTCATCTCTACATGCACAATCTGCAGGATTTAAGAAGCTACCTTAAATCTAATCACAGTATACATTCTTATATTTAGTTTATTTTTCAAGATGTTTCCATGCTGGTTCAGGTCCTCTGAGTTTCATCCATAAAAATTCCAAAATCCCACTACGAACAAATGACAAGTACAGTTACAATTTAAAATAGCATGGCAGACTTAAATCAATATATTGATATAGGTGGCACTTTGAACTTTAAAAGGAAGAGAAATTCACAACTCCATGAAAAAAATGTTCCCACTCCAAGTCCTTAAACAGACTGATGAGGTTTCTGGAAAGAATTAGGCTTAATGTAGCTATTTACAGTGTATGGTCTCACTTGGGGTAGTATTCAAAGAAGGCTGGATAAATAACCCCATGTTGTTTATGCTTTTGTAGATTAAGATCATCAAAGCTAAGCTGAGAAACAGAATTGAAACACAGTTTTGTTAGTAGTTCTGCAGGATTTAAGCAGAGAAATTTCCCACCACATGATAGCTGAGATGCCAGGAACTGAATGTGGAGGCATACAAATAATGTGGTATACAACTCAGATATGGTTCCTCCTCCTTTAGATGTGATTTGATTGGTAGTGGCTTCAGGATTGAGGAAGCCTCATTATGGAGCCTCTTAGGGTCCCTCCTTTACCAGAAGGCTATTACATTTTTCTCTCCTCCCTCAAGGGTTCTTTTTCTCTTCAAACTCAAGTCCCGGTGGTGCTTCGCCATCACATCCTGGAACATGTACTTGGCTGGCAATGATGCTTCCATTTGGTTATGATAAGCTTCTTCTTCTTAGATAACTATTAGTTATATATAATCTCTAACCTTATATGTAACTGACAGTATGCCATAATATTACTGGTGCTGTTACAATTGTATTAACAGGCACAGATCTGGTCTCTACACATAGATTTGTTCAGTCATTCATTCAATTAGTATGGACAGCCTTCTCACAGATTGTGGCTCTTGGCAGCTAACATAGAGTTAAAAACAACAAACACCAATAAGCATCAAACCCCACAAAAATAAAAACCCTAATCCTAACTCTAGCACATCCAAGGCCAATCTCAGGTACCCAATAACCCCTAAAGTTAAGCTTACATAGCACCCTGGCCCTATTACCTGAGGAAATAACCTAGTTTTCAATGCCTTATGAGAGGCTTGCAGGGTTGGGGCCCTTCTATTCTTATGGAGGGATAAGCTATCCCACAGGGCAGGTGCTGTGACAGAGAAGGCATGTCTCCTGAGGTCCATCAGTTGACATTTTTAATAGCAGAGACTTGGAGCTTGCTCACCCTGTTAGATCTTATGGGATGGGCAGAAATTAGAAATAGGTGGCCCTATAAAAAACCAAGCCCTGAAGGGCTTTGTAGGTGATAACCAACACCTTGAATTACATTGGAAGCCAACCAGGAGCCAGTGCAGTTCCCAAAGCAGTGGTGTTATATGGTACACCATGTTGTCCCCATAACTACCCATGCTGTTGCATTCTGGATAAGTAGTAGCTTCCAAGTGTTTTTCAAGGGGAGCCCCATGTAGAGAGTTGCAAGAGTTCCAAGTGGGGGTGACTAAGGCATGAATGACTGGAAGCAAAGCTTCCCAATCTAGGAACAAGTGCAACTGGCATAGAAGTTGGATTTATGAGTCCCCCATCGGGGGGAGATGGGCAGGGGACAAATTGAATGAATGAATGAATGAATGAATGAATAAATAAATAAATAAATAAATAAATAAATAAATTTATGCAAAAGCCCCTCTGGCCATGGCTGCCACCCGCTCCTTCAGCAGGAGTTGAGACTCCAGAAAGACCCCCAAATTGCACACCAGTTCTGTCAGGAAGTGTTGCTATCCTACTCAAAACTAACAATGGAGATTCCCCAGATCCGATGGTCCTGAAACCCACAGATACTCTATCTTGCTAGGTTAAGTGGAACATTGCTTTTCCTCATCCAGACCCCCACAGCCTTCAGACAATGAGAGAGAACCTTGGCAGCATCACTTGGTAGAGCATGGATAGAAATATATAGCTGAGTATCATCAGCATATTTTTTAAAGAATTTTTAAAATGTTTTTTTAGTAAATACTTAAAAAACAGAATCTAGGATAAAAATGGGAAGTAAGAAAAACAAAACAAAGAATAGAAAAGAGATTTACAAGCTTTATAAAACTTTCAGAGTAACAGTGCTGCATATTAAAATATCTTGTATCCATTGAGAACTTCAGAATATTATTAAAATCATGTCAATATGCAATAATTAACTGTAAAAGCCAGTGTACTATGAATCATAATGAAAAATTGCAAATATTTCTGTCTGATCTAAGAATTCTGTCTTTAGCAAACTAAACAAAAACTTAGTTATTAAAGCCTTATGTTAAGAGAACCCAGACTTTGGATGTAATACAAACCCATATGTATAATTATAATTCATGAATTTCCAAGTTGAATTGAATTCTGTATTTGATTTGTTTTTCAAATATGAGTTCATTTTTTACATTGATACATATTTCCATAGCTTAATTTGCCATTCTTCTATGGAGGGAATTATATGTGAATTCCAATGAAAAACAGAAAGTGCCATGGCAGCTCTTACCTTACACAAAGCTAACCCAGTGTACTGCATGGGAATATAAGGTTTGGAATGTACAACAGAAAAACTGTTATTTGGAAGGGGACTTCATCCTTTAAAATGTGTTTCATTCCACAATAAATAATCTGGAATTGTTGGTTTTTACAACATTGCCACCAAATATAAAAGAATATTTCCAACAATTTTTCGCAAACAAGTTACCGTATCTATTTTAGCATCTAGAGTATCCATTTTAGTGTCTGATACTGGAGCATCAATAGACCTTCATGTAGTTTTCTCTAAGGATAATATTCATGATGAATTTAAGTAACATCAGCATATTGATGATACTTAGCCACATGCCAATGGATCACTTCAACAAATAGCTTAGATCTTAAATAGGAGTGGGGGGCTCTGAGGAACTCTACAAAGCAGGAGCTTAAGGCTGGACTTCATCCCCACCCAACATTAAGTGGAACCAGCCCCAGAGGAAGGAGGAGAGCCACCATAATGTTTTGCATCCCATTCATAAACCCCCTAAGCTGGTCTAGTCAGATACTATGTTCAGTGGTGGCTAAGAGATCAAGGTGGCTAAGAGATCAAGAAGGACCAGGATGGACTGCCCCCATAATTCTGATCCCAAAGAGATAATCAACAGATGTGGTCAATAAAACAGGAAGGTTGAAAACAGGATAAAATTTATCCAACCCTGTGGGATCCAGTTATGGCTTATTCAGGAAGGGTGGACATTCATTCCTTATATGTTGGTGGGGCCACCCCTTCACTCAAGGATGAATTTAAAACTATCTGGATCCAACCACATGAAATCTATCAGGCCACCTTGACTGACCAGGAGGAACATGGATCTAAAATACAGATGACCATAGTTATAGTCCCTAGGGCCCTGTCCACTTTCTCAGGACTAACTGGCTCAACATCTTCTCAGATAACCAAGCCAGACATTCCCTCTGTCAATTCCTTAGGATATACACAGCTGGACAACAGCTCAGAGCAAATCCAGTAACTTTATGTGGCAGATGCCTCAAGCAGTCCTTACAGTAGCCCTTCAGATGTTCATCTCACTCTTTCCTTCCTAGGATGGACTGGGTCACCTTGAACAAGGTTGCTTGCCAGCTATCTGTGGATATGATATAGTAAAATAATTACATTTGTTGCTCATTACCATTGAGGCACTGGAGCAGAGCACAGGGGGTTGGAACATAGAATTGGAATGAAGCGCAGAGTCTGCTTTCCCTGAGAATGGCCTACCCTCTGCCCCCTACCGTATCATCCTCTGCCCATCCACCCAGCAGATTAGCTCCCTATCCCTGCCATCTGTCCCCCCGATCAGAGCTGTGAGTAACTCTCAGAGTAGTTTGCCCCCAGCACGCTCCCAATCAATCCTTATGTCCAGATGAGGGCAAGCACCCTCCCCCCTCAGTTCAGCTAGCAAAAATCTAGCTTGATATTTATTTATTAAACACCAGTGCTTAACTGCATCAGAATAGAGATGGAAAGTAGGACACTAGGTGACCCTTCCTCTATTCTGCACAATGAAAGAAATAATTGGTGGATGGGAATGCTGTATTCAACAAAAGGGCCCTCGTCTCATGCACCAACCAACTGGCTAACTTGCTAGCTAGATGGATATTTGCATCATCATGATTAGAAAAACAACAACAACAATGCTAAAAGAGGTTATGTATGCCTTGGGATGACTCTTCTTTTAATAGTAGATAACATATGTAGCTCAGGATTGAACTGGTGGGTTCTTGGTGTTTTCTGAACTTGGTGGTTTTCCTGCAAGCATTTCATTGCAGGCTGAAGATACGTCTTTCCTCTATGGGGGCCCAGAAGAACTCCTAAACATGACTGGTTGCTATCTCTGTGGTAGTATTTCCAAGGTCTTCTGTTTGTTAAACAAGAAAGAGGGTGCCTCTGTCTTTGCTAAGCAAGAGAGGGGAAAATAGCTACTGGGACAAAGGCTGAAAGATGTGTGAATGAGCACTGATGCAGAGAAGGGAGAAACCTGAGTACCAGTGAAGGAATGGAAAGATCAGGAAGACATTCTATCCTGAAGCCTCTTTATTCCTGGCAGCCAGATTGCATGCTCTGGATGGCATCTGCTGTCTTCTGTCCTCCACGCTTCCCAGAGATGTTCTGATCTTAAAGTTGCACTTGCCCGAACGTCTCTTCTGTTTCATCTCTGCTACCTGTTCCCTCCCTTTCCAACCCCCTTGGCTGAGCTTGTTGTGCTGATTGCTCCGTTTAGGTCTATTCCAGTTGTACAATGTGATGCAGTCCAAACAAATGTTTCAGAAGAAACTTCTCTTGCTGTCTTGAGGAGGCCGGTTGAATAACGTGGAATTCTCTGGCTTCTTAAGTAACATGTCACTGCTGAAAATGTTGGCCTACATACAGCAAGTAACAATGACAGGAGCAAACCATTGTGCTAAGAGATCTGCTCAGTGTCAGCACTTAGACAGTTTACTGTCCTTGTCAAGTTGTAGCACATTTAAGGTGTTTAATTCTATTTCTCCTTTGTAACTCACCGATACACAGGGGCTGCCTACTTTTAGTGGGACTTTCCCACTTATGTAGCTAAACCTGTTCAAAATGTTCAGCAGGTCTTTAAAGCAATTCAGCAGCAGTATTGTAGATAACATGGAGAAGTTTTGTTGGTGCCTCTGGCTTTACTTTACCTGGAGAGGATTTACCCATAATCCTTTCTGGGCCATTTTGGATAACACCCCCTATGTGTATGTAACCTATCCAATAACTATGCATTATGAATTGTTTAGTGCATGTTCACAACAACTTCATAGCAAAAGGGCTTCAATTTTAATTAGTACAAGCATAGACATAGTCTTTAAAACTATTTAAAACTGGCCAGTTTGGAAAAAAAATTGACTTTTACAAGAAAAAGCACTCAAAGCTAGATCAAGTATCATACTAATCCTAGTAGAAACAGGTATCTACAGAGATCCATTCCTAACCCAGTTGATGCAAATTATATTTTTGTAATAAAAATTTAACACAGTAGAGATCTTGATGACAATGATGATTCCTTTCAATCTTTGTATCTCCACACCACTACTGATAAGGTACAGTGCTATAGCTATAGCCTCAGCAGCTTTCCTAACAGAAGGCACAGAGTGTCTGAAGAGGGTGGTGTGAGACTAGGCTGAAGCTGCCATAACCTAAAGATGAAGCAGGCACGTAAGCAGGGAGGACAAAAGCCAGGAAACTTATCTATGGGATCCCTTCGGGGAGGTAGATAAGAAGGAAGCAAGTCGTTAAGGAAAAACAAAGGACCTGAACCAGAAAGAGGAAGTTGGGCCTGAGCACATGACCTGAACCAGAAAGAGGAGGTTGGGCCTGAACACATGGAGGCCCTCGCCCCAATCCCATCAACTTGTACTTTTGGGGATAAAAGGGGTCCCAAAGCCCGCCCACTCTGAGTCGTCTGAGTCATCTGAGTCTTCTTGGTCATCTGAGTCATCCAGACTTGGCGGCTTCCTCCCTCTAGCTAGTGCCTGGCAGCCTAGTTGGGAAGGGCGTGGGTAAGTGTGTGTGTGTGTATGAGGAAGAGCAAATATACCTTGCAACCAGTAAAGTTTTGCTGTTACTTTAAATTCACTGGGTCTCCGTGTATTACAAAGAACCTTTCGTGCCCCAGTGTTCAGTTGGAAGTGGTTTGTGTGTATCCCCAATTATTTCCCTGCTGTTGACCAGGGCTGTGTGTCTGTCTGCTCCAGCCGCACCTATCTGGAAAACCCAGGTAGAAAGCAAGGGGGGCTGACAAGATCCGCGTGCCTCAACAGGCTGTGAGTGTGTGAGTGAGTGACCATAAGCCGAACCTGGGAGCAGCGTCTGTAACAGTGGCATATATATTTTTATACAAAATTAAAGTTTGTATGCTATCTTAATGAATAATATGCATTTTTAAAGATTTCTCTAGTAATACATTATTTTTCTATTGACAACTGTAGTATAAAATAGCACTGCTAAATAACTAAATTTCAGCTCATTTGTTGCTTTGAGAATGCAAAGTTGGACCAGTTTGCATTCAACTGCAAGCTAAATGAAATTTCCCATATTTCTACTCTGCAAACTCCAAGGATGCCAGCCAGAACTTCCCCGGACCCTATTTTAGATGCTTCAGAAGTACAGAGTTTCTCTTCTATATCTGAGTCAATGCTGATTGTCAATTCATTAAAATCAGTGCTATCTACCTTAAAGATGTTTAGCCTTGCTTGTGGCTAAATGAACATTAATCTTGAGTTAATGTTCCTCAAGCTATGTTATGAGGAAACTACACAGTTTATTTAGAGTAGGACTTACGGCAGAGATGAGTGATACATGGCCTTCCAGAAGGTGCTGGACTTCATCTTCTATCAGCTGAATCCAAATGGTCAGTGATTGGTCTTGATGGCAATCACAGTCCTACCTTACAATCCGGTGGGCTCTGTTGTGCTTAGACTGTGCTTTACTAAAACCTAAGTATTATTTTGCTTAGACTTTGTTTTTCCCTGCTGAAAACTTGAATTTCTGTTGAGTACCTACTCCCCCAGGTGGACTAGAACCTAATTTTGCTTGAGTGAACAGAAATGTGCTTTACCAAAGCTGAGTTAGGTGATGGTGGGTGAGATCTGAGCTAAGGATTTCCTTATACATTACTTATCTATTGTATAGCATTACTTAGCCTACTTCTGTGCTTGTGTAGAATTGGTAGCATGGATACTGACTTCTCCACTATTAAGGTCATGTTGTGAACATGAACGTATCATATAGGACTCATAACTAGCATGAGAGTTCCAAGCAAGCAATCTTCTCTAAATTAACTACAAAAGTCCCTATTTTATATCTATATCTATATTAACAAAGCACACACACAAAAATATATTTTAAAAGGTTTCTCTTAAGAATCATGTATAAATGACATAAATTGTAGAAAACATTTGCAAAGAAAGCATTTACAACAACAAAAGCCTTTTGGTTATAATAGGTAATTTCTGATGGTTTCCTAGCTGGGTGAGAATTGGAATGACAACCAATTTTCCGTAATCA
Organism: Python bivittatus; assembly: GCF_059951505.1. Lineage (NCBI taxonomy): Eukaryota > Metazoa > Chordata > Lepidosauria > Squamata > Pythonidae > Python > Python bivittatus. The sequence goes on along the minus strand of NW_028277087.1, from coordinate 21,363,821 downwards.
CAAGTGGCTTCCTGGTGAACACTTTCTAAGTTATATGTTTATAGCTACTTAGGTCTGATAGAGGGAAAGGGCAGAAATGTGCAGTGCTTTCTATCATATAGCATCTAACCTGATGAAGCTGTTAGCTAGCCAAACCTGGCCTCCCTGGGTAAGGGAGCAATTCCAAAGACCACCAGAGGAGGGCCATAGATTGAAATCATTTTACATCTGCATAGATTATTGCCAACTGGATTGGATCAAGAGAGGCAGAGTTGGCTGGTGTGGGTCTTCCGGGCTGTGTGGCCGTGTTCTGGAAGTTTTGTTTCCTAACGTTTCGCCAGCACGTTAGGAAACAAAACTTCCAGAACACGGCCACACAGCCCGGAAGACCCACACCAACCATCGTATGCCGGCCGTGAAAGCCTTCGACAATACAGAGACAGAGTTGATCAAGAGGCAACAGCAGGATGAGAAAGAGGTGGAGCTACTAAAAAAAGAGGGCTTTGGAAGCCATTTTGCATATGACTCATCCCAAAACCTGAAGCAAACATTGCTTCTACCATGCTGCTGCTCCTTCTAAAAGTCCTGCATTCAGTAAACATTTTGGTGGTTTAAACTAATTTTTCCAGGTTGGGGAAAGAGGTAGGAATAAAGGTGTATGTCTGTGTGTGAGTACACATCCATGTGTATGAGATGCATGTACTGACTGTCTCAGGATTTTTTTGTATTCTGTCCTCAAGCTGCCTTTTGATCTTGGATTGTGCAAATAGCATCTCCAGCAGGTGACCTCACCTGTCCTAACTTGTCTGGGCTCAGAAGCTAAACAGGTACATGCTTAGTCAATACTTGGATGGAAGACCACCAAGGAATAATACCAGGCCTATAAACTACCCTAGGAATTTTTTTTAAAAAAGCATCTCAGAAAAAAACAATGGCCAACCACTCCCATCTTGTCAAGAAAATTAGTAATCAGGAACTGAACTTGAGTTGAGAGCATCTATACTGTTGAAAGAGCAGTTAGGAATTTTTGTGGGCTGCATATGCTGGAATAAAAAATAAATTCTGGGAAAAGAGGACTAGATTTGTGGGTAGGACATATGCACATTCTTCTCTGCACCCCATCTGACCCCTCATGGTAATGGTAATTACCATTTCCAAATGATTTTGAAAAATACACAGCTTGAGGGCTTCAGATTTCGTTTAGGAAGAAAAGGATTCCCATACATTCAGTGGCAACCTGACAATTCATCCTGACAGTATTTCTTTGGATTATGCTTAGTTTATAAACAGAAGACAAATATAGTACATGAATGACTTTGAATTCAATGCCATCTATTTCAAAAGCATTGGTTTGCGTTCAGTTTGGAAAGATTGAATTGACCCGGGTCTTCTACATGTATTAACATGGTCAGCTCCTAAAAAACGTCTAAATACCATTTTGTGTCCTTCAAGTTCAATCATGATTGCATATTCATACTGGAATTTACTAATTTCTTGCTGTGGGTTGCTAATAACAAATCTGGTTCTTCTTGGCTCTGTTGTAGGATTAGGATCCTTAGATACTTTTTTCCTTCCAAGTGCATTATGGATACTGACTACATCAAGAATTTCTTAAGTCCCCCCCCCCCCCCTTATCTGCTGGCTAAACAGGGGGAAGTTATCTCGACATGAACTTGTATACACAGATGCACAGGGATTAGAAAAAATGAGCAAGGCATGAAAAGTCTACAAAGTTGCATTTGAGAGGAATCACAGATTAGGAGGAACCACTTTATAAAGTAGCTTTTTTTCTGGTCATGTCCCTCTGTGCAGGTTTGGACTTCTAACTGGCAGCACTGGTCCACTGATCTCCAGGCATCATAGAACTGAACAGCAGCTGCAACACTTGGCACAGAGTTTCTTCTTTCTCTTGGGGCTGAAGATTGTGAGGATTGCTTCATCAAAGACTGCTTTCAGGCCTTTCTGGGTCAAAGCTGAGCACTCTAAGTAGCACTGGGCTCCAATCTTGAATGAAAGAGAAAGAGGCAGGAATGTTGATGATGAGAAGTAAAGCAGAAGAAGACACCCTGCTGGATCAGACTGAAGGTCCATTTAGTCCAGCATCCTGTACCAAATGCCTCTGGGAAGCCCAAAAGCAAGACATGAAGGAGTTAGCCCTTTTTGTTCCTATTCCCCATCAAAATGTAATTAAGATGTACACTGCTCTTCAATGCTGAGTCCCAACTATATTTATGTTTCTCTTTAGATATAGGCATGAAGCATTTTTATTGATGTAAGAAAGGCTTAGCTTAAAAAGAAGAGTGGGCCCAAACCATTTTGTGGCCAGGATAAAGGATTGATCAGACTACTGAATTTTACTTAACCATGGGCAATAGGACAGAATCCTCCACTGCATCTGAGAATACAGGCAGATACTCTAGCAACAGGAGCCTGTTCTTCCCCATTTGTCCTCTTGAGTCCAGGTTCACTCTCCAAGGCTTCCCTGCCTCCTCCCTATCCTCTGAGGATGTCTTCTATAGGGGTCATGGCAAAAACAGAAGAGTAATTCTTAGGCTACCATACAATTTACAGTTTAAAATATAGGCATTTTATTTTAAGTGTCTCTCCTAGTTTGTGGTGCTGCCCCAACTGGCCCACTGTTTCTGAACTGATTCCATTAGTTTCTTCAATGGAAGAAATGTAAAAAAGTAAAATAATTAACATTTGTGCATCTATCAAGCTGGAAACCAAGTCTAAAATAATGGCAACATGACTGGGCTATTCTCATAATTAAAATAAGTGAGACGCCAATGCTAAACGTAAGGAAGCTTTTCTGAACGTGGTACCCTCCAGATGCATTGAGATAACAATAACCCAATTCCAGGTAGTACAGCTATTGACCAAAGTGGTTAGAAATGCTGGGACTTATTTCTGAAGGCTACCAGTTTTGGGAAGGCTTATTAAGGGCCAGCATAGTAAAATCTTTAGGTAGTGAAAGTAAATTATAATATGGAATGAATTAAAGAAAAGCAAGATCTGAAAATACAATGCCCTTAGAGATATCTATTGTTTTGTATTTCTTAGGGGGCAATGATGATTGAATAAAATCTCTGGTCTGCTTAGCTCTGAGAAAAGCAGAAAGGCCTTTGGCTTAGCTCTGGTCATACCAATCTAACTACTGTCTATGGTTGTTGAGGAAAAACAGTACCTCTTTAGCCAATTTGATGCCATGTTCATAAGTCAGGGGCTTCTCTTTCATATATAGTAACCGAGCCAAGGTTTTGGGGTCATCTCGAAGGTCGATCTGGAAGTATACAGACAAACACAAAACTTAAGGATCATTGTGCTCTATCTCTAATTCCCAAACAATAAACATCAGTAGCAAAATGCTCAGAGCTATTTGAGCATCTCATAGGTGAGATGTTATTGCTTCCATACTGAATTCTACAGAAATTTAGGTGCCTCATTTTCAGTATATCTGAAATCACAGAAGTAGACGAAAATGAGACAAACCTACACACTCCTTTCAGTTTTGGAAGTCTTTGAATCCTTTTGTGATGAAACACAATTCATTGTAGGAAAGTTTCCTCAACCATCCACACTTCCAGACTTGTTTGTGTTTTACAGACTTCCATGGCCTACTACTGATAGACATTTCCTCTGATTCTTTTTTGTCATTTACCTGTGTTCCTATTAGAACATAAGGCACATGTGGCATGCAGACTTTCAATTCTGGCACCCATTCCTCTTGGACATTGTGGTAAGAGGCAGGGTTTACCACAGAGAAACAGATCAAAAACACATCTGTGTTGGGGTATGAGAGGGGTCTTAGTTGATTGTAGTCCTCCTGTGAAAGCAAAAAAATATACAGGATGAAATTCAGAATTGCTATCAAATTATTCAGCCTATTTTGTTATTTGGTCTTGGTTGCAGTGATTGCTGGAAATCCACTTTTTATACAAACATGTGAAAGGAAAAGTAGGAAGACTTCAGTGCATTTGAAGATGCTTCAAAGCTCTTCAAGATGTTCAGAGAAACATCTTTAGCTTTAGATACAGTCTCTTAAATTAAACAGAAGGTGGCACTAGTTGTCAGTATAAGCCACAAGATTGGACCTTTGGTTTCCTAACTATAAATGATTCAAATTTTCACGTTGCTACCATTCTAAGAGGCAAAAATTGGAATCATTTTTAAAAGGTCAGAAACAAAGCTAGCATGATAAAATAAAATAATCTGCAACACTGAGATAATTGTTTTTAATGATATAACAGGATGACCTAGTCAAAGTTTTATGCCAAGAGAAACCTGCAATATCTTTGAGATTGGGAAAACTGGATTTGCTCTAATCATTTATCGTATCTGGTTTTATATGTGTACGGTGGCAATTATATGATGGTTTTGTAGAATTGTATATATTTCTATAATATTACAGAAATGAAAAATGTCTATTTTGGAATGTCAAAGGGAAAGAAAAATACCTTCATTATTCATGTCTGAAAAGTGATGGCATGAAAAACAATAATAAATAAATAAATTGGAGATGTATTACCTGTCCTGCAGTGTCATAAAGTCCAAGCAAATGTTGTCTGCCTCCAACTGTCACAGTAACTGTAAAAGAAGGAGAAGAAGAGAAAAAAGTTATTATTATGTATTAGATTTACATACTGCCTAACTCCCAGCAACTCTGGGCAGTTTACAAATGACTTAAGACATTAAAGCAAGACATTAAAAACGACAAGAAATAATAAGAAGGGTAAAGATGGCAGGAAGACAAACCAAGTGGGGGAAAAAAAAACCCAAGCTGGATCAAAAGGAGGCTTCACTCACCCTCACCAAGGCTCGGATGAGGAGCCAGATCTTCAAGGCCCTTTGAAACACCAGCTGGGTGGGGGCCATTCAGATCTTGGGGGGAACCTCACTCCAGAGGGCAGGGATTGCGACAGAGATCAGATTGGCTGAACAGATACTATGTAGAAAATTGTCAAAAAAAATACCCAAACTTCATGAGGTGATTCTGGATCTGACTAAGCCCAGCAACTTTTTGTTTTTAACTCACTTGTTAGATGCTTCTGGGAAGCCAACAAGTTTTCAGTGAAGGGAAATGAGCATTTTGCTGGTGGTTTTTTCCTTTTCTTCTTTTTGGTCCATTTGCAAGCTAGAGATTTCCCCAAACTTATCTCTTGCTCTTGAGTTTGGGTAAATAGGCAAAAACACTCATAGCCTAAATACTGAAAAATAGGGCATGATGCTGCTTCTGAACATGAGTATTCTATCCTACAACATAGTTGTATTCCATTGATCATGATTTATCAGGTCCTTATTATAGAGATCTAACTGTGATGGTCATTAGCACATTTTCATTTTGACAGTGAACAAACAGTATATATATGACTGTAAACTGACAACAAAACCATATTTTATTTCTAGTATCAGCTAGAAATTCCCACACTGGGTGGGAATTCTGACAGTTATTGTTCAACACAACTGAAGCATATTACTTTGGGGAAAACCACACATGGAGATATATAGAGTACTGTACTATTTACTCACATGCCCTTAGACATGTCCCCAAGTCACGCAGAAGTAAGATAACTAGGGAACTGGGAGAAACAAAGATAATAGTGAAAAGAAGAATAACTCCATGAATTTAGGCTTTGATTACAGTTAGGAATGTTTTCCCAGCATGCGATCCTTGAGTAACAATTCTTTTTGCCATCCTGAGGACACTGTGGATTAAAAGTATTGCTGTGATGGAATGGAATTATGAAGGCCAAGCTCAGGGAGATAAACATTTTCTTAGCTCACCAGAACTGCGTGGGAGGAACAAGAGGATGAGACTGGCACCTCCCTGAGGAATTCACACTGTTGTGGCTGGAGGACTTTGGGAACTGGGGTTTTAGTCTGGGAAGATTCTTGCTAGAGGTTGTAGCTAATAAACATAGCTGGACTGAATTGGCATTGTCTCTTGGAGTTCCTTGGGCTAGGCCTGGCATCAATCAAAATGTTTATCTCCCTGAGCTTGGCCTTCATAATTCCATTCCATCACAATTGCACAAAGCTAACCTTCAGCTTACATAGCCTAGCTAGCATTATTCTCACTCTTTGGCTAGAAAGGGGCTCACTAGGATCAGGAAGAGACCACCAGCTGGCAGATACTTGAACCCTAGCAAGTTAGAGTTGTGTTTGTGTACCATGATTCTCTTTAGGCTGCAGTGATTACTCAGTGAGCATAAGGTACTGTTAAGGGAGAAGGTCTGTGCACAGCTCCTGCTAGAGCGGCAAGTGGAGGCTGTGGTTTTCCTGAGACAAGATGACCCTGTGAGAAGGATCCATGCTATCATCACCACCCATTTAGACTACTGCATACGATGCATGTGCTTTATGTGGGGCTGTCTTTAAAGACCATCTGGAAGGTTTGTTTATTTATTTATACAATTTATAGGCTGCCTGACTCCCAATGACTCTGGGCGACTGTCATTGCTAGGAACATGTAACACTTGCATTGCAGGCCCTGCATTGACTGTACCCTCTTTAAGGTCCTGAGTCAGTTAATGACTCTTCCCCATTGGGTATGTTTTAATTATGTCTGGAGTAACTCTTGCTACATTCTTTTTCTTTTTTTCCCCACCTGAATGGATGACTCTTTTTTTTAATTAAGAAGTACAAAAAAAAAAAAAAAAAGGAAAAAAGAAGGGAAGACTCTAATATCTTACTATGTTGATGAGATATGATAGGTAGTTACAAAGCAAGGCTCTTATCTTATACATTTCTGTCTTCCAATATTTATCTGTTGAAATATTCTGGTGTGGGTTCTGTCCTTCCTCTAAGGCAGGGCTGCATGATTTTTACTGGGTCAAGAACCATGTTGACTTTTGAGTGGCATACCAAGTTGAATTGTGGTTTGTGTGCACTACATTTAATTAAAATGAATTATAATTTATGTGATTACTCTGCAGTTATGTATTTAATCACTGTCCATTTGTGTCAGCTTACAAAGTACTTGGCTATAACTTTTGGAAGTCTTTCTGAGGCTCACCCAAATTTCTGGGGGTTGCATGCAGTTCTCAGGCCTCAGATGGTATACCTCTGCACTTAGATGGAGATTTAGGGAGCTTCATACTCAAAAAGTCAGCTCAAGTCTGCCTAGCTTTACAGATTAATGATTACATTTGGCTGACGTTACATGTCTCATTGTTTGGTTAGATCACCTTCTTTGCAAAAGGACCAGAAGGAGTCTGTTGTGCACAAAGAAAAGGTTGGAGCTCCGCTGGGAGAACAGCCAGCAGTATTAAGACATTCTTGCAACAGTTTCTGTAATGTATATTCTGTGATACGGAAAACTGAAATCAAAATCTAAACTTTAGTTGGTGCAAAATGGCTTCATCATATTTTGTTGTTATTTATTTGCTTACTTACTGAAATGTGTATGCTACCTACTTGAGTAACTCTAGGCATTTACAATGTGCATAAATTCAAATATCCATAAAATCAATCTTACATTAAAACCATAAAACTGTTTCTGTTGCTGCCATCAGCTAAAATATTCCTGACCAAAGAAGACAATTTTAAGTGGCTTCTAAAATATTAGGAGTGGGAACTGATCAGACTTCTGTGGATTAGCTGCTCCAAAGTTATGGAGTTGCCATTAAGAATGTTATTTATTTTGGGGGTCCCAACCTCCTGTTTTCTCTAGGGGCAGGTACCTATAACATCCTCTGCCAGTAAGACCATGTAAAGCAGCCAGGTTCTACCTGGAGAGAGAGTTCTGCAGGTAGTATGGGCCCAAGCTAGATAGGGCTTTACAGGTAACATCCAGCACCTTGAGATGGATCCAGAAGCTAACTCAAAGCCAATGCAGCTCTCACAGAATAGGTGTTATTCTATTGAACTGGCTAGTGCTGGTCAGCAGGCAAGCAGCTATGTTCTGCACAGCTGTAGCTTCTGGATCATCCTCAAGGAGCAAATTGCAGTAGTCTAACTGAGAGATGATAAGGGCATGAGTCACCCGCCATCTTCACTGCTTTGTAATCCAGGAATGGCTATAACTGGTGGACTGGCCAAAAGTTCTCCTGGGCATGGCTGCCACTTGTGGCTCTAGCAATAGATGTGAGTCCAGCAGAAGCCCCAGATTGTTAACAAGCTCTTTCAGGAGCAAGACAACTCTGTCCAGAGCAATAGTTAGAATATCCATGAAGCCAGAAGATTCTGTACCAAACCAACAATAATTCTCCATCTTATTCACAGGTGATGAAGTTTAACAAATTTAGATACTTGTTTATTGTTGTTTTTAATAAATGTATATGTGCTTTCAGTGATGTGCTTTCTGCCTATCCAAAGACACAACTCCATCTGTAGTCACTCTGCTGGAGTAAGGGGGAAGGGGAGGCAAATTTAGTTGATTCATCTCTCCTCCATGCAGCACATTTAAATAGGGAGTGTCACTAGCACTTAATAAGGAGCTATTCACTAGGGATGAGCACTGGGTTTGCCTGAAATGTGGATTCCACGGTGGTCTGAGACAACTGAAATAATTTTTCCCAAGATGGTTACATCTACACTTATATTGCTCTGTTCCAATCTGGGTTCTCTATGACAGGGTTCTTCAACCTTGGCAACTTTAAGACGGGTGGACTTCAACTCCCAGAATTCCCCAGCCAGCCTTGCTGGGTGCCAAGGTTGCCAAGGTTGAGGAACCCTGCTCTGTGAAGCTTCAAACTCACTCTGCTTTAGAAGGATCAGGTCTTCCAAAAGGGCTGCACAGATATATCTGGATCGACACACATAGAAGTAGCCTATACGAGTTTATGCAATACTAGATTATAAGATTTTATTGAGCACGGGAAAAGATAAAATCCCCTGCATCTCTTACTATGCAATGCTTTTTTATATTTAATTAGTTTCAGTACCTTCAAATAAGCAGTGTGGCAGCAAAAGAGTTACCAAAAAAAAAAAAAAGTGTGGGGGGGGAAGTATTGAGAAGTTTGACCAAATTTGAAACTCTTGTAACATGTATTATTGACCATTTGCTTGGTATGATTTATAAATTATTAGTGAATCTGAACAAGTTAGAGATTAGATTCAGATTAGTGAATCTGAACAAGTTAGAGATTGCATGATTCAATGGATACAAAATACGAATATAATGATACAGATGCAACAGTGGGAAGAAGAATTTCAAATTTACTTCAAATTTTACCCTCAGAGAGGTGTTTTTAAGTTAAGGTGTTTTACCATTGGCATACCACTTCAGTCTTGATTGTGAAAGTGAATAATTATTTTCCCAAACAATGTTGGAAATGCTGCAAGAAGGCTGGATCCTTCTTTCATATGTGATGGCATATAAAACTTAACGGATTCACTGTAGAATTGAGCAGGTTTTGAAAGTTGCAATTCCATTGCAACTGGAGATACTTTTTACTAAATTTTCCAAAGCATATATCTCTCCAAAATACATCAAATAGGCATTGTATATGTTAATGGCTGCAAAGACTTTATATACCTTATTGGAAAAGACCTTTGATTTCCCTTTTGGAGGAATGGCTAACTAAACTGTGGGAGTATACCTCAATGTCTAAAATAACTTTGCTTTAAAAAAAATAAATCTGCTCAGAATATAATTCAAATTGGAAACCATTCTTGGATTACAATCTTGTACATGGAATTGTGCCGCACAATGATTTGTAGTATTAGTGAAACGCATTATTTACTACTTATGGTCTCTCTTAATGATTTGGACAACTTTTTTTTTTTTTTTAAACTGTGCTCAGTCATTACTGACTCTGCAGTGACTGCTTGGCCGAGTCCTTTGCAGTTTTCAAGGCAAGGTGTTTCGGAAGTGGTTTGCCAGAGCCTCCTTCCTAGAGCAGAGCCCAGCTGGTGTGCGCAGGAGGCAGGGTTTCCATTGCTTTGCACCCTTTTCGGGTGAGTGCGGTTTTCGCGTTTTACCGGCAACTGCTCTCGGCTTCTTTTTCCAAGGCGGTGCCAGCATTTTTCCTCCCACCAGAGTGAGAGTACCCATTTATCTACTCACGTGAGTTTTCGACCTGTTGGGTTGACAGGAACTGGGGAGGAAACAGGAGCTCACCCTGTTTAACGCGAAGGCTGGACTCGAACCGCTGAAGCGTCAGCCATTTCTGGCCGGCAACTTTCAGCATCATTAAGCCGCTGCGCCACAACGTTACCCAGGTGTTTTTTAGTTTAAAGCTCAACAGAGATATATGGATTTTGACTAAAAAATGGATAAGAAATATCTTATAATGTTATAAATTTCTAATGATGTATGGGAATACATTCGTTTTATGATATTTCAGATTTGTTGTTTATCCACCCATATTTTGGCATCTGTGCTTGACTTTTTTGTGTGTGTGTTACTTAGTTCTTATATTCTTTAAAATATATATAATAAAGAATTGAAAAAGGAAAAACAAAACAAAACAAAACAAACCTCTGTGTTTCTCCAGAGCAACAGACCACTGCATTCTGGGGCACTATGGCAATCTTGTCAAAAAACAAAAAAACTCTTGTGATTTATGTAGAACACCATAGTGGGGAGGAGAAGAAGGCAAGATTAAATCCAGTGCAAATGAAAGCCTATTACCCCTGTCTACTTCATGATTTGGGCTTCAAATGAATCTGATGCACATTTATTTATTTATATTTCAAATTTAGTCCCTGCCCATCTCACTCACTTCTAGTTTATGCTAAGTTTCTCTAAATTATTAAGTACATCAACAGCAAGGAATCTATATCTGTAGAGATAGGTTAAATCTAGCTGATTCAAAATCTTAGTCATGTACATTGTTATGTCACAGACTCATAGAAGGGCTATCAAATCCAGCCCTTTGTTCAGTGCAGAAATTTAAATTAAATAACTTTGATAGATGCCTGTCCAATCACTGCTTGAATATATCCAGCAAAAGGGAGCCCACTGTCTCTTTGGGTAATTAGTTCAACTGGCAAATTGCTTTTATGATCAAAGTGTAAACAGTCTTTCTATGTAAATGAAGAATCAATCTAATTAGTTCCCTATTCTGAATATTAAAGTTCTACTCACCAGACATAGGCATTTCTGTATTTTCCTGAACTATTTTAGTCTGTTTAATAAGTATAACATCCCAAAATGGCAGGTGAGATGGTTTGGGCACATTTGCAGAATGGATCTAGTTTGCTACTGTACAAATTACTCTGGAGACCAAAATCCCATGAATGGAAAATTCAGTTCAGGGCCCCAAGGAAAACTTGAATATGGCAAACTGAAACTAATTTGGTCCATGTTACACTGAATTTAAAATCACAGCAATGGACAAAGCACTTTGGTGAGGCCTTGTATCAAACACCAATGATCCTGTAGCATGTACAGAAGTCTATTCATTGTAAAGCTATATTCAGCCCAATGTGTGCTAGGGAGATCAAGTTCAAATCTCTCTCGCTCACTCTTTCATTTATAGACCACCCCCAACTCAAGGACTTTCACCAAGTCCCAAAGATAAAATATACAATACACAATGAAAAAACACAATTAAAACATCCACAATCCAATCAAATAGACATAGAATACAAAGTACCTACACCAAGTCAATCTGTAAACCCAGCCAAGATGGAGCTAACCTGATGCCCACCAGGAAGCTGTCCCAAAGGACTGTTACTATTACCCAAAAGCAGCACCTCTGAGCCTTGGTCATCCTTATCTCCCTAAAGTAGGGAACCAATAGCAGCTTCTCCCAGCTATATCAAACTGCCAAGGCTGATTTCAATGGGAGAATGATATCCCAGTGTTCAACTATTGGATTTTATCTGTATGTAGCACCCAGATTCATTCCATTTTGTTTGCTGCTATGTCTGTAGGGGAGTGGGACTAAATTAAGGCAAAGAGAAGCAGAGAGTAATTTTTTCTATCAATGTACTGATTCCAATACTCTCACAGTTAATCTCATGAGCTGATAGAGATGCTGCTGATAGAAAAGACCCTATGTAGGAACATTTTAATGGCGTGTGCTCATTATGTAAAAATGAAGAAAATGTACAAAATGTATATATTATGAGGAAGATATACAAGTCTTCAGTGTAACATTAAGGCAATATTTGGACATCAACATATTCTAATTATCATACTTGATCTTTGTTACAGCTTGGTTTAAATACATTGATTAAATTAGCTTTGTTTCTTCCTGAATTGAATAGCTGATTTAAATGGCCTTGACTGACATTTATTCTAACTGTGATACACAAGGCCCTTTAACAGAGCAGTGAGCTGGCTTCAGAGATGTGAGCTATTTTTTGGGTTTTGTTTAACTAGAATGTACTTCACCCAGCTCTCATTGTGAATCAAGGGGAACAGGTCACAGATAAGCCCTTAGATAAAAAGCTTGTGAACATAACCCCAGAGGCTTAAGGTTCAGGTCCTTGTCACTCAGCCACTCACACATCATTTCCTGTTTCCCTTATATCAGTCAGCAATAGGTGGAAAGAAGTCCCTTTTACTGATATTAGTAGGAACTGAGGAAGCAACCTTATTCCAGATCAGACTATTTGTTCATTAATGTCTGCAGTTTCCATTCTGACTTGGAACAGTAAAGATCCTTCTCTACAGCTAAGCTGTAATGCTATTATCCACCCATCCTTGAATTGGCAGTAAACAACTGTATATTGGCATGGAAGGTTTTGTTCCCATCTCAGACCTTATCCTACCGCTATTCCCTCTCTTTCTATTCACTGCACTCCCTGGACTTCCTTCAAAGCCTAAGATTTTACATACTTTGAGGATATGTAGGACAGAATTAGAATAAGGAGAAGAATACAGCTTTAACAGTGATACAGCTAAGAATGACTTAAGCCTACCTTAGTCATAGGCTGGGGATTTGATGAAGACAACATCGTGGGGGCCTGGTAAACATAGATGTTGCCAAAGGATATTTGTGCCATGCTTAGGTGCAAATTGGAAAAAGTGAAAGAGCCTTTCCACACTTGTGATTTATTAGCAGCAACTTAGCTGTTGCTATGGTGATATGAAGCCTAGTATTATATTATCCCAGCAGTGGCTGAATGACACCATAAAAGGCTAGTGTGAACTTTATGGTGTCTTTTCCTTTCATCACCTGCTTTAAACTGGGTAGTAAGGATTGAACCTGGGGCAAGTCCTTTACTGCTGTCCCTTGGGAATTAACTGAGAATCAGGTACTCTTATTTATCTGCTGCAAATCAGTCAAACATGTAATAGCCAAATGCAACTTTCTGCTAAGTTAGAGATGGGCTTTCTGCCAATTATGAGCTTGCAGTGGTGAGTTGCAGTGACAAACAGATTGACTGCTGAGCAAAGTTTCCATAGGAAAGTTTCCTGAAGCAGGTAGACAACCCAAGGGCTTTGGCATTTATTTTGCCATCTTGGGAACTGGTATTAGGCCTGTATAAATACCCCATCTATAGTAAATTGTGCCCTTCTGCTGGCAAATATAAATAAATCATATTACAAACTTTCAACCATTGTAGCAGAAGCAACCCCAAATTTGCTGCTACATCCATCTCACTTTAAAATTCATCAGTAACAGCCAGACAGAGGAAGAGAGAGAGATTGAGTGCTCCACAGGTTTTCTCATCTAACACAGCTATCTGGAAGCCTGGCTGAAGTTGGTAGAGAATGAGACAGCTTTCTCCCTCTCTCCTTCTCAGTATACAGCTTTCTTAGCTATGCAGTGCTACTGAAAAAAGGATTGATCTCTACTTCTGATCTTTGTTGTCACAGAAATATCCTTCATGCTCTTATCTTCATGCTCTTCTCTAAGTTTGTTACTCCTTCTCTAGGATGAAACTTCTCTTTACTTCTCTAGTGCATGGTCCTTATTTATCAGTTCTTGAGCTCCTGAAACAAAACTCTCTGCCATCTTGATTCTTCACCATCAACTATAAGTTTGCCAAGCTTGCTTAGTTGGTGTTAACTTCATCTTAATATTTACCACTAATCCAGATTTTTGACTTCCCATTTTTACTTTCATAATAAGCTCTTCTATTTTACTTTTGTCTAACAATGAGGTGTTGTCCGCATATCTCAAACTGTTCATGTTTCTATCAGGCTTCCCAGCTTGAATTGAGCAGAAGCTATCCAGGCAGCTGGCCCAGCATGGCTTAATCTTTATTTCATGCTACAGTAAAGCCATTTCAAGAAAGGCAGGGGTGTCTTGTGTGTGACACACATAAAAACCAGGCAACGCTTCAATCACACTGTGTGTTGCCATCTTGACTTTTTTGACCAGACTGTGTGGACACCTCTGAAGCAGTTGATTGCCCTCTGTCAATGGGAGACTACAGTTGCTTGTAATACCCATGACAGAGTCCATTGCTCCTTCTTCCTGCCTTGCTCTGGGAGGATCTAACTCTCACATTAACTTCCATAGTTCTAATCCCCCATGTAATTCCTGCCATTTTTATAATGTATCTGCTGCATACAATAAATCAATCAGATATAAGACAATATGCATCTTTGCTTCACTCCTTTTTTTCCATCTACACCACCCCATTTCTCCAATTTCAGTTCTTACAGTAGCTTCTTAGCCATTATAAAAGTTCCTCAGAAGACTAATCTGATGTTCTAACATACCCATTAGCCTTACATGTTCCATATTCTGGCATGAGTTTCATAACCAAAGGCCTTGCTGTAGTCAATAAAGGTAATCCTCCTTATATTATCATATACTTTTCCTTTAGCCATTTTTATATCCTTCTTTCCTATCCCTCTGCCTTTTCTTTGGAACCTAATTCTTCTTTGTCATTTTTCTCCCCTTGTATCATTCTGTTCATCTTTGTAAGATCGTTAGTATAACTTTGCTTGAGTGCAGAATATGTGCAATAGTTCCATAATTTGCACATTCTCTATTGTCTTTTCATTTTCCTTTAGCCTCCTTTACCTCTATTAGACTTCTCCCATGATCATTCATGGCTACAGTAAAATTTCAATTCTTTGGACCAATGGAAGGAAGGAGTGTCTGTTAAATTTGAATGTCAGTTCTGAACATATGTAATGAATTTAAATTTTACATAATTTATGCAGTTTTGTGATAGTTATGTAAAGTTGATGTAATATATGCATGAATTACATAATATGTGCAAACACTGAATCATCAAACAATGGACTTTACTGTTTGGCAAAATATTTACATTCAGATTTTATTTGTTGCATCCCAAGTCTACTGATTGGGAGTTCTATATAATCAAAGTTTACTGTATTCCTATCTTGTGAATTTCCCCATGATTTTTCTGATCTTCTTAAAAATCTCTCAAATTTTCTTTTCTTGTTATTTGCCCACATTTCTTAATATTCTTGATTGAGATATCTTTGCTTGGTCCCTTTTGCTTGATGAGGGATATAAAGTGTTTCATAATTTTGTATTTCTCTTGTTGCCTGAGACTTTTATCCTCTGTCTGTCTTTGGCAGTTCTGATAACTTGTTCTGAAAGTCACTTGGATCTTTCCCTCTTTAAAATTCTAGGAATTTCTTTTCCACTTCAGTTTTTGCAATTTCTCTTATCTCTTCCTATTCCTCAGGTTATCTCCTATATAAATTAAGCATACTGAATCTGTTTCATATACTGTTTTTGCATTCTGACTGCATGTCCTCCACGTCAGATCTTGCTTGGACACCCATTCTCTTTAATTTAAATTTAATTTAAGGTTAACTTAAGTCACCCGTTGGGGGTAGATGGGCGGCATACAAATTTAATAATAAATAAATAAATAAACAAACAAACTCATTTATTTGACATCAGTAATTCCTGATCTGTTTCAAAGTCTACATCTGGATGTATCCTGAATGGTTGGATTCTTTTTTCCAGTTTCTGTTTCCTATTACGTAGTCGGCACTACAATTAATACAAAATTCTCTTGGGAATACTTTGTTCACTTATCTTTTGTATTATCATATTTCTCAATCCAAATCTTCCTGAAATTCCAGGTTCCTCCATTTCTTAAACATTCCAATCACCTCCTAGCGGTACTATGACATTTCTGATATTACATAGGATGCCTCAGGTTACATCTGTAGTAAATGCATACACTTATATAACATTGACGTTCATAGCCACTAACTCTAATAGATATGATCCTCTCATTTATTGTGTTACAACTAGGCACATAAACAGCAATGTTGCTTTTCACTATTATTACCACTACTTGTTAAGATCTCATGCTCCAACTAGCATATCATGTCATCATTTGATTTAAGTTGATCCACTTTCATTTATGCTTAAAACATCCTGCTTAATAACCTGGCATTTTCAAATTTTCTTTGGGTCAACACTGCTGCAATCTGTAACCAACATTTCTTATTACTTTGGTCTGACCACATCTTCACTTCCAGATTCACTCATGGAAGTTCAATGATCTTTCCCCGTAATTAGAGGAGTGCCTTTCAACCTGGAGGTCTTATCATTTGGCATCCAAACATGCCTAAACATTTCAGTCATGTCCATGCAGTAGTTTGCCATTGCCTTTTCCCAGGTTTAACTGTGGAATTCCTTCTGTTAGGTGGGTTAGTATCAGTCTGTCAAAGTGGGCCAAGTCAGGATACTGATACCACATGAACTGGAACTCTATTATTACAGGGTCTAATAACAAAATCTTGAAAGGCAGACAGAGTTTTTCTCTCCCTCCCTTTAATACCAAAGAAAGTCCAGCTGGAACAATCTTGAGTTTTTTCTTCACCCTTTCCTGTCTTTCTGGGCTAAGTTCATGTTTTCCTAACAACTGCTGCATACCTTCTCCAAGATATCTCTGTACTCTCTACATGTGATTTCCTCATGCACCTGCCCTCAGCCTCATTGTGGATTACTCTTAACTCACTTTACCCATGAAGATATCCTGCTTCTGCCAGATTTATTCAAGGTCACTGGAGCTACTGTACTTACCTCTCCCACCATTTCAAGGTGGTAGTCACCTGGGAGGAACTCAGTCCATATCCATTCTGAAACTGATATCAATAATTATTTATTTCCACATTTAGGCTGCTTAGCATTGAAGACTATCAATGTGTATCAATCAGCAGTTGCCAGCTGTTTATGCTTGTTATTTGAGTCACTGGGTTTTAAATGATTATACTTTGGTTTGCATTGACCAAATCCACAAAATGTTATCAAAGCATTGCAGGAAGAGAATAGCTTGTCTTACAATTTCAGATAATTTGCCAAATATGTGGAAGAAACTTGTGAGCAAGCCAAAGAAACAAGTCAATAGTGTGAGAGGGAGATCAATGAGTTTGATATCTCTGCCTCTTATTAAAATGGGCTGGCAGTAAATCTAGTTACCAACAATGACCTATGCTATTTTATCAAGCCAAGAGCCAATATAAACAGGTTCTAATAAAGATGCACATGACTTTGTGATAGACAGTTAATGAGCAACCTGTCCTCAGAGGAAGGATTCTTCCTAACTTTAATCAGCTGGAGGTTGACAAGTTGGTAATAGGAATACCATGTACAATGAGTCTGTTCTTTAAATGGTGAAAAAAGGTGAAGGAGGAAGATAAATAGAACAGCTCTCTGACAACTTCTTGCACAAGATGGGAGCCTAATCTTGACTTGTTAAATGCCTGGAACAATGCTGATCGACAGGGTTAGATATATATTCCTATATCCATACAGAACACTGCCTTTGACTGCGTCTTAGCAGCTGTTCCACCATTCCAGCAGGCAGTTGCTTACGCAGGCCTCACCGACGTGGGAAGTGTTTATTATTTCAATCTGTCAACTTCAGGATGGGTCAGCGATTTTTGCTTTCCCTTCCCCAACAGTCCAGAGAGAGAACAACTCCACTGTTCTGAAAGAGAAAGGCTTATACACAAAACAGTCTAGATGGGTTTTCATCTGCTTTCTTCTTTGAAACTGGACCAGCAATGAAGAAATAAATAATAAGCCCTTCCCTTTTGAATTTTTTTTTTGTTCCAATGGACAGCATGTTTTTATCTGAGCAGAAACCAGGGTGGAGGGCATGCTTTTCCATGGAGCAGGGGTACAGTTTCATTTCCTAGCAACTCTGATTAAGAAATTCCCATTGGCATTGCTGGAAATGACCCTGGAAGGTCTTTAAGCAAGAGTGAGACCTAGCATTTCCAGCTTAGTTTTGCAGGAAGAGACCATTGCTCAGTGGCAGACTGCAGGCTTTGTTTACAGAAGGATGCAGGTTCCCCATTCAAGAAATGGACTGGACTGTCTGATGATACAAAATACTTTTCCCTGGCTCAAAGCTTGGGGAGTAGACTTAAAGAAAAAGCATGGGAGCTGCCCTTCTGCACCACCGTGTGGTGAATGTCTAATGCAAAAATGGGCTGCTTTTGTCAGAATGATGAAAGCAGTATTACAACATCACATCACAAACTTTTGCATATACCCGTGACATCATGATACACGTAGGAAAGGGGCCCCATTTATTCAACGGATTGAAGACCTGATTGCACTTGCTACTTACAAACGGATTGCTTATAGATGTAGACTTTGTATGGACAAGTACAATGAAATATGGGACTCATTAATACAAAATACAGTAGCTTAAAAATTAAAAAAAATGATAGTCATATAAACATATTAGAAATATATAGGTACTAGGATAATATTTGCATTAGATAAGTATATATAGAATTGTAATTGTTTGCTGTTATAATGACATATTAACATGGGTTTTTAAAATATTTCTTTCACTTTTTTGTTAAAGTACTTCCTATGTGTTTTTTTTCTTTTTCAGTAATAAACAAACAAACAAACAAATAAATAAAAATGACACATGTAGGAAAGGGGTAAGACTTTCAAGTGATACCACAACACTGCTTACATCGCTCTAATCCCCACTGCTCTCCTGCATGGATGCTGCTGAATCTACGGCCCCAAAGTGTTGTGGTCTCAGCTGACTCTATAATTCTTTGGTCCTTGGCTTAAATACCTCCAGCAAAGCATGACATGCTGTGGTCAGAGTTGGCTTCACTTAGAACATGGTTAGGAAACAGATGCTTGAGGAGGAGAACAATCAAACAAAAGCTGCTGTTTTTAATGTCCTGAAAATTGTTCCTCTTCTCATGAATATCCCTTCTTCCCATCCTTCTAAAAATATTTCATTGCAAATGAAGGACATATTTCTGACCCTCTAAACTTTGGACTGTGCAGGTCTTCATGCAAAAGAAAAACATGAATGTGTTGGATACAGTTGAATGACTACTTGGGACAATGTTTTTCTTAAGAGTTATGGGCACCCTGCAAAGAAGAAATCTGGACAGAGGGTCATGATTATGCTCAGTGGAATTATTTTCTCAGGAATGACAGTAAACCTTTATCTTGATTGATACTCCTTACAGCAAGGGATAACATTTGGCAATCTCTCCTTATGAAGATGGGCAAGAGCTGCTCATTTTACTTGTTATACTTTCAAATTACAGATAGGTGAACATACCATGATTTGCAAAGAATTTGAGAAAAATGAGCTTATTTCAAGAAGTTAATGCGGACTCCAAGCTAAGATTAAGTTGGAACTCTGGGATGTGTTAGAAGACTTAGTCCCTGGTACAAGGCAAAGGCCCCAGTGTCAGATGGCAGACATACACAGGCCTCAGCTATTAATGGATACACCAAGCTGTCTCCTACCAGTAGCAGAAGTCAGAGCATGTTTCCCTTCTCCTTGGCACTCTTAGGGCAATTGGCAGTTTAACCAGACTAAGCAGAGAGGGTAGAAGCCAACTCCCTGCAGATTAATCAGCTAAATAAAATTAGGAAAATATAATCTAAACTAATAATTACTAGCAATACAGCAGAACCAATTAGGCTCAAAAATAAACACAATTCATGTCCCATGACTAAAATTTGCTCCAGCTCATTAACCTGCTATCTATCTATTGAATTGATTAAATCTGGAAGATAGAAAAAATACCGTGAACAAATGTCAGTTATGCAGGATCTGAAACTCTGAAACATGATGGAATATATAACAGATTCTGTAAACATGGAGGATGAAGCAAACCTATTACAGGAGGGAGTTGGAGTATCACAGAAAAGACTTCTTGGTCCGGGGAAGGGAAAACATGAGAAAGGTTCAGAATAACTTTGTCTTAATTACATTAGGTATAAGTTGAACAGGAGAATTGTTTTGACAGGTTTTGACAGGTTTTCAAGGTTCTATTAGATTGCCCTTCTAGCAATAAAGATCTTTCCAGAAATCCAAGTAGTTCTTGCTTTCTGAGTTTGGCAGCCTTGCAGGGCTTGATAGAAACCAAAGGCAGGCCCATTGGGTGAGGTTCCTGAGGCCTTTACGAGGCTCTCCATTTCATGACATATATTTGTCTTCATCAGGTTGTTGCATCAAGGACTCAGACCTGCCATGACATACCCAAGTGCTTGGGTCAAGAGAATGAAAGTGAATTTTGATAATGACAAATGTTAATGTGCAGTGTGATAAAAAGAAACTGCAACCATAATAGGGGTCAAGGAGCCAACTGGCTCAAACCCAGTAACCTTGATGAGTCTGGTGGATTCAGAGCTTCTGTAGGTAACATGAACTGAAGGAGCAGGCAGAGAGTCCAATTTTAGAGATAAAGTTGGAGGAGGAGGATGGTTTGTTTTCCCTAAGAATAGGAGTTTATATGAGAAAGGTTCTGCTAAGTGTGGTATGAGCAGTCAACTTCCAACTGTTTGGAGCATTGGTACTGCAGATTCTGTGGCTGACATTGCTCATCAAAGCTTGTGAAGAGTGGCAAAAATGGGATCAAATAGATGTTTCAGCAATGGGTAAATGTGGAAGGGTTGGGGTTGCAGTTTCAGCCTTCCGGCCTTCTGAAGAGCTCCATTAGGACTTCAGGGACATAGTACAGGAGAAAGCAAGCCAGTTCTTCAGTCTGATTGTTTTTAAAGGTGGGAATAAGAGCAAGAGGCTTTTGAAGGCAAACGACTCCCATTTTTATCCTTCTATCACCTGCCCAATTGCCCAACATTGCCTCCAAAATTAGTCTATTTTGCTACCAAATTTCAGTATCACAATTTGGAGAGAGAAATTCACAGCCCTGAAACCAGCCCTTTTGTCCAAATTTCAGGGATGCAAATTCAGGGTACTAGGAGGGTGCAAATAGAATGCTGATGTGGCTCTGGGCCACAAGGTTGCCTACTTGGAATACATTATGGTAATGATTTTTATACTATAACAATACCAGAACTGATTTCTTTGTTCAGACTGAGGGCATTTCCCCACTTTCACATGCCTGGCAACAACTTTTGTCTGCTGTGTCCCTAACACATTGTGTTCATTTTGTCCCCAAACCTGTGAATGAGACTGATGTCATTTTGATTGATGATGGGTAGTTGGTAGTTTTTGCTTGTATATTTCCCCAATGTGCTAGTACTTCTGTACTTGGTTGTATATTCTTATGATGTTTTTAACTCTATATACCATGTTGAATCTTTTGATTTGGCAGCCTTTTCAATCCTCCTCCTCCTCCTCCTCCTCCTCCTCTTCCTCCTCCTCTGTACTGACTCTTTGAAAGAAATCTTATGTCACTATGGATTTCTTCTAAAAATCTGCTTAAATGCTGATGCTTTGATCTGAATCTTGTACTCAGTACATACATCATATCAATCATAGTAATCCTTGTGGGGGTAAGCAACATGCCGAGTGCAAAAAAGGAATCAGAAACAGTAAACCAAATAAATTAAAGGCATGAGATGAGAAGAAAAGAAAAAGGAAACATAGCTAACTCTAGTTTATGCTACCATAATTAATTATATCTCTCATACCTTTTCATATATGCTTCTACTACCTCTGTGTACTGCTTTATCGATTGTCTTTTGTTCTTTAAAACAAAGGTGAGTTTTAAACAGGTAAGTTTCTTTTTGAGGATCTCATCAGCTCCATCTATCCATTACTTTCTTGGTCCTTCCCTTTTTCTGGACCCATTCATTCTTGTTTCATATATTTCTTTGCAATTCAATCCTCATTCATTCTCCCTCTATGATCAAACTTTTTAATGCACTTCTTTACACTAGTCACTCACTTTTGTATACAGTCCACATTTATTTTACACCTATTTATTCTTTACCCTATCACTTCTTGTTTTACCACACTCACTTCTTAAATATTGTGGTTCACATTGCCTATAATTTATTAGTATATTTCTCTTGACATACCCAACTTTCACTTCCACGTAACAGAGTAGACAGAAACATACTCAAGCAACCATTTTCACTTCTTTCAACAACTCCTCACAACAGACTGCATACTATCCACTATCTTTCCACCAGTATTTGTAGATGTATGTGTGTGTATCCATGTGTATGTATGTGTGTGAGTGTAAATATCAGTATATCCTAAGTGTCTAGTAATTCTTTTTAAGAAACTAAGCCATAGATAAATGGCACTCCTTAAATGCCTACTTCTTAGAAGTGGGATGTTTGCTCATAAAGTACTCCACCGGCAGTAATTATTATATCTCATATTCATTTTCATATACAGGTAGTCCTCACTTAATGGCCACAATTGGGGCTGGAATTTAGGTTGCTAAGCAATGCGGTCATTAAGTGAATCATCATGTGATCAGACCCAATTAAGTGAATCACGTGGTTATTAAGTGAATCACACAGTTGTTAAGTGGATCATGTGGTTCCCCATTGATTTTGCTTGCTGGAAGGTGGCTGGGAAGGGCACAAATGGTGATCACAAGACCCTGGGACACTGCAATTGTCGTAAATACATGCTGGTTCCCAAGCACCCAAATTCTGATCATGTGACTGTGGGGATGCTGCAATGGTCATAAGTGTGAGGACTGGTTGTAAGTAACTTTTTTAGTTGTAACTGAATGGTTGCTAAATGAATGGTTGTTAAGTGAGGACTACCTGTAAATATTAGCCTACGTAAGTGGCCACCTTAGGTTCTTAGCAGCATAAACCTGACAGTAGAAATTATTTCATTTTTATTTATTCTTAAGCTGATTTTGGAGCCTTTTCAACTGAAGAATAAGTTACAAATGCTTTAAGCAAGCAATGCAGCAAACAAATAAGGAAAAGAACAGGGCTTTGGAACAGGATTCAGTTCCAAGAGCTGAAGTGAACCAACCTTTGTTTTTTCATTCTCGAATGTATCCTAAAAAATAAATAAATAAAGTTTCCTGATTAGGATACTACATGTTAGAATTGCTGGCACTGAAAATGGTGAATCAGATAAATGATAGCACTTTCAGTAAATAATGTCCCTACGTTAGGTTTAAAGAAAGCTCTGACCTTTGTTTTTAATGTTCTATTGTTGCAAGCATTTCAAGAATTCAAATCATTTTCTGGAGATGGTATTCTTAATATGTGTCTGTTCTTTCTCAGTTCTGTGCTTTAAAATTAGGCCAACAACAAATGCAGGTCTCCAAGTGCACATTCTAAAGATTTACAGCACTTGATACTTGGTTAAATGGAATAAGAATTATGACAAGACTAGAAACTCTATTCTTATTATTTGGACTACACAGAGAGCATTTTACTCAGGGAAGCTGGGCAGTTTCATGATCACAGAAGAAAATGACAGATTTTATGGAATATATTCTGCTTCAGGTACTTATTTTCCTAGCAGGTTACCTGGATTCAAGGAAACCATTTCTATTTGTGAATTAAAAGAGAGGTGAGGGAACAGTCTTGGAACAAATACTGTATATCTCAGCTTAATAAGCCAAGATGGCTGTGTCTTTTGCAAGCAAACCACCTAAAATAACTTCAATATAGCTCTAGTTCCATCCAGCCCAAGAAAGTATGATTACCAGCTTCAGAAAAAAGTTAGGGTAGACATAAAGATTTAGCATTACCCACCATGGAGGAATGGTTGGCGAAATTGACAGAACTTGCCGAGATGGACAAACTGACTTCTTTGATTAGGGAAAGGACAATAACTACATTTATTGGTGATTGGAAACTCTTTATGGATTTTTTTGCATAAAAATGAACTTGTGATCTATGGTTTTGATGATTAGACAGGATTGATTATAGAAAGGAGTCATGCTGTAACTTTAGAGAGATAGGTTAAAATATAATTGTACTGATAACTGCTGTGAAGAATATTAGAAGCCACTTCTTTATATCTTTATACCTTTTTCTTTTTTTCTACTTTCTTTTACTTTTTTACTTATTGCACTTTTAGCTTTTTCTTTTATTTCTCTTTCCTTTTCCTTTTCTCTGTTCTATTTTAGTTTATATTAGTTCTTATTATTGCTGTTAAAACTTTCAGTAAAAATTACCAAAAAGAAAAAAGAAAAAGTCAGGATAAGCAGCTATACTTCAAGGCTGGCTCAATATTGTGGCATTTTGCAAAGCTGGAGACTTCCTGGAATGGGTAAAGTGGGAAATTGTTTAGTCTGCACACATCAGATTTTACATCAGAAATCAGGGGTAGAAGCAGCAATATGATTTGGAGTCTGGGGCTAAATATCTGGCCCTCTTGCTTCCTTCTTCATATTTACTTCTAGTCATACAAGTAACACATGAATAGAGTTTGCAGCACAAATAAAAGAAAAGCAAAAAGGCAGCATACATATGGAAAGTACTCTCATTCATTCATATTTCATCTTATTTAGTTGAGATGTAATAATCCAATCTAGCTCAATATATGTACGTGCACGTGGGCATCTGTATATATGTGAGATCTCCTTAGGATGAATCTGGCTTTTCAAAAGAGAGGTAGGTGCATACTCACATTAGAAACTTTTGACTCAGTACAAACTATATGAAAGAAAACCTATTCAGGATTTTCTTCTTTGAAAATTCCAAGAAAGAATACTGTTGGTAGCTCTCTCGTTCATGCTGGCCGGGGAATTCTGGGAGTTGAAATTCCTACATCTTAAAGTTGTTGAGGTTGAGAAACACTGCTCTAGAACCATCTTCTCTAACCTGGCAGTCCCCAGGGGTATTAGGCTGTCATCCATCACCCCAGTCAGCATAGCTTCCAGTTGAAAGAGAAAAGAGTAGGGATAGGTGGGTGAGTTGTTTTTTTGGTACACTTACTTCCAAGTGAAGTAGACACACATGGTCCCTCAACAAAATGACTAATCTACCAATCAATAACCCTGAGTCAGTCTAAGCAAACAGAAGTAGAGAGAGAGAGAATTGGAGCAAATGTAAAACTATCTCAGATGCAGCCAACAATACTTAAAGGAAATAGTGGGCCTCTCACATCACTGACTAGATATTCCAGGGGCATCCGTGCGTAAAACAATAAAGATGGCAACTGCAACCATGTCATTGAAGCCCATCCCTCCTTCATTTTCATTGGGGTGGGCTTGATTGTGTGGTTGTGGCTGTCACCTTGACTTTTTGACACTTCTCCCGCTTGGAGACACCTCTGAGACAGTTACTGGTTCTAGTTTTCCCAGTGGCTTTTTAAAATCTTTGGGCCTGAATTCCCCTTCCTGGAGAGAGCAGTGGCTTTATTTTGAGAACACTTATGTGTCCCCTAGCTAGCCAGAAGGCCACTCAAAATTAAGAGTCTCTTTAATCTGTCACGGTTTAATCTGTGATCTCTTTGGCAATAAGGCGGAAAACTTCTGTTCTCTGAAAGATAAAACAATTTATTTCACTTAGAAAGCCATTGAACCTTCAAATATCTCTGTGGGAAGGTTGGGCAACTCTTTATGATGACGGCTACATTTAAGATTTTGGGGGTCATGGAGGGCCTGATGCAGGGTGGGTACCCATTGGGATTAATGTAGAATAAGAGCCCATGGAGATGCTGGCCCTGTTATTTCCCTACATCCTTTCTTTCCATCTAGTCATTGTCTCCTTAAAACCATTGCCAGAGAAATAGTTTCTCTTGCAATACAAAACAACGCAGAGGAAGCATGCAGGACACAACTTCCATCATTCTTTCCAACTTCTTTCCCAACAATGGCCGCAGCAGGCCTCTGTATTTTTTTTCCTGTGCAATGAGGTAGCATGTGTGTTTCTGCTTCCCCCTTGTGTTACCACTTTGTGTGTATGTGTACACAAGAAGACCCAGGGCATCCTGCATAGAATCTGCTCAGGGTCACATGACCCAGAGGGAAAAGGGAGGGGGCTTGGAACGGGGCACTCCGTTGCCTCTGGAACTGCTGCCTCTCCCACCGAGAAGCACTGGGGGAATTTTTCAAGAATTTTTTTTTCTCTGCAACCCCAAGCAGGATCTGGCCCATATTCAAACTTGACATTTCTTTTGCTGGCATCTATAAACAGGGATCTATTAGCAAAATTAGCAAGGAGGAGGAGGATCTACTGAGGACATTCTGTGCAAAAGCCCCTCCAAATATAAAGCCAGAGCTGGCTGAAACTCAGAGTTTGTCCTCCCGTTGCTTTTTTATGACTCTGTGGTCAGCGGATACATCATTCTGTCAAACGTGCAGCCCTTCCTGCAACTTTGCACTGCAGCCTTTGCCATCTTAACACAGCATTGGTTTGACAATCTTTATTTTTATTACACTGTATACACCTGTGGACCCAGGGTGGATGGATAAGTAAATAATCAGGTTTATGTTTATTTTCAGATCTGTATAGAACAAATTGTCTGGCCCTCTTCCTACTACCAGCACAGTTCAGACAGATTTGGTAGCAGGAAAATATGTTGTTCTTTCAGTCTATTTGCCTCCCCTTCGTCATATTGAGAGAGCTTTAATGGAAAGTGGATGTGTGCAAAACACAATCTTCATTAGGTCATAGTAGTATCTGGAGTATTTCACGTCTTCTTTGCCAAGAAAAATCAGTTTCTACAGTCTAAATCAGTGTTGTCCAAACTTGGCCACTTTAAGATGAGTGGACTTCAACTCCCAGAATTCCCCAGCCAGCATTTCAAAGTGCCTCAGGTTAGGAAACACTCTAATCTAATCTGCTAAGAAGTGCATTTAAAAAACATTCATAGCCCCAAAAGATTACAGTATTTTATGTATTTGTTTGCTATATTTATACCTGCCTTTCCAGGGAACCCCATTTTATTTCCTCAGCAACAACACAGTGAGGTTGGCTGGGCTGAGAAATATGACTCGCAAGTTCCCAGAACTAAGAATGGACATGAACCTGGCTCTCCCTGATAGTCCAACACCTTAACCATTTCACTACATGGGCTCTCTTCCTTAAGAGAATACACTATAAATCAATATTGTCGTGTGCTGCAGTAAGGTTTTATGGTTATGATAAAACAGCTGGCTCATGTTCGTCAGTGCATAAACAGCTTTTCTAATATGTTATAAGGTGGTGCCTTCTTGCCAAGAAGAACTTAGTAAATCAATGCACGAATTTATTTGGCCTGAAGGATTAGTGAAAGATTTACTCCCCAAACTTTGGAGAGCTGAAACAACTGGGACCATACTTTGTACTTTCATCTTGCACACTTTACCCTTACAACCTGATCCAGTTTTGTTTCAGAGTATGCAAAATATCAGGAAAGGGGAACCAGGCTTCACATACATGGGAATGGGATCTTTGCTATCAGAGTGATCAAGAAGAATGATCTTGAGTCAGGACAGAGAGCAAAATGAGAAAATAGACCCTGTTACTAAGGGTCTGTACTAGACTGTACTTATATTTATTTATCAAATTTGTCACTGCCCATCTCTCTTTAAGCATTTTACCTCAGTCTAGGAATAGATAACATTATGGGGTGGGCACCGATAGAATCATGTCCAAAGCATTGGCATATTAGCTCTCATTCAAGACAAAATGAACTCACCTGACCCATATCTTACATCAGGTGCATGATGTGAAGCAACTTCTGGCAGCCTCAGTCATTGAGACCAATGTTGAGGGATGCTGGGACTTGTAGTTCGGTAACATTTGGAGGGCTGCAGGTTACAACCTTATACTCCTCACCTGCAAGGGCTAAACCAGGTGAGATGGGAATCAGCAGTTCCCAGGCTAAAGAGAACCATTATGTAAACTTAGCTCAGCTGCCTCTGAAAGCCATCAGAAGACCAGCCAAGTACTTGGCAAGTCAAACTAAGTACTGAATAAGAAATTAAATATCAGGAGAGGTGTGTTTTACTGTTGAGTAAAACAGTTGAGTCCTGGTGTGAAGCCTGCCATCACCCAGGAAGAGAAAATGATAATATGCCCCTTCTCCTCCCTTTAGCTGATTAACTCTATCAAAGAAAATTCAGTGTTGGGTGGTGTTCAGTTTTCAAAACTTCAAGGACAACTTGGGGTATTCTAGTAATTTCCTTGGTGGCTCCTTTTCTTTCCCACATCCTCAATTATTCACTCCTTTTTATTATGTTACATTCTATTTAGTTAGGAATTCTCAATGAAACCATGGCTTCCAGGTCCTCTATAGTAAAGAGACTGAGAGGACCATGCTTATCATTGACTTTCACCATGCCAATAATGCCAGTGTCTTGGGGCCAAGGAAAATTCAGTTATCAAAGCAACCCATACCCCAGGAAAATAATTTCACGCTTCTTTTTTTTTTACCTAGTAACTACATTGTTTACCACATTGCTTAATTTTCTCTTTCTCTAATCCAGAATCCTGGGGAATTCTGGGAGCTGGACAGCTGATCTAACTCAGGTTGGATTTGCATGCATAATTGGGTGCTTTCTTCATATTTAGCATTCAGGTCCACTTTTCAGCATTTCCTCTTAGAATTAACTCTGTTCAAACAGCCTGCTCCTTCGCCTCCAAGGAACTTTCAGTATCAATCTGAGTTAGTAACATTTCATCCATTTTTGTTGCTTTGCAATAAAACCTATGTTCTGGATTCTATGCTGGACCCCACTGACTGTTTTAACTCTCCTTGTATATATAACTTGCATGCTATAATGGTTAGTTTAAAACACCTCCCCCCCAACATGTAATTAATCTTTCTGAGTGTCTGGATAGCCTAGTGGTTAGAGTGCCACCCTTTAATGTGGGAGACCAGGGTTCAAATCCCTGCTGGTATCTACCTTACCAGTAGGGGTCCTTGGGCAAATACCCTCAAATGCTTCACCTGCCTACCTTGGATATGAGAGTGACATGCACTAAGTGAGTCATGCCAGCTCAGACATTGCCTGGATTAACAAAGTCCATGCCAAATGTTGAGGAATCAGGACAATCTGACAATAAGTGGGCTACTGGAACGAACCATACATGGACAAGACAAGAGAACCTGGAATTGATGGGGTGCTACTACAACAGTAGACCTAATGAGAGGGGATATATGAAACATACAAGGGAACTATAGATGGTCAGAAGACCTACATCTATACTAACTGAGAAATAGCTAGCTATCCAATGCTTCAACATAGTGAAGAGGAAGCCGCTCTCACAACTTGAGATAGACCAACTGCACATTACATCCTGGACTCAAGAAGATCTGAAAGAACTGGATGTGCAGCCAACACCTGAAGCTGCCCCCCCCTCCATTACAGAGCACAACAGCTGATATGAGGCATAAGATCATGGATAAACTAGCTACAATAAAAACTGATTACCAAGGCTCAGTGGAGAGATACCATCAGATAGCATGCTAGAAAATGCCAATAGAGCCCTCATAACAATCCCTACTATCACCCTAACTCAAACCAATGAACTGGTATATGCTACAGCCGCTGTAATCCTAGAGATGCTTGGCTACATGATCAAGAAGAACAGCAGTACATACCCCCCCCCCCGGAAAATGAGGTTGGAGGCTCAGATCAAGGCAACTTTGAGAGAAGTCAGTCAGCTAGGGTGTGGGGATTAAGGATAAGACTCAGCTACTGAAGAAAAAAAATACAAGGGCTGACTGAAGCTCTAGAGACTGCTAAACAAAGGCTCACAGCACTGGCTACCAGGCTAAGGAGATATACTAGAGAAGCAGAGGCCAAGAAGATAAATTCCCTGTTCTCCAAAGAACCATCTAAGGTGTACTCTCAGCTGCAGTGCAACAACACAGTAACAGCAGAGCCATCAACAGCAGAAACTGAATAGTACTGGAAGAACATGTGGAAGAAAGAAAAGACACATAACACCAGTGTAAAGTGGCTGCAGGACCTGAGAGCAGACCACAGCAATCTCCCAGAACAGAAGCCAATCATCATCACTGTAGCAGACATCCAACAGTGGGTCAATAACATGAAGAGTTGGACAGCACCTGGCCTAGACATAATCCACACCTACTGGCTAAAGAAACTAACAGAAGTGCATGAACGCCTAGCAGCACAGATGAACCAACTGGTAGCAGCAGGCTCCCACCCAGACTGGCTACAAGGAAGGACAGTGCTGATCATGAAAACACCCCACAAGGGAACAGCACCGTCCAACTACTGGCCAATAATCTGCCTCCCCAAAACACGGAAAGTCTTATCAGGCATCATTGCCACCAAGCTACAGGACCATATGGGCCAGTACATGAGCACAGCTCAGAAGAGCATTGGGAACAACACCAGCGGCTCAAAACACCAGTTGCTCATAGATAGAGCAGTCGCCAAGACTCAAGGTCTAGACAGATCAGTCTGAGCACAGCCTGGATTGACTACAGGAAAGCCTATGACTCAATGCCACACACATGGATCTGTGAATGCCTGGCACTATACAAAGTCAACAGGACCTTCCTCAAGAACTCAGTGGGACTGTGGAAGACAACACTGGAAGTCAACTCAAGATAGCTTGCACAAGTGGCCATCAAGTGCAGTATATACCAAGGTGATGCACTGTCCCCACTGCTGTTCTGCATAGGCTTTAACCCCCTCAGTCAGATAATTACAAGGACTGGATACAGATACAAGTTCAAGAGTGGAACTACCATCAGCCACCTCCTCTACATGTATGACATCAAGCTAAGTGTGAACAAGACATTGACTCACTGATCCACCTAATATGGATCTACAATGAGGAAATTGGGATGCCATTCAGATTGGAAAAGTGTGGCCAGGTGGTTGTAAAGACAGGGAAGGTAGTTAAGACTGATGGGGTGGGCCACATAGCAAACATGCAGACCAGCTACAAGTACCTTGGTATCCCACAGTCATATTGGAATCATGAGGAGAAGGCAAGGAAGACAGCAACATCCAAATACCACCAAAGGATAAGACAGGTCCTGAAGAGCCAGCTCAATGGGAAGAACAAGATCCATGCCATCAACATGTATGCCCTGCTAGTTATCAGATGCCCTGCCAGTTATCAGATACCCTGCCAGTATAGTGAGTTGGCCAAAGGAGGACATGGAGGCTGTGGATGTGAAGATCTGGAAACTCTTACAATGTACAGAGGTTTCCACTGTTTCCAATACCCAGAGACTGTACATCAGCCAGAAAGAGGGTGGGTGGGGTCTGGTGAAGGTTAAAGCCACTGTCCTGGATAAAACCCAGAACATCCAGCAGTACATCAGTAAGATGGCACCCAAAGATGAGCTGCTGAGAGAATGCCTGAGACAGAAGCAAGCATAGGAGGAAATTCAAGCGGAGGAAGTGCCATGGCAAGACAAGCCCCTGCATGGGATGTACCATTGACAGATAGCTGAGGTGGCTGACATTGGGAAATTCTACCAGTGGCTGGAAAGGGCTGGACTAAAAGGCAGCACTGAGGCACTGGTCATAGCAGCACAAGAACAGGCACTAAGCACCAGATCCATAGAAGCAGGGCTCTACCACACTAGACAGGACCCAAGGTGCAGGCTGTTCAGAGGCCTCAGAGCCAGTCCAGCACATAGTGGCAGGGTGTAAGATACAGGCATGAACAGCATACACTGAACAGCACAACCAAGTAGCTGGCATAGTGTACAGGAACATCTGTACAGTGTATGGGCTAGAGTTTCCCAAGCCCAGATGGAAGATTCCACAGAACTTGAGAATAACACGGCTAAGATACAGATTGACTTCCAGATCCAGATGGACAGGCAGGTACTGGCCAATCAACCAGACATTGTGGTAGTAGACAAGGACCAGAAGACAGCAGTGGTGAGAGATGTAGTGGTGCCAAGTGACAGCAACATCAGGGAGAAGCAATATGAGAAGCTGGAGAAGCCAGGGCCTGAAGGAGGAACTAGAGAGGATGTGGAAGTCAAGGCCAAAGTGGTCCCAGTGGTGGTAGGAGCACTCGGGGCTGTGATGCTTAAGCTGGGAGAGTGGCTCTAACAGATCCCAGGAACAACATCAGAGCTCTCTGTCCAGAAGCGTGCAGTGCTAGGAATAGCCAAGATACTGAGCAGAACCCTCAAACTCCCAGGCCTCTGGTAGAGGACCCAAGATTGAGGAGGACACATACCACCCATAGGGGTGAGGGGATTTTTTTTTAAAATTAAAGAAATGCTGCAATAATCTGGGTGGCTGTAGCAGTTACCAATATAAAATTTATCCTAAGAACCTTGAGAAGGATTAAAAATAAACTACCAGCATCACAATGTTCTACAAATTGATTGTGCAACCACACAGTGATATTGCAAGGCTGGAAAAAGAGTAGCCTAGGGCAACTAAAATGGTCAGTGATCTGGAGCAGTGTTTCTCAGCCTTGGCAACTTTAAGATCTGTGGACTTTGACTCCCAGAATTCCCCAGCAGTTCAGAGTTCAAGTTTACAGATCTTAAAGTTGCTGAGGCTGAGAAACGGTGATCTGGTGGAACTCCCCTGCAAGGGAAGGATTAACCATTTGAGCCTTTTTGGTTTTAAAAAAATCAGTAATAATAATTTTGGTGAGTAATAGGATAAAGACACAGCAAATCATGCCTGTTGTGCAAAAAGTGAATAGAGGGAAGTTTCCCCACCCTTCTGCATAATTTTCCTATGACTTTAACCAAGAAGTAGGGCTGGAACTATTTTTTTTTTTTTGTATTATCAGTAATGAGTATGGAGTGTGGGTTCAATGCCTATGAAGTGTTTTGTCAGGAAGCTAAAATACTATCTTTTCCAAAAGACAACACATACATTACTTGCTCCTTAGGAATATTTTGATGAGCCTCAGATAAATAGTGTCCAATAACAACCGTTTCTACCAAAGAGATAAAATCCAGAGCAAAATTGATAGAGCCTGACAAGATAGGGCAGTGGGCTTAATAATAAAGTTTACCCTGCATTGGGGGGGGCGTGGGAGAGGTGATGGGCTCCCCTTTATTGCCCAGGGAAGTAATGGGCTCTCCATCGCTGGATGTGTCCCAGTGGAGGCTGGACAGCCTTCTGTCTGAGAGGCCTTAATACTAAAGAGGGAATTAAACTGATGGTCTCATCGCCCCTTCCAGCTTCATGATTCTGTGCGATGTGACAGGAAAAAAGGGAATAAAACTTCTCTCTTTTGGCATTTTGTGGAGGTGTTTCCATAAAGGAGGCAATACTCCTCAGCTCTTTGCTGCTTGAAAACAGCTGCATTTTATTTCCATTCATGCTTCAGAACAATTCTGGGTCATCCCAAAGTATATTTAAATGCATGAATGTGTTTGTATGTGTGTTTGTGGGTGTAAATGGCATCCCTGTACTGGTAGCTTCCATCTGAGGCATCTGCCGAGGGAGGACATCTTCTCTCCCACTGTTGCTTGAAATAGAGTTACACTGTTATGCCACAGAGCCTTTACAGGACACCACAGAAGCAGTGTCCTCTCACCGCGTGTGTGGCAGATTTCAGGCAGGCTTAGAGGCATTGACGCACCAAAGGTCTCTTGTTTTATCTCTTTGCAAACTGATTGCATTATGCAAAACAAACTAATCGGACCTGGTAGACCTTAGAAGAAATGTCTGGTTTTTCTGGTCCTTTAAGATAAATGGGGATGTTCATTTCTGGTTGTTCTTCCTTTGACAGCTGTTACCAAGTCCAGCTAAGAGAAAGGAGGATTTTTTTTTGGTATGTGTGCTCATCTTGCCAGTAGAGATAACAAAGGAAACAGACTGCGGAGACTGATAGGCAGGGACGTAGAAGGAGGGGATGGGAGTGGAACATAAATGTTTTCCACAATTCTGTTATAATGAAAGAGAATTATGATTAAGGGTAAAAGAATGTGGAATATGGAAAAATACCTTCCAATTAACACCATAGACATACAACAGCACACTTCTGGATACATAAAGTTATTTTTCAATGAGCTGACTGATGGCAAATCATTGATCTATCTCTGCCAGTGTTTGTTTGGCACTGGTCTCAGAAATTTAATCTAGACCTGCTACTGGATATCTTTGTGAGAACATAGAACAGTCTGCTTAGAGTTGGTCCAAAGCATTTTGCTGTCAGAGAGGAAGACCTTATTTCTTTCTCTATCCTGTTATATGTTTTTAAAAAAGCTATTTTGTGCAGATGGGACAGATTCCTTTGTCACACTTGGAGGCAGCAGACTGGCTTAGGGCATAGGACAACTTGTACAGCACTCAGGTGTCTCCCCCAGCTATGCCCACCATTTGCCACCTGAGACACCTATCTTGGTATGGCTTGCTAGTCAAGAAACAGGTATCCAACAGTAGCCAGACTGACACCACTGTATGACAGATCTCTCTCTTCTTCTATAGTAAGTTATCTCTAATCAGGGAGATAACATAAGGACCATGACAAGGAGCCATCAGTTATTCTATCCTCCCTGAATATGTCCAGCCGCCCTTTAAACTTGGTGGCCATCACTACATCTTATGGTAGTGAACTCTATCGTCTAAGAACACAAAATGTGAAGAATATCAAAAATACTCCTAATGGAATAAAATTCTGTTTTTAAACTACATATATTTTGCATATTGTCAAAATGCCAAAACTCCAATTAAAAACAACAACAAAACCCTAAGTTTAGTATTTCTATAAACCTCCTCTAGTCTTAATTGTTCTCCAAGACCATAAGTCACATACAAGCAAAGCAAAAAACAGGCCTGGATAGTGGGAAGGAAGGAGGTATGTTTTCAGCTTCCCTCCTCTTGGATACTAAATACAAAGAAAATAAATTACTAAGGATGGCAAGTGGCAATCAGTCACATGCAATAAGGAACAATGTTTTGGAGTAGATTTTTGCTTCCTTTTTTTTCCTTCAGAATTTATACATAACTGCTTTCTTTAGGGTTTCTTTCCTTATGTAGCAACTTTTCCCTTGAATATTGGTGAAATTGTTTTTTCTTTTTGGTCTCTAAAGTGATTGGCACAGGCCACTTGATTTCAGCATTAGTAGGAGTGATTTATATTCTGTATGTTATATTTATAGATGCTAAGTAAAAACAAGTTTTTTCTCCATAAGTTAATTCTGATGATTCTGTCAGAAGTTCAGTCACCCAAATAAATAGCATCATAAAATATCTGGTCTGGTTGGATTGTTCCGTCTTCTGCAATTGAATATAATTTCTTTCTCATCCAATCTTCTTGCAATCTGTTTGCAAGCCAGAATTTTAGTGAAATGGCCACCTTAGCAAAATAACTCTATGGAAACATGCTTTCCCACTTCAGGTAAAGTCTTCTGTTTAATTCTGAATTTCTCAGATTGCAGCAGCAGATGACATATTGTGATGGCAACTGTAATCTAAGGAGTATACTGGAGAAATATGAAGGAATGGAGGGATTTTTTTTTCCTTTCCTTTAGTCAATCATTCACTAGCTTCTCTCTCTAATTTGATTCATAAGTGTCTGCTGGAGCCTTGCCATTGAAGTGGTGAGAAGTTGGAGACTTCAGACCTGTCTATATTGCTGAGGACATTTCTCCATCAGCTGATCCTTGTATTAACTAGTAGCTACTTCACAAGGCTTTAGAAATTGTGTTTGAACTCTACTACTAGATTCTGATCATGAATTAACTGAGACCATTTATGCCTACATATGCCTCTAGGTAATCATTAAAGTATCTGGAAACAGAGAAACTGCCTTTCTCTTCTACAATGGAAGAACCTCCATAACATTTAGAGCATGTTGTTCTTTAAAAAGATAACAGCCAAGTAAAGTGATATTACCTATTAGGCCACAACCTATTCCTAAGTATAAGGTAAAAAGTAAAGCAAGCTGAACAGCAGGAGTTGGGTAAGTGGGAAGCATATGCTCAGAAACATCTACTTGCTGTGCCAGGGAAAGGTCTTGATTGATTATTCAAGTGGGGTTGATAGTGCTTCTGAGCTCGCATTGCCAGGTTCTTTTGATGGCCCTTTGCCTCTACCTCTTTGCCTTCTAATCGTGTGACCTGTCACATTCCTCTAAAGGTTGATTGAGGAGGGGCTCAATTCTTTGCAGGGAGCCTGAGTCTGAATGTGACTTGTTCCTACTCATGAACAGGAACATCAGGTAGATGTTCTCCTCCTGTCCACTGAGGGCAGGCACCAGGTTCCTAGTTTTACAACCATTTTGCATGAACTGGATTGAACTGGTCAGATAATACCCCTGAGGAAAGTATTGTGGTTTACAACTAACAATTTTGTTATCATGACTGAAATGCTTGTGACTGCAGATAGGAAAAGAATAAGCCTATGCATTGCAGGAACTCATGGAGGGAAGTGAAATGTGCCTCTTTGTACAGCTAAAATATTCCGTTGGCTGGGGGGAGCCTGTCATCTTTCATGTGCTGTTGAACTATGACTCCCATCAATCTCAGACAGCATGACTAATGATGAGAGATGGTGGGAACTATAATTCAACCGTTTGAGGAAGGCTAGAGGTTCCCACTCATATGTTTCATCTTTTTTCCTTCTAGTCTCTCATAGGAGATGTAGGCCATCTAGTGAAGGGTGTCCTTTCATCTTGATAATGTCACTTGTACAGTGAGATGGGCGGCATATATAAATTTGAAAATGAATGAATGAATGAATGAATAAATAAAATGTGCCCAACAACTGTGTATTCTTTTGCCTTAGGCATGAATGGCAGCCATGTATTTCAATGGGGTAAAATCCTTATGTATGGGGGACACTATTGCACTATGAGAGAAATATTTTCCTTATCTAATGATCCACATTCCTGTGAACAGAACTTACCCCTGGTCATCTCTAAAGAGCCCCACCATCCCTCAGTTTTAATGTCCTGGTTTTTCAGTCACAGCAAAGAGACAAGGAGGAGGAGCTTAAGAATTGGGTTTGAAGGACTCCTGACTGAAGAGTCATATGCAGTTTGTTTTCTGGAGGACAATCAAACCTGACAGCTTCCTTCCTTCCTAATGTTCATACTTAGTTTCTTTTCCTGTAGTCTGCGTTTAGCAACCACATTATGTGCTTGCAATGGCTTGTGGTTATCCAGAGTGGCAATGGAAAGGAAGTAGCCACAAACCGCAACTTTTTCTCTCCTGGGAACTCAATTGCATATTCAAAGGAATTACTTTAATCATTCCCCTTCAGAAGGAATATTCTCAGTTTTGATATTTTATCACTCACGGTATTTGATCTGCTCACATAACTGAAATTAGAAACTCAAGAAACTGCTGCCTTATCCTGGTCAGATGATTTATCTGTCAAATATAGGACTGTCTACACTGGGGCTCAGAGGCATCTGGAGAATGGTGGTGGTGGTGGCTGCAGCCTCATCTGAGTCTTCTCATGACCTTGTCTAATCTATACACTTTACTATACCTTGCCTAATCTGTACATTTTAAGTGTTTTTTTCTCTCTGATATGATGCAGTTTGTGTACAACTATATCGTTGGAGGGGTCACCTTTTCATGTGCTTCTTAACTGCATTCCAATATTCAGAGAATTTCAGTTTGCATATCAGCTTGAAAGTTTGACATCAGATAAGTTCACATTAAAATATGAAGTGTATTATTTTTCCCTGATCGTTAGACTCTCAACATACCAGGAAACAAAGATGGTGGCATGTATTTCAGCCAGGATTTCTCAGCACCGGGCTGAGGGATGCTGTTCCCTGCTGATACGTGGAGCTTACTTCCTGGATGCACTTATCAAGCTGGCAACAGAGAGAGGAGATCCCATTCAACCCGTTCATGAGAAGACTCAGATGAGTCTATATACTATATACTATATATATATATATATAAAGATGCATCTAACATGTTCCTAAGAGGGTGATGTAGCCTGGAGTAGTTTGGGGAGGATGGATCCAGAATCTCTTCCAAACTGATGCTCATTCTGCATGGATAATCCCAGGCCCTTTGTCATGAGTGAATCAATACATTATTTTGGGAATGATAGCAATGAACAGACTTAACCTTGCTCAGTTTTAGACCAAAAAAGGAGATTTTGGTCCCATTTGACTTTCAATGGTTTTTCAATAATTGATAGATTCTCCTCTCTCATATTTGAATGATTGTTGTGTGGTCAGATTTGCATTCTGAATTTGTTTTAATGTTATTATTTCTTTGGCACGGTTGTTTGGGGTGCTTTTGTTTGGGTCAAAAGACAGAGTCTAAATACAATATATTAATAAATAAGGGTAAGTAAATAAATTAAAAAATGTGCTCCCTTCTCCCATGATTTTCCCTCTCCCCCAAGAATGAATGGCAACTCTCTTTATCTCACTAGGGCCATGTTGCTAAAAATACCTCTGAGATTGTGATGTGCTCTGACACTGTGTTAAAATGGACTATATTCCCAACCTAAGCTAGATAATTTATCTGCACAAGCAAAACTTTCCTGTAAAACTGCACAGGCTGCTGCTGTTTCTGTTAATAGATTTCTCCTTGCCTGTTAAACTGTATAAAAATGTTCTTTCCCTGATGGTTCAAAACCTAGCATCCCCAGGACAAACGGTGTGAATTGAAAGAAAGAAAACAAATAAAACCTTAGGTTGCCTAAGCTTCTGTATTTTGAACCCATGAAAAATATTTGTAATAATGTAGTGAACTAGCCTAGCATATTGTCTAAAAGAACTAAACTGTGAACCATAAAATTCTTTGTTCAGATGTCATCTCTGTCATTATGTGATTCCTGCAGGTATGCGTTAACATCAGTTTCAACCTTGCAATATAGGAATAATGATATTCTCTTAATATATTTGAAGTGTGTCAGACTCTGAAAGGCACATATGGAAAGCATAATTTTCTATAGATTCCTTAGTTCTGGGCAGAGAAATTGAATGTTTTAATTATTGTACTGTAATTCTATTTTGCTGCATCTTTCAGTAATGCCTTTTTAATCCAATATGTTTTGGATATGGGAAATTGTATAAAATGAATAAGATCATCATCATCAATTTAATAAATTCACCAGAAGTTATTATTTTGAAGCCTCCTTACACATAGGAGTGGAACCATTGTAACCCAGTGCCTTCAACTTCCAACTCACAAGCCAGGAAAATATTACGTTTATTGTCTTTAGAAGTAACTGAGAAATCAAGCAGGATCAGCAGGATTGCACATCCTTTGCCTCTTCCTTTCTGTAGAAAACAGAGATGTTTTTTGAGAGCTGAGCCCAAAGAGTCTTTTGAAATTTTCAACCATATTTTTTGGGGAAAAAACCCTCTGTATTTCACATGGGGAAGGAGAAAGTCTATAAGTGGGACCGGCAACCTCCTTCAGTGTAGGGGCCAGAAGCCGTACTGCCATCATTTCCGTGGGACTTGTTGCTCTGCCTGCGCTGAGGTGGCTGGTGAAGCCATCACCAAAATGGTTGCCTGAGTTGCTGGTGAGCGCTTTCTCCCTCTTTCTTGCAGGCCATATGAATATATTTCCTTTTGGGACCATAGGCCAGATGATCGTGGGCCACATCCAGCCTGCAGACCATAGGTGGCTGACTCCTGGCAATTTCTTTCTTAACTGTGTCAGTAGCATTTGCCCTTGAGCATAACTAATGGGAGAAGTTTATATGATGATGATGATGATCCCACCTTTCAGGCTAATAACCCTTGCGGTAGCCTACAAACAATATAAATAATTGTAAATGAATGCTCCATAAAAGCACAGTGCCAAAAGATAATATCCCTTTGGATCCTGCACTTTGAGATATTGGTGGGGGGTGGGCAGGAAGGAACCCTTTTCCATAACTGCCTCAGCTCCGGGGAACAACTTTCCCCCAAGTTCAGATGGCTCTCTTCCTCTTAGCTTTTAAGAAAATGGCAAAGATACCCTTTTCTGCATGTTTGGAGAGTAACCTTACTGCATGGGCCACTAGCCCTGCAATAAATAAACAAAAGATAAATGAAGCTTTAAAAAGCAAACGTTTAGTATCGGAAGGCGGGAGGGAATGTCCAATGGAAGAAGGCTTCTTTGTTGCCTGGCGCCTTCCCTCATGTTACCTTTTCCTGGGATTTAATGGAAGCATGAGGAGGTGGGGAAAGGACTGTGAAGTGAAGTCAGGACAATCACTGGGCTGTCTCATCACTAAATAAACACTAGGGTGTCAGGCCTGTGCATGAGGATTTCTACAAAATTCTTCTCTCATTTGAAAGAATTTCTAAACCAAATTCTTTCCTCCCTCGAAACATATGAGAATTGCTAGAACAACAACATCAGCAGATTTTTCTCTGCCTAGCTGTATTTGATGGATATCTGTTTTCTGATCCATTTCAGTCTGGGTGCAGATTCAGATTGGGGACAGAATCAGCTGAGAGCCCCCTAATGATCTTCTGCAGGACAGAAACAGAGGAATGCAAGTCTTCTGATCTTCCTCACTGAAGACTATGTGGGAAGTGCTAGCAAAAGGAAGTAGAAACTCTTCTACTTTTTAATACTGCAAGGTTTGGAATTAAGAGGGTGGGGTGCACATGTAAAGGGGACACCAAGTGGAGCCAGCATGAATGCTAAGATTATCATCTTCAGCCATTCTGTCTGGCTCCCAACCCTAATCCCAACTTCCATACTGATAGGTGTGAAGCTCCCTGCCCCCAATTTTGGGACAACACACAATTGGTGAATTTCATTATTAGCTGAAAATGATGTCAAAAAACAATACATTAAAAATAATCATTATTTTAAGTCTCTCCCCAACTTTTCTCCCTTTTAGAGTTTTAAAAGAGAAAAGTTTTTCTTCCCCTGTCATTTTTCTAGTTCTGGAGTCCCAGTGTAGTGTCATGGATAGACAAGGAGAGAGACAGAGAGGTTTCACCTAGGCAGCTGTGTAAAACAAAAGTGGAGTGATGTATAGTGATATATAGGCCTTAGGGTGCTAGTGTGTCTGTCTCTGTGTGACAGATGCACTTTTTGCCACCCTATCTTCGTGCATTTATGAACATCACCAGTTTTCTTTCTGTGAAAGAGTTTTTTTTTTTAAATTTTTTTGCAGAAGTAGAATTTTAAGACTTAGTCCTGTTTGGTAGCTCTGGTGCAAAGAAAGAGACTTAAGTTTCTCCTTCCTTAATGGTTATAGAGTGGATATAAAATAGCTATCATTTCCATGTATGCACCATGTGTATGCACTTCTTCCTTTCTGCATTCTTTTCAGAGCAAATCAAAGCTGGAGTAAAGATCCATTCTTTTCTCTATTTTTAAAATTTCTTTACATTTTAGCAAAAAGCAATTAATGTAAGAAGTAGACTCTGACTGGAACTTTTGCACAGGGAAAGAACATTAAATATCTCCCGTAAACCCCTGCCCAAAATTGTTCTTGGTCTATTTAGAAACAAAACAAAACACAAAATTACAGAGTGCCCTTCCTCCTTGATCTGGTAAATTAGGGGAGGATAGCAGCAAGCAATTAGAGTGACCCAAAGGACCAGAGCAGAGGAAAAATAAAGGAAGTTGAGTGGAGAGATGGCTGACTGGGTTACTGCTTCTATGGTGTAGACCAGTGTTTCTCAACCTAAGCAGCTTTAAGATGTGTGGTCTTCCACTCGCGGAATTCCCCAGAATTCCCCAGCCAGTTGAAGTCCACATATCTTAAAGTTACTAAGGTTGAGAAACACTGGGCTACACCATAGTAGCAGTAACCATTTTGGAGACAGGACAGAATTGGGTAGAGACTATTTTGTTCAACTAGCTTCCCCGTTGCTAGCTGGCAGTCCAGACATTATATCTGGAGGACATCAGGTTTGGGAACGCTACTCTAAGAAATGGTGTTTCAACTTTTGCTTGCAAATATCTTCCTACTCCTCCTTTTTTTCATCTGGTATGCTATCATCATCATTAGAAGCTAGCTCAGTATTCTGTTTTATATCATTCTTTGGTCAACAGTCCTGGTTGACAAGAAATATTCTGCACATGAGTCAGACTTATTTCAGATATCAGCCCACCAGACGAAAATGAAATCATTTCTGGCCACCCTCCCCATTGCTGTATTATGTGTAGATAAAGAGGCAAACACTTGTGATATATTTGCTAACTTAGGAAGACTTTTTTGAATAGGGCTGAAGGTATGTTGTGATTCTATAGCCGTCTATTAACAGTAGGCCCTTCTGTATTGCAGCCAGAACTGGAACATAAATAAAATGAAATAACCACAGAACTCAAATTTTGTTATATTATACCATACGTTGCCACGCCACATGCTAAGAACTTGCAGTCACAATTCATCTCATCTTGTTCAGTCTAGTTATTTGTCTCTTAATCCACTTGCTATAGCTAGCAGGTCTCCAGCTATGCTGCACACTGTAGTTTATAATGAGCAGGTAACAACACAGTGGAGTAAGTGGAATAGCTATAATGCTTTCCTTCACATGCTTTAGTAGATAAACATTGAGTTAATTGTGCCAGCAGTTTAAAGCCTTATGTAAGTTGCCAAAATGTATTATTTCCTCAGTTATTGCAAAATTACCCAGACTGACTGATTTCCAAGATGGCTTTCTGGCTGGTAGAAAGGTCCTAAATAAAGCTGACGGGTTATTTCCATTCAGGGCATGATTTTGGTCTAGGCAGGAGTTTCTCAACCTTGGCTACTTTAAGATGGGTGGACTTTAACTCCCAGAATTCCCCAGCCAGTTGAAGTCCACGTATCTTAAAGTTGCCAAGGTTGAAAAACACTGGTCTAGGCAATCTAAATAATTATTTAAATAAGAATATGATCTAAAATTCACAATCTAAATTGAATAAAATGTGAATTGAAATTAATTCTAAATTTCCAGTTACTATATTTATTGCACATGGACATATAATAATTGGTTATTGAAAAGTAAATCTTTTCTGCTGTGGTGCCCACATAGTGGAATCTTCTCCCCCCTGAGGTGAGCTTGGCCTCATCATTGTTGAGCTTCTGGAGGTCCCTTAAGACCTGGTTATACCAGCAGGCCTGGAGACCCCAGGGGACTGGAGAATTAGTGAGGTGGCTCCCTTATTTTCAACATTCTTTTATTCTCTGTTCTATTCTAATTTTTATATTTTTAATGTATTTATTGATTGTTTTTAGCTTTGTTGTACACTGCTCGGAGTTGCCTGTGGTGAGATGGTCAGTTATATAAATTGATTTAATAAATAAATAAATAAATCTACCTGATATAATTAAATAAATCTTTATATTATGCAGGAGCATAATCCAGCCCAAGCATCATACAGCCTATACACTTTTCAATCCACATAACTGATATTTGTATACAGAAGCAATTGTGAAATTCAATGTTTGTTTGCCTCTATACATTAAGTGTAATAAGCAGGATAACCACTATTTATATTTATAGTGTATAAATATTGATAATTTGCTCAATAAAAGAAGCATTGAATGGCTGATATTCCTGTCACTTCACAGGCACAGCAATAATTGTTGATTCTTCAGAAACTCCACCTGTATTCAATAACAGCTGAATCTTCCTATCAGCTATTGATGTGTTATTGCCATCAAGAAATAAGTGACAAAGCCCTTCATGATATGGGAATGGGTTATTTGTGGGAACGCTTGTCTCCAGCTGTTTCTGCTCATCCCACATATTCTAACAGAGTGGGCCCGTTCCAAGTCCGTGCCATGAAACAATGCTATTTCAGGTGAGCTTGTCCTGGGAAGTACGTTACAGTGCTTTGACTATGCTTTTGCTCACTGATTGTTGTTGTTGTTGGGATATTGTGATTGTGTTTTTACTATTGGACACCACCCAGAATTGCATTCTGCTACTTGGCTGGCCATATACATTTTTAAATCAATAAAATAAAAATAAATACACAGAAGATTTATATAACCTAGGAAAATATATCTGTCTCTATCTCTTTCTATTTCTTTCAGCTCCAGTGTTTAAATTCTAGGTCTTTTCCTCCCACCTTTTTGAGTCAACAGACTTTTGGCTCTTCTTTTTTCAGCCTGGAAAATCAGAGATATCTGCTCCATGTTTATGTAACAGTTCTGTCTGGCTTGAGCATTGTTGATTTCTGGCTCAGCTGTTTCAGCCCTTTACAATTTCTATCTATCTAATTTTAAGCTGCTTTTATTTTTAATTCTCGTTGATTCCCTTTGTATAGATTTAACTTTAAAATCACATTCACCTGTTCTTTGAGGCATTTCCAAACTATAATTTGGATAAAGCAGTAAACTATGGTTTGTTTCAAGCTATAAAAGGAGAGAGTCACACAAAAGAAGCAAGAAAAGCATGAAGAATGCATAAGCCTGAGGGTCATTGTAGCTTTCTTTACTTATTAAACTGAGTTTTTACTTCCACATGTATACTAAATACTAGAAGGGATGGAAGCTTGCCTTCATAGC
Organism: Python bivittatus; assembly: GCF_059951505.1. Taxonomy (NCBI): domain Eukaryota; kingdom Metazoa; phylum Chordata; class Lepidosauria; order Squamata; family Pythonidae; genus Python; species Python bivittatus. Next base: position 21,319,534 of record NW_028277087.1, on the reverse strand, counting down.
CTTTCTCTAACAATCACCACATACTGTATGGCTTACGCTAGGTATCTGCACATTGAGCAGGATATTTGAAAAGGGGTAGCATTTGTGTAATGTGCACAACTGAGAGCCTTGTATGACTGGGAGTGGACATAAATAACATGCATTGCCATAAGCCTACGGGTAGATTTATTACTGAAGGATGAAATAGAACTCTTAGATCTTCCTAATCCAGATGTAACAAGGGAAAGAAGCATATCACATCTTTGCAAGAACTATGAAGGATAGGACCTAGCTCTGAGAATCAACCCTCACTGTCTCTTCTAGAATGCAGCTAAGTATGGAATTCAGAGATGATACACCAGGAAATGCTTGATTGCAAGGAAAGCCTCCTCAAGAGTAACAAACCATTTGATCAATGAACTGATTTAGGTTCTACAGGCTGAAACCTAGAAGTCTTTGATTCACAGCAGAACAGAGAGGGGACAGTATCAGTAAATTGTCTCTTATTTGGTCTCTATGTTTCAGATTCCTATAACTTGACTATCAATCTCTAATATTTGATCTTGGTAATCTGGTTACTCTACTTCACTTATCTTGTGGTATCATCTTTTATTTGAACCTTATTGGCAATCTGTTTAGATGATGCCATCATGTGATGCCATATAATGTTGTGGATGCCAAAATATAATTTAAAAAATTAAATCCCTCCTCCCTTAGAATCTGAATCCTGGTTGCTTCCTGTATAGTCTGGATTCTTGTGTTCAGTTTTTGATGTGGCAACTCACTTAATAAAACATGTTGTGAGTTCTTATGACCCTCACATACTGATACAAAAGATATTATCACTCCAACTGATACATCTTGGAATACTGTATGACTGATAAGACATGATTCTGCCTCCTCCCTGTAATGAGGAAGTGACTGTAGCTTTATAATTTATCTCCTTACATCCAAGCCAACCATATGGCTTTTCAGCATTTGCATAGAATTCTGGCATATTCCGTACCTTAGATTGAGTTTGTATCTGGCCAATCTCCAATCAATTTGACTGTAATTAGCAATAAGCTTTGGGTTAGTCTTTTCTTATTGTTGCTGAAGTCATAGAGAACCCTGGTGAAAGAACACACTTGGCCAAGAACCAGTTTTGTTGGCTCTGCAGAGTCACGTAAAATACAACGTGCTTACGTTGGTGCTGAACTTTACAGAATGTTCTTTCTGCTGGAGCCAAGTAAAAGGCCCTTTAGAAAATGGCTCTGTTGTCTTCTGGTTTTTCACGCTTGATACAAACACCAGTATTGTCCTTGCTATACAAAGCCTGCTTGGACATGAAGAACTGCAGTGTAGATTAGAGGTTCATTGGATTACCATGTGACTGTCCTTTATGATCAGATTTCATCTTAGTTGACAGTCAGTGGAGATTGGCAAGGGCTTAATTCAAAGGCACTTATGTGTAGGGATGCAGAGGTACAGACAAAAGTACAGTTAATGCAAATTTATCCCAATCCACACTTTGAACCGTAATGCAGCTTTCTTCTGCGATCTACACTTTTTTGAATTTTGTAATACAGCTTTAAAATTATGGACAAAATTGTATGCAGTACAGAAAAGTGTACACAAATACCTATATGTGGGTGAAAAATAACACCAATGCATTATAGTATAGTTCGACAGTTGTTTCCTGAGCCACTATAGGGGTGACCTTAGAATTCCAGTGCCTAAATGTCAGGGCTGAATGAATCTCTCCATTTTGTTTTCTACAATTTGCCTATTTTCTGCTGCAGAAATTTTTACTTTCCTTTTTCTCCATAAATTCCTGAGTAGGAAGGAGGAATCTCCATAAAAATCCACACATTTTCCCTACTATATGTATGGCCACCCAGAGCTGTGTTTTAAGATGGTTGGCATCCAAATCTTTCAAACAAACAAACAAACAAACAAATATTGCATGCATTTCTGTATGCAGTTTTTTGGAATATTATTTGCAAGCAATTTTTCTTAATGAATGCAGGTTTTGTGTGCAGTTTCTCATAACCCTAAATGAACAGTCCATTTTATTGCAGAAGCCAGACTTTTCTATCTTGGTTTCCTCCACTTATTTGGTATTATAGCTTTTAGAATGTCCAGCCAGCAGAACTATTGGCAGTGGTGACACTGAAGTCTCAATGCTTCTGGAGGGCCCCAGCATGGGAATGGCTGGTGTAAGCAAAAATGATATACTTTATTTCATAGTAAACACTATACATGAGAAAACCTCCAGGTTTAATCACTTTAATCACAACTTTAAGATGTGTGTACTTCAACTCCCAGAATTCCCCAGCCAGCATGGGGAATTCTGGGAGTTGAAGTCCATGCATTTTAAAGTTGTCAAGACTGAGAAACATTGCACTAGAGTAAAACAGAGGAGACAAAACTGGATTAGAGGTTAGAAGGCAGCTTCCTAAATAAATTCCTTAGCTCCACAGGTTTCCTTAAATCCACATTGATGATCACAATGGCTTTCAGATTGCACAAGCCCCGTGAAATCACTGAAGCATCTTTGCAAGACTATTGGCATTTCATTCTTTGTTCAGTGGGAAGGAAGAACTCCCAGTGGAGTTCCCCGAAAAGTTTCACTGGTTTCCTTTGAAGAGTGTCAACAAATGCTACCTTCAGGCTTCACCTGTGAAGAATACGGCTCTCTATTGCCCTAAAAACCCTAAAGCAGTTCAAAGCAGCAGTTTTTCTTGCGCCTAAACAAGCCCCTTCAACAGTATAATAAATAATACCAAGACACAATATGGGAAGGGGTGGGGGGAGGGGAGGAAGCTGCCAAGAATATATACTATTGAAAATCTATTTAATCCGCCCACCTACCCATTTAAGTTGATTTGAAAAATTGTACTGTGTTCCTTTGCACAGCTACACATTTGGGAATATGGGCATAGACTGATCTTCTATGTAAGGAAACCCTTTTCTCTTTCCCTCCCCCCAACTCTGTACAGTCTGAGTGTTGGCCTTTTGTACCCGCATTCAGCTCTGTCTGAGTAAGTGCCATACTGAAGCAGGCTAGACAAAGCTTAGCCATAACACGATCATTCAGCTCTCTAATGAAAGCACCTCCACCAGGCAATGGGTGATGCATGGTTGGTGAAAAATGCTTTGCCCACTGCAGGCCTGAGCCATGTAATTACCCTTTCCTATCTCCATACTGTTGCCATGGGCAGTTACCTTTCCACCCTTTACTTATGAAAGGGACAACGGTATGTAGTCTCTATATTGTCTTGTTGAAGCAGAATCAAGGATCAGGGTTACCCAGGGTTATCTTGCTTCTTGTGGGGAAGGACAAGATGGTGCCTCTCCCATTCCATTGACAACAGCTGAATCCTCCTTTAAGACTGGAGACAGGACAGCACCCTCCACTCCGCAGCCGACTTACTTAAGAAGCACACAACGCACCTTTGGCACACAGGTCTGGCTTCCATCATCTCATTATATTCTATGTCTTCAGTGTCTTACCTGAGCCAGCTACATCACCCTGCCTACTAAGAATGATGACCTTCCATAGAACTAGATTCATTGGAATCATATCTGTCCCTCGGAAAACACTTTTGGGGACAAAAATTCAGAGGCAAGGAATCTTACCACTGTTTTTTTTAAAAAAAAAATCTTGGTAATTACACCAGCATCTGTGCTTGAAGATAGCCTTCCTCTAAATAAGTAATTGTGAGGCAGGGGGTTGGCTGTAACTTTCAGATTCAGCTTGTATGCTCCAGCAGTTACCAGGTTAGCTACTGTGGGAAGCAAGAGTCTGGTCTAAATGGACTTTGCACCTGATTCAGCAGTTCTTTTGCCCAGTGCACTTAAAACAGACTTCTCCACTCTATGTTCTCTTATGCAGGGACTTCAGCTCCCAGAATGACCGTTGCTGAATCTGCACAACCATTATTGAGAATTCTGGGAATTGTCCTTATAGGTGGAGGATAAAATTTAGAGAGTTGTTCACATGTGTGAAGAGATAACTCCATACAGCAGCTGCATCTTATGTTCAGACTTGTGCTGCGGCCTGAAAAAAAATGGGCTACTTTTAATGACTAGCAAAACAGTGCTATGCTTGCACTTGGGTGAGGTCCAAAGCACTTTTTCAGAATTATTTTAAAGCATGCAGAACTAAAAATAACGTTCAAGCTCAGCTCCTACTTGCTGTTGGTTCTGCATCAAAGTCCTCCCATACTTTAATTCCACAAGGTGGGGTTTTATAGAGGTATTGAAATTGCAACATTCAGAATCTCCAGCCACAATGAGTCTTAACTGGCTAAGAATTCTGGAACTTAACAGTCCTAACATCTCTAGAGTTTTACGTTGATGCTGCTATACCCGAGCAAGAACATCTGCTTGAAATGAGCCATTTAGGATCTTGCTCATCCTTTATTCTGCCATGCCCCTATTGATTAGCAGTGCCACTGGGCAAGAGACCAAATATGCCATTTCATCAATCTATCCATGCCATCCCATAAATGATAGGGTTTCAGCCTTAATCTTTCTGCACCTTAACACAACAAACTACACAGTAATGGATAACTAGTGATGTCCTTAGAGTCTCCTGAAGGTATGTACTGCAAGCAGGAAGATGTTTCTTTTTCTTCTTGATGAATTAATTCTTGGGCATCATAAATCTTATCACTCCAGTATTCTTAGGAGGTTAATAGCATTTTCCAGAGAAATGCATTATGGAAATTATCCACCTTCTTTATTTCTGCATCTGTCTTGCCAGCCTTAATTATGATGAAACATTTGCCAGGACTTTAAAGATCTGGTTTAGAGTTTACTGTACAAGATTATTTTGTTTAGTGATGTTAACTTCCTAAAATAACTGGTGTTTCAGGTGCTTAGCCTATTAGGAGAAGTGGCGGTAGAACACTATTAAAGGCTCATTCAACATATTTGAATAGTCATCATTTGTAAGTGTGATGTCTGAGTGCACTATTTCAATGACAGGTTGCCAGACAGAGAAGAAATCAACAGTCTAACTATGGTGACTTATTTTTTGAAATAAGTTTCCAAATGTTATACTCTGGCTCAGACTTAACTGATTGCACCAGTATTTCCCAAAGCAGTTATTTCCTGGATTTTTCTCACAGCTACACCATATTCAGTAATTGTGTAAATAGCCCCTTCCTCAATCCCTGTTTATTTATTTATTTTAGCCCACCACAAACAGTCAGATCAAAAATTTGCAATAAAACATCCATGGTTAAATAAAAAAAAGATAGTCAAAACTTAAAATCACAGGAAATATCAAACATTTTAAACTAAAACTAACAAAAACAACAATAAATGAATAAATATATGATTGCATTCAAACATCAAAAGCTCTTTTAAACAATTCAGTTATTAATATTGTAATGTTTTCCTAAATTATAGGAAATTGTTTCTCTGAACAATTTGGTGCACTTTTACCCATGAAATTTAAGCAGCCCCTAATAAGGTTGCTTGAGGTCATCCCTCCCCCTTATGAAAGCAGGGCATTACTAACAGATTCTCCCAGGAACTTCATAATGGGCTATTGAAACAACACGGAGGAGATGGGTCCTGGAGGTACCTCAATTTCAAGCCATGTAGGGCTTTCAAGGTCAAAACACTTTGAATAGCACATGGAAGCCAATAGACTGCCAGTGCAGAGTGTTACATGCTCATATTGGTGCATACCTGCCAACAAGTTGGCTCCTACATTCTGGACTAAAGAAGCTTGAGTGATCTTCAGAGGCAGACTCATGTAGACATTGTGGTACTTTAGACAAGTGGTGATGAGGGCATGAGTCATTGTTGTGAGATACTCCTGTTCCAGCTAAGGTTGCAAGTGGCACACCAGCTGAAATTGGGCAAAGGCCTCCTTGGCCATAACCTTTATCTACCCATCCAGCAAAAGCTGTGAATCCAGGAGGACTACTGAATTGATAACCTGCTCCTTCAGAAGCAGGGCAGCCCCATCAAGAGATACAACAGACAATGGACAAACAGCAGTGTTGACCTTCAGCCTACCTCATCCCATCCAGACCCTTGCTGCCTCCAGACACTGGGTCAAGATATTGACATCATCTCCAGTGCAGACCAGGTTAACAACATACAGTAGGATATCATCAGCATATTGATGATACTAAACTCCAAACCACCAGATGACCTCTCCCAGTGGCTTCATGTAGATGCTTAAAAGAAGGAAAGACAAGACAGAATCCTATAGTACCTCACAAAGGAGAGATTGCTTGGCTGTTCTCTACCCCACCCCCCCAAATCACTGATTAGAACCAACTACCAAGGAAGGAGACAAACCACTGTAATTCAATCCCCAAGCCCTGCAGATGATCCAGAAGGATACCATGGTATATGGCATTGAAATATGCTAGTATCTTTTAACTTCTTAATATCCGTTATTTTACTTCTTCATGCCCTCCACTTGTGTTGGGTTGCAATTCTTATCTTTCTCAGCTAGGACTGGAAATGATGGGGCTTAAAATCAAATACTGTACATCTGGGGGAGATTGGGGAATGCTGTACTCAATATGGTTATAATGAATGGCTAATTTTTCAAATGAGCATTTTAATAATGAAGATGAATGGGTTGAAATAAATGGAAAAATGCCCAGACTGCTAAGAAAATGTTTGGAAGTCATGGATAGCTTGAGAACATCAAATGAAGCCTGCTGTTGTGAAGGGGCTATTCCTGTTAGTGAGGCTTGCAGAAAGTAGTCTTACAAAGGTCTGCTTCCTCAGGATGACCCAGAGCAAAAACCCATCTGCTTGCCTCACTCAATATCTCATCATTTTGTGAATTATCACTCAATAATGCCCAACAGAATGTGTAATTATGTGAATTGTTGTCATAAACGTTTTATGATTGAATTGATAACAAGTGATATAAAAAAATCTATGGTTGATGCACATGTGAAAACTTCATCCTTATCTAGCATATTTTTGACTTGTTCAGCATTCAGATGGGCTGTCAGTTTGCAAGATGAACATTTTTTTTTTAAAAAAGGGGATAAGGTAATAATCCTCATGTAAATTTTATATGAGCAAACAAATCAAAAAGGCTTATGGAGTTTTGAACTACTAGGGATGACCTATGAATAAAGGGAAGAAGCCCTAGCTAATTGCCCATCATCTCTTTCCAATTGTTCTCTGCCCTGCATGGAATCCCAAGGGGAAGGGGGAGATTGAGGGGTTGTTTGGAATACAGGAATTGCTATCCAGAAAGTAACTCCTTTGCCTACCTGCTGTTTGTTCTCCTCTCAATTTTCTTCTTTCACAGGGTCTTACATAGAAATAATTTGCTGCGGGAGCTGCATTGGGTTCCAGTTTGTTTTCGGGTCTAATTCAAGGTGTTGGTTATCACCTTTAAAGCCCTACATGGCATGAGTCCAGATTACCTGAGAGACCACCTCACCCCCATTACATCGACCAGTCCCACCCGATCTGGCAGAGGAAGCATGTTGCAGATTGCGTCGGTGAAAGAATGTCGACTTGCATGTCTTAGGAGGAGAGTCTTCTGTGCCATTGCCCCTGCCCTACGGAATATTCTCCCCCCAGAGGTGAGGTGGGCCCCTACCCTCCCAATTTTTCAGAGGGAATTGAAGACTTGGCTCTGCCAACTTGCGTGGGGCGAGGAAAGATGCAATCGACCCTGGGGATGGCTGGCACCTTGACGACACTCCCTGAGTTTATTAACACCTAATTAACATCAGCCTCTTGGAAGTATCATATAGGAAGTTTGTTTTTATCATATTTTAATTAATTAATATTTATCTATTTTAATTAATGTTTATTCTGTTTTTACTGTAAACCACCCAGAGTCACTCTATGGTGAGATGGGCGGTGACAAATTTGAAATATAAATAAATAAAATTTGTTTTTAGTAGTCTCTGATATGTCTTGCGTGTACTGTATCATTTGTTCCTCAAATGTATTGATTGTTAATGAAAATGTTGCTCCCAATTCTGGAAACCTGGAGATTGTTCCCAAAATGTAACCCCTCTTTGCCTCCTACTGATTTCCACTGCTGGGAGATCCTATGGAGACTTTTTTTTTTTTGTCCGCGCTCAGTCGTTACCAACTCTACGGTGACTGCTTTAGATGAGTCCTTGCAGTTTTCAAGGCAATTGTTTTTCGGAAGTGGTTTGCCAGAGCCTCCTTCCTAGAGGAGAGCCCAGCTGGCGAGCGCAGGAGGTGGGTTTCCGTTGCTTCGCATCCTTTTTGGGCGCGCGCGGTTTTTCGCACTTACCGGCAACTGCTCCCAACTCCCTTTTTGCAAGGCGCCGCCAGCATTTTTCCTCCCACCGGAGTGAGAGTACCCATTTATCTACTCACGTGAGTTTTCGAACTGTTGGGTTGACAGGAACTGGGGAGGAAACAGGAGCTCACCCTGTTTAACGTGAAGGCTGGACTCGAACCACTGAAGCGTCGACCATTTCTGGCCGGCAACTTTCAGCGTCATTAAGCTGCTGCGCCACCGCGTCCCCCTATGGAGACTTGCATGCTTTTAAAAACACCCACATAAGTAGCAAGGGCAATTTCAGTGTCAAAATAATTTTTTTGGTGATATTTTTATTACATTCCTTAAAGGACAAACATTTCTAAGGCTTTATTAATATCTATAGATTCTCTAGCCTTGTGATCCAGCTGCTGCTTTCCAAGTAAGATAAATCTATCATTCTGAGAGCTTGTTCCATGACTATTTCATTGGATTGTCAGAGACGTAAATCAAAAACATGATCTTTCCATCTTTTGAATAGCTGAGTTTGGAGGACACCCCAGATTAAATGATCTCACAACGATTCTTCTGTGGTACCCTGGCAGTACAATAGTAATTTCTTTAGCCCCTCTACACTAATTATTGTTAACTTTTCCCATCCTGCTAATCTTTCATTCCAGATGGAATGGATGCTTAAACTATCTCATCTCCTTTCCCCGACACTAAATTCATGTACTGGATAGTATAAACCTATCTTTGCAACTGAAAGAACAGATGTACTTATCAGTGACCCAAATACAGATTCAGCCTGACTCTCTTCTTCAGTTTTCTTCAAGATTTTCAGTACTTCTTTAAAAAATGAATTGATCTGTTTTTCATCACTTTTTAAATTAAAAACGTGTCTTGCATGATCATAGGAGGATGGTTAAGCAGCTTTACACCTAGCTTGTTTCAGCTGCAAACTTGAAGAATTAGATTCTTTTTTCCAGAGTGTAAAGAATAATTTATTTGAATGAAAAATGCAGAACCTGCTCCCACAATTTGCATTTGCATTTCTGTACATTAAATCTTTTATTGCATGTCTTACACTCTGGAATAATAGGAAAAAAGTCTTGACCTTCTGTGTGTCATTGTTTCAGGCATTTGGAAAATGCTATTGTACCTCCCACAATCTTGTTATCTTTAAGGCTAACTATTTCCAATTCTTTCAGTCTCTCTTCATAGTTTTTAGTGTCTTTATTACCTTTTTATGAAACTGTTTTTTATCTGAATCCTTTTCAAGTTTGGTGTCCAGGGCTGGATACAATATTTGAGATAGGATCTGACAAGCATGAGGTAAAGTAAAAGTATATTAAAGCATTACACAATTGACTCATATTCAATCTGTAAATGATTATTATTACAAGCTCTTTTTCACAAATACAACAGCCAAACCACCTATTTCTGTCCTATAATTGCGCATTTGAACTTTGTTTCTAAATGAAGAACTTCACATTTGTCTGTGTTGAATTTCTTTCTATTATTTTGCCTGTTTCCCTACTCAATTAAGATCACTTTGAATTCTATTTCTGCCTTCTAGGATATTAACTCTGCCACCTATTATTTTGTTACCTACAGATTTGATATCTTGCTATATCTCCTTATCCAACTTATGAATAAAATGTTTGAGTGTACCCAGACCAGGACTGATCTTTTGGGTACTCAAATGCACACATGAAATGTATACATAAGAATACATGCAACATGTTTGACATTGTCTCATTTTGCCTGTAATGGGCAAAAGGGCATGGAAAGTTGAAGCTTATTCCCATGGTTAATCTTGTGAGAAGCTTACGTGCAGAATGTTGCACATATTGGCTCTAAATCTACAGTAACATGCCAGATGCTGACTCATATTGGTGAATACACAGAACTGCACTACAGCTGGAAACCAAAACTGCTAAGATTTTTCCTATGAGATTCATGCTCTAAGATGGTCATATGAGAAGAGCTCTAGTGATTTCAATGGGATTTATAGTTCACAACACCATACCTGCAATTATTTCCCACCATAAATGGAAACCAACATGGAAAACCTGCCTCAGGTGCTTCCATATCAAACCCAGGAATCCACTATTTTCAGTTTTTATAATACAATAGCAAGGTTCTCTCTTCCATGCTACAGAGAAATAATACACACATTTTCCTCAATCTGGTGCTCTCCAGATGTTTTGGACTACAATGCCTATTCATTCCTGTCAATTTATAGTAGTTCAATCTGAAGGCAGTAGAATAGGGAAGCTAGCTGGAGTGTTTTCAGTCTATGGTAGAAGCTGTGAATGCTGTGGACTGAGGCTCACTCCATATAACTTTCTATCATAGTTGTCATCTATCTTAAGTTCCAACCTTAATATAGTTTAACTTATATATGCAATGATGCTGCACAATATGTATATTTTTGGTATATGCCCACCCTGTGCGTATATAGAATAGGAGCAAAGAACAAAATCTGCTATTTTACTTCACTGAGCTCTGTAGTTTTTAATTTATTTTTGCCCCAGCTGAATCCCTTCCAGTTTTAGAACCAGGCTGCAGATGATGGACAATGAGGAGACTCCATAAAAACTATGGAGTGCAGTGCAGTCTGATTGAATGGGGAATGGTTTCTGCTCCCCATCACACATTCTCTGCTTGGGTGTTGACCTCCCTTTTCTACTTTCCATGTGAATAATACAAAAATGTGACTGATATAGATAACATTGCCCCAAACATCTAATTTGGCCTAGACTCTTCCTAGTTCCCCAGCCATGTTTATTGGTGTCCATTCATCTTCTGATAAACTCTGTGTTAATTACAACTCCAGCACCAGCTTGGCTTAACTTGGCCTTCTCCAATCTGATGCTTTTCAGAGGTGTTGAGATTTTTTTTTTTTTTGGTCTGCGCTCAGTCATTGCTGACCCTGCAGTGACTGCTTGGACGAGTCCTTGCAGTTTTCAAGGCAATTGTTTTTCGGAAGTGGTTTGCCAGAGCCTCCTTCCTAGAGCAGAGCCCAGCTGGCGAGCGCAGGAGGTGGGGTTTCCGTTGCTTCGTGCCCTTTTCGGGCGCGCGTGGTTTTTCGCGCTTACTGGCAACTGCTCCCAACTCCTTTTTGCAAGGCGCTGCCAGCATTTTTCCTCCCACCGGAGTGAGAGTACCCATTTATCTACTCACGTGAGTTTTCGACCTGTTGGGTTGACAGGAACTGGGGAGGAAATAGGAGCTCACCCTGTTTAACGTGAAGGCTGGACTCGAACCGCTGAAGCGTCGACCATTTCTGGCTGGCAACTTTCAGCGTCATTAAGCCGCTGCGCCACGATTACAACTCTCAAATTTCCCAGCCAATATGGCCAACACCCTTGGAATTAAATTCCAGTATTTTTGGAGGGCACCAATCTGAGGACGTCTTAAACCCTTAATCCTTTGTCCTACCTGTTAGCCATTCAGGGTACATGAAGCTTTATCTGCATGCATCTGAATCCTCAATTCTTAACTTTAATTCTTCCTCATCACTGTTCCACATGGTCAGCAAATATTGTAAGGTCCTCAAAGTCAGAGAGTTTTTTAAAATTTTCCTTATGCAGTCTATACAGTGTCATATGCATTCTTGGGACCATGCCACTTTCGGATGTATAGACTTTGAAAATAATTCAGAAGAAGCATTTTGAATCTCTCTTATGTGGCACATGCATAGTGCCTCTTTATGCTACTATTAAGGCAAGACAATGTCAGCCTGCTTAATGAATAATAGAAAAGATAGTGTGCTCATGTGAGATCCTAAACACTTCTTTCAAATTAGTTTTGAAGCTTGCATAGCCCTAATACTATAGTAACAATACTTATGCTTCATTATGAGAACCAGTGTGGAGTAGTGGTTAAAGTATTGGACTGAGAGTGTGAAGGCTTAGATTCTCACACTCGTGGTCACCTCCTGAATGAATTACTGTAACACACTCTACGTCGGGCTGCCCTTGAAGAATATCTGGAAGCTTCAGCTGGTGCAAAATGCAGCGGCACGGGCAGTTATGTGTGTCCCTAGGAGGACACATATTACACTTCTGCTCTGTGAGCTGCACTGGTTGCTGGTTTGCTTCTGGGTGCAATTCAAGATGCTGTTTTTGACCTTTAAACCCCTACATGACATGGGGCCAGGTTATCTGAGGGACCACCTTTCCCAGATTACATCTACCCATCCCATCAGATCTGGCATGGGCAGTTTCATCTGATGGGACCTAGGAGATGAGCCTTTCCTGCCATGGTCCCCGCCCTCTGTAACATCATCCCTCCTGAGGTGAGGTTGACCCCAACCTTTATGGCCTTCCGGACAGCCCTCAAAACACCTTTTTTTCATCAGGCTTGGGGATCCCCTGGCAGCAGGGAGCCCATGCATATACCAGGTATAACATTCTGATTTTAAACCTCTTGCAACCTTGTTTTTATTTATGTTTAATTATTTAAGTGTTTTAAGTGGTTTTATAATATGTTTTAATTATTGGTTTTTTTGTATGCCTTCCAGAGTCACCTTGTGTGAGATGGGCAGCCATATAAATTCAATCAATCAATCAATCAATTCTAGTCTCAGCCATGGAAGATGGGAGACTTTGGGCCAGTCACTCTCTCTCAGATTAGCCCACCTCATGGGGTTGTTGTGGTGGAAAAATAGGCTTTGCACTGATCTTGATATAAGGGAATAGTAAGTTTAAAAAAATAAATATGTCAAAGCTACAGAATAGATGTATCCCCACTAGGGATAGGTTTTAATTGGTATAACTATATCAGCAGGCAACAAGTTCCATGATATTGCCCCCAAAGTGCAAAGTTTTACTGATGATAGTACTTCTGTGAGATATGCAGTTTCCACCAGAGAAATCATTCTTGTAAACTATATTGTGAATTCAGAAATCAAGTTGGGAACTGGACAATGTAATTGTGTCACTCTTTCTGGACTATGGAATGCAAAAGATGGTAATGCTTGTGAACCTAGAGTGGAATGAACCAAGAAGGATCTGCTAATCTGTAATTTTTAGCATGGCTGAAAGAAGCACAATTAATAATGCTCCCAAATGTATGGTTGGCCAAGTTCCCATTTATCATCATTATCCCTTGGTGGCATTATAAAATTGGCTTTTACAGGTACAAGTTACCTTTTCCTTTGTGATAATGGCAATTCTTTGAGGCACCTGCTTATTTCACAGGGACATTTGTAAAAGAACTTCCATGAAGAGGCCACAACTCTTTTTTGCTGGTTTTAGAAAGTTGTGCTGTTTTTGATCCTTTTTGGAGAGAGCAAAAGGTTCAGTGGTAGCTCCACCCTAAGTGAAATACTGGTACAATACTGGTTTGTATTTAAGAAAACTTTCTACTTGACTCTTGTTTCTAATTGACATGAGGTGCTGAGTTTTATTTGTGAAAAGATTTTATATTGCTTAATCTGAGTTGTAGGACTGCACAATTTGTTTAGATTGCTCTCTTAAATTTAATGATAGTAATGAGATTATTTTTGGTTATATTTATCTATGTAAATTGTTTATGTGAGCAGCTGCAAAATTATTTATCCATTTAAGCAAATCTAATTTCTAATCACAACTGCTAATTTATAATGACCTTTCTATTCCATTCTTCCCTCAAAAAGCTCAGAGCAGTATTCCTTCTTTGTTCCTGAATTCTCTGTATTCTCCCAACAATCCTTGGAAGTAGATTAGGCTAAAAGAGCTTGACTAAAGTCACATATTGTGATAGGCTATGGTTTGATTAACCATGGTTTATTGAATAAGCTCTAATTGGCTTGGTTTGCACAATACATTTAGCCATAAAACCATGGCTTACAAATAATAACAGTTCTGACAATTCATCTAAGTCCCATCTAGAAAACTGCAGTTCAATAATTTCAGGAAAATCTTCAATTTCCTACCCTAGTTTTATTCCTTTATCTCTCAAAACAACTGCCCACCTATTAAAAATACAGCCCAGACAAAAAAATCAAGGTCAGTGAATTTACCCTTCAAATCAGATTTAATTCAAAACTGGCCAGCACTTTAGTTCCCAGCAACCTCTGAAATCTCTAATGCCCACTCACCAACCCACTCTTTATTAAATAATTCTTTCTCTATCCTTGTGGAAAATGATTCATATGCTGAAAATCAGATCTTTTCTCTGAACTAAGTTTTCAGGGGAAGTCCAAGATACCTTGGCTACTCCTTGGGTAATGGGTTTTTTTTAATGTTTTATAGTGGATTGGAATCAGGAGCATTCCAGTTAGGTTATAAGTAATTGATTCTGATTAATATACAATTTGAGCTTTGGAATAGAATATAGCTCCCCAGTAGGGTGGATGAGTTTCCAGCCTTACAGGGGACAATACCCCGAAGCCTTCCTTTGTTTCAAGGGTTGTTTAAAGCATGAACAAGGAAAATACCAGACTGAGCAACAGGCAATCACAGTTGTAGATTTCCCTCCTATGAAGAAATAGGTTGTATTTCTGTTTCAGTCCTAGCAGCAAGATCTATTTTTCTATGCATACTCATTAATAAGTATATGCAAAGATTATGCAAAATGACACCACATCTTTAATCTTAATTTTGGATGAAACAAATAGCCATGCTTCCTTTAAATCTAGTTCTCAAAGAGGTGGCAAAACTGTCTCTGAGATACATTTGGATTTGTGACATATATATGTGTGTGTGCACAGACACACAGGTACACATACACACTCTGTTGGTACTGTTTTTTAATAACAGCTTTGTGATATGCCAGGACCCCTGATACCAGGTGGATTGGAAATATAAATAAGTAAATAAATAAAATCATTGCATGATGTCTGAAGACAGCTCGTCTTATTGGGAGGGCATTGGTGTAGGACTGGCATACTGGCTCTGAACCAGGCAAGAGACAAATGGACTTTTAGACCAAACAGAACACTAATTAGTCTGGTGGGGAAGGTGGGGAGTGTGGGGGGAGAGAGAGACTTTCCATCACCATGGCAACCATCCTCTGGAGCTAGGCTGGACTTCTTCATGTCTTAGACAACCCTAGGCTGGGGTCACCTCTTCAGATGGTAGAAGAGGAAAAAAATAGTTATCACTAATGTAGAATTTTAGAGCCAGCCATTACCATTAGATAAGAATGGTGGTATTTTAGAATTGTCTCCCCTTCCAAATTTTATCTTTACCTGTCTTCAAATCAGTATTTCATGGGGTCGTAAAGCCTTGGTCTGCTAATTTATTACACATAAGACTTCTTTTCAGAGGGGAGGCTTCACAGTTATGCCCCTCAGGAATTCAAGCTCCTCAGTCTACTATCACTGTGTAAGGCATACTTAGTTTTGATAGGGTCTCTGAATGTATATAAATGTGTGTACCTGGGGGAGGAAACAGGTTAGCATTTGTACACTTCTGTTACATATTTATAAGAAAGTAGGGTGAGTTTTTCTTACCTGCATAGTGGTCAAACACTGTTGGTACATATTCTTCTGGAAATGCATCGTTGGCATAACTCATCAGCAGACAGGTCTTGCCAACAGCTCCATCACCAACCACGACACACTTGAGCATCTTCTTTACGCTACCATCCGAATAGCTGGGCTCTTCCTCTTTGCCACTCATCCTGGTTGTTCCTGCTTTTCTTTTTTCCTTCCAGCTTTTGCAATCACACACAAAAGAACACAGAGCCCAAAGGAGGATTGCAGTTGTTGATGGCAGGTTTCTTCTTCGATGAGTTTTTTCGTTGCTATTGTTGTTGCTGCATGGTAGACAAACATGAAATCATAACTTCATTTTGCACACTTGATCTTTTCAAGCCTCAGAGAACCATGTGAGGGAATAAATAGACAATCGACACGCGTGTCGTTAGTTCAAGTCAGGAAATCTTCATCTTGGATACAGGGATTGTGGTATTTCACACGGCTTAAAAATAGCAGCAATCTGAGGAGCTGAATGTCTGTTTCTCTGCTCCGGTCTGGCCTGAAAAATCAGGGATTCGTGCTAAATCCATTCCATTTTCCATTGCATTTCCAAAGAGAAAGTGGAAACTGGAACAATTTGATGGAGGGACTCGGTCTCTTGTTCTTTTTATTTCATGCAATCTCTTTATTTTCTCCAGTTTGCTACATGTCAGGAAATCATGGGTTTCCTGCTGAATTCCATATTAGGATCAGTGGGGCTCGTGAAGGGCTGCAAACAATAGAAGCTCTGTGTGTGTTTATACTTTACAGGAACTCTGCCAGGATGTGGAAGAAGAAAAACACTAGAGGTCTCACTGCAGACTGCAGTTCACAAGCTTCCTGCTCCAAAAGATCCATCTGGACATCATCGTCACCCTTCTCTCAGGAGCACCCACACATAAAAGAATTCTTGGTGAGATCTATATTATATTAAGCTACCCCTGGATTGACCTCTGTGAAAGTGATTGGCAGCATCTGGGACAAATTAAGAATAGTTGTCATCATTTCTATTTAAAGACACTTCTACTGAACTCTTAAAAATGTTACTACTCAGACAGATTGCCCTTCCTCCAACTTCACTGTGAATTTATCTGCTCATCAGTTGGCCACAATTGTACTGTATATCTCTGCTTTTTCTCCTTTTTCTCCTGGGAATGCTGAATGGCTGTTCTAATTTCCTTGTTAAACTACAGTTATGGGTATGAAGAAAATGTTCAGCTGCCCTCACTGAGTAAGCAAATATGTGACATTTTATCAGCTATTGTTTATGTTCAACAATTCTGGAGTTAAGAACCAAACTTCAAGTAGTATAATATGAACTTAATATGTCATTGACATTACATGACTTTGACCTTTTAATTGTTTCTTCTTGTCCATTCCAGGTGAAACTTCCTTTGGAATTATGTACCTGTTACCCTATTTCAGCTACACTGTGATTAGAAAGCAAGGATTGAGATTTCTTATTTGGATGCAGAAAGATATAAAATTGGGGGAACAAATTAAGATGCATCTAAAGCTTAACCTCCATGCAGTGGCCTTCTCCAATCTGGTAATGTCAGTGTGTTGGGCGTACAACTCTCAAAATTCCATGGCAGAGTAAGCCGTTGGCTATCATAGATGGAAATCTTTACGGCTTTTAGAAGCTATTCCAGTATGGTGCTTTTTCTCTAATCTAAAGGCATTTTCAGATGCAGTTTTAAACCCTCCATGGATGTTCACTGAATCCCCTTCGGACCAGTTGTTGACTTCACTGGGCATTTTCCATTGCATGAGGTAGCAGTTTACTCCTAAAGCTTCTGATATCATCACAGGATGAGAAACTACAATGGAAAATAACCAGCAAAGCTTTCATTTGATTGGTGGGACAGGGGAGTTCCTCAGTTTGCTTTTCATACCACATCTGGTAAGGCCCTAAATTTTGCTCTGGGATGCTTAGTTTTTAAACGTGGAAATGTTTGTTTTAGGTGTGGTATGAGATAAGAGAACTTCTTTTGTTCTTCTTTTATTAAGCAACATAAAAGTAAAAGAAAAAAGTATGTTCACTTAGACAATTCCCCAGTTTACCATTTGAGTCAAAAAATAGACTTACTTCAGCTGATGTCTGCACAGTGAATTGATTCACAGAGCCAGCACCTGCCAGAAAACTTCTTCATACGAACACAATCAGTAGGACAACTCCCACATTAGCTATCTGCATGCATGTTTGTATAAGAGAGTGTTCACACTTAATACGTTAGAGTTGGGTGTTTAGGATAGCATTTCATTAAACCAGATTATGGAATTTTTTTCAGGCATTTGTTTTAAAAGGGAGTCTCTCCTTTGAAAACAGAACAGTATGTAAAAAAATCAATGATTCTTTATCAGCTCAATCCATAAACCTGTTAAAAGTCAGTTTTGATGTAAGCATTTTGGTGTCTTGGGTCTGGATTAGGCTGGAAGAATTTTCTAAAAGAATTTCCCAAACCATCAGGACTAAAGGATAGAGATACACCTCGGTCAACTTTGATCTAACTAAAGAATTCTCCTTTCCTCCTTCATGACAAAAGAGAAGTAACGACTAACAACAGTATAAATATAAGAGCATAAAACCATAAGAAAAGCTTTGCTGGATTATACTAAAGGCCTCTCTAATACAGACCTCAATATAAATGCTTATAGTGCCAATGCAGCCATTTTCATTTCTCATCATGTATTTCCTCATATATAAGGAATTTTTATACAGTTTTCCAAAATGCATTTAATTATTAATGAGGATTCACTGAGAAATCTTTTTTATGTAAATTTCCCAGCCAGGGAACATAAAATCCCCCTCTTTGTAGCTGGAGAAATTACCACTTTTTGAATGGAACTTTCAGAAACATATAGGCTTTTCTGATGTGTCTCTCACAAACAAATGGTTTTTGTGTGTGCATGGATTTTTGACCTGAGAAGAACAGGTTAGGATTCTGTTCATTGCAGTTCTCTGTACCCATTTTGCTAGATGGCAGAATTTTTTTTCCATAGGAGTTCATGGCAGATTTCTTATTCCTCCTTTACTCTCTAGGAATAGCAAAGTCTCACTTCAAATATTGAATGAAGAGTTTTTGTTTCTCTGGTTATTTACTTTATCAAGAATTCAATAATTTTTTAACCATTAATTGAAAAGAAACAAAAAAACGTAAACCCATTCATCAGAAACAATGCTTCTTAGTAGTCAGGAATTTCTATTTCACTAGGTTCAAGCTACTTGTTCTTGGGTAATTATCCCACCTGTGATCAGAGAAATGTGTTTTCAGACAATCTGGAATTCTCTTACTGTGTAGCTGAGAATAACTTTCTTCCCAATTCAGGCAGGACCTTTGAAAGAGAGATTAATCCAAAACCACATTATTACAATGGACTTTAACATCCAAAACTAAGTTTCTACGGCCATATGTAGTATTAGCTCATCTTTCAGGGGAAGGTTTAGGCAAGGCTGCACACTGATTTTGCTTTTTATTTCTGTTAATAAAAGAAGGAAGAATTGCTGAATTCTGACATTTTGCTTCCTAATTTTGAAAGCCCTGCTATCTATGGGTGTGAGTGTGTGAGTGAATGTGCAAGAGTTCTGGGGCTGCATAAAAGAGGCTGGTGATCCATATGGCCTGCAGGTCATTGGTTACCATCCCCTATGTTGCAACCTGATGAATCCAGTCTTACAAAGGAAAGTAAATAACCCCCTACGACACCCAAGTCATACTTGCAGGCATACAATTTAGAATCCCTTCGTAGAGTGGAATAATAGTGTCATTTTGCGACATATCTGATTTACCCTCATCTTTAAACTATATTGTTTTCTCCCAAAGGAAAATATTGCATAATGTGAATTGCAAAATGATTGCTTGCTAATTTGAGTGGCAATTGCAGGGGCATGAAACCAGTAGGGAGGAAGGAGAACCTAGCTTATTAATGTGCAATTATTTCTGAATTATACTGACCATGAACTGTGTCAGGTTACTTGCTCACAAAATACAGCTGTTGCCCCTTGAGCAGAGCAGAAACTTCACTTCCAGCTGCTTTGTTCATAGCTTCACAGTTTTAATTTTAGTTTTCCATGGCAGATGTGATGACATATTAAGATCTCTGAGTACACACAGTATTTGTGGGAATGACCATATTCTTGGATTCCCACCAGAGCTCTCAATTCCCTTTTAGCTTCAGACTTATTTCCTCTTTCTATTTTGTTGTACACTCAAATGTGTTTTTTCTCCTTAAATTTGGCCATATTTGTTACCAATAGCACTTATAGCAAAGTCCCCCCTTTTTAGAGTTTGCCTATTGATAAAGCAATTTGGTAGTACAGGGCTCTAAAACTGAGCCCATCCACTGTGATTATATGGCATTCTCAAGGCCAGGACATAAATCTGCTCTGCAAAGTGAAAAATGGAATGTGCCATACTTCATTGATCTGCATATTTGTGCATACACAACATGAGAGGTTCCTTCTTAATCAGTTGAAGGAAGTTGCTAGCTAATGTTGTAAAGCAGCCTTCCCCAATCTGGGTCCCCCCAGATGTGTTGGGACTGAAGGTTTGTTGACTGGGAGTCTAGGGAGTTATATTCCCAAAACATCTGGAGGATGCCAGATTGGGGAAGCTGTTTTAAAAGTATGTAAACTAGGCTCTAAAGTAAATGTCTGGCAAAAAATGCAAAATATTTTACCACTTCAGACTTTCTCACTGCCTCTCTCAATCTCTTCTTTTGGCATCAAAACTGCCCAGTTGGCTTTATGACCAAAACATATGCATACATCTGAGTTAAATCATTTTTTGGAAATTAAGAATAGTAACTGCTTTCCATGAGAAGAAAAGGGTTTGTTCCTCTGGAGTTTTGCCTCTATGTGCAAATGATGGAAGACAGAAGGCTACAGATAGAAGGCTTCCTATAGATTTCAAGAGATTACACATGAATAAAGCCACAGGAATAAGTAAATAGTTTCTCTGCTTTACAGCATTCACACATTGAAGAAATCCAGTGTGGATGGGAAGTATTAGGGCTGTACTATGCTTTAGTACAAGTTGAAATTTAAGTTCCAATGTGAATGTAGTGCTTGTCTGCAACTCTTTAAAAAGCAGTGACTTTCCTGAGATGATAATTCAAAGGTTTTCCACTGATCTCAAGAAACTAATTAAACCTAGGTAGTACTTGGATGAGAGACCACTAGGACACCCAAGGGCTATAGACCCTGAGAAGTAATATCACCAGGAGAAAGAAATGGGATACAGTTCTATACTGTTGTCAAAAAAGCCCCAGCATGGACTCAAAAGAATCTATTTTATAGCAGGAGTGGGCAACCTTTTGGAGGCCAGGAGCTGCATTCAGTATTTTCTGAAAAATTGAGAGCTGTGGTGAGTATGACAAAGAAGCAAAATAGGTAAAATTTTCCTCTTGTTTTGAGGGAGATTTCTTTATTTCTTTCAATTATATTAAACCTATATAAGATTTATACTACATTTTTCAGGTGGGTAGCTGCTGAATATTATGAGTACCTGAAGTGCATTTCAGTTTATGTGGAACATGAAAGTCACCATATCCCCTCCCTGTGTTGTGGATAAAGCCATACTTTCCTAGGGCACTCATTATCAGGAGTTAAGCATCATGCGTGCCCTGGATGAGGAGTCAGAGAAGAAGTATATTAAATATATTATACTTAGCCAAGTATATTACCTTGCCTAAGGACTCAGGTTCAGCATGGAGTTTGGAAATTCAGTGTTTATGGACACTACAGGTCCAGTCCCTGATCCTGAAGCGACTCTACAGTCTTTGAACCAAGTTAGCAAAGTTTGCAGATGAAGCAAAGGGTGCCAGATTCTGAGCCTAGGTGTATTCACTTTCTTGGGAACTGGAATCATGCCAAAGGAATAATAAGCACTAAGTGAGCTTGAGAGGGCTTCGTTTACCTGGAACTTGAAAAGCTACACACAAACTGCCTTCACTGTACTGACTCAGACATTGACTTTTTCTCTGATGATGCATACGACTGATTCCTTGCTCTTACACAAGTGTTTTTAAAAGAAGTAGAAATTCCAGAGGACTTCTGCTCTCAAAGGGGTTTGCCTATTTTCCGGAATTATTCTAAATATTTGAACTCAGTAAGGTGTTTTTTTTTGCCTTGCTGGATGAGCTTCTTTTCCGTGACGTTAATCAAACTTGTTTGCTGAAATATAAAATAACATTTGCTTAATATTTTGTTAAATTGAGCTTCTTTAAGCTATGCAGGTCCTTTAATGGAAACCAACTTTTCTCTCCCTCCCCCTTGTGGCCAGAGAGATGGCTGCAGAAGAGAACCTCCTAGGAAACCTCTAAAATCTTAATTTAAATGCTGTTTCTATTGAAAAAAAATCACTCTAAAGAATATTCCAAGCCACAAGGCATAGGTTATTCAGAATTCCATATTTCTAAATAAATGGCTATGTGAAATAAATGTTATGTACACGTCTGCTCCCATTGATAATGTTCTGCTTTCAGCCAAACTAAAAAATAAAAATAAAAATGCAGCTCTAAGGTGTAAGAACTTTTTTACAGATTTTGGAACCCAGACCTGAAGTTTCTTTATAGATCTCATGTACAACATAGTGTACATTCAGAGATATAACATGGAGCAATGACCAAGTCACTGCTTGTTGTTGTTTAGTTGTTAAGTCGTGTCCAACTCTTCGTGACTCCATGAACCATATTGCGCCAGGCCTTCCTGTCCTTCACTGCCTCCCTGAGTTTGCTCAGTTTCATGCTCATTGCTTCAGTGATGCTATCTAACCATCTCATCCTCTGCCATCCTCTTCTCCTTTTGCCTTCAATCTTTCCCAGCATCAGAGTCTTCTCCAAAGAGATCTCTCTTTGCATTAGATGACCAAAGTATCTGAGCTTGAGCTTCATTATTGATCCTTCCAATGAGCAATCAGGGTTGATTTCCTTTAAGATTGACTGGTTTGACCTCCTAGCAGTCCAGGGGACTCTCAAGAGTCTTCTCCAGCACCACAGTTCAAAGGCATCAATTCTTCGGTGCTCAGCCTTCTTTATGGTCCAGCTCTCACAGCCATACATTACTACTGGAAAAACCATAGCTTTGACTATGCGGATCTTTGTCGGCAAGGTGACGTCTCTGCTTTTTAATATGCTATCTAGGCTTGCCATAGCTTTCCTCCCAAGGAGCAAGCGTCTTTTAATTTCATGGCTGCAGTCTCCGTCTGCGGTGATCTTGGAGCCCAAATAAATGACGTCTGTTACTGCTTCCATTTCTACCCCTTCTATTTGCCAGGAATTGATGGGTCCAGATGCCATGATCTTAGTTTTTTTAATGTTGAGTTTCAAGCCAGCTTTTGCACTCTCCTCTTTCACCTTCATCAAGAGGCTCTTTAGTTCTTCTTCAGTTTCTGCCATTAGGGTGGTATCGTCTGCATATCTGAGGTTGTTGATGATTCTCCCTGCAATCTTAATTCCGGCTTGTGATTCTTCCAGCCTGGCATTTCTCATGAAAGTCACTGCTACCCTTTGGCATGATGATACTTTAAAAAAAAATTGGGAAGGGATAATGATTTAATAAAGAGTGTGAATCTGACCTTGGTAATTTACACAAACGGAGACAAATCTGGAAATTTGTGCTCTTGAGAGAACATCAAACATGCGAGAAGGTTCTCAAGGGAAATTTGTGGATGAAAAGTGGGTTAGAAGTCATATAAATAAATATCACAAAGCAAAATGCCATCTTCAGTTGCTACCACTTTCCGTATAAGGACAATTCTGAACAATCCCAAAGGTTCCTGCTTTGAAACCAATGAAATCAAGGGGGCAGTGGGTGGGGAGAGTTTTTACAGGTTGTGAGGAGGCTTCTGTAATTGTTTCTCATAGCATTATTTTGTGCCTTTGCTGAAACCCCTTTCTTGATCAAAGATTTGGAAAAGATTATAGCTTAGAGGTGGAGTATGGTTGTTGCACATTGTATTCTGGTGTATGTGTGTGTGTGCGCATTTATTTTTATATTATTTATTTCTCTTTCTTCTGTTATGCTAACTTCTTTCTTTTTCTGTATATTAAAGCTATATTGCTTTCTTCCAATTCCATCAAAACTGGCTGAAAAGCTTACCACCACTTCCACTAATGCCTTCTTCCCAAAGTCCAGCTTCCTTTCAAGTGCCACTCTCAGTTGCTTCTTGACTCCAGCTCTAGTGCTGGATGCAATAAGATCTACCAGTGATAGTGATTGCCACACTGCTTGCTCAGTGTCTTACGATCAGCATCATCGCTGCAATAGCTGAGCTTGCAGCTCACATGCCCACCTCGGAGACCACATGGCCAATTCTGTCCTCTCAACACAGAATCGTGGCAGCTTGATCTTTATGCCCAACCATTAGTCAAACATCAGCTATAAGTCCTTCAGTTTCTCCATACAAGCCATACAGTCCACAAACACATGCCATTCACAGCTACACCTTCTAACCTCACTCCTAATTTCCTACTCTTATAAACCTTCTAATCAGCCTTTCTTCAATCACCTACCTGACACAACATCCCCAAACAACTGATAACTCAAAGTGGATGTTCTAACTTTTGAAAGCTAACTTGAAAGCTGCTGGGAGTTGTTTGATTGCAGCAAGGTAAAACTATTATGAACAAACAACTAAATTAATCAACTTGGTAACCTACTGCAGATGAATATCAAAGAAAGGAAGTTATTTTGGAGTATACATAGCAGAATGGAAAGAATTGGAACCTGGCATCATGAGCTTTGTGACTGTTTAATCAGAATTAAAATTACATCTACATAGGAAAAACATAAGGTACAAGTATAGGATCAGAGAGGCCTGGCTTGGCAGTAGTACCTAAGAAAAGAATCTGGATATCTTTGCTGACCACAGGTTAAACATGAGCCAGCAGTGTGATGCAGCTGCTAAAAAGGAAAAACTATCTTGAGGTGCATTCACAGGAACAGATTTCTGGTCCCAGGAAGTAATTGTTCCACTCTACTCTGACTTGGTCAAACCCCGCTTGGAATATTGTGTCCAATTCTGGACAACACAGTTCAAAAAGGACACTGACAAACTGGAGCAAACTTAGAGGAGGGCTACCATGATTGTGAGAGGTCTGGCTAGATGTCAGAAGGAACTACATGACTGGCTGTGTATGAGTGGAACAGGCTGCCACATGAATCGGTGAGTTCTTCTTCATTGGAGTCTTCAACAGAGTTGGGATGACCATCCGTTAAAGGCACTTAAAGATCGTTCCTGAGAAGGGATTGGATTAGATGGCCTCAAAGATACCTTCCAAATCTAAGATTCTATGATCATAACATTTATATTGTTCTATCATATCTTTAATCAAAATAACACACATCATCTTGGCTTTTGGAAAGTTTCTTTTTTAAAAGGAAGGTGGACAGGCTATTGCAGACCAAATGAATGCAGCCTACAGCAGACAGAGCAGGACTGTCGTAACTCTAGGGGTGTTAGATGTCACGTGCACACCAATTTTCACCTATGAAAAGTAAAAAAAAGAGATTTCTGTAATTTAAGGAGCAAATTTGCATGTAATGCAAATAATTGACCAAAACAGTCTTCTATAGCTAGTATTTGCATAAAAAGGAAACCCCGCCCCACTCAGGGGCAGTGGATAATGCATTATCCTTTTAGGACCAGAGCATGGGGGAAAAGAGTTAATCTCACCCCATTCACACATGCTGCAGTCCCCATAAGCATCTGCTGCTATTTGCATTTTAAAAAATAAATACCCTAGAGAGAAAGAGAGAAGATACATTTACTGCAGGAATAGACAAGGTTTTTAATGCTTAGGGCTGCACTTTTCTTTACTTCTTTCCTCTTCTCCTCCTCCTCTACCACCACCACCTCCTTCTCCTTTATTTTGGCCTCGGAAGACCTTTGTGGGCAAAATAATGATGCAATGAGGTTACTGAAACGGGCAAGGGCAGAATTTGCAACTTTATATTACTGATTACTTTTATAAAACGTAAGTGAAAAATTGCCTCATTGATGTAAATTTTGCTGAGTGATTGATTGATTGATTGGTTATGTGCCATCAAATTCATGTCAGCTGTTGGTGAACACATAGATTTTATCCAGGATGATCTGTCCCCGCCTTGGTCCTTTAGGGCTTCCAATGGTGCATCCATTGTTGCATACATCACTGAATAAGTTTTGAAAATTGCAGAAGAAAACTTAACATTATTATTGAAATATGGTCTTTTTCTAAACACACATGCAGAAAAGTACATTTGAATTATAGCATCACTTTTAGTGGATTTGCTGGAACTGAACACAAGGAAAACATGTAACATGCTGTAATACATTCATTGTGTGTGAACACTGAAAAACTTCTCTATTTTTGTTAAGTTCAGATTTTGATTTTTTTAACCTCTCATGCTGGTCCCTTCATCTGTACAAATGTGCCATTTATATGTGCACATTGGTTCTTGTTCAAGTATATCTGTGGTATCTATGCAGAGCTGTGAGGCCATTAATTATGATGGCTTCAATTATAACAGTGAGTGGAAATCCAAACATATACTATTAACAAAAGCATAAAGAAAATTTAGGCTCACCAAATATGGCCTTTTCGTTAAAGCCCTTAATGATATCATAAGAATTCAAATAATGCTTACAAAATGAGTTAGATTGGATTCCATTGGTTGGGACAATAGATGTTAGTCTGGCATTAAGAAATTACTATCTATTACTTCAAACCCAGGCTTAAAATTCACTCTAAAATATGAAGAAGATGGAAACCATATTTGGTTCTTGATATTTATCCTCTTCTCCATTCCTTGATCATCTTATTTTAAACAGGGGATGAATTTGGTTTAATTACTGATGGAAACTCTGTTGCTGCTGAATGTAATTTCAAAAAGTTCCAGCTTAGCTGCAGATCTGTCAAGTTCCATCTTTACTTTGTAAACTATCTAGATTTCACTGGATTTCCTGAGTGAAATTCTGAGAGATTTCATTTCTTTAATTAGGAGGTAGTGAAGGGGCATTTATGAATATCCTGTCTCTCAGTGCCTGTCACAGCCCAAAACCTCTCTACTATTTTATATTTCCCCTAAATTCCAAAGGAAAACATTGTGAGGGAATATCTCCCATAGAGCTTTTTCAGATTAAGAAATGTGGGTAATCAGGACGTTTTAAAATAATGGAAAAGCACGTAATAGAGAGCAACAATACGGCCAGCTAGAACACCAAATGTGACCATTAACTGTAAAATGGACTAAAATCATCCCTAAGAGAAATTCTCAAATGCCATGAGTATAAGATAGTGTTAGAGGGTAGGAAAAGGGACAGGAAATTTCCAGCCACACACACACTATTCTTCTCTAAATTACAGTGATTTTTATTTCTTACAGTGCTTTTAGGTAAATAATGTGTACTTATTTCTAATATATGCAGTGGTTTTAGCAAACTATACATTCATTTCTATATAGAGCTTTTTACAATTTCTTAACTGTTTCACTGCCTGGTTTTATCCATTGTTGCTTCTTCTACACTGCAGGTGATAGTGTGTGCACACATACATATCCATGTGCAAATAATAGCCCCAAATGTTCAGCTTCCTGAGTGGAAAGTCCATCCCTGGGCTCCCAGATAGGCTACGCCCTTCCCTTTCCTTCCCTTCCCTTCTGAAATATGTTGGCAAACAAATTAAAGCATTGTTAAAAGCTTGCTCTTTAGCTTAAAGTGGTTTCCACAGAGACTTACAAAGATGAATAATAAAAAATCTTTGGCTTCAAGCCAGTAGTGCAAAAAACACAATAGAATATGGAAAATGAGGTTGGAGGAGGAAAAAATGCAATCCCTCTGGCCTATTTTTTAATTAGAAAGTATTTATAATTGTTCTTCGTGGTTGGAAAGGATGAAACAATATATGCCATGTTATCCTTCTAGGAGTCAGGGAGCACATTTATATTGAGTAGGCAGTCTTTTGGAGCTAAGGGAACATCTGGTTTCCATAGTGGATATGGCCTGTCAGAAAACAACCATTGCTAACTCCACACAGTGCTTTTTGCTAGGCCGGTATGACTGATTTGCTTCAGATCGGACCAGTATTTCTCAACCTTGGCAACTTTAAACCGTGTGGACTTCAACTTCCAGAATTCCCCAGCATGGGGAGTTCTGGGAGCTGAAGTCCACACAGCTTAAAGTTACCAAGGTTGAGAAACACTGGATTGGAGAATCAAGATTTGAGGAAGGTATTATTCCATTTCAGTTTGTGATCTGAGATTTGAAGACAGATTTGATTCAAACTGCTTCAATATTTGATTTAAAAAATGCCCTTAGGGTATAATGAGGTGTCAGGATGCCCACAGCTGCTTCAGAATGGGATGAAAATAGTAGGGATGGTAGCTCCTTTAGAGGGCATTAACCCTGACAAGTTTCAGCTGAATATCTTTGAGGATTTCACTGTATTAAATAGTTGAAATATTTCTCCTGTGCTTCTTTTAAGGCAGAGATAGCAGTACTGAGGGAAGGACATCACAGCAGCCCCCACATTATTCAGTGCACAGTCCAAATGGTGTTGATTGAACTGATGCAGAAACTCCAGGGTAAAATTTTAAAAATTTCAACAGCTGTTTTAAAAAATAAACTCTTCCTCTTCCACTTGCTTTTCTGGGGTACCAAGTCTTCGTATGAAACTGAAACTCATTCACTCTTTAAGGTAGCTCGGCTGCTTTGTTGCTTCTGGTAACTAAATTTTATGGGTGCCAGGAGAGTTGGGCATAGCATGGCCTTTTCAGAGGAGGACTCCGGATCACTAGTTTTGATGGGATGCCAGCTTGGACAGGACATAGTGACAAAACATGGCCTCTTCTGGGCAGAACTTACATAACGCCTTGGTTCTTATTAAAAAGAAAATAAACTGGGGAAAAGAACTCAGTGGGCAGGAAGGGGGCAGAAGGCTGGGTTATTGTAATAATAGGATTATTATAAGGATAACAGCTAAATAACTCATTAAATCCTTGGTAACACTTTATAGCGTTTGATGCAGAGGTGTGGTGGAGCCAGTTTGCACCGGCTCACGAGAGCCAATTGTTACGTTTTCTGGAATTTGGTGAGCTGACTAAGAACAGAGCTGAGCCACAACAACTAGCATACCAATCAGCTGTTCTGTGGCTTTTGGTGGTAAAAGGCACCCCTCTAACACACACATGTGTAAGCTGCATTCCCTACCAATACATATGAACTGCTTAAAGTGCCCTTGTAAGAAAACAGTCACAGCAAGCTGAAGTGACCCTGAGCGGTGACAGGGAGAAGACCCAGCCAGAAACCAGTGGCCCAGTAAACCAGATTGTTTCTATTCACTGACCATATCTCGAAGGTAGTATGGCTAGCATGCTGACCTAGTAGGAAGGGATAAATGGGTTTGCCTAACATACTCCACCATCATGCTGTAATTTCCACTGTGTCTGCCTTTTTCTTTGTCTTGCCTTTGCAATGTAGTGGGCCAAAGATACATAAGCCTTGGTTCTGCTTTTGCTCATGGCCGCTCAGCAAAGTATCAGAGCTTTGCTGGGAGTCCAGTATATACTGTATTATTGCTTGCATGCGTGCAAATAAAATTATGTTGTATCTTCAAAGTGATTTGGTTGCTTTAAGTGAGCCAGGTTTTGGCCACAACAGGCTACTAGCATGGTGGAACCAATGGAGCTGGCACACCTGGTTCTTAAAGATTTGCCAGCATACCACTGGTTAGGTGTTATTATAATTGATTTTATTGGGAATATTCATTCTAGACCAAATATTCTGAGATGAATCTACTTTCTTTTAAGGAAAATACCCATTTCCCTCTCAAAGAAACAAACTTAGAACTCCAGAAGCTTCCCTATTATGAGCCTATATTTCCATTGTAAATGGTAATGTTATTAAGTATTGTTAATCAGTTTAACAACCATTTGAAGTTACAACGGTGCTGAAGAAAGTGACTTACAACCTGTCCTTGCACCTACGACCATCACAGTGTCCCCATGATCATGTGATCAAAATTCAAGCACTTGGCAACCAGCATGTATTTATGATGGTTGCAGCATCCTGGAGACACATGATCGCCATTTGCAACCTTCCCAGGGGGCTTCTGACAGGCAGTCAGTGGGGGAAGCTGGATTTGCTTAATGACTACAGCAAAAAAGGTTGTAACATTGGGTGTGACTCACTTAACAATTGCATTGCTTCGCAACAGAAGTTCCGGTCCCAGTTGTGGTCGTAAGCTGAGGACTACCTGTAATGCGCTTTTGTGATTGAGTGGCTAATGGCTGGAACTGTTGATTATTTCTGCCATTCTGAGAAAAATCAGAAAAAAACTCTGAGAGTGACAATGCCAAATTGATTATGTGGCAATGCTAATGGGGAGGAAGAATTGCCAAAAGAACAGTGCACCTAGCCAGGACCTGAAGTGCAAAGGAAGGCCAAAATTCGCCTATTGATTTGAAATAACCAGCCAAATCACTGCTTGCCAATCACTGGTTGTTGTGGAGCTTTTTGCTTGATAAATGTTTCTAAAAATCAGTCGCAGACTTCTATATACAATCTGCCTTTCCAGCTGTTTCATGCCTGTATCAGGTTCTTGGGAGCAGCAGATGTCAATCATGTAATTTCAACTCCAGATAGAGCTCTTTATGATGGTGGAATCAGAAGGCAGGGATAGAATTCAGGGGGTACATCTATGACCAATAGGTGTATGAATACAGTGACCCAAGAATAACCTCACTTCTGCTGTTTACTGTGGGAGGAAGTGGATCATCTGGGCCTTTTTCAGTCGGGCTTTAGGTCTGGGAAGAGTGTCAGAATGGCACAGACTGCATTTGTGTATGATCTCTGGTAGGACTGGGAGAGGGGTGTGTGACTCTCCTGCTCCTGCTTGATCTCTAGGTATGATGGAATGGAGTTATGAAGGCCAGGCTCAGGGAGATAAGCATGTTCTTAGCCCCCAACAGGAGCGTGGGAAGTTCAAGAAGATGAGGCTGGCACCTCCCTAAGGAATTCACGGTGTTTTGACTGGCTGGCTTGGGAACTAGGGTTCAGTCTGGTGAGATTTCTGTCTTGAGGTTGAAGCTAGTAAACACAATAGAACTGTATTTGCATTGTCTCTTGGAGTTCTTTGGGCTGAACCTAACATCAATCTCACCAGACTGAACCCTAGTTCCCAAGCCAGCCAGTCAAAACACCGTGAATTCCTTAGGGAGGTGCCAGCCTCATCTTCTTGAATTTCCCACGCTCCTGTTGGGGGCTAAGAACACATTTATCTCCCTGAGCCTGGCCTTCATAATTCCATTCCATCACACTAGGCAGCTTTTCATACCTCTGATCATAGTATCCTTTTTGATCAACTCCAGAGGCTGGGAGTGAGGGCACTGCCTTGCAGTGGTACTCCTTCTCTTGGTCAGTTCCAGTGGGGGAGAGATTGAGCATGAGGCTCATGCTTGTAGGGTTCCTCAGGGCTTGATGAGCTCCCCACTCTTATTTAATATCTACACAAGGCCACCCTTTGTTCCTGGCAATGCAAAACTCTTCATGGCAATAGGGGAATGCCCATGCCCCACTTCAAGTGAAGCCACAGCAGGATGCACTACTTGCACTATTATGGAGGGTAGTGTGGTGGTGTAATCCTGTGTGTGGTGATGCCTTCAGTTTTTTTGGGAGGGCTTCTTTGCAAATGCAGAAGAGCAATCATCACTCTCCCTTTTCCTCACCCCGTTTTTGCTTTATTTTGCTCTCTCAAACATGCTGTATGGTGCCCTTTGGAGCTGTCCAAACTATATTTATCATTGAGAGGGTTTGAGTTTTTTGTTTTTATTTTCCTCTGAGACTGAGAAACTGCTGACTAGAATATAGGGCAACTCAGAGCATTTCTGATTGCATTTTCCCTTCTCAAAGATGGAAATATTTTTATATCTACGTGGGTGGTTCTTGCTTGGGGCTCAGACAGACAACTCCATATGTGCCTGTCACACCTTGGCACCCTTGGACATTAATTGGGGCGGGGGGTGGGAGAGCACAGTAAATAAACAATTTGAAATGGAAATAGAAAGTTGCAGAAAAATATTTACTCTTGTCTCTTCTCACTTCATATGGAATTTTTAGAAAGAATTAAAACACATCAAGGTGATGAATGACTATGTTTAGGTTGATTTATGTAACTGCACTATTGGTCTTGGATAGTAACCCCACACTTCTTCCTTCAGACCCATACATTCAGCAGTATTCTCCTCCTAAATGGGGCTCTGTCTCTGCTTTAAAGTTGTGAAGTCGGGGGCATCTGGGTGTGTGTGTATGTGTGTGTAATTCCAGAAAGTCAAGCTGGCAGCTGGGATGCACATAAAAAAGGAGTGCAAGTTTGATTATGCATCCTGACTCTTTTGACACCCCCTCCGCCCAGTAGATATCCCTGTATGAGAGCACTTCCAAGGATGCACAAAGGTGTTTTTTTTTGTTTTTTGTTTTTGACCATCACTGCATCATGGCAGCTTGCTCACCCAGATTTAGAACTAAAGAAAGGGGTTTCTATTCAGGCTTCTGATAAAGTTGATTTATGGCACCTTTCTTTTTACAAATCTGCTTTAATAACAAGGTTGGGCAGCATTTCAGATCTGAAGAGTTTAGAGTGTGAAGCAGTCCTCATGTAAGAACTGTCACCCACTTCTTAAAGCAGTTGAGCTTGTGATTCTGGGAAAAGATGTGTTTAGTTTAAGGGCTTGTTGACAGATATTGTACATGGGCCCAAGGACACTCTGAAAGACACTTTCCCCTTGAAACCCAAAGAATTGCCTAGCCCCATTTTATAATGCCTGGAAGACACACTTTCCAAACAGCCATTGTGGTATAGTGGCTAGGATGTTGGATTAAGAACAGAGAAACCCACTGCAAGTCTTCCCTCAGCCCATAAATTCACAAACTGACTTTGGGCCAATAATTGTCTCTCAGCCTGACCAACCTCATTGGGTTATTGGGGCAGGGGGAAATAGAGGAAGATTTGCTGTGTATACTGCCTTGAGCCTCTGGAGAGAAAGTGAGAAACTGTGGCACCTTCCCTAATCTGGTGCCTTCCAGAAGTGTGGGACTTTAATTCCTATGATACCAGCCAGCCTCAGTAGGTACCAAGTGAGGCGCCATGGGGAAAGCCTTTGATGGCTAGGATGTAACTCTGAGAAGGTTGTTTTCCTTGTCACCACCTGTTTCACTTCAGAAGCTGAGTCAATAGCATTAAAGAAGGATCTCAGTGTCTGAGAATCTGTTCTTCCCCAAGAAGACAATTCCTCCTTAGCTGTCATGGGATGACTGAGACGAAGAAGGAAAAAAGAAACAGGACAGCTCTCACCTTCTCAGAGAAGCAAACTGCATTTGACTTCCTTCTCCATTATCTGTCACTTGGCAGCAGCCACTGTCTGCTGAAGTGAGAGAAATCTCTCCAACCTCTCTTGGAACTGCAAGTATTCCAGTTGGTTGCAAGTAAAAATGAATCCCTCACGTTACTCATTTTCTTCTCCCTGTTCCTCCCCCTCCATTTTCCTTTTCTCTTGTGTCTCTGAGATTGTAACTCTGAGGGTAGCTTTTCACTGATCTTAATGTCCTGTCCTCAAAAGGCTTTTATTTTTCATCTTAAGAATGGAGTAAAAATGCTTCAGATAAGTAAAATGAACAAGTAATGCTTAACTGCTATTCTGTAACACTAGCATTGGCTGGTATAACAAGGGGTTTGCTTCTCTTAAAAATGTAATTCCAGTCTAACAGAAGATATACAAAACAAGAGAGGAAAAATACAGAGAATACTTTGTGATTAAAAGCAATTGCTTGCTCTTTAAATATAACCTTCTCCTTCAGTCTAGGCCAGTGTTTCTCAAACTTGGTCACTTTAAGAGGGTTGGACTTCAACTCCCAGAATTCCCCAGCCCGGCTGGGGAATTCTGGGAGTTGAAGTCCAACCCTCTTAAAGTGGCCATGGTTGAGAAACACTGGCCTAGGCTAATGTAATATGAAATACTTAAAGCGAGCAGTGGTTCACACAGGAAAATTTGGGAGCAGGGAAAAAAAATACTCTCCCCTAATTTGTGTCTTAAAAGGTATTCTCTTCTGGACATTTTGGATTTGCCAGAGTACATGCTAAACTCCAGGGAATTTTGGGGTTTTAAAAGCAGGCAGAACATGGAGATGCAGTATGTTCATGCAAAACACTTATAATACAGTAGAATTTGAAATATGTGTTATCTGCTGGAGGTGCATTATAATTGACACGGATTTTTTCCCCACATTTGATGGAAAAGGTGGAAGGTGAATGCATGGAAAAATGTATTTCAGATCATAAAAAAATACTATTTATAGCACAATATTCAACATTATGTAATCCAGGGCACTTAAAAGATAGATCGTTGCTAAAGCTATGTTGGCATGGAATAAAAACAGAATATAACATAAAAATATGAATTGTCTGCAGGGATTAAATCAGATATTGATATATTTTGTAAATAAGACCAAGAAAATACCTAGAAAATATTCCACTGTTTGTGGGAAAATGTCCAATATTCTATGAAACATAATTAAGCATATTAATTAATGTTTAAACATATCCATGATGTCATACCATCTAACTGAATGACCTTCTAGGGGCAGTAGTAAAGAAAATACTGTTTCAGTGCTGACTGAGATATTATTATGATATCAGTACTGATATCAATGGTCTTGCTTTGTTTCATCCCTTTTTCCATATTTAAACATCCCAATAGCAAGTTGGGTCCTGCTGCAAAAAATCTCTAAAACAGTGTTTCTCAACCTTAGGAACTCTAAGATGTGTGGACTTCAACTCCCAGAATTCCCCAGCCAGCATGGCTGGCTGGGGAATTCTGAGAATTGAAGTTCACACATCTTAGAGTTGTCAAGGTCGAGAAACACTGCTCTAAAAGCTCTTTGTAGACCCAGCTTAACATGCCCTTCCACGCAAAGAATAATGAGTGGTTGCTTGGGTGCTGGTCTTCACGAGGCCTCTTAACTTTGGAACGGTCTCCCTAGAGACCCGCCTGGTACCTGCTTTGTCGTCTTTTGGATTCTAGGCAAAGATATTTCCAGATGCAGCAGCAATGTGATAATGCTATTCAAGTGGTTTTAATGGTTTACTATTTTTTTGTTTTGTCCTGCATGTGTGTTTGCTGCTTTTAGAATCATTATTTTTGGTACCATTTTTAAATTGTTTATAACCCAAAGGCCTGTATTTGCAGGTCAGCTAAAGACTAATGAATATGTAAAGTTTCATTAGTTGTAATCTTCATTTCTTTTTAGCATGTTTGTGGAATGTAAAGGTTGGAAGTGTTGCTGTCTTTAACATTTTTGGGTCAGATACTGAAGTGGGGGTACACAGGAGAAGACCCAGGGCAATTACAATTAATAAAAGTTTATTAATGAGAGCCATAGCTATAGGGGCAAAATTCCATGGGATCGACTCACAAAGGGTTTGAATTCATTGGGCAAGTCCAATTAAAACCACTGAAGCAGCCCATCAGTAGTTAAAGTGAATTTAAAAGCCTTACTGCAACATAAATATAGAGCTAGCATTCAAGAACCAGGAAGAATAGAATCACAGTGTTCCAAGACCATCTAGTCCACCTTCTTGTTCAATGCAAGTATCCAAATTAAAATATCTCTGACTTACAGCTATCTAACTTCTGCTCGAGTAATTGGTTCCTCTATTATGACTTTTTTCAACTATTCAATTGGAATCTGCCTATATGTAACTTAAATCCATCATTCTGTTCCTGCCCTCTAGGGTGATAAAGGCCTTGGTCTTCCTCTGTGTTATCTCTTTAGATACTTGAATAGCATTATCACATTGCTGCTGCATCTGGAAATATCTTTGCCTAGAATCCAAAAGACGACAAAGCAGGAACAGTCTCCCTAGAGACCTGCCTGGTACCTTGCATATTAGTGATAGCCCTCAGGTACTTTAAAACAGCTATCATGTCTCCTTAAAGTCTTCTCTTTTCCAGGTTAAACATGCTGAACACTTCTACCTGTTCCTTATGGGTTTTTTTTTCTTCCAATATTTTTATCATCTTGGTTGATCTTCTCTGGACATACTTCAATTACTCAGTGACTTTCCTAAAATGCATGCCCAGAACCAGATGCAACATTCTACATGTGGTCTGACCAGTGCAGAACAGAAAAAGATGATGACCTCTCTTGATCTTGATACTATTCTTCTGTTGATGCAGCCTAAAACTGTCTTTTTTTCTTGCATCTGCATCACATTGTTGACTTGTGTTCTCTTTGTGATTCACCAGACACTCAGATCTTTTCCACATGTGCTACTGCTTGGTATGGTCTCCTACATTTTATACCCATGCCTTTGATTTTTCGTACCCAAATGAAGGACTTTGCATTTGTCCCTGTTGAAACTTATCTTGCTGATTTCTGCCAATTGTTCTAGTTTGTCAGTCTTCCTGAATCTTTATACAGTTCTCTAAGATGTTTCCTCTCCCCTCATTGCTGTCCTCAATGTTAATCATACCTGTTCTTGGTAGCCAGGTACTCCCTAACTGATATGCCAAACAAGATCATTTGGTTACCTTATGATTCAATTTATCATTCAAACCCTGCAAAATGAGTTAATTCAGTACATGAGTAAAGCGTGTGGTGAGAACACAGCCAATATTTCTTACAAAGGGCAAATGAATAAAATACATACAAAGCAAAGTTGATGTCCTGCCACCCCAGGTGATGGGATTTGTAATTCAACAGCTATGGAAGTTGCTGATGGGGAAGGTAAATTAAGAGGACAAACAGGCCCCAAATTCCACCCAGGAGAAAAAGAAATCATCTTGCTGCATCTTCATCGTCATTGCCAGTGGTGCTGAGTTACCTTGCAACCCTTTTCATGAGCACAGAGGTCCTCATTTAAGACCACTTGTTCAGCGATTGTTTGAACTTATGATAGCATTGAATGAGTGGTAGTTACAACTGGACTTTGTACTTACAGCTGTCACAGCATCCCCAAGGTCATGTGATTGTGATTTGCAATCTTCTTTGCTGGCTTCCCACAAGCAAAATCAATGGGAAACCTGGCAGGAAGTTGGAAGTTGTGGTCATGTGAGGTCCTTGCTTAACGACCTGCTCAGTTCTCGTTTTACTATGGCAACTGGGACTGCCAGAACTGCCATTGTTAAGTGGCACAGTCACCTGGTCTTTTGACTTACAACCATGTCACTTAAAGATAGAGCTTCTGGTCCCAATTAGTGTTGTTAAATGAGGACTACCTGTACTGTCTGCTCTACAGCACTTTTATTTGCTTGCCCCAAAGTATGTAGGACACTTGAAGTTCTCCTGAGCACATCTTCATTTTGGTACATAGAATTGTGTTTGTGCCCTAATCACTGCACAGCAGCTACTCCTATTTGTTGGTGGAATCTAACAGAAAGGATGCTGAAGTGAAATGACTTCCCACCCTCATTTTAAAGATGTAACAATCTAATAACAATCTATATAGATTAGCGGTCTATAGAATAGGGCAGTCACGGGAGGATCAAAAAAGTCAAAATGGCAGTTTTGATCACATGGTTGCAGCTGCCATCTTAACTTTTTTGATCCCCACCTCCACTCCCCATGGGTGCTACTAGATTAAGGCACCGGAGCATTAAACCAGATGAACTCTTCATGCTGTTAGCCAAGCAAATAAAAATCAAATGATTGACAAGGTCAAAATATGGATCCTTATTCCAATTCTACCATGGAATCATTGAACAGGCTACTCCTGGCTATCAGCCTCTGTGCATTAAATGGAATAATATTAACCATATCCTATTTTATAGTTTGTTAATGGGGACAAGAATGATACATGGGCATAAACACGGTAAAGAACCTGCTGGCTATACAAAGGTCAGAGAGATTTGTCCAGTTGGGTTCCATGTATTGCCTCAGTCCCATCCCCATGGTAGAGGAGGAGATTGAGTAGCAAATGCTTAGCAGGAGACCCTAGTGGTTATGATATGCTCTATTATGCAAGTGGTGAGAGGAGAGGCCATGTTTATGAGGTTGGACCAAAGGGTTAAGCTGGGAGTGCAGCCATTTTCCTATCCTCCCAGGTGTATAGCAGCATTCTTCACTGAGTTGCTTGAACTCATTGCAGAGGTGACTGTGGAGTTGTCCAAACTGATAGTGTTGGTTGTTTTTAACAATAACGAAATATCTATTGGGATTGAGATTCTATTTTAACTAACTGTATCACTACTTTGAATAAAAAGTTCAGATCTTCTATACTTACTCCTGCTTTGGCAGACTTTGAGTCAGGATTGTATTTTGCTCCTAAGCTCTTTTTATGTAGTACCCACAGCTTCCATAACCATAACAGTTAAATATTGGTGGTGTGGTTTTCTATCATTTTGTGACAGTAAACAAGAAAATTGCAGTATAATGTCCAGAATAAGTTTCACATAGTTTATAAAATAAAAAATAGACTTTGAAACTCCTTCCTCAGACCCAAGAAAGCAATACCCCCACCCTCCTATTTTCACTATTAGCTGCCTGCTGCAGCTAATATCTCCTAAATGTTAAATGTGGCCTGCAGGTGTCAAATGTTGTCCAAGCTTGCATTAAATAGACAATCCTTATGTCGTCTTCAAGAAGATCAAACCAACTCACACTTTTCCCTTTGGTTTTCCTTCGATGTTTTTGTTGTTATTGATTTTGGTAGTCCTGTTCTCAGCCCCTTGTTTCTTACTCACCCAGAAATTTACATATCCTGAATATCTTTCTGATACCTCAATACAATGTCAGGAAAGAAGAAGACAACATCACCCGTTTGTGCTTTCTAATGTGTCTTTCTCCAGAGTTCTTTCTTTTCAAAATCAGGCAATTATTTTAATCAGCTAAAATCAGCTTAAAATCTTCCTCCCTTCTCAGCTCAACGTTGGATGTGTGAAGCCAAGCAGATGGGCAGCATCTTGAACTACAATATCTCTCCCCACTCCCACCCCCCACCCCAAAAAGTTTGGAGTGGGAAAATGAAGCAGTGAAACAGGCAGAGTGGAAGGGGTAGATTCAGAATTAAGGGATAATGTACCGGAGATGATTGAGAGGAAAAATAGAAAGGGGAGCCAGCTTCCAGGCTGAACTATGAACTAGATTGGTTGGCTGATTTGTCTGCAAATTCCAGACAACCCTAGATGGCAGCAGACAGTATTTTCTGGATTAGTTGTCTGGATTCTTACAGCCCGGATCTGGTA
The DNA here is from genome assembly GCF_059951505.1 of Python bivittatus. NCBI lineage: Eukaryota > Metazoa > Chordata > Lepidosauria > Squamata > Pythonidae > Python > Python bivittatus. The sequence continues at coordinate 21,280,660 of NW_028277087.1, read as the reverse complement.
GCCCTAAACTTGCTATGTTCATCAGATGAGGATGATCCATAGTAGCTCATAGTGAAGCCTCTGTCTTGCATATAGAGAATTCAGTCATAGCCATTTCGGTTTAAAAGACTCAGCTAGCAAATTGGGAAAAAACCCTGCTATTTATCAGAGTAGGAGGCAATACTGCTGTTTTGCTGTAAGGCACCTGATGTGTTACTTGATATGATTAATTAATGCATAATTTGAAAATATACAAGAGTAAATCATGCAAAGACTCAGTGGTTGTTTTCATTCAGCCCACTGAACCCCTAACTGGCCAATCACTTTTTAAACTACTGTGTTATATTAAACCAGCCTTTGTAGTAAGTCTCTGATTCAACATGTCATGCAGACGCAGTAAATGGAATTCCTTGATGAAACCATGGACAATCATGTCATTTTAAAAAATAGGGAGCTATCAAGATCAACCCTATCATGAAACAAAATAAAACAGCTATTTTGAGTGGCAAGTAGGGAATTAAGCCTTGCTTCCTACCAGTTGCCTTCCTGATCCAAGATTGAAGCAGTCCCAGCACTATGCCTAAAGCTCTTTGGAGTGACTTGTCACCTCACTGGCTGCCTTGTAGGCCTGACTCAGAGGTGTTCTCAGAGCAGCTGATCCTCAGTTAGCCAGAGCATCTAAATAGATAAGAGGCTACCCTATACTTATATCAGTCTAAGCAGGTGCTCAGAGTGATATAAGTGTAGGGCATCTGGGAGACTTGCTAGAGGAGGAGTTATTGGGGAAAGGGTACATGACAAAAGAATTTGTCACAGGTAGGGAGTAGCAGGTGCATCTGCTGTAGGTGTCAAGGACTGAATCCATAATATTGCTATGCTATGGTCCTTTCACAGTGACTGATTTAAAAGATGTGGTTCTAGGAATAACCAAACTCTTAAGCAGTGGAGTGATCGAGGTCCACACTGAGAAAGGTTGATCACAAGGTTGAATGGTGCCCTACTGAAATAAAAATGCCATGCTCATAGAAACAGGGAAGTTCAGGCAAGGCTCTTTGTCCCTGTCATGGTTATTTTATATTATAGATAAGTTTCATTTTGTTCATTTTATTTTTAACTCTGCAACCCACCCCCCAACCCTCTATCTGTACAGTTCAGAACTTCTTTCTTCTGAGTCAGGTTTCTCAGGTTTCATGCATCACATGCCTTTCTTGGGGTTAAGGCTCTCGTGTATAAAACAGCTCTTAAGAAGGATGCAGCTGGTGAAGGAAGATGTGGAACTTGGCAGGTTCTATATTTGCTGAATCATAATGCCAAGTCTTAGCAAAATCTAAGGATTTCTCCCCAAATATATCTTCCCAATAATGACATTCGCTGTGTTCTGTTCAGACATCATATTACCCTTTCTTTTCTTCCAATAACCTGCCTCTGTTGATGAATAAATGTATATGTAAGTGCAGCACTTTATGCCTTAAGCAGTGTATAAAGAAACACTCACCAACAGACACATTGCTTACTTTTTGACAGAACGGGAACAAATGTTGAGGATACAAGAAGAATCCCCAGCTTTTGCTTTTCTCCAAAGTTTTGAGTTAAAGTCATAACGATCAGATTTGACCGTAGCTTTTTAATGTGACAAAATATGAAAACCTAAAATATACACACACATATAGTCTTGATTACCAGCTGGCTGATGATCAGGAAGGTACCAGCAATTGAAGCCCAAACCACCCCATCTTTCAGAGCAAGCAGCCAATTCTTAAGCCCATGGTAGGAAATATAATCTGTCATATTTCCATAAGATCTACATCAAATATAATTTCCTGGAGTAGGGGTTCTCTGGCTTTGAATACAAGATGAAAGACTTCACATTAATTGTCAGCTTTCAAATGGATGAAGCTGCTATGTAAGTGAATGATGAAGAGAAGAAATGCCTGAAAAATGAACACTTTATGCTTCATTTTACACAATTTCAGTTTGGAGAAATTGTTGAGTATAGTGAAATTACTTGGCTGGAACACTACTAGATAAAAGAGTTTCTCATTTCAAGATTTCAGTGAGAACTCTGTAAATCCTTCTATCTGTAAATTCTGAATTTATGCTGAATTGAATTTAGGGAGTTCATTGATCACTAGCTGTCACTATTGTTACACCCTCCATTTATCTCTCCTCTCTCTGCCTTGGAATTTGGGGATGGTGAAAGGGAGCAGATTTGTATACAAACCCTCTTGGTGCTGATTGTAATGTCCTAATAAATACCTAAAAAGCAGTTCAGGTTTCAAAAAACAAACAGATGGCAATACTAAATGAGGTGAAATGAAATGAAACAGTGTGCTGATACAGACCTTTGCTCGTTAATAACCATTGACTTGGTTTCCAAAATATCTTGAATGCAGAGAGCCAGGCTTGTAATCCTGCCAGGGAAGAAGAGGCTGGAATGGGTCAAGATGCTGAGAAAGCTTGTATAGCAATTACTGCCAGCCTAATCATTGATTCCATAGCGGTTCTTACTCTGAAAAGGAAAGATACAGAAGATCCTAATTCTTTTTTTAAAAAATAAAGGTTAATTATCTTTATCACCTATGAGATTATTTCCCTACAAAGGTGGAGAGGAAGGAAGGGATGAGTTCCCTAGCCAGATGCCTCAGTGCCACAGGACCAGTAGGTGATGCTATGGAGTGTATTTTCTTTTTATTATTTCCTTTTCCTTTTACTTGTTAGGACATGCAGCTGTGGGAGCTCTACCTTTCTCACATGCTGTGTTTAATGGAGAGAATGGCAGGTAAAGTCAGTCCCGGGGAGAGAGGTGGTGGCAATAAGAATGACCAAGCCCCTGTACCAAGGCAGGAGGCTGAGCTAAGTTATGTAGACCTAGAGGGTTTCTGAGTGAGGAGATGTGAGACTTCCAACCTTTCACCTTAGGGACTCAGCACTGCTACTATCATTATATTTTAATTAAAATAAATAAATGTCAAATAGTAAACACAGTCCTGAAAATTTCTCCAGTATCTCTTCTGTCCAGGAACAACAGCCCGTCCTTCTGAGTCTCCCTTCTATTCTTCCCTTGGACTAAGGAGGATTATGCTACAATCTGCATTATGAGCCCTTCCAGGGAGCTGTACAGATGACTCATGTTAATTATTGACAGTTGGATGACAATATTCTGATCTGAGCTAAACAAGATTTCTAAAACAGGAAATGGTAGACAAGTGTTACAAATTAATATAATATGATTTCTTTTTATTAATGCATATTTGCACATTAGTTATCACTTACTTATTTCCATTCCTTATGTTGCCTTTGCATTCAAATTCAGCTCTCCATTCATTTACCTTCATTCTTGGTGTCACTGAGGGGCAGTTCCAAAAGAATAAAAATTGGTTTAAACTTAAACCAAAACCAATTCTTGTTGCCAATTAACTGGCAAGCTTTGGAATAATTCAAATTTGCATGTCACCCAAAAAAGAAAAATGAGGAAAAGTATTTTCAGTTTCTTGTGCAAAATTTGTCAGCGGGGTAATAATTCTTACTTTACTTAAAGTTGATTTAAATTTGATAATCATCTCTTTCCATATTATTCTTAAAAAAGAGTTTGATAAAATGTAAAATATTCTAACTAGACCTAGATACTTTCTCTGCTATGATCTCTGCATTTCCCTGATTTGGGAGTAGTTGCGGAGATCTGAAAAATCATGTTATACATAGAACAAAGTTCTTCTGCACAAATTCGTGGCAGGATGAGAAATACCTTGCTTACGTTTCATCACTTTATTCCAGATTCTGTGACTGCATACATGGTCTCTGTTAAGGTAAAGCACTCTCCATGGAAACCAATAAACTGGAGAGGATCCACTGACCATTTATTAGTCCAAAGCTAGTAGGTTACAGCCTCTTGGACAAAAGTTAGTGACTGATCATATATAAAATATTAAGCAAAGGGAGTTTGAGTATTGCCAGTAAGGAATACTAGTACACTATCGTGAGAGTGGTGCAAAGTAATGTAGGAATGACATGGATACTTTCAAGTAAGAGCAGAATGGAAACATTCTCTGATGGCAGCATAGCAGCTTTTGATTATATAAGTTGCATGAATGCTTTACTTTTTCTAACAAGCTGTACAGGTAGTCCTTGTTTAGCAACCACAATTGGGACTGGCAATTTGGTTATTAAGCAAAGAGGTTGCTAAGTGAAACTGGGACTGTACTTACTCTTCAGCTTTCTTTTGCTTTACAGACCTGCAAAGGTCATAAATATGAGGATTGGCGCAAAGTTACTTTTTCATCACTGTCACAACTGAGAACGGTTGCTAAACTAGGCAGTTGCTAAATAAGAACTATCTGTATTGTACTTATCATTAGAAACAATGAGAAAAATGATATACAACAATGTGCATCCTTGAATCTTCTGCTTCTGAGGCTTGATTTTTATCCAGTTAGTTATTGCAGGCACAGTAAAAAGTCCTCAAAATAAATTTACACAATTTATATAAATGCACAGTGGAGAATATACATATAAAGGGAAGCATATGATTTTGTTACTGAGTAGTGTAGTTCAACTTGAGTTCTATTCCAGCTTCTCATAGGCTCTTTTTTAAAGCTATTTTTGCACTTACCAGTTATTTGGGAGAAGGAGCAGATGATCCTCTTTGCAAACAGCATAACTGTGTTACTCCAGTGCTTTGAAAAGGCTCCATAAATACATGTCCACAAATTACTTCTCTTTATCCTTCTTTCCTATAGTTATATTATGCCACTGGGAAATTTTATTACATACATACACACACACACACACTTTTTCTTCTAATTAGTGCATTGGTCAAATGTACCAAACAATACATAAAATACTGTAGTAAAAAGAATGGCACCAAAATATCACTGCAATGCATTGATCCCCTGCAAATGGCCATATCAGAAATACAATGAGCTTCTGAAAGGACATAAAAATGCATTTAGTTAAATAAATGTCTTATCTAGAGGCAAAAAGCAAAATATTGCTTTTAATAGACAAATTAAAAAAGCCACCAGGACTGACCCATTCCTTATGCCCTGAAAGAGACTGCAGGCATATAATAATTATATCTAGAATGGAGCATCAAACTTTTATCATTCTCTCCAGTCCAGGTTCAACACACTATCAAGAGAGTCTGCAAGCAAAAAATAAATAAAGAAGTAACAATGTAAGAACTCTCTGATTTGGTGCTTTAGGCTGCCAGGTACGTGCATGACAGTGTTCATGTATTTGTTTCTAAATGAATCCATTTTCTGACTTCCAGGAAACATAAACTAACCAAATGGATTGAGTTGACACAATGAGTCAAAACACCCCAAAATAAACCAAGCTAGAACTAATGGTGCTGTGTACTTTCAGTCATTAGGTCTTTAGTGAAACTTGTTACTGTAAGCAGAACATTAAGTTGTTATGGTTAATGACAGAGTACAGAATATCCCAGGGTCAGTTCTTGCCTGCTCCTGGTACAACTGGGAGGAAAAAAGAATCTGAAATCCTGGGAGCTGCTCTGTATAAGCAAGCAACCTGTTCCTGCAGGTTGAGAAGGAAAAGGAGGAGGACATTCTTCTTTTGATTTACTCTCTATGGTCCCTTTAGCACTGAGAACCTGACTTCAAGAGGTCAGATTTAAAATCTTCTCCTTCATGGTGGGAAGCTGGGAATAACTCTTCAAGAGA